>NC_140586.1:463736476-464372851 GCF_964204655.1 Triturus cristatus | reverse complement strand
TGGCGATATCGGTTGTTTTCACCAGGTTGAGAATGGAATGATAATTTAAAATCACTGAAAAAAACATAGGTTTAATGAACATTAAAATTTGAAATTAGCATTTAAAAAAACCTTTGAAATTCACAAAAAAAACCATAGGTTTCAGGGATGTTATAGTTACAAAATATCATTTAAAAAACGTTTGAAATTGACTGAAAAAAACATAGGTTTCAGGGATGTTATAGTTACAAATTAGCATTTAAAAAACCTTAGAAATTCACTGAAAAAACCATAGGTTTCAGGGACGTTATAGTTAGTTGCACATTTCACTTGTACAAAACCATAGAAATGTGGCCGTTATAGTTAGTTGAGCTAACTATAACTCACGCCCCCACAATGCACTGCTGATGACATCACATGAAAAATGAAGAAAAGGGGGCAGGGTGGAAACACCCTGACCCCAGACCTGCTCAGGGGGTCCCACAAGGACCCCCAGGTCCCAAAAAAGCATTTTTTTAAAATCAGCGGAATTCGCGTAGGGTCGCAAATCCAGCCGAAATGAAAAAAAATAAAATGAAGCATGGGCTCCCGGGCTTAATTTTAATGAGCCCCTGGGTGGGCCAGGTCCCAGGGGCAATTGCCTCACTCCTAAACTTTGTATGTGGGTTCAAGCCCCAAGAACATGTGGCTACAAAAACGTCACATCTACTCAAACATAACCTGACACATGAGAGATTTCTGAGCGTGGCGTTGAGCGCCAAGAATGCTTAGGCATTAACACTGCGCTTTATCACTATCACCACGAGCCCTAACATAACCAGACACACGTACACTTTCTTTTTGTGGCTTCGAGCAACAATAAACTCGTGTGGGCGAATGGTTACCTGGCTTAATATCACACTTAGGCCTAACACAACCTGACACACTAGAGCTGGAAGCGAAGCACAGTGGGATGTCTCATGAGCTGCCAGTTCTCCTTGAAATGTAACAATCAGCCCTTAGTGCAAAGGTCTCCTGTGGAGTGGCCGGGCCTGTTGCCTCGAGATAAAGCGCTCTCTGTTAGGGGTGTGTAAAGAAATGACACACGGTGGCGGGGACCTTGCCTGCCCTCCCCTTAACAGCAATATGGCTTCATCTGCACCTCTGGTGCCAAGGAGAGTGTTCAACAATCCTGACAAATTATAGGAATAACTAATTTGACCCCAGTTCTGAGGTTAGGGAGGTGGGTGCAGGGGGTGGGGGCAGGAGGCGGGTGCCGGGGGAGAAGGCTGGCAGGAGGGCGGCAGAGATGTGATTAGAGTGCGTGAATGCAAAGGACGGAACGTTATCCACTCACTGGAGCGCGGGAACACACTAGATAAAAATCAACAAAGCAATTAAGCTGCAACAAAAACAAGAGTTTTTTCACATTGTAAACGTTAATTGCTGCACTCTACAGCAGAGATAAGGAGGGGGTTTACAGCTTGGCACATTACGAGTTTTTTTAACCCCCTCATAACAAAGACATACAAATCACACAAGTCTGTTGGGGGGGGGGAGCTTGGGGAACCCAGCCTTCTTCAGCCGTGTGTTCTTGCCCTGTATATTTCAGCTCCAGAGGTCAGGTCATTAATCTGATTTAAGTGTCTATAACCACGTAGAAATCACAGGATCTATAAATATATATATATATATTTTGTAATGCATTAAAAATAAAATATATATGTATATATCATTAAAGATATTACAAACAACAAGTAAATATCATCAAGAAAACACAGAAGGAAACCCTGATTATATAACTGGCCTCAACGGGGCCTTCTGTGTGCTCCAGAGACACATCAGCAGAACCCTCAAGTGGACCCCTCCTGGCCCCTCAGTGCACTTTTGCTATGGTGGAAGGTTCTCAGAAGACCCTTCTGACCCCTCAGTACACACTTGCTATGGTGGAAAGCTTTCAGAAGAAGACCCTCCTGGCCCCTCAGTACACACCTGCTATGATAGAAAGCTATCAGAAGAAGACCCTCCTGGTCCCTCAGTACACACCTGCTATGGTGGAAAGCTTTCAGAAGAAGACCCTCCTGGCCCCTCAGTATACACCTGCTATGATAGAAAGCTATCAGAAGAAGACCCTCCTGGCCCCACAGTACACACCTGCTATGGTGGAAAGCTCTCAGAAGAAGACTCCACTGACCCCTCAGTACACAACTGCTATGGTGGAAAGCTCTCAGAAGACAAACCTCCTGACCCCTCAGTACACACCTGCTAATGTGGTAGGCTCTCAGAAGACCCTCCTGGCCCCTCAGTACACACCTGCTATGGTGGAAATCTTTCAGGAGAAGACACTCCTGGCCCCTCAGTACACACCTGCTGTGATAGAAAGCTCTCAGAAGAAGACCCTTCTGGCCCCTCAGTACACACCTGCTATGGTGGAAAGCTCTCAGGAGTAACCCCACCGTGCACCTCAGTACACACCTGCATAGATATAGGTGTATATTCTATCCGTATTTCACATACAACGTGCGTTTCTAGCAAGCCATAATGTAGAAAGAGGGAGTCTGTTCCAGGCAGGCTCCTCTATTGACCGTTACTTTTCTACATTCCCAGTACCTTGAAACCAATCATTTCCTGGCCACTCAGTGAGGTCAGGAGGTGAACCCCAGTCAGCCCTCAGCCCGGACACATCTCCCCCACGGGCAGTGCAGGTGTCTGCCCTAGGTCCTAGCTACACATGGCACGCCATTTACTTGGCTTGCCCCGGGATGGTGGGGGCATTCCAGAGCATGGGGGTCTGGGTGGCAACTCTCCCAACTGACTGCGGGAAATAGTTGCTTGGCACCATGATGTCATCGTGACCCCAAACATTTAGCACAAATGGTTGTCCCTTGTCTGCAAGGGGTGTGGGTTGAGGCAATAAAAGCATGTGATGGGCAATTGCAGGGCTCTGAACCCCTCTTTAGAGGCAGTGGGCTCGAGAGCCTCAGATGCCATACTGCAGCGCTTTAGGCACCCCAAAATGTAGGTGCTACGTTCTGCACTACCTGGAGCTGCTGCTGATATTTTTGGAGGCTTGCAGGACAGCCGCATGGTCTTCATGGAGGTGCCCAAAGTACCCAGCGCAAGCAGACACTGCTCCGAAGGAATGTAGGGCTTAGGTTGGCAAGTTATCCTCAGTAAACAACCATCTCTTGACCTCGAAGACGTTGGCAGATTTAATGCTCATTTCGGCTTCAACAGAAGGCCGCAGTTTCTATTTATGCTTGTAATGGTGATAACGATAGGTGCCACTGGGCTCGAAAACAGTTTCCATCCCTTAAATGCACTCTTAAAGTGAAAAGAAATTAATATAAATGCTTTTTTCAGAAATGCAAGCAGAAAGGGGCACGAAGACAAGAAAAGAGCCTCTTGGTTTCACAAACATCTCCTCTCCCACCCTGGTCAGAGTGAGACTGGGTTCAAGAAACCTCAAGCTGTTTTTACAGGAACTGACACGGGCTCCTTCGGCAACTGTTACCACCACACACTTGTGCTTACCGCAGCCAACATGGCCCCGCTTCGTGCCAAGATCACACGAGGTGCCGGCCACTTACCATTTGGGCACAACGCCTTCTTGACAGGCCAGGCAGGCTGCAGGTGTGGCAGGTGCGAGCACCGCTCGCAGCCCGGTATTCTGTTTCCATACTTCTCAGGCAGAAGAAAAGGCATCAAAGAGAAACAAACACTCTTGACAGCACTGGCTTATATTTGCAATGAGGTGGAAATGTTTAGCAGGTAGCAGTGCTGCGCAGTGCTGTGCCAAGATAACCAGCAGCGCTGGGGCTTCGGTGAGCACTAAGGGGAAGGGGCCCCGGGCGGGGCAGGGCTCTCACTCAGGCATTTATGAGGTCTGCAAGTAGAGTCGCCCCTATAGGCTTTATCCTCTCATGACAGCAAAGGGACAGCGTGAGGAAGTGGGCCAGTGTCACTCAAGGGCCAAGCAAGAAAACACAAGGCCTGATGGCAGACACACCTCACTTGCCATAGTGCCTACCCACTCTTGATAAACAGCTTCAATGCACTCCCAGCTCTACCCCAAAACTCACTTATGACTGTTCTCCACTGGGTGTTGGAAATTTGCCCGTGACTGTAGGGTCACCCCAGATTGTTAACTTCTGTAGCTGAACTTGTTTTTGTTGGCATTATGAGTCTGAGCAATTTATCCCACCAGCGGTAAAGTCAGTAGCGGTCGCTGGTATTGTGAAGTGGCAGGGTGAGGGGAATGCATACTAAAGAAAACAAATATATAAATATTAAAATAACGCTTAACTGCTCCGACAGCTGCCGCCTTCCTCCTGATCCCCTCCTCCCGGACATCCAGGAACTGCTGCACACTGCACAGGATCCCAATCCCAGCACTGCTCATATGCTGGGAATCGCTGGGATTGGTCTGAGAGCCTTGGTTAGGCGCTCACACATGGACTGGAAGCCTGTGTTGGTTTCTCCACCCAGCTGTACAACACAGCTAGGTGGAGAAAGGCTAACTGCGCATTACGGTTTGGCTGGCTCCAGAGGCCCAGCCAAACCATCATGCCCACTTGGCAGTGCCCACCACTCCCCCCTCCTCCCGAGTGCTGTAGCACCAGAATGAACGGCCCGCCCCTCCCTCAAGCCGAGCCTCTAAGACAAAAAATAAAATGATAATAAAAATGTTTTATTATCATTTTATTTTTGTCCTTTGCCGCAGCTGGCTTTCAGCAGAGGGGCGATGCTCCTCACCGGTGATGGAGGAGCCGCCCCGGGGTAAAGTGCTTCTGCTCTCCCTTCCAAGCATCGTAAAATTGGCATACACCTGATTGGTACATTTAGTCCCTAGTGCATTGTACTATATGTACCTGAGGCCTGTAAAGTAAATGCTACAAGTGGGCTGTGGCACTCTTTGTGCCACCCACTAAAGTAGAATTTAAAAACATATCGGGCCTACCATTGCAGCCTGTAGTGCTGTTTTAAACCACCATCTCGATCTGGCAAAATACACTTTTGCAAGGTCTAAGCTTTCCTTTTTAATACTTATAGTCACTTCTAAGATAGGTCCTAAATGTCCACAGGGAGGGCCAATGGTATTTAAGACATAGGACATATACATTTAATGGCAGTGAATACATCCGAAGACCTTTTTTTCACTGTGGCAAGACTGACCTCCCATTGCCTAACACTGGGTTGCCTTATTTCATTTAATATGTGTTAAATTCAGTATGGCACAACTAGAAAAAATCATTTTCCACAAATTTGATTCATAATTTAAAATCCTCTTTAATGCTAAAGTCGGATTTTGAATTATTATTTTGGAAATTCCACTTTTAGAAAGTGGACAGTTCCCTACTTAAAGTTTCTGAGGCTTTTCTGTGAGAAGCCAGATGTCCCAGGGCTGTTAATAGCTCCCCATTGGGAAATGTGTATTGGGCCCAGTCAGGGGGCAAAGGGCCTGTCTGTAGAGGGTGAATGTGTCTTCCTAACTGGACTGCTGGGGAGGAGCAGTGCCCTGCCATGAATAAAAGTCTAAGGAATCTTTCTGCCCAAGCACACAAAAAGAAACCTGACAACAGACCTAACCCCTGTATTTTGTTTCACTAGCCAGGCTGAAGGCAGTCCCATGGAAGTGAGGAGAATTGGCCAGAACTCGTTTTGGAGGTAGACATTTTATTGTCCTCCAACCAGAGCTGACACTGGATATAAAAGTGGCACCCTCAAAACCTGAATGAGAGCATTCCTGGACTTGAGAAGAATCAGAAGAAGGACTGCCCGGCTGAGGGATTTATACACTTGCTGTATCGCTATCACCACTAGGAGTTACTCATTGCTCCCGGATTGGTCCCTCTCTGTGACACTGCTGCTGGCCAGCTAGAAATGTAGAAGACATTAAACACTGGTATCTCAACAAGACAACAGCACCCTCTGACCAACAACTCAGCACATATTGTCCACTTTGAGTCACTCATGCACAAAATCAATAGACCTGACCTTTGCTGAATTTGCATTTTAATAAACTTAGAAATTCACTAAAAAAAACACAGGTTTCAGGGACGTTATAGTTAGAAATTATCATATAAAAAACCTTTGAAATTCACTGAAAAAAACATTGGTTTCAGGCACGTTATAGTTAGAAGTACGTTTTTAAAAAACCTTTAAAATTCACCGAAAAAACCATAGGGTTCAAGCACGTTAAAGTTACAAATTAGCATTTAAAAAACCTTAGAAATTCATAGAAAAAACCATAGGTTTCAGGAACATTCTAATTAGTTGGACATTTAACTCCTACAAAACCATAGAAATTCCAGCGTAATAGTTAGTTCACCTAACTATAACTCGCGCCCCCGCAATGCACTGCTGATGACGTCACATATTACATAATTCATGACATGATCAGTGACATCACTGTTGACATCACTGATGACATCTCAAATGACATCACTGATGACGTCATCCATGTGATAATCTGAAGCACCTCCTCACACCCTAATATAACCTTTGATACACCTACTCTAAAATACATACTACCATTTACAAAACCATAGACACACCAATACCAGTTACTACATACCCACTCACTGATTCCTAGGTCTTTATACACATCCACTCATTCACCCATACAATCACTCAAACATGCGGTCACTCATTAGGACTGCACTATCATATCTACTAATACACCTATACAGACACTCACACACTGCCACTCATCCATAGAGTTACTCACACACCTAGTCAGTCATGCAAAAGATCAATCACACTTCCATTCACTCACCTATACAGTTTTATTCAAAAACAAGCTCACTTATTCATACAGACATATAACACATACTTACTCTCCTATAAAATCAGTGATACAACCACACACTCATCCATACAGCCACTCTCACAATCACTCACTCTCACATATAGTTCATTTATATACTCCAACACTCACATATACTGCCTTTCACATATGTACTTAGTCACACATGTACCACTGAGACATCCATTTACTCACAAACACAACCATACACACACTCACCCATCCATACCGCCCTTTACAGATGCACTCTTCAACCCATACACCCACTAAATCACCTATTCACGTATCCATGCATGGAGTCACACACCCCTCACCCACCAACACAGATACTCTGGCACCCATACAGATACAATCAATAACCCATATAGACACTCGTGTAGCTACTCACCGACCCATGCAACCGCTTACACACCAACTGATAGACTGATACAGACATTTGTATAGTTTAATGACTAGCTTATTCATTCACTAAGACACGTTTAATTACTCACTTATACAGACAGTCACACACTTACTAAATCATCCATTCAAACACTTATACACCCACTCATTCTCATTCTTCAATACACCTTGGCATATATATATGTATAAAACATATTTTAAACTTTACATATTTAAACTTTACTGAAACACACAGTCACTGGATGATGTCATCAGTGATGTCATTTGAGATGTCATCAGTGATGTCACTGACCATGTCATGAATGATGTAATATGTGACATCATCAGCAGTGCATTGCGGCGGCGCGAGTTATAGTTAGGTAAACTAACTATAACTCCGGAATTTCTATGGTTTTGTACGAGTGAAATGTCCAACTAACTCAACCTACAGTTTTTTCAGTGAATTTCAAAGGTTTTTTTAAATGATAATTTCTAACTATAACGTCCCTGAAACCTGCGGTTCTTTTCATTGAATATATATATACACACACATGTTCTATGCACATTTTATCCAGGCTGTTAAAGGATACAATTAACAAAAGATTTTCATCATACCCACATGAAAGTGTGGCATTTACAATGAGATTGACACAGTTTTCAGCCATCAATGAGAAAATCCCCTTATCTCTCCCCAAGGGAATTACTGAAAGAACATAGAACTTAATAAGTCTCTCAACAGGATGGGCAGCAATTTTTTTTTCTTCTGAAACACAGGCAAAATAACTCCTGTAGAACTGTTCATAGGAACACTTTTAGGTGGCTATAATCATCCCTCCTTACCTATTAAAACTTGTCCATCAATAGTAAAGCAATGCATCCAGCCACATTTTTTTGTTTTTCTCTTCTCTAAAACCCCAGTCTTAGTATATCCTAATCAACAGTACATTTTGTCAGTAGCATTTTAGCTTTATTGAAAAATTTACTTTCTTTTTATTTCCCCTAATCCTGGATCAAACTTTGTTAGAAATGGGGGTCTCTAGTTGGCAGAGGTATGCACCTGGTCCAAATAGAGACTCTTCCTTCTAGTCAGAGTAAGGGGATTATAATTTCTAAAATAACCACTGCTCACACCCTTTGTAACTTGGCACACGCAGCTTATCTCAGTGGCAATGTGTAAAGCATTTGCACATAACACACAGAAATACTGTGAAAATCCTACAAAATGACACCACACCAGTTTTAGAAAAATAGCCAATATTTATCTGTGTAAAACAAGACCAAAACAATAAAATAAATCCAACATACAGTGATCAAATTAAAAAGATTGCAAAAATAGACTTAAAATATAGTTAATTAAAGTCAATAGCTCTGTCGAAGGCTATCACAGCATTGTGAACAAACAAATCCAACAGTTCAAGCTGACCACAGCGTTGTGGGCCAGCTACAGTTTCGGGAAGTCCCTCAAACCAAACCTTAGAAATGCAGGGCGTCGTGGGTTTTACTCCGGAAAGGCGGCATCGTCGCTGTCGGTTCCTGAGGTCAGTGCAGGCATTGTCGTGCCCTTGAAGTCACACGCATTGCAGAGCGAACTCCATGAGGTTGAAGTTAGAAGCTCTGGCATCAGAAGGCGTTGTCATGCGAAAGGGTTGTGGTGTGAAGTGGAGTGGTGCTGAGTGTGGTGCCATTATGTTGCGATGCAGGCAGCGGCTTGGTAACGGCATCCAGCTGCGTAAGTGAGATCAGGGCTGCAGTACGAAGCAGGGCGGTGCTCATCGTGGTGCTGGCAAGTCACAGTGCATGCTTCGGCTTCATCGTTGCTGAAGGGCTGTCGTCGGCATACGATCTGGAGTTTATAAGCCAAGGCGGCAGTGTGGGATGGGGCGCTGGGATGAGTAACTTATGAGTAGCACCCCCAGGCCACGGTGCAGGCAGCAGCATCAATGTTGCAGTGGAGTATAAACATCGGGGATACCAGGGTGGTGAGGTGGAGTGAGGTGGTGCAAAGTGCAGTGCCCTTAGCTCATGGTGCAAGCAGCAGCTCAGTGGCGGCGGCAGGCGGTGAAACCAGGGTTGCGGTGGGAAGTGGGGTGGAGCTCTTTGCACTGCCAATAGGTCACGGAGCCAACAGCAGCATCGTTGACAGCGTTGAGTTGCTTTTTCCCTCCGTGGCAGCTGAAACACGCAGTTCCAGAAGTGGATACCCAGAGGATTGTGAATTCTTTGCTGTTCCTGAGACTTCTTGTACAGGAGGCAACTCTACTTCAAGCCCTTGGAGAAACTTTGGAAAATAGGCTGCAGAAAGCTCAATCCAGTTCTTTCACGGCCCAAGACAGAAGGCAATACAGCAAAACATTCTGCAAAGTGGTAGTTCCTCCTCACAACTTCTCCAGCTCTTCTTTTTGGCAGGTTCCTTAGTCCAAAAGAGTTCTCAAGTTCTGGGGTCAGGGCCCAAATATTTATGTCACTTTTCCCCTTGAAGTTTTAGGCAGAAAGTCTCTGAGTTCAGTAGAAACCAGTTCTGTCCTCTCTAGTTCAGGTTCACTGCTGGAGGTGGAGACAGAATTGTGCAGGGCAGACACAGCCTAAACTCCTCCCACCACTCTAAAGGCATAAAAAGTCTAGTCAGCCTGGCTGTGAGTCACCCTGGAAAGGCCGGACACACCTCAACCCCCCTTGGGACTGTCTAGTGTGAATGCACATCCTCAACTTCTGTCACTCCAAAACCAGATGGTAAATACACGAAGAGGGAGAGGCACACAGAATGGTTAACCTCTTCAGCGCTGCGCGGATTCCCGCGCGGTGCTGAAAGTTCTGAGCGCGGGCGGGGTCATGACGGAACGGTTCCGTCATAAGCACAGCCCAACCGACGTGCATGACGGAACCGTTCCGTCATCGGCGTCGAAGAGGTTAAGTAAGAACATACACACTTTCTAAAAGTGACAATTTCAAACACACAATTTAAAAACCAACTTTATTAAAAAGTGGGTTATTAAATTCTGTGTGCGGCGAGCCTAAACATGATTTCTTTATCTTGTTCCAATTGAAAGTTACACATGTAAAATTTTAGAGTTGGACCTCCAATGATAACCTCTGGGACAGATAGCCTTTCAAGATAAAAAAACAAAATACACAGTATTTCACAATCAGGACCTGTAAAACACACCAGGGGGTAACTTGGGCCTACCTGATGGGTGCCTTACATGTGTGGAAATATGGATTTTTATGATCAGTTATGTCCCCTATCTTGGACCCCAACGGTTTCATGTATAAATCATAAGTACATGTATGATCCCTCCAGTTCCAGTTATGAAGACGCAAACACATGTGCGTCCACCGTCAACATGTCCTCTTTCAGATCCGCCATGAATGGGCCGGATATTCCATTCCTAAGTATGAAAGGCCACCGACTTTATATGGCTCATTTATCCCATTTTTCAGTCCAGGCGAGTAGGCCCTGATTCTGCCATCAAGCCTTTTCTTGCCTTCTGCCTCTGAAAGCTTCAGTCTGAGCTCGCATCTATATCCATGAACTTTGTCCTACTCCCTGCGCGGCTAACGGTGCCTGACTCCAGCCTGTTGCCTGCCAAAAACTGTATTTCACCTTCGAAATTATCTGCTCCGCTCCCCATCCAATGCATTCCTGTCTAGTAGTTTAAGTAAACATTCTTCCAGCTACCGAGCAAAAGGCCCGGCTTCTCTGTCTTTATGCAAGTAATTCATAGCCCTGTTACTATGGAAGATTTCTGCCCTCGCATCTAGTGTAGACACTTAGACGCTTGTACACGCACTCACAGTCAGTATAGAATAGATTTTGTTCGAGAGACCTTTCCTTTTGGATAACATAGTTCTTTAAACATAGGATGTTAGATATGATTTGGGATTAGGTTGACTTGACCCCCCAGACTCCCTGTCTCCACATGTAGAGCTAAATGTCAAGTCCCCTTCACCCCCTAGTTGCACGTCAATCACACGTCATGCTGCTGCGCGCGCATCTCTGCCAAGTATTTCTGCTGACATTGCGAAATTCTTTCATGGAACCACCCTATTGTGACATCATACCTGATGACGTTCTTTAAGTTACGCCTAGTTACACCCACTTTAGTTACGCATGTATGTGTTATCAATTGTTACGCCCCCTGCATCTGTTTCACTGTAATGCCTATTGTATAAAAATGATTACTTGTCAATAAAGTAGGGTCCTTCACTTCCTGAACCTTCGTGGTGATGGAATGTGGAGCCCATCAATTCGAATTGATCTTGGAATAAAGCCCGTTCCGAACCTCTGGTACCACGGATACTGCCTCTTATTTTTCTGAGCTATTGTTATTAATTTTCCGCATCAAATTAAGTTCCGGTAATTAAATTATTTACCACATATATGGCGCCCGAACAGGGACACTTTCTCATCTCACGCGCCGGCGGTGCGTTGCAGGCCCGGTCTCCTGCCACAGCTGGACGGACAACAACGCGTACCCACAGGATTTCCTGTATCTCCCTCCTGCCAGGCGGGGGTAACTGAGGCTGCGATCAACACCCAGACGAGGCGGTGAGAAGTGCGAAGTATCCCGACCAGAGCCTAGCTGAGAGAGCAAGATCCGAGGTATACAGAGGCCCACCAGTTTCCGAGGTTCCGAAGTTTCGAGTCGAGTCCAGTCCGGTTCAAGTCCAGTTCAGTTCAGTTCCGAGGCCTTCCGTTTCGAGCTACCCGGTGAGTACCATTGTCGGGGAGGCGTTCTGACGTGCACATAGTTTGTGCCGGTCAAGACGGGTTTGGGTACACAAATCCGGTCTGCACTGTTTCAGCAGTGTATCTGTACTGTTTAGCAGTATATCAAGTATGTCTAGTATATAATTCAGAATTACCTAGTTAGTATCGAGTATTATGCTTAGTGACTAGTTCCCTAAATGGCCATCATTGTTGTTCATTAAATGTTAAATGTTAAATGTTTTAAATACGTTCTGCATACTGTGGTGTGAATGACTGTTCATTATTGTGTTTTGCTGTATTAAACGTGTTCAAAATTAGGTATCAGATCAGTTCTCAATATGCCGCTCTTTTCGAAATTAAGACAGATCAAAACTAGAAAAGGGGTACTCGAAGAAGCTGTTCCCATTCCTCCTAGGGACACTCCAGGGTACTTCATGTATCATAAACATGGCCTAGACGCCATATTATTTCTTGATTTATGGGTGGACTACACCAAGGAATTACCAGAAAGTCAGAGGTGGCCCGCAGCTGGGACCTGGGATGCAGATTGCATCATGAAAGTAGAAGAAGAATTATGGAAAAAGAAAGCTAGACAGTCACAGAAAGATGCCATTGAATTATGGCGTAAAGAATCATATAGACGTACAGAAAAAGCGCTCAGACAGGAAGAGAAAAGTAAGGAGAATTCAAATAAAGTTCGAGAAAATCTATTAATTGAAGAAGGTACTCGAGTAAAGTCAGAACAAATAGACAGACAAAGAAATGCCCTTATGAATGGTATGTATCCCCTTATGGCCGGAGGGTTAACTAAGGCTACTCCGGAGATACCAAAAGACTTGCCACCCCCATTGTTTCCGATAAAAGTACATCCCAAAGGGCATCCCAGAACCGCAGAAGATGTTTTTCTTTCCTCTTATTTAGACGACGCAGCTCCCGAGTATGCTAATGCTGCGCCACATAGACCGCCTGCCGAGGGGGTTCAACGCCAAGACCCTCCTCCGTCTGTACCTCCGCAACAGCACACTCCGACACAAGTTCCGGCAAGCACATCTGTTTCTACATCTGTATCCACACCTATGGTTGCTATATCACGTTCAACAAATCCTTTCACATCCAGCACCCCAGGTGGTGCTACCGGAGCTACATCAAACGTTTTTTCCACGCCACCCAGAGTAAATAAACTTTCCTTTCAAGAATTAGCCCACCAACGTACACCCAAACTAGTAACTCCCAACACGCTCAAGGAACTTCTAATAGATTGTAGATATGACCCTGTGCCCGGAAAAGGGGACGAAATGGTGCTGGCATCATTACGTATCCGACGAGCTGCAATATATTTAGGGAAGATACCAGGAATGACTGCACATTTAGAAAATATATATCACTTTGTCCAGTCAGGGCGAGATCCTGAGAGTATTAACAGAGCCATGGAGTACCAAAAAGTGGAAATACAGGGGGAACTGTTACGTTTCCTCATAAACTGTGTGATCAGAAATCAAGACCGACCAGGGGTAAATCTGGAAGAAATGCAAATTCTTACCACATGGAGTAAGAATATATCAGAGGGGAGACATGAAAACGATCATGTATAGTAGCTATGTGCCGAAAGATCCGCAAAGAAATAGAACGAATACACGAAGAAAGATTAGCAGTAGACGAACCTGAACAAACCGAGGACGAGGAAGAATTAGAACTGCCCACAGGACAGTTAGAAACTATGGCCTATGTAGGTAGAGGAAGATCTTGCAATAATACTAGATGCTTTACTGATCCGATACGTCCGATACGTCCAGAGAATAGCAGAAAATTCCAAACTCCTATAATAAATCTAAGGTCCCCCGAACATTCGTTCCAAGCCGCTGACAAATTACTTCGAGAACGAAGGGGTTATCATATACTCGATTCTATGGACGAACAAGAATTAGCCAGGTCAGCCGTACACTGGGTTGATAGTCCTGGAAAATATGGTGATGATACACTAGCGCATACGTTTTTGAACCTCACCCCAGATGAACAGCGTTTAGCTGGTATCTATATGATTCAACAACTCCTTATATTATGTAAAAGCCAACATTCCGATCCTGGTCCCTTACCTGATATATTGACTGAATTACTCACGAACAAATGGAGAGGTTCAGGTACTGAGTTAATTAGAGAAATACTAGAATCCAGAAAGCAGTACATTCTTTTTGTATGTCCCGAACATGTCTCACTGCCCATCAAGGAAAGAACAACGTATTATATGGATAGACAGAATCCCTTACGCGAAGTTCACCCGATAAAAGGTGAGGACAATCAGTTTAAACGTGTGTTTGTATACACACCGATATCCAAAATAGAACTATTAGAAATGAAGAAAGTGGTACCCAGTCATGACAAAGACCCAGCGGGTTTCCACCGTGAAATTAAAGATATGTTACTCATGGGAGAATATACCTACCCCGACATTATGACAATATTGAAGGTATTAATGCCTGCGGGCATTTACGAAAAACTCAAGGAAAAGGATTGGGAGGTGGGAGACCAGAAGATAGATTGGACAGCATTAGAAAACGAAGAAAAAGTTCGAGGTCCAGGTTCAGGGCTCGGGGACAAGACCAAAACACTACCAGGTTTACTAGTACAGGTACTGCCACGTTTATTAACTACGAAAAAGGAAGACTGGGGTGCAATCTCAGCCTGTAAACAAAAACCAGATGAAGACACTAGTGATTTCTATTCCCGATTTGAAAAATGTTTTAGTATAAATAGTGGAATAAAAGCAAGTAGCGAGTCGTATCCACATCTGTTTGTGACAAAATTGGTTGAAAATGCCTTGCCCCAAGTTAAGAATAGAGTATTGAAATTCGAGAGTACCTGGCAAGGTAACACCCCGTCACAAATGTTACAAATGCTACAGTACCATCACAATAGAATTAGAGAGGAACAAGAACATGAACAAAGACGCATGAAAGACACGAAAATGAAAATGCTAGTTTCCCAGACAGTTCCAGCTGACGGTCATAAAAAGGGTATGACACAGTCCAGTGTTTCAGCAGGTCCTGTAAAAGGGACGTGCAACTATTGTAAACAGCCAGGTCATTATGTACACGATTGTCCCGTTTTAAAACATAATATCGCCATAGGTAACACAAAAGAAAGACCAAGACCACTTAGACAGGATCAGAACCAACAAGGAGCCCCGCAGCATGCACAGTCCATGCCAGCTCCACAACAGTCTATGCCAGCTCCACCACCGCAGCCTATTGCTGCCACACAAACAACGACACGACAGATGTATCAGACCGCACAGTATGACTATCCTGATTATCAACGATACTCATGAAACAGCCTAGAGAGGGAAGTTGGCTTACCCCTTATTGAGGTCCCTGTAGATCAAGAAGGACCTTATGTACACAGTGAACTATTAGGCCAAGATAGAAATTTTTTACTTGATACAGGGGCAAGCCGAACAACAATAAAACGTAGTGAAGTTCCAGGGGCACCCCTCTCAGGCACACAGAATATTTCCCTTGGCTTTTCAGGAAAACCTATCATTAACGAAGTATCACAGCCTCTTCCACTTACGATTGGTCCCTTGACACGAACTACGGATTTATTGCTTACTAAATCATGTCCAGAAAACCTGTTAGGCATAAAAACATTGAAAGCTCTAGGAGCTATAATATGTTGTTCTCCGGAAGGAGTAAGATTGTTTTTACGTGATTTCAAAGGGCACTATGTGTCCCGAGACATGGATGACCGACTGCAGACTTTACCCACACATTTATGGGCACAAGGCCCTACAGATGTTGGTTGCATGAACATTACACCATATCGAGTCACACTGAAGGCAGGAGTGGTACTACCACGAATGCGACAATATAAGTTACCCCCAGATGCTGTAGTGGCTTTACTGCAAATCATTGACGAGCTTATTACCCAAGGAGTGGTTTTGGAAACCGACTCCAATGTATGTAATTCACCGATAATTCCGATTCTTAAACGAACTGATCCAAAAGCCCCGCCAGTATATCGATTGGTTATTGATCTGCGCGAATTAAATAAATGTATTGTACCACAATACCCCGTAGTCCCAGACATTTCTTCATTACTGACAGCCATTGATTCCGAAGCAACATTCTTTACTGTAATTGATCTCAAGAATGCCTTTTTCAGCGTCCCAATAGATCCGGAAAGCCAATACTTGTTCGGATTTAGTTTAAATGGACGAAGCTTTAAATTCACACGCGCACCTCAAGGATTCACAGAAAGCCCCAGCATCTATAGCCAAGCACTGAAACGAGAACTTGACAGTATCCACATGCCAGTCAACACTGCCCTGCTTCAATATGTCGATGATCTGCTGATCACCGCTAGAAGCGAACCTGAATGTGAAAAAACATCACTGACGGTTTTACAATTTTTGGCTGAAAAGGGGCACAAGGTGTCCCCTTCTAAGCTGCAATTCTGTGTCCAGCGAGTTATTTACCTAGGGCACTCGCTGTCCAAGGAGGGAAGGCAGCTTACACCAGATCGCATTCAGTTAATTACTAACATGCCAATACCCAAGACACAAAAGGAGGTGCGGGCTTTCATAGGCCTCACTTCATATTGTAGGCAGTGGATCCCTCAGTATGCATTTCTAGCAAAACCACTCATTCAGTTGACAACACAGGAGGCAGCCACATCGACTGTTCTCCCTTGGACTCAGGAACATACACAAGCTTTTGAAAGCCTAAAGAAAGCTTTATGTCAAGCACCTGTTTTAGCAACACCATGTTACAATAAACAGTTTACACTCTTTGTTACAGAACGCGAAGGTACTGCCTTGTCAGTACTCACACAGGAACAAGCAGGATCACACAAACCATGTGCTTATTTTTCTAGTACATTAGATCCCGTAGCTCAGGCTTTGCCTGCGTGCCTGAAATCGGTGGCAGCGACAGCTTTAGCAATCAGACAAAGCGATGCCATAGTACTAGGACACCAATTGACAGTACAAGTACCACATGCAGTAGAGGTTCTCTTGAACCGCACACAAACACAACACTTGACTATAGCACGACTCACTGGTTACGAATTAACATTGTTTCAGCCACATATAGAAATCAGACGTTGTAGTACATTGAATCCTGCCACACTGTTACCTGTAAATGGAACAGACCCACTTGCACATGATTGTATTGAAGTTATCACTATCACGACGAAACCCAGACAAGACTTGACAGACGTCCCATTGTCAGACCCAGACCTGACGTTGTATGTAGATGGTTCATGTATGAGAACAAGTACAGGAGAGTTAGTGGCCGCTTACGCAGTCACAACAGACACTGAAGTCATTGAAACAAATCGCATAAATACCTTGTCCGCTCAAGCAGCAGAGCTTATCGCTCTGACACAAGCCTGTATTCAAGCTACGAATAAAAATGTCAACATATACACTGATTCACGTTATGCATTCGGAGTTGTACATGACTTCGGCGTGCTGTGGCGAGAGAGAGGTTATTTAACTTCTCACGGTGCCCACATTCAGCACGGACCCCTTATTCATGCCTTATTAGATGCAATACATCTGCCCACTGCAATATCAATTATGAAATGTAAAGCTCATACGAAAGTTACTGAGATCATTTCTCAAGGCAATGACCTAGCTGACAGAACAGCTAAACAGACTGCTCAAACTCAAACATCTGACATGACAAAGACAATAGTCCCGACACCAACATATTGCATGACGGTTAAGGATCCCGCTCTTGACGTAATTGACATACAGACACATGCTACACCAGATGAAATAAAGAAATGGACTGAATTAGGAGGGATCCAAACGGATCAAGGATGGATGACGAAGGAAAAATCTGTGTGGTTCCTTCCTGATTCAATGGTTCAAGTTATAATTAACACTGTACATAGTCCAGCGCACCTAGGAGAAAAAGCTATGCTAGACAGCATTCAACACATTTGGTTCAACAAACATTTACGAGCAGCAGCTAAACAAAAAGTTCGTACCTGTATGATCTGTTGTCAGTTTAATCCAGGTAAAAGCATTCCCGTAGAACAAGGTGGATTTCAGCCTCCTGATCACCCTTTTGAAGTCCTCCAGATGGATTATATCCAGATGGAACGATGTCGAGGATTCAAATATGTTCTCGTAGTTGTCTGTGCTCTTTCCCGTTGGACAGAGGCATACCCGGTTTCAGATTACACTGCCCCGACTACTGCCAAACAGTTGGTTCGAGAATTCTTCCCACGGTACGGTTTACCACGTGTTGTCTACTCAGATAACGGCCAGCCGTTCTCATCCGAACTAATGAAACACGTTTCACTTTTGTTAGGCTATCAGTGGAAATTTCACTGTGTCCGACACCCCGAGGCAGCAGGTCTCGTGGAACGACATAATCAGACCCTGAAAATTAGATTGTCCAAAATATGTAGAGAGAAAGGTGTTGACTGGGTAGTAGCCTTACCAGTTGCACTCTTTTACATGAGAATGGTAGCACACTCTCGAACAGGGCTATCCCCTTATGAGGTGGTCTTTGGCAGACCACCAAATATGTGGGGGACGCCTATACCACGCAAAATAACTGATGTTGACTGTAATATGCTGACAGATTACCTGGCTTCCTTGATGTCTGCACTACAATCTTGTCGTTCACAGGTAGCTGCAGCCTTTCCCGACAACACCGAGGTGAAACCCCATGACGTAGTTCCCGGGGATTTGGTGTTAGTGAGGAACTTTGACCGGAAGTCTCAGCTGGATCCTAGGTGGAAATCGCCTCAACTCGTACTGTTAACAACGAGGACAGCCGTGAAGATCGAAGGTCGAAAAGGCTGGATACATTCAAGTCATATCAAGAAATTTCATGGACTACCGTCCGATGTAAACGACACACCTCGCGTGTCTTCACCGATTGACTCAAAGCTTCCTTTGGTTGAACTGAATGACAAGGAACAATATAAACTAAAACTACGGTCTAACAAGTCAGACAATTTGATTGTTTAAGTCCTCTCCAAGGTGAATCGGTCGAATTTGTATCTGACATGTATTGTCTAGACCTGAATAGAGAAAGAAACCGAAAAATACAGTTGAAACAACATGCGTACTGTAAATCACTGCGTAGTCATTGCACAGTGACGTTATTAATTTTGTTTTTCTTAAGTCTATTAATAATCACTGCAAGTATATTGTTGCACATATATTATCCTATTTTTAAACATATTTACAATGTTACTGCTGAACATTCTTTTAGTGAATTACCCCCGCATGAGTTGTCCTATAGATTTGCGCTGCGCAATAACACTTTTATTAGTATGTTACATCATTCCCATCAGGTTAGCAATGCTACAAATTGTTGGATATGTGGCCGACTCCCTCCCTATCAGAACTATAAGGGAATTCTGCCTCTCTTTCCATATCCGTTCACACACAATGGCTCCTGTGGAGCATGGTTTAGTTTAATTAATTCCCTAGATTCGAATTCTGCAGTTTATCAAGACAACTGGGTATGGGGAAACCTGAACTTAGTTTTGCTCAAAATCTGCTACCCTGACAAGAAGGGACTTCCCAAAAGAACAGGAACTGATCTAGAAAATGAAGTATATGGATTAGGGAATTTCACGCTTAATCTCATGATCCTGAATGTCGAATCCGAAGCTGCACCAATTTTGCCCGCCATGTCAGTATTTCCAGTTAAAGGTGAATTATGTGTAAGAAAGAATGGTTCCATACATATGGGCCATAGTAGATGCACCACTGTAATAGAATTCAGTGATCAAGGCAAGTCTACATTTAGAGCTTCTTGCCATTCCTACTTCATATGTGGTCAGACGGCATATATACGTTTGCCTCTAGATTGGGATGGTACCTGCTACATCGGATTCCTTTTGCCACCTGTTTTCCTAGCTCCTCCTGATTATCATAGAAATACTCATTTAGTACACAATAGAGAACGGAGAGATCTCCCAATAGTCGACTACACTGAGACAGCATGGGAAAAATACACAGATTTCAATAAAGGTCTCTTTCCCTATATAGGTACAGTTACCAATAGTAAGCTGATACGTAGATTAACCAGAACCCTTGAAGCAGTAGTGAACGAAACTATTTCCGCCTTAGGCAATTTAACAGAAGAGCAGTCTGCTATGCGGATCGTTGTGCTTCAAAATCGTCTTGTCCTTGACGTCATCCTGGCCGATAGGGGCGGAGCTTGCAGGGTCATCGGATCAAGCTGTTGCATTTTCATACCAGAAAATTCGCCATCTGTATATAAAGCCATAACTCGCCTTCATAAGATTGTAAGCCAGATACACCAGAATCCAGGCACCTGGACTTGGTCCGGTTGGTTTTGGAGTGTATTATCTACCTTTGGATGGAGGGTCCTATCCTTCCTAGGTATTGGCTTTCTCATACTATTCAGTTGCTGTCTATGCCTACAATGTGGACCAGCGATTTGTGGTCTGTGTGCCACATCGTGTATTCCACCACCAAGATTTCATTCATCCCAGAAGAAAAAAGAAGAACAAATGATGCTATATGAACAGATCAATGGATTGATGAAGATTGATATCTCTTAAGGGCAAGTAGGGGACAAGGAGGGAATGTGGAAATATGGATTTTTATGATCAGTTATGTCCCCTATCTTGGACCCCAACGGTTTCATGTATAAATCATAAGTACATGTATGATCCCTCCAGTTCCAGTTATGAAGACGCAAACACATGTGCGTCCACCGTCAACATGTCCTCTTTCAGATCCGCCATGAATGGGCCGGATATTCCATTCCTAAGTATGAAAGGCCACCGACTTTATATGGCTCATTTATCCCATTTTTCAGTCCAGGCGAGTAGGCCCTGATTCTGCCATCAAGCCTTTTCTTGCCTTCTGCCTCTGAAAGCTTCAGTCTGAGCTCGCATCTATATCCATGAATTTTGTCCTACTCCCTGCACGGCTAACGGTGCTTGACTCCAGCCTGTTGCCTGCCAAAAACTGTATTTCACCTTCGAAATTATCTGCTCCGCTCCCCATCCAATGCATTCCTGTCTAGTAGTTTAAGTAAACATTCTTCCAGCCACCGAGCAAAAGGCCCGGCTTCTCTGTCTTTATGCAAGTAATTCATAGCCCTGTTACTATGGAAGATTTCTGCCCTCGCATCTAGTGTAGACACTTAGACGCTTGTACACGCACTCACAGTCAGTATAGAATAGATTTTGTTCGAGAGACCTTTCCTTTTGGATAACATAGTTCTTTAAAAATAGGATGTTAGATATGATTTGGGATTAGGTTGACTTGACCCCCCAGACTCCCTGTCTCCACATGTAGAGCTAAATGTCAAGTCCCCTTCACCCCCTAGTTGCACGTCAATCACACGTCATGCTGCTGCGCGCGCATCTCTGCCAAGTATTTCTGCTGACATTGCGAAATTCTTTCATGGAACCACCCTATTGTGACATCATACCTGATGACGTTCTTTAAGTTACGCCTAGTTACACCCACTTTAGTTACGCATGTATGTGTTATCAATTGTTACGCCCCCTGCATCTGTTTCACTGTAATGCCTATTGTATAAAAATGATTACTTGTCAATAAAGTAGGGTCCTTCACTTCCTGAACCTTCGTGGTGATGGAATGTGGAGCCCATCAATTCGAATTGATCTTGGAATAAAGCCCGTTCCGAACCTCTGGTACCACGGATTCTGCCTCTTATTTTTCTGAGCTATTGTTATTAATTTTCCGCATCAAATTAAGTTCCGGTAATTAAATTATTTACCACAAATGTAAGCAAAGGGAAGGTTTGGGCCTGGCAAGTGGGGGCACCTGCAAGGTCGACATGGCAGTAACAACTGTGTGCAGACACTGCAGTGGCAGGTCTGAGACACCTTTGAGAGGCTAGTTGTGTGGGTGGCACAACCAGTGCTGCAGGCCCAGTAGTAGCATTTGATTTACAGGCCCTGGACACGCACAGTGCTCTGTACAAGGGACTTACATGTAAATCAAATATTCCAATCATGGAAAACCAGTCATAACACAATGTACATAGAGAGTCTACGAACTTTAGAACTGATTAGCAGTGGTAAAGTGCCCAGAGTCCTAGAACAAATGAAAAACAGGAGGCCAAAAAGCAAAACACTCTGGGGATAAACACACTAAAAATGGCAGGTCTCACAAACATGTCTTTAATTTTAGTGATATTTGTAAATCTATGTTTACATTTTTCTTTAGTCTACCCAATTTTTTAAGATTGTGCTTATTTATTTGTTGATTTATCTAAGCATTTATTTTCTTTTCAGTTTTATGTAACACGTACAAAGACATATAGATAGCAGATATTGTTTTTGTCATAGCCAGATTCCCATTGAACCAAATATGATTAAAAAAAAGAAGGCAACAGTACGTATTTAAAAGGAATATACTTTTCTAATGTCAGTTATAGTAGAAGGTGTTTTTTGTTTCCGTAAGGATTTTAGGCTCTTTTTGAATGCTTCAAATGGGGGGTATGTGCACACCTGTGATGGAATCCCATTCCAGATTCTGGCACTACTTCCAAAACCTGGGTAGTTTTAAGATTAGGAAAACTACACTAAGAAGGGTGTGGCTACCTCCAAACGAGGAAAGGTTCTTTCAAGTATTTCGGGGTCCGCAGTGCATGACTGCATGTGTGATGCAGGCCACTTTGCATATATTTAATGATTCTATCGGCAGCCAGCTGAGGGTGATTAGAGCTGGAATGATGTGATGATAGTGTTTCATGCCTAAGATCAGTCTTCATCAGAGCTTGTGTGTGGTTTGGAGATTCCTGTGAGTAACTAATTACCAAAGCTGAGTCTTGAGGTGAATAGGGAATGTCCCTGATTCAGGAATGAAGGGTTTGATACAAGGGAATAGCCAGAAAATTATTTCACGCAACCATGCAATATAGTTTTACATTTCATTAATCAAACCTTTCATCCTTGCATCCATCATTGTATGCTTTTGGTCCTTCCTTCTTGTCACAGTTTCTTTGTTCTTTTCATAGGTTCTTTGTTTCGCCAGTGTATTGTGGACCCTCTTGCAAGGAAGGAAATGGACCCATGTGGCTATTTGAATGATAAAATACAGTAATAAACAGGGTTCAGTGGGACGCTCAAACCTCTGTCCGCCCCTCAGGCCTCTGTGCCCAGTGCCACTGCACCTGCTGCACCAATTGAAGCTATGCCCCGGCACACACTTCCCTTCTCTTTCTCTCATCTTTTCACCTCTTGAGCATCTTTTACTGCAATTGACTTCCCATCCCTGACCTCCATTATGGTTTTCCCTTTCTTTGTTTATTTAAAAAGCATTTGTTTGCAGAGCTGCAGTCAGTACAGGCTTATAAATACTTATAAGCGTCAACACTACCCCAACTTAGATTGTGAAAGCAGGGGGTTCACACCTCTGGTTTGCTATATCGGAGAAGTCTGAGTTGCTGCTATGTGTTTTTTCTTATTGCATTTATGTGTACTTATGTGTATGTTCAGATTCTTGTCAAGAATGATGACGAGAAATTAAGTGCATTCAATAATTTATTGTTTTCAGTCTTGTACAGTCAGTGAGTCAATTCTTGGACCAGTGTGGAACTTTGAGAGGATGGGTAGATAAGAAAAAATTCCATCTTTAGTGGCTTTAGCTTCAGGTGGCTGAAGGACATCCAGGATTGTATATCCTTTAGAGTTTGATCTAGAAAGGGTATACCCTCTTGAAAAGAGACGTTTAGGTACACCTCTATATTGCCACTATAGTGATGATACACAAGGTTTAAGTGTTTTAGAAGTGTGGTCAGAAGTTCCAGGTACAGGATGAAGAGAGCTGAAAATAGATCCTTTAGGGACTCTTTGGTTTACAGGAGACTGATGCCATCAGCGCCACCGACAGTAATGCTGTGACCTGCACGTAGGCAAGTGGCACTGCTCGTGAAGTGCATGATGCACTGCCCCCCCTGTACTGATGCCCTGCGACGCCATCAGTTATCAACTTTCCTGACTCCAGCACGCGCACCGACATGATCACTGCCAGCCCATGCAACCCATTATAGCAGAGCCGATAACTGCCAAGGGTGACTTCACAAACTCTCCGACTTGGCACACGCCTCACCGGAACCGACGCCTCAGCCCCGATGCCACCGTCTTCCCCTGTCCGGACTCAACACGTCACCTACTCCTGGACAAATGCCTCACCTCCCCCGTGGCAACTAAGAAACCGACCTTGGCATCGACTCCTCTCCTCCATGATTCCGTGCATTTTCCATAGACTTCATTTTCCAAGGTACTGTTGTTTGGGCGTCCGTGTGATTCCGTGCCCGACGCTGCGCACCTTGCTGTTGGCTCCGTACATTGGATTTATGCCAGTCATGACGTCGTAATAGCCCTATGTGAAGCAATTTGTTTCTACAAGTGCTATTTCTGAAAGTAACTGTTTTCAATTGCAATTTCTGCAAGTAACTGTTTTCCAGTACTATTTTGATTAAAGTATGTTGGATTTTTGTCATTTTGGTCTTGTTTGGTTTAGATAAATATACTTTATTTTTCTAAACTGGTGTGGTGTCCATTTGTGATGTTTTCACTGTTTTCCTGTGTGTTTTGAGTACAAATACTTTACACATTGCCTTTTGGATAAGCCTGTCTGCTCATGCCAAGCTACCAAGGAGCGAGCAGGGGCTATCTAAAGTTTGTATCCCTCTTACCCTGACTAGAAGCAAGGGTCCCCACTAGGACAAACGTACATACCTCTGTCAACAAGAGACCCCCATTTCTAACACATGGTACCAGTGATGTATGAGTTAATTTCTTCCTATTTTGTCATGTGACAGTATTAGGTAACTTCTAAGTTTATAATTAGAAATACAGTACCCATAACATTTATTTCATTTCTTCAGACTATATCAATGTGATAATTTTACATAAAAGACTCACTTGCACAAATGATTGAAATCTGTATGACAGAAATGCGTCACATACAGTAAGAAGAGTGGTAACATTGTTTTTGTTAATAACTAATAATTTTGTGTCATCATTACATGGTGCGCAAAAAGTGTGGTACTCATAAAAATCTAATTATGGTTGGACAAAATTCTTTTATGCAGGAAAATTTCACAAAGTAATATATATTCAACAAAATAGATCTGACAAGTATCTATGAACATGAAGGCATATCTCTTGTACAAAGGTCACAAGAGATACTGCAGAATAAGTTGTTTTGCAGAAAATGTCTCTCGGCAGTGGTTTTATAATAAACAGTCTCCTGTGAGTGGAAATATCACAAAATATCGCAAATGAGAATGACAATTTTTCACATGTAATAAAACTTTGCCTGTGACCAAAATTTTCAGCCCTGATTTAATGTTTACCAGACAGAGTAACTCGCCAACAAATAGTAAATGCCACCCTGACACCTATGACAGATAGCCCATCTGCCTCATTACAAGTGCATTATTTCCTATTGCACTTCTAATAAAGTGGATGGGATATCTGTCCCATTTGTGACAGACTCATTTTTCCAGCAAACTCTAAGGGGTATATTCACAAGAACGTGTGCTAAACATCACCAAGATATGCTAACACAACTTTACACATCGCAGCCTATCGCATGAAAATAACCCCGTGTCAAAGTGGAATTCAAAACATGGCGGTCCCATGCGATAGTCTGCCGGAAACGCAGCCAATGGCCGCGATACAACCACCTCGATGGAGATAAAAACACAAACCTCATCGCAAAAAACATGCGATGGACTAAAGCGCGATGAGGAAATCAGCGATAAGCAGCGCCAGGCCTGCAATACGCACATGGCAGGCAGGAAAAATCAATATAAAAGTAGAAAAAACACTCAAACACAAACTGACCAATACCCAAGCACCATGGAGGCAGCCGGTGCATGCGCAGAGGACAAACACAACCCCACAAGCACCCCGGACGACCAGACTGGGACCTTGGAGACAGGGAAGGGCAAGGACAAGAAGAGGAAGATGAAGTTCAGTCCGCAGGAAAACAGGATCCTAGTCACGGAGGTGATGGAACACCATCAAAAACTGTTCGTCACCTCCAACGTGTCATTGGGCACCGAAAATGGAATATGGCAGGACATCGTGGACAAGGTGAATGCCGTCGGAGAGCACAAGAGGTCAATGGATGAGGTCAAGAGGCGATGGACTGACATCAAGTGCAAGACCAAAGATAAACTCGCAGCCAACCAGAAGGCAGCAATGCAGACTGGAGGTGGGAGCCCAGCGCCACAGCTCCGTCTGGATGACATGGAGGAGCTGGTGTCGACAGTCATCAGTGTGGAGACTGTGGCTGGAGTCGGGGGACCGGACACTGCTCGACAGGACACAACACAACTGCAACAGGGTGAGTGACCACCAGGTACTGGGGGACGGGTGGAGATGGCTAAGCAGGTGCGGGTGGGGTTCGACATCATGGCTACCAAACTGGACGCCATCCATAGGTGTATAGGCCCGCTCCATGGTCTCCAGCGAGCCCTGACTGACATCACTGGAGTCATGACGCGGAGAGAAGATCACCTGTCCGCTCAGAGTGGCTCCAGCAAATGCCAGCCGTGAGCTGGCACACATGCGGAGGCTCATGGAGGACATGGTGGGGATGGAGGCGGAAAGGATGGCAGTCACTGCTGCACATCAGCGAAATGTAGCTGGGATCTACCATGCCCTGCAGATCATGGCATTGCTGCCACAAGGCGTGGTGCTGATGAATGCTGCTGTTCCCACACAATCCACATCTCTGCCCCCTGGTGTGTCAGTGCCTCACAGAAAGGCAGGCGTATCTACTCCGGCACCTGATGTGTCACTGCCACACAGTGCGGCCGACAATCCTCCTCCGGCCCCTCATGTGTCAGTGGCACACAGTACCGTAGCTGGTACTGCAACACCCACAGATAGGGCTGAGCACACATCCGAGGACAAGGACATTGATGGATTTGAGTTCAGAAGGAGGCACTAGCATTAATTTCTGCCACTTGGCCTGTTTCTGCTTAGTGTCGCACATGGCCCCATGACCTTCCACTGACCCCCGATACACTCCGCTGCACTCACCTTGGACCGCGACATGGACTGCCATTTCCTGTTCAATGACCAATGACACGGCGACCAGACTGTGGACTGTACCCTTCCTCTTCCGCAGTACTTGTCATTCCCGGATGGACTCTGGCTGGCCCTCCACGGGCCCATATTGTGTAGTGTGCTTGGCATCGCCCTGTACTGCTCCAGCTGCAAAACTCCACTGGATGTGCAATAAACATCCAGAAATGCACTGCTGTGTCATGTCTTTCATCATTCATGTATGAATGCGTGGATGGATGTAGGGACAGTGATTTCCCTTACGTCAATGATGCGCATCTAGTGGGAGGCCAGTCACAGTGTGCTACATTGCCTATTGTGTTCCGGGTGCTGTGGCACTACAACAGGGACACATGCATTAGTCACTTCCTTGTCCGGACATGGACTGAACCATGCCCAGAGCCACAGACGTCATTGTTGCAAGCCCTGTGCTGGTCTGGCGTATGCCAGGCCAGCCCACTCCGCTTACGCTCTGAGGGGGAGCCCACATAGCTACCTGCGCAGGCGTACTCGCTGCTGGTGTGCAGGTCACTGGTCTAGTTGTTAGCATGTCACGGCCACTCCTTGAGGGCAGGTTTGCACACACACCACACCCATCCGGCACAGGCATCACAGGCCATGTGACCCCGCAAATATAAGGGACAGACAAAGTCACATTCCCCTCTGCCGGTGGTGACTGGATGACGGATGCTCCACGGTTCTCAATTATACTGACCTGACTGGGGTTGTACAGGGTTAGTGGCTCCCGAAGTCTTGCGGCCGTCACAGGCCTACCACCACGTGGTGCTGACTGGGGTTGCACATGGTTGGTGGCACCCAAAGCCTTGCAGGCATCACAGGCCTACCACCACGTGGCGCTGCCTGGCGTTGCACAGGGTTAGTGGCACCGAAATAGCTGAGTGGGTGTGCAGCCTGCGATGATGACGTGTGCACTGATGTGGTTTCCGCCATTGATGACTCAGGACTTAGCGTCATATGTGGGACCTGCTGGGCTACGGGGGGGGGCCATGCCATGGTGGTGGGACCGGGGCCTGGAGCTTGCACGGGCACGTGGTGTGCCCACTAATGGACACACCGGTGGCAGCATGTGAGCAGTGGGGCCTGGGTGCGCAGGGGCGGCTGTGTCTCTCTCTCTCTCCCTTCCCCCTCTCTGCCTTCTTTTCCTTCCCTCTCTTTCTCTCTCTGGCTTTCTTTCCTTCTCTGTTTCTCTGTGTCTCGCTCCTTTGATGTGCGCATGACAGACGTCCTGATTTTGTGCTTTTTTTTCCAGGCTCTGACATCGAGTTGTCCCTGACGGACTCGACAGGAGTCTTCCGCTTTGGTGTTTTGTGTTGTATTTCAATAACGTTTTTGGTTGTTACTTCAGTGCGGTGTGACTGTTTCTCGTTCTTCTGGCCACACGTGTGTTGATTTTTGGCAATGTGCATCATCATGTGCTTTTTGTGGCTCTTGTGTCGTGTACGGTATGTGTATGTCGGGGGGGCGGAGGGGGGCTGGGTTGATTGCGGTGGGTGTTGTGGCCCTCATGGGTTCCACATTGCATGATCATTGTCTCCATGGCATCTGTGGATCTTCCTGTGTGGCTCTTGGCTGGGCTCCCTTTTATGCTGCAGGCAGTCGTCCTGCTTAACACCAGCAAAAGACAGGTGTTAATTCCCTGCTGCTACTGCAGCTTATCGCCTGTTTTTGGTTCGCATCGCAGATCTGGCAGGTCATTGTGAAAGTGGTGTTGTGGTTTTTTCGTGTGTTTTTGCACGGGAACGCCTACTCTGCATCTCATTAGGGTTAGTTGGTGGTGTCCACCGTGGAGATAAATTTTGAGCAAGTCATCGCGGGAATACTGGCGATGTCTGCAGTTTGCACCGGCTTGTGAATGGGGTGTTAACTTTTGATGCATTAAGGTGGAGATAAATCGGAGATAAGTCGTTGTGAATATACCCCTAAATCAGGCCATTAACTCTTTTAGAAAACTAGGGATAATGGATTGCTGCGTAAATCCTATGGGTTGAAACTAGTGAACTTCTGGTTACTACTAGTTTTAAATAAAACTTACTCTATGTGGGTTGACCCTAATAAAACCTCCTCTTATTCATACTTAAACGTATTATATGTGGTATACCCTCGATGTGTGATGAATACATTTTATTCTCTTCTCCTGTCTGAATTATTTCTTTTGTCTGATCAATATAGTTGCTTTGTTAATATTCCACTTTGGTCCAATTCTGTCTTGCCGTACAATTTCTCCGCTATTTGAGCTGAGGCAATTTGTGTTTTAGAACACGAATATCAAGGAACCTGCTTTCCTTGGTATTTGTGTTCCAAAATATTTGCTTCTGTTAGAATGTATTATATTATTCCATTGGATGGCTACAGCTGGGATGCCATGCATTGCTTTGCCATTTGTGCCACATTACCACGGCCCCAGTAACACCCACTTTCTGATTTGCTCTCTCTGCTCAATAATTATTTGTGACTTTTGTGTCATCAAGCCAGTTTGGATTGAAGTGACATCTGTTGGTGTATCGAACTGCATATGATGCACTTCCCACTGCCTGCACAGAATTTTGTTGGGAAGGTTTATCATCTACCACACTGTGCACCACCTCTCTGATGACCACTCGGAAGAAGCTCTCGTTGGGCCCGATTCACAGAACTAACTTAAGACAAAATCCTAAACTTACTACCCTTTTGGTATTCACAGAAGGCACTTACTCATTTTGGTATTCACAGAAGGCACTTACTCATTTCGGTATTCACAGAAGTTAGGAGTCCTAACTTTAGGACTCCTAAATGCCTTCTGTGAATCCCAAAGGTCTTAAAGTTAAGATTTTTCTCAGTTTAGGAGTAGTAAAGTTAGGACTCCTAACTTTAGGACTCCTGAATGCCTTCTGTGAATACCGAAAGTCTTAAAGTTAGGATTTTTCTCAGTTTAGGAGTAGTAAAGTTAGAACTCCTAACTTCAGGACTCCTAAATGCCTTCTGTGATTACTGAAAGTCCTAAAATTAGGATTTTTCTCAGTTTAGGAGTCCTAAAGTTAGGAGTCCTAACTTTACTACTCCCAAACTGAGAAAAATCCTAACTTTAAGACTTTTGGTATTCACAGAAGGCATTTATGAGTCCTAAAGTTAGGACTCCTAACTTCTGCGAATACCGAAATGAGTAAGTGCCTTCTGTGAATACCAAAATGAGTAAGTGCCTTCTGTGAATACCAAAATGGTAGTAAGTTTAGGAATTTGTCTTAAGTTAGTTCTGTGAATCGGGCCCGTTGTTATTTTCTGCTGAGGGATACTACATTTCTTTATCAGGCCTCATCTTCTGTGCCCCCTCCCAGCACTATCTCAGCTCCATTTAAGGGTTATGCCTCTCACGTTATTTTTCTCACTGCTTGTCGCCCCTTTTTATCCCTCTCAGTCCCTCATCAGATATCCGTCATAACTCCTACAGCCCACACGTTGCCAACATCCAGCACTAGGTTTTGAGCCTTATGGTTCTCTAAAGCAGTGGTTGGACGATTAAGGAAAGGGCCATGTTAATCACTGGATGATAATTATGTTTGAACAGCTCTGAGACCACCAAGGAGAAATCCAAACGTGCTGTTGATAAAATAATTCACTCTTTTATTGTCTTGTGTGGATGCGTTAGAAAGTTAGAGCGTTCCTTGAGGCATTTTCTGTGACCTGATTATGGAAGATCATTAACTTATTTTAAAGTTATCAGGATAGATTGAGAAAGGTCAAACATATTTGCACCTTTTTTTATTTATCAGGAGCAGTGAGTACCAACAACTCTTAATAGGAAAAAAAACCATGTGGTGTCTCTATCTGAACAATGTCACTCCATGAAACTTTGGTTATAAACTCACGTTCTACAAAATGCTGTCCGCTTCCTTAAAACAGTAAACTATTTTTATTCAAGGTGTCTTTGTTCTAATCATCCGAACAAGGTATGATATATTTTAAGTCATCTTTCATCAAACTGATCAAAAAATCCACATGGAAGTTTTTGGAGATTGGAAAACTTCTTCTCGCAGTTCATTGATTTCAATATGAATACGAGAGTTTTTAGCTTGTACTGAATGATATCCCTGGACATACAAAAATGTACAGCAAATGAAAGACAACTACTGCCATCCTATTCCAGCTGTCAGAAGCAAATCAATATGTTCTGTTCAGATAAGCAGCAGTAACCTGGGAGCAATGATATGTGTTGTTTCAAAGTGCTCAATATTATATTTTGAAATTTTAGAAAATGCGGTACACTGTAACTAACTGAAATAATACTTTTTTGACACGATTGTTATTAAAAAATCACTTGGCAATTCATGCTGTGATGTTTCTACATTGCTTTCAATCGAAAAACAATTTCTTTAGATTCACTGACATAGCTGAAAATGGACGAAGGGTTTTCTTTTGCAATTCTTAGTTATTTATAAATATCCATTGAAACATTCAATATCAATTCAAATTACATTCCCTGACAGAAAAATAGATTATTATTGGCGGGCAGAATGCATAGCATGTTGTATTATTTTAGAACACAATAGCAAATACATTGCACTTTCTTAGAAGAAAAACCAAAATGCGACCAGGATGTGTGTAATTGTATTTACTGAAGACCACAATTGTGATTAAATTCTATTTTAGTACAATATCATATGAAATAAGTACCTTTGAAGCCCTGGAGTATACAGAATACATTATGTTATATAATTCGTCAGGAGGAAGCCACAAAGTCACCATTGTAAGTTTTCAGTTACAGATCTCACAACATAGCGGTACTGTTATAGGAAGACCATGCAAACACTATCAAGCTTACTTCTAAAAGCGTGCCCCAAAATACACTGTTAAAAAATGAAAAGAATGAACAAAGATGGACACTATGAAATGAGAACTAGAAAAATAGCAAAGTAAAAATAGCTATCCAGCATAGATGCAGTGATGTCTGATATCAGTGGGACATCCTTTGCATGGACAGGCATTTCTAAGAGGGGGGAACTAGTTGGCATGCAAGGAAGAGCTGAACAATGTATAAGAGCCACTAGAGACAATTCAAGATCAATTACAATTGGTAGCCTGTTAAATGAGAGAAGAGGCTGTGGTGCTCCCTGGGAGGGCAGTGCACTGATTTAGACTTTAAACATCATTGCATCCATGAGACATTCTGTTTTAATTATTCAATGGGACGCACACATGTCTGCTTGTATCTTTTACTGTTTATGGTTTCTGGGTTTTTTTTGCTTTTGTGAGCGCATGCGCTGTGATGTGCTGAGAACATTTTTTTCTTTTTTGACCCGACATGGCCAAAATCCATGGCGGAATTGTCAACTAAAAATAAACAAGGGATGACAAAGCATCGGCTATTTAAGGTGAATTATATAAATGTTGTAAGGGCTGAACATTGGATGAAAAAATGGTCGCTGCATTTTGCAACACAGAGTACAGTAGCCACCGAATTTCGGTTGCTGAAGGTGGTGAGAAAGAAAGAAACAGAATGAGAAAAGGTGCTGATCTGAAAATGCAGTTAGATGGGAACATTTCATGACAATGTTAAAGATTAAGGGGCATATTATCAAGCCAGGCGATAAAATTATCGCCGCTTTAGTGGCAGAAAACTGCCGCTAAAACGGCGATAATGGGCTTGATAATATGCTCTATGGAATTCCAATTGAAGCCCATGTTAAATGTGACGGACGTCTAACCTGAGCTTCAATTGGAATTCCATAGAGCATATTATCAAGCCCATTATCGCCGTTTTAGCGGCAGTTTTCTGCCACTAAAGCGGCGATAATTTTATCGCCTGGCTTGAAAATATGCCCCGAAGAAAGGCATTCTTGGTGCTGCAGAAGGAAGGTAAAACATTGAAATATATGTACCTCGTCATATATTTCTGTTTGCCAGTCTATAAACAACCATGAAAACAGAAAATGTTATGCAGAAAAATGTGGCATGTATTCGGGTGTTAGGAGGTGTTCTGGGTTACTCAGTGCTCGTGAGCCTTCAATTGCACTTTTAACATCTTCGCAATATCTGACTGAACACAGATGTGCAGTCGCGCCGTAAGTCTTAGAGCACGAATAGATGTCAAGTCTCTAATTCTTAGTTGATTTTGTATCCTTGGAAACCTGACTTTCTCAGCAGCCAGACAAATGGCTGTTTCCTAACTGTTGACTGTCTCGCGATAGGGCAGTGTTTTGCATTACACTCCATGGTCCATATTGCAAAACATTTGTGACTATTGATATTTTGTATTCTTGGTAGCAAGTAAGGTAGCAAGTAAGGTTGTGCTTCCTCCAAACACCTTTTACCACCATGTTATGAAATCAGGTTTCTGGAGGTAGTAAAGTGTGAAAAGAACGTTTATGCACAATTTATTTGGTGGTGATGTGTTCGGTTGTGTTGTTTATAGTTGCTGTGTATTTGTGCTACATTATTGCAATGTGATTCTGTTGTTCTGCAGTTGTGATGTGCCCTCTTATATCTGTGTTGTTTACATATGTCAAGAAATTCGGCAAAACTTACAGGCAAAAGCAGCTCTTACCTTGAAAGTCCATGTGACAAGCAACCATGCACCACTGTCTGTGGTGGCAAAACAGTCTGCTACAGCTCTTCCCGCATTTAAAGTTTCAGTCAGACCAAAACTCCGGCAGAGACTGTGGCCTAGATTTATTAAAAATATCACTGGCCCAAAATTGCAAAGTCCTGCAAGGGTATTACCTTTCTGTTTTGCTCTGGAAAATGTCCTTTTATCAGAACAAATAGCAGTAGATTTACAAAGATTTTGCCTCTGTTTGTGTCACTTTTTTCGGTGCAACCCATTTGTGCATGCATACAGTAACACAGAGAAAACACTACAAATGGACACTATACAAGTTTAAAAGAATAAGCAAACTTTATCTAAATCAACAAAACCAAAACAACAAAAATCCAACATACAATACTCTTAAAAATAGATACTGTGCGAAAAAACCCTTTAAATTGCAGGAAAAACTTGCGACACTGTAGCTCTGTCCGGGGCTACCAAAATACTGAATACATCAGAGTCTAACTATTGAAGCCAACCGTGTCGATATAGGTTAGCTAAAGCGTCGACAGACTCAGAGACAGTACATTTCTTGTTGCAGCCAACACGGCAAGCCGGTCGGGGCAACCGTCACGGTTCCGAGGCGAGATGGAAGCATTGCAGCATTCAGTGTCCTTATGGCTTGGTGCAGGTAGTGGCTCGTTGACGGAGTCAGTGAGACCAAGGCTTGCATTGCAGGGTGAGGCTGCACTCAATGTGGTGCTGGCAGGTCACGATGCGGCAATGGAGCTGGTTGATGTTCGAGTCAGGCAGTGACGGAGTCGATGACGTCAGTGCAGTGTGTAGCGAAGCTGTGCAGAGTGCGGTGCCCACAGGATGCGGTGCAAGCAGCGACTCATTGATGGAGTCAGTGAGACCTGGGCTGCATTGCGAAATGATGTGTTGCTCTCTACGGTGCATTCAGGACAGAGAAACCTGTGACGGACTCAGTGACAGAGTCGGTTACCCTTTTCATCTGCGGCGAATTAACTCAGCGGTTCCAGAGACAGTGCCCCGAAGCTGGGTGAGGTCTTTGCTGTTCCTGAGACCTCTTGAACAGGGGCAAGTGCCATGTCAAGCCCTGGGGGATACTTTCTCAAGCAGGATGCACACACACTTCCTCTCCTTGGTAGAAACAGCCACTGTAGGCCAAACCTAGACAGCACACAGCAAAGGGGCAGTACTCCTCCTCCAGTTTCTCCAGCTTTTCTCCTTGACAAGAGGTTCTTCTTGAAGTCCCAAAAGTGATCTAACATTCTGGGATCTGGGCCCCATTACTTATGCAGGAAAATTCTTTGTTCTCTGGTGGCAAAGTCAAAACCAGTTCTATCCTCTCTGGTGCAGCTTCCTGGCAGGAGGTGGAGACAGCATTGTGTCAGGTAGACCAAGCCCATTCAGGTGGAAGGAAATCTCCTCCCCCTACTCTAAATGCAGCCCATGTCTATTCAGCCCAGACCTGACTCATGCAGACTGTCTGGAGACACTGCTCATCCCCATCCCATGTCACTCCAAAGCCAGACAGTCAATACACATCCTAGCAGAGGCACACTGGATGGCTAAGCGAGAAAATACCCAATTTCTAAAAGTGGTATTTTCAAACACAGAATGTAACAATAACCTTCCCTAAAAGATGCATTTGTCCATTCTGAGATCAGGCATGCTAAACTTTATTTTCCTACCTTGTTCCCAGGGGTAGTTATATTTATAAGATGTTACAAGAAAACTCCCTATTCTATCCTATGGGAACAGGTAGCCGTGCAATAGTGAAAAACAAAATTGGCAGTATTTCACTATTGGGACATGCCAAACACATCAGGGCATGTCCCACCTCACACATACACTGCACCCTGCCCACAGGGGTACCTTGGGCCTACCTTAGGGGTGACTAACATGTAAGAAAATGGAAGGTTAGGGCCAGGCAAGTGGGTGCACTTGCCAAGTCGAAATGGCAGCTCTATAATGCCCAAAAGGCTCTGTATTGGCCGGCCTGAGTTACAGTTACAGGCTGCTTATGTGGGTTGCACAATCAGTGCTGCAAGCCCACTAGCAGCATTTGATTTAGAGGCCCTGGGCACACGTAGAACACTGTACTAGGGACTGACTAGTAAATCAAATTTGCCAATCATGGAATCACCAAACCATAAACAAAATTATTAGGGAGAGCATATGCACTTTTGCACTGCTCAGCTGTGGTAAGGTGCCCAGAGTCATAAAACCACCAACAACTGGTCAGAAAAAATATAGGAGGAAGGCAAAATGTTCTGGGATGACCTTGCAAAAAGGGCCAATTCCAACAAGAAGACATTCCATGAGTGGAGCATGGGAGTTTCAGTGCATCCACCTATGGATTTTGGCTCTTTCCCAGATTTACTAAAGTAGGTACAGCTGCGAATGCAACAAAATGCAGCGCCTTCCCAAGTGAGGCATGACAAGGAGAAACATCTCTATTTCTCCTTCGAATTTCTTCTTTCCATGTGTGCTGCCATGAGAAACGGAATATGCCTCTAAAGATTGTTTTTGTACAGAAAGGTATGCCTTATTGCACAAAAAGAATACTGCCTGTAATGCAGGCACAGTTCCACCATGGTGCAAGGGCGCCTGCATTGGTGCTAGGTAGCCTCAAGTTCACCAGCGCAGGGAGAGAGCTGAAGAGTGCCATATATTAGTAGACATGGTGCTATTCAACTCACTCCCATTCACACAACGCAGGGCTACCTTGCTGCACTGTTTTACATGAATTCTAAGTAAATTCGCCCTTAGTGCTTTTCTCTGCATCGCTTTGCGTCAAAGGACCATTACTGTGGTAAACTTGGACAGATCAGCAAAAATACCTATACTTTTGATGTAAAGCCTCTAATAAAATAGGCAGGCCAGGCTACGTTTTCTTTCTTCTGATATATACAGCGCAAACTCGACCTGAAGGTATTGGAGCGCTTAACATGAGCACCAGCTACGTTACACAAGGACACATTAATTTCTTTTTTTTTTGGTAAGCACGGGAAGATTACGTGATTTTCCCAGAATCACAGGATGTGGAGTCGACCCCGAGGTTCTTGGTTTCCCAGCTCCAAAGTCTAGCAGTGAGACCACATCCTCTCCCCAATGTTTCAAAATGTATTGCCTCCTTGAAGCAGGCACTAGAAAGGGGAAAGGCTTTCATTTCTCCAAATAATTCACACATTGCATGCGTGCTGCAGTGCATAGCACATATTCAACAAATAGGATGCTACAGAGTTTGTCTAGGCATAGGAATTTGTACTGGAAAGATATGCTTCCACTACAAATACTATGCTAGATGCTTGCACTCACTTTGAAGGCATGCTGTGCTTTACACAGTGCAGCCTTTTATTCGCACCAGCAGCAGCAGCAGTCAAGCAACTATGGTTGCTGCACTGCATTGTACCAAAAAAAAAAAACATCTGGGCCTGTGTTTAAACTTAGTGCTTATTTTATGTGATGTGGTCAGGGTTCTAACTGACAGAATGGTGTCAAAAAATGTTGCAGCTTGAAAGGTTCTCTTAAATACTTTGTACCTCAGGAAACATATTAAGCACAGAGCACACTTTCCCTGCTTGCGCTAATGTGCACCTTTCAAAAGGTATGTTGGGTGCTAATAGGTACAGTGTGCCTGATCACAATGAATTTGCTGCCCCCAGTACAACAGCAAATTTGCACTGCCCTAGAGATAGCTCATTCAGTGAACTACCGAGCTGCTGTTTTAAAGCCACTCTGTGTTTTACAGTGCGGTTGGCAACCAGCCTACAATTTACAGAGGGAGGAGAGATCCTTCTGCAGGGGGATGTCTGGGGGTTCCATGATCCCCCTCTCCCCCCTCCAGAGGGCTACCTTCAGAGGGCACAGTGACAGTGCCACTTCTTTTGTGCCGTACTGTGAGTATGCCTCCTAAAGGCCTGGTCGTGTTTATGCCCACCTTCAAAATATTGCTCAGACTCAGAGGTAAAAGATGTCCTCATTTGCATGGGACCAAAGCCCCTTGCAAATGAGGGAATACCCCCCAGGATAACGCTGGTTTTGCATATGCACCAGCACTAACAATATTTCAGCAGGGGCTGCACAAACGTCTGCAGCCCCAGAACAAACGTCTGCAGCCCCTTGTGTAATACCATCGTGCCCTGGGGGCACACAAAGTGGGTTCACATGCCTGTTGTGCCCCCAAGCACACTGAATACTTCAGCCCCAGATGCCTTAAAAGGAAAGGGTTGCTTGATGGGTTGCTGCTTTATATACGCATGTATCATTAATGTCCATTCTGTGAGAAATTGTGGCAAAAATGCAACTTGAGCTGTCCATAAACCTACTATAGCTTTAGCCTTCCCTCATGCTGTTTTAATGTGTGCTGTTTAACATTTCATACACTGAAACATTCCTCACCTTTGGTGAGTCCTAGATGCACTTTTCACTCACTATTTTGACTCGTATTCTGCCCAATAAAAGTAGCCAGAATATTAACGCTGCACCACTTAGAAGTTTGATGGAATAACACACGTGTGGTTCCAGAGGCTCAACACTACAAAGGTTAAATATTCTGGGGCAGATTTACAATAACTGGCGAATCCCTGCATATTAGCAGGGATGCGCCAGTTATTTTGCGTGACGATAAAAAACCCTTGTGCCACCATGGATGCGCAGCATTTACAATGCGGTGCACCGTGGGGCAAGGATAGACAGATGCATCATGCATCTGTCAGCGTAAAGGTGACCCAGTGCTGGAGTTGTCTCTTAAGCGCAATGCAGCTCCAGCACTGCTCAGGGGCAGCCTATACTTGCTGTACTGCATCACTCCTTACGCCTGCTACAAGCAGGCATAAGGTTTTGACGCAGCGAGGTCGTAAAAGTGACTCAGTGAACTCTTGTAGATTTCACTGCGTCCCTTTTACGAGGCTTCCTTGCGACGGAAGGCCCTCCCTGCATACATTATAGCTGACACAGGTATAATGTAGCGCAGGGCTTTGCAGCATGACGCATCTCCCTAGATGCGTCATGTTGTAAATATGTCACATAGTGGTGCTTTGTTTACGACGCCGCTGCGTCACAGAAGTGACACAACGTTGTCGTAAAGACGTCACAAGGGGCTTGTAAATCTGCCCCTCTCCCTCTCCCTCCAACAATTCTGCTTAGGACAATCAGGTGATGACTCAGTGGTACCTTTTGAGAATGTTACCATATTTATTTGTATAAGCATGGCTTTTTAAATCAAAATGACACCATTTCTAAGCACAGTTAATCACTAATTTGATTATTCCCCAGTTTAAAATTACACAGTTATATGACCTCAGAAATATGAACTACCGGAGCAGTTTTCCGGATCTGTAATAGTAATCAATCATTTTTCATTTTATTTCCAAGACTATGTCTCATATGAATGATGGACCCGATTCACAAAGGCAAACTTAGATGTTTGGTTTAAACTTAGACCAAACGTCTAAGTTTCCAACTTGGGAATTCACAAAGGGCATTTACCATTGCTGCGGAGATCTGGTTCGAGTACTCCAAATTGCCCTTTGTGAATTCCCAAAGTTGTAAACTTAGATGTTTGGTGTAGGTTTAGACCAAAGGTCTAAATTTACCTTTGATAATTAGGCCCTAAACCAGATAAAATTCAAATAAATCTTGTAAGGCTGCCTAAGCAAGCGAAAATAAATCGCAATAGTGTTACAGTAAAGAAACAAGATCTGACAGAAACGCTGTTAATGTTCTCTTAAATAAAAGGGGACCCCAGTTCTGGGGGATACAACAGATTCTATAGATATATACTTCATAAGACACTTTTGTGTCTCGTTATTCCTAATCATGGCTCAAAAACCCCTTTACTCTCTCCCAACAGATTAAAAAGAAACCACCTAAATAACATTTTTGTAATTGAAATAAAAAAGAAAAACTTCATCCTGGTGGTAGAATGTCTGTGCAGCCCCAGCCTCTTAAATACCCTTCTAAGCAGCATATACCTCAACACAAACCTACAATCATTACCCTATCTCCTAGCAGCCTGCATTAACTGCTTGAGCCACTCCTCCAGCTTATGCAGGTGCCCTTAGTTCCAAAAATGGGGCCCAGAAGATTTTTTACAATATAAGGTAAAAGGAAAATTCCATTGCGTGCTAATACCTTAACGCAAGATTGAACCAATTTGTAAGAAATTGGGTTGTTGGTTGACTGGGGTGTAAGCCCTGGTCAAGCAGCAGCCACTCTCCTTGTCAAGGTAAGGCACAAGCAAACCTCAAATTAACCTGTGCTCACCCCCTTGATAGCTTGGCACAGAGCAGTAAGGCTTAACTTAGAGGCAATGTGTAAAGTATTTGTGCAACACCTTGAACAGTTAAACAGTGAATACATGTCACAAAAGACACCCACAACAGATTTGAAAATATAAAGTACGTTTTAGTACATATAACAAGACCAAAATGACAAAAGTCCAATTAGTAGAAATAGAGATATTGAATTCTAAAGTTTGTTGTAAAACTAATGCCAAAAAGAACAAAAAGGCAATTGGTGATATCTGATTGCACCAGACCAGGTCAAAGTCACAAGTTCAGTTCAACGGCGATGGAGTGCGAACTGGCTACAGGGACCCAGTTAGGCCCACTGAACAGAGTACCTTGTATCCTGGCTGTGGAGCATTGCAGGGCTCTGTGATGAATGTGTGCCTCGCAGCCGAACAGAAGCTTTAGGTCCAAGATTCAGCAAGACTGTGGTGCAACATTGCTTCGTTGTCGAGAATCGCATCAACGGGGATGTCAATGAAAAGTTTGACATTGGGGATGAGGAGCACTGCTGGCAATGCGTCAGTTCCGAGGATCAGTGAGGGTGCGATGTACAGTCTGTTGTAATCATTGAGACTGCCATTCAATGAGCGATGCGAAGACCTGAGCTGTGGGTGATCCATACCGCTGGGGCGAAGCAATCGTTCTGAGAACTGCAGTGGCGGATGCAGGTCTTTGTGATGGGTCCAATCCATGCAGCAGCCATGATGCATCGTTTCTGCATGGGGGGGCTCCACTCAGCTAAGGAGATCTGTCCGTTCTGCTTAGGAAAGCATTCCTCAGCAGAGAAGATGTGTCAGTTCTGCTGGCAAGCAACTTAGGCTCAATTCCAAGGATCCAGGACTGGGGTAGCACCAATTGGCAGCTCACAGATGGCAGAGTCCAGATGCAGGAGCAAGATGGTTGGAAGCCTGTTATGCCCCGCTTCAGATCAGGAGGCCAGCCAACTAGCCATTGGAGTCACTCTGGGTTCAAGAGAGGCAGGTCCAAATCCTTCTCCCCAGAAAAGAAAGTAGCAGCAGATCAGCACAGCAAAGCAGGAGTCTAGTAGAGTGTAGTCCAGTCGAGTGGCAGTGCTTCAGCAGCACAGCAGTTCTGCTTCTTGGCGGAGGATTCTCAGGTCCATGCCCTGGCTCCAGACTAACTACAGGGGGTATGCAGCCTTTAGGGGTGGGGACAGGACATAGCCAATTCAGGTGCAAGTGAGGCTGAGCCTAGAAGTTCTCTCCTATTCCACCAGTGATAGCCTACTTAGTTACACCTAAGCTGCTATTGTATTTTACTGTCTAGGAGTAACACACAAAGCCCAACTGTAAACTACACCCAGTCATGTGACCAAAGACTGGCTGCAGGCACCAAATGGCTGAGGAAAGAAAATGCAAACTTTCTAAAAGTTTCTTTTTTTAGAATTACACCAAACTTGAACCAGTGCTATCTTCCCATTTGGAAATCATATTTACAAAAATGTAATAAGGTACTCCCAATGTTATCCTAGAAAGATATAAGCCATGCAGTAGTGAAATATGAATTTCAGACTTTTTAATAGAGGGGCATATTAAACTGAAACATACATGTCCTGCTTTTTAAATACATTGCACCCTGCACACTGGGCTGTCCAGGGCCTACCTGACTAGTCTCTTAGGTTTATTGAAAAGGAAGTTTTGAGTCTGGTAAAAGGCTTATTTTGCCAGGTCGAAATTGCATGTTTAAATTGCACATACAGGCTCTGCAATGGCAGGCCTGAGACATGTTTATAGGGCTACTTAAGTGGATGGCACAATCATTGATACAAGTCCACAAGTAGAATTTAATTTACAGGCCCTGGGCACTTATAGTAGGGACTAATAAGTAAATTAAATATACTAATTGGTATTCGCTAATATTACCATGTTTAGAGGTGAGAGCACATGCACTTTAGCACTCTCTAGCATAGATAAATTGCTCAGAGTCCTAAGGCCAGCAAAAACAAATTCAGAAGAAAAGGTGGAGGAAGGCAAAACATTGGGGAGAAGATCACCCCAAGTCTGACGGGTCTAACACAATTCTAAATCACTTTCTCTGACATGTAATACTTACCTGAATTCTTGCTATTGAGTAGCCAGAATGGTGCACACACAATGAGTTAAGGGTGTACAAGGTTCACTTTCAGAAAAGCATGCTGCAATGCTTTTCCTATTGGGCCTTTGCACGAAATTGGGGGCCTGATTCAAAAAGGTAAACTTAGACTTTTGTGTAAGTTTACTCTTTTTCGGTATTCATAGGCTATGTTTAATAGTACTTGGCGGAGAACTCCACAAAGTAAAAGATAGGCCTGTCACAAATCCTATAAAGGGAATAAAAAATATGAAATGTCAAAGTTTTAGACAGCTATTGCATCAAATAGAACAAAGCACCAATGTTGGTCAATGGTTTCTGTAGCCTGGGGCCTAGGCGAGATCTGAGGCCTACCACAGTGAAGCTCTGGTCAGATACAACAAGTGGATTATTCATTTGAAAACTATGGCAATTCAAGTTAAAAAATAATCCACACCCTAATTCAAAATGGGCCTTTGTCACTGATTAAAAAAATTCTCTTTAGGAGGGTCCAAGCTAGTACTGTAGGCAGTGCTGTAGAACCTCAAGTCAGATACTTGAAGCAGGTTGGTCCCACTGTTGTTGTTAAGCTAAGTTTTAGTTGAGAATTGTTAGACCTGGCATCTTTAGGCTGGTGTTTCTGCAGACTTTTTGCCTTTTACCTCCTGCTGAATCTCTTTTTGTTAGCCTTAGTACCTTGAGCACTTTACCACTGCTAATCAGTGCTAAAGTCTATGTGCTTCTCACTAAACAGACCCTCCAGTATTTCGTGATTTGCAACAAAATCACAAAATCAGCACTTTTATAAAAACACCATGCTTTTGACAAAAGGGCCTGGGAATTAAAGGAATGCGGACCCTCACTTTTATTGGTCTAGTGGCTCTCGCATTTTGGAATGCTTTGTGTAAAACTGGCGGCCCTGCAAGTACTCAGTATGTACAGTGTCAGGGAGAAGGTACTGTGTGTTCAAATAGTGTGTTGTGGTAATGGGTGCAGAATAAGAGTGAACAAATCACACCTCCTCTTTATCTTGGAAACAAGCAAACACACTGCAGAAATTGTCAAAATTGTGGAGGGACCATTTTAAAAATGGATCCAAACCAGTTTTGTCTGGAAGCGCACATGCACATTTAGTTCTCTGGGGATGAAGGGGTAAATTATTTCACATGATAAATCTGACACCTCTTGGTTTGGGGTTCCAGGGTCTGGTTGTGAAAATTGGGCATGACACACTGATTTGGGTCAGTGGCGTAGCAAAGGGGGGTTGTCCGTGCGGGGCCCCCATGTGGGACTCGCCAAAACCCGGCTCTTCATGCAGCTGCCTGCCACTGGCGGCACAATAGCTAGCTATGCCACTGATTTTGGTGCTTACCACGGTACAATCTGCATGTCCCAGTAAGTTCCAGCAGTTCTGCCACCCCCTTTAAATTCCTGCAGGTTTGATGTTGTTACCAGTTGGGATGAAGTTCATAATTCTGACTCCTGCCCATCATGTTTTTTTTGTAGAATGCTCAATATTCAATTGGTAATGAAGATAATAGCGGTAATTGTCAGAGGACCCCAAGGCAGTAAGTGCTAGATTAAATCCCTTGGCTTTGCAAATCCAGTGCCATACAATCTTAAAGGACAAGCATAAACCCTCCATGAAGGGAATGAATGGCATTTGCATCCTTCTGGGGTTTCCTCAGCTACTGGTGTGGGTATTCCAGCATTAGGCAGGATTCAATGAGAAGCTGTACTCCAGAATTCAATAACAAGATGTGTCAGCTGTGACAATTTGGCCTCAGGCATTTTGGCAGGTGTCCTTGTGGCTCTGTGCAGTAATGAAAAGGAAGACTGACTCTGCAAGGATAAAACAGAGTATTTGAGGACTCTTCCTACAAGCCGCACCAGCAGAAAGCAGGCTAACAGATCTTCTCTCCACCTGCTGTTATTGTTGGGGTTATGTAGTCAAAAACATATTATAACGGATAAGTGCGGTCATATGGAACTTTGTTGTGACCAACTATCGTGGGGCTTATATAAAAATACACCTTAATCGTCAAAGTTTCACACCTGTGTAGACCACTCAGCAACTGAAACATTACCAGTGAACTTTTGCAAAGGAATATGTGTGGCTTTTTTTTGTAACATTTGCTCCGTTTGTGTTAGAATAAAATTTTATAGGTCTCGATTGGGGACAAATTCTGCAATTAGCCTGCCTCACCCTAGCAAAAAAAATCATGCATGCTTACGGAGGCTTTTATACAGCCTTCTCCGTCAATTAGCCTGTTCAAGTGTCATTCATATTTTGCTTCCACCCACCATAGCAAACAGCATGGGGCAATGGGTCAGCCACTTCATCTTCTGGCTCTTGCACTATGATTGATGACTTTTTGCAGGATCACATGTGCACACCCCCTGAAAGTAGGAAATTCTAGCATTGGGCATGGTGTGCCTGGGTTGCTGGGACTCTCCTTTATATTTTTGCCAAATCCTTTGCACAAACTAGATCGTTTTGCAAATAAAAGTCGTCCTCTCGCCAAGGGCAGACCTATGGGCTTTGTCAATGTTAGATTTTTTTTTAAACCTGTAAAGTATGCAGCATGTTTGATTTTTTGGCAAATAGAGTTAATCCATAAGTATGCCGAGTACACAACATGAAAGTTATACCACAGGGAACATATTCAGTGAAAAGTATGCAGCAAGGGAGATATATATATATATATCACTGATGATATCTCAAATGACATCACTGATGACATCATCCAGTGACTGTGTGTTTCTATAAAGTTTAAATATGTTTTATATATATGCCAAGGTGTATTGAAGAATGAATGGGTGCATAAGTGTCTGGATGGATGATTTAATAGGTGTGTGACTGACTGTATAAGTGAGTGATTAAATGTGTCTTACTGAATTCATAGTTTAGTGACTAATACAGACTTACACACAGTTTAGTTTGTCAGTTGGTGTGTGAGTGGTTGCATGGGTTGGTGAGTAGCTAAATGAGGATCTATATGGGTTATTGATTGGTTGTCTGAGTATCTGTATGGGTGCCTGAGTGTCTGTGTGGGTGGGTGGGTGGTACAGCTTTGTGCATAGATGTGTGAGGGGATGATTCACTGGGTGTATGGGTTCAAGAGTGCATCTGTGAAGGGCTGTATGGGTGGGTGAGTGTATGCATGGGTGTGTTGGTGGGTGGATGGATGCCTCAATGGTACATGTGTGAGTAACTACATATGTGAAAGGCAGTATATGTGAATGTTGGAGTGTATAAATGACTAGGGGAGAGCGGAATTTGCGTAGCCTCGCTACGCAAAGCTCCATGATAAGGTAAAAAATCTCCGCAAGCACGCAGAGATTCCATGAAGAAGCGGAATTGCTTGTTCGCGATGCTTTTTTCCTGTTCGCGAACGCTGTTTGCATGCTCAAGGGGAAATATCTTGCAAACAAGCATTTTGAGAACGCGAATAAGCGAAAAATTCTGCGAAGCCGCGGAACGATTATTTTAGGCAATTCCGCGTTCTCAGCGGAACGCAAAATTACCCAAATTCCGCAAATTCCACGAGCGAAATGGAATTTACCGCCCAGGTCTATAAATGACTATGATTGTGAGAGTGGCTGTATGGATCAGTGTGTACTTGTATTAGTTATTGTATAAGAGTGTAATTATGTGTTAGTATAAGTTTGAATAGGTGAGGTGGTGTGTGTATAACTGTACAGGTGAATAAATGGGAGTGTGATTTATTCTTTGCATGACTGACTAGGTGTGTCAGTAACTGTATGGATGAGTGGCGGTGTGTGAGTGTCTGTATAGATATGTGAGTGCATATCATAATGCCTTATTGATGGCTGACTGCATGTATGAGTGACTGTATGGGTGAATGAGTGGATGTGTGTGAAGAACTAGGAATTAGTGAGTGGGTATGTACTAACTGGTATTGGTGTGTCTATCGTTTCGAAAATGATAGTCTGTATTTTAGAGTGGGTGTATCAAGGGTTATATTATGGTGTGATGAGGTGCATCAGATTTTCACGTGGATGATGTCATCAGTGATGTCACTTGAGATGTCATCAGTGATGTCACTAACCATGTTATGAATGATGTAATATGTGACGTCATCAGCAGTGCATTACGGGTGCACGAGTTATAGTTAGCTGAACTAACTATAATGCCGGACTTTCTATGGTTTTGTACGAGTGAATTGTCCAACTAACTATAACTTTCCTGAAACCTATGGCTTTTTCAGTGAATTTCTAAGGTTTTTAAATGCTAATTTTTAACTTTAACGTGCCTGAAACCTATGGATTTTTCAGTGAATTTCTAAGGTTTTTAAATGCTAATTTCCAACTATGACGTCCCTGAAACCTATCTTTTTTTCTGTGAATTTCAAAGGTTTTTTCAATGCTAATTTCTAACTATAATGTTCATTAAACCTATGGTTTGTTCAGTAATTTTGTTTTTGTTTTCTGTGATATTTGGAATAGTTTTTGTTATTTTTTTGCTATTAAAAGTATGTAATGTCTTCTGTTTTCTTACATATGAATATTTGTTTTATTTTGGGAGAAAAAGTGGAGCTGCGCACCCATTGCGTTCACACTGGGAGGCCGCGCTGAGAGCCGTGCACCCTTTGTGTTCACACTAGGGGCTGTGCTGAGAGCCGTGCACCCTTTGTGTTCACACGGGGGCCGCACTGAGAGCCGTGCACTGTTTGTGTTCACACTAGGGGGCCACACTGAGAGCCACGCTAGGGTCACAACTCCATTTAAAAAAAAAAATATCCACTATCACTATTTTTCATTTGCCTCGGGGACCCCATCCCCCGAGGCATGCCCATCTTTTTTTTTGTGGCAGGAAACGGGAGGAGGGCTGCGTAGCCCCCCCTCACAGGCCACTTTTGGCCCTGGGGACCCCATCCCCCAGGGCCTGGCCTCTGTTTTGGGGACCGTAGGGGGAGCCCCTATGCCCCTCCGGTCCCACCGTTCTCCGCCTCCTGTGGGAGCCGGCATTGCTTTTGGACGAGGGGAGATGCTAACATGCAGCTCCCCTTGTCCAAAAGCAATTCTGCTTTGCTTCCTTGAAGTGAGAGGATGTTTTCCTCCTCTCGCTGCAACAAAGCAAACCAGGGTTTTCTATGACAGGGCAGGAGCTCTGCTCCCATCCTCTCATAGTAAACAGCAATGGCCCAGGAGTGGGCACACCAGGACACTGCAGGAGCCGGCCCTGGGGGGTGGCGGTCCCCAGAGCCATCAAGAGCTGCAGGAGGAGGGCCATGCAGCCCCCCTCCCAAAAGATCTAAAGCCCCGCGGAAGTGGTGGTCCCCAGGGCACGTGGGTCAAAAACGGAACCCCAAATTAAAATATTAAGTACCCTGGAGAGGTGGAGGTCCCCGGGGGCAGTGTGGGGGGGTTTAAGCCCCCCTACACTAATTCACTCATTTTTATTTATAGCCCTGGGAAGGTGGTGCTCCCTGGGGCTCGGGTGGACCCGCAAGGCCCCCCCACTAATTTCTATTTGTGCCCTGGGGAGGTAACAGTCCCCGGAGGCTGCGGGGGCCCCCACGGGCCCCCGCAAATTAATTTCAGAGTGCCCCCGGGACCTGGCCCCCCTAGGGTTTTTTGAAATATGAAATGCCTCATTTAAAAAAAAAAATCTCTGCAGACTCCAGGACCCCAGCACGACTTCTGCCGTTTAAAAATAAATGCTCTTTTTGCCCTGGGGACCATGTGAGACCCTCTGAACAAGCCTAGGGGGGTAGGATATTGGTACCCTGCCCCCTTTTCTACATGTTCATCTTTTTTTTCCTTCAGTTCTTGTGACTGGGTTACTGAGTCACAAAATGGCTGCCAACACATTCTAGTTTAGAGTGTTGTCAGCCAATAAGAATTGAGCTCGTTCTCGGGAGGAGTTGTGAACCCACAGCGCCCCTAGATATCGATATTTTTAGTATTTGAATTTCTCACAAACTACTCAACGGATTTACACCATTTTAAAAAAATCTCGCTTTCTGAACCAAGAGCTACCTTTCTACCAAATGTGGTGTAATTCCGTCCAGCAGTTCAGGCTGTAGCCTGTCTCAAAATTTTCTACAAGCATATCTGATACATTATTAGCGCACACTGATGCTATCCCTTCATCTTTTTATAGGTGTCCCTACACTACTAGATCGTGAAGAGACCCTACATTGCACAAAGGGTCGAAATGCCATCGACTGTTTATAAAATCGAACCATTAACAATCAGCACCTATCAGTGTATAAAGTGGGGTTAAGACACTATACATTCTCCAATGGACGTTTTTATGATACATAGGAAACCTTGTGCATATGTCAAAAATATGTCACCACTGTTTTAAGGGTCCAATTTTTCACTGGGACACCACTCACTACTGTTAAACTATCGTTTCAATATCCTGTGTCTATTTTTGTTTCAAAAATTATATAAATAAGTGTTGAATTACAAATTTATAGTGTGTTGGGCTTTCTCTCCTTTTTTCTATCTGTCTATCTATCTATCTATCTATCTATCTATCTATCTATCTATCTATCTATCTATCTATCTATCTATCTATCTATCTATCTATCTATCTATCTATCTATCTATCTATCTATCTATCTATCTATCTATCTATCTATTCGCACTAAACAGTACTGAATGCACGGGCTGCTCTTGGTACTATGTAAAGTGCATTCTATACAGCTTTCAGTACATGGTGCTATGTAAAGTGCACATCAGGCTCAAACTGTAATCAGGTGAGGAGAGCATTAAGACAAGGAAAGTAGACGGGAGCAGGTCTCCTCGTACTTCTGGAACCTGTTTGTAACTTACGGGAGCGTCTTTGTCTCCCAAGGGATTTTAAGCAAAGGCTTAAATATTATCTGGACTTTCGGACACGATATCAGTGTGGGATTGTTGGATATTTACACTAAATGGCAAATGGTTTTTGGATTGGAATCTTCTGGACTTTGACCTCTTAAGCGGTTATCGCACATTAGGAGCTCGTGATTTTGAGAATACTAAATACCTTAAGCCCTGAGGAAGTCATAGGGGTGACACCCCGGAGCGACGAAACACGTTGGCTAAAAGAAGTGGATGGAATAAAAACACCTAAGAAGATAAAGAGTCTCTATTATTGTGTTTTAATATTACTTAAGTGCATTATACTGCCTTGGGATAAGAATTGTGTGTGCTTCGAATGGTGTAAATAGTTTATTTCAATATTGGATTGATGGTTGGGAAGAAGGGTTCATCTCCCCATTCTGAACGCACCGCTAAAAACTTATCATTCATAATTGACTAATATCTGTTGTTGTATAACTTCTATATGAGTGCCTGAAACGCCTTGTGCCCAGTTCAGTAGACATAAGTTGTCATAATGACCGCCATCAAATTGGATAATACAAACACCTCTTATGTTATGTACATAGGCCTTCCTATTGGAAAGAATTACAATCATGATCATCGTATTCACCCAATAATGTATACTAAATCCATAATTAACAATAGCACAGTGCTCAAGTTGAAAGTAATGGGAACAGAAATAGTACATGATACATTCAGTAGATAAACCTACCAACATAAATACTGTACACAGTGCGTTGGTGTAAACTTTCATGTTGAAAAATACCTCATAAAATAAGATCTCTGCGTTTAGTGTTGAAGAAAATTGCCGCAAAATTCCCGTATTTGTGCCACAAAGTTTGCTAATCCATGCTGCAATATCTTGGGGTCCCGCTTGAACATGATGACATTGGCTTTTACCTGATTGCCATATTTGATTTACTTTTAAGCTGTATTTTCTGATTGCAGAGAAGTAGCTGCGTTATGTTTCATATCTTTGGATTTGTAAAGACAAATCCTTTTTTACTGGTAAAGTTGGATTTGGCATTACTAGCTTAGGATCACCACTTTTAGAAAGTGGGCATGTTATGTTATAAGTTTTGGAGAGTGCACAGCTTCCCCAGCTAAGAGGTGTCCCAGCGCTGGCAACTGCTAAAAAAGGTGACTGTGAGAGAGAACACCGGGCCTATGATGTCGGGAAGAGATGAGTTTTAATGGCTTTATGAAATTCAGTTTGATTATTGATACTTTTGATGCATACAGGAAGAGAGTTCCAAAGTTTCAAAGTGAGGACGCGAAAAGAGTGCCCTCCCGCTCGCACTTTCCTCACCAGGAGTACAACAGCAAGGTGCTGGCCCATGGATGGTAATTGACGGGTGGGTATGTAGAGTGAGAGGAGATTCACCAAATTATCTGGGAGTGGAGATTCAGGATTCTGTGAGCGATGCAGAGAGACTTAAACTCAATGGGTTTCGCCACTGGCAGCCAATGTAGTCTGCAGAGGGCGTTAGCTGTGGAAAAGGCTCTCGGTAGGCCAAGTAGAGTCCTGGCAGTCGCATTTTGTGCCCTTTGCAAGTGGAGGATCTCAGCTTTATTTGCCCCTAGTTAAAGTGAGCTGGCGTAGCACAACTTCAATAGAATGGGAGGCCTGGATGATGACTTGATGGACTGTGGTTTGAGCCCGCGCAGGAGTCCGAAACAGGTCCCAGCTACCATTTTAGTTTGGACCTGAAAGTTAAGGGGGAGTCAACCCATGCTCCCAGGTTTTTGACCACCGGTTTAGGGGCGGGCGAGCAGCCCAGAGAGTCGAAGGCCACAAACGCTCACTCCACAGCTCAGTGTCTCTCCCCACCAGCAAGATCTCAGGTTACTTGCATTTAACTGGAGACAGTTGGCAGTCATCCAGTCAGCTATAGCTGTTAAATCGCTCCTGAACTTAAGCACGACCTGCTCTGAGTCACCGAATAGGGCCACCACTAGCTGGGTATGGTCAGCAAAAGTTACCACAGTTAGTCCTCTACTCCTGGCAACTGCCGCTAAAGGTTGAACGTATTTGTTGAATGGAGTTGGGCTCAGAGCTGAGCCCTGTGGAACCCCTTGTTCGATAGCACATGCCTGGGAGCTGAAGGGAGGGACAGACACTTGAAAGGTTCTCTCAGATAAAAAAGAGGCAAACTGGCCTAAGGCCGGGCTCCAGATGCTGCAACAGAATCTGATGGGATACAGCACTCAGATCCAGTAATATCAGAGTTGACGTTCACCCGGCATCCAATGCATCCCTCAGTTTTTTGGTTACAGCTAGGAGGGCAGTCTCCATACTATGATTGGGGCGAAAATCGTTTTGAGACGGGTCAAGCAAATTGTTATTTGCTATGAATCTTGTAAGAATGGAATTGATATAGGCCTTGGCGATCCTGGATACCCACGGAAGGAGAGAGATAGGGCAGAAGCCCTCTGGTCTAGATGCATCTAATGTAGGTTTCTTTAACAAGGGAGCCACCGTGGCCGGTTTCCAGGCCCTGGAGACTACCGCTGTGGACAGGGACATATTGATCAGCTTACAGAAGGGCAAGAGGAGCTGAGGCAGAGATTTAAGGAATTACCCTGCTTTCAAAGCATCTGCAGGAGAGCATGATTTAACTTTTTTGCAGATCGTGTGCATCTACTCTTAAGAGATCGATGGGAAGACAGACATCTCTCTGCTCTGTGCTCCTTGTTTGCATACACGTCTGGGTTTGGGTGACAGCTACACTTTGTGCAATCTCTCTAGACAGCCAAAACACAGGACACTCAGAGGCATCTGCATTCATCTGCATACTGATCAGTCTTCCCGGGCAGAGGGAAAAGGAAGTACTGACAAGTATACTTCAATAGGTAGTGTACTGCTCCCCACAAAGCACTGATCAACCCCCAGAGTTAGCCTGGGGGACAGGACTGGGCAGAAAAGGGACCTGTACACTTCAAAGGCTTTGCTTTGTAGTCACCTCCACTTCAAAGGCACTTTTGGGAAAAAGTACTGGGTCTCTGGACCCCTAAAATCAGACACTTTTTGACCTGTAACCAGAGCACTCAGATCCAGTAATATCAGAGTTGACGTTCACCCGGCATCCAATGCATCCCTCAGTTGTTTGGTTACAGCTAGGAGGGCAGTCTCCATACTATGATCGGGGCGAAAATCGTTTTGAGACGGGTCAAGCAAATTGTTATTTGCTATGAATCTTGTAAGAATGGAATTGATATAGGCCTTGGCGATCCTGGATACCCACGGAAGGAGAGAGATAGGGCAGAAGCCCTCTGGTCTAGATGCATCTAATGTAGGTTTCTTTAACAAGGGAGCCACCGTGGCCGGTTTCCAGGCCCTGGAGACTACCGCTGTGGACAGGGACATATTGATCAGCTTACAGAAGGGCAAGAGGAGCTGAGGCAGAGATTTAAGGAATTACCCTGCTTTCAAAGCATCTGCAGGAGAGCATGATTTAACTTTTTTGCAGATCGTGTGCATCTACTCTTAAGAGATCGATGGGAAGACAGACATCTCTCTGCTCTGTGCTCCTTGTTTGCACGCACGTCTGGGTTTGGGTGACAGCTACACTTTGTGCAATCTCTCTAGACAGCCAAAACACAGGACACTCAGAGGCATCTGCATTCATCTGCATACTGATCAGTCTTCCCGGGCAGAGGGAAAAGGAAGTACTGACAAGTATACTTCAATAGGTAGTGTACTGCTCCCCACAAAGCACTGATCAACCCCCAGAGTTAGCCTGGGGGACAGGACTGGGCAGAAAAGGGACCTGTACACTTCAAAGGCTTTGCTTTGTAGTCACCTCCACTTCAAAGGCACTTTTGGGAAAAAGTACTGGGTCTCTGGACCCCTAAAATCAGACACTTTTTGACCTGTAACCAGACATCGCTGGCACTACATCTGCACATTGCCACAAGGACGGCTGTGCTGCCATCTCGGACTGCCACTCTGGTAATTTCTCTGCTGTGTTGGCCTGCTGTGTGTTCAGCTGCAAGAGAGACTGACACTTTGCTACCTGCTTTGCTGTGCTGGTCTGCTGCTTGCTACCTCTGCGCTATGGTTCACTTAAAGTGTTCTCCAAGGGCTTGCTGGCTTGCTCCCTGTTCCTAAAAGTCTCAGAGTCACATAAGACTTTTGACGTACCAGTGCTGCCGTGGGAGTTTGGGTCTGGGTCCCTTTTGAGATAAGCCTGTCTGCTCTGTGCCAAGCTACCAGAGGTTGAGCACCGGTTATCCTTGTAATGTATCTAGCTTACCCTGACTAGAGAGGTGGCTTCAGCCAGACTTGGGTGTATTTCTTAGCCAACCAGAAACCCCTGTTTTAAAAAGGGCACCCATTCATGCCTGAAGGCATAGTCACTAGGTTTCTCCCACACGAGCAATCAAACCCTAGTGAGGTGTAACAAATATGTTAAGAAGCTTGAAGATCTACTATTGCCCCACTTTGCTACCCCTAAACTTGCCACTGCTGTTCAAAAACTGATAACCGACTAATTTACGGTGTGACTGTCATTTCCCTTCCCACCAAATCCCTTTTTAGATGGGAACATAAACTCCTGCACTCTGCACCTTCATCTGTTTTAACTATTGTCCATGGAAGATCGGGCCGCCATTGACTTTTATGCCTTTTAACTACATTTTTGCACTCCGTCAATTCCACTCATTGCACACCTTCACCTGTCATGGCTAATATTGATGCTTTATAGGCCTGTTTTATATTTTCTTTTAAGTCGCTTATTTTTTTTCTATTGCAACATTGTTTTGGTTTTAAGTAACTAAAACAATAAAGATTTCAATTACTTTACTATAGTTGATCCTCAAATCAAAGTTTCACATGTCTTTTTACCTTGAACTTTCAAATCAGTAGGAAATTGAGGTGTCTCATTACATATAAGGAATTAACATTTAGCCAAACAAGTACGTAGCCATGGTATGTCATTACATATAAATCAAGTCATGCTTTATTCTTTAGAGTCAGTTTTAGACCAGTGGTGTAACGAAACTTGAGGGGGCATCCCTGCAAAGAATATTGAGGAGGCCTCCCAGGCTCCGGACGCAATCAGGAGCTCTCAGGCCAGGGGCATGCCACTCATGCACAGTACCGAAGAGGGGCCCCTGGAGCTTAGCGGCTATTGTTATGCCACTGCTTTAGTTCTTCTCCTTCTCTTCCATCAACATTCATTTAAAATCAGAGTACAAATATCACTGCAACTCTAGGACACAAAGGTTATTTTTTTTTTTTAAATCCCTCATTTTATTCCATGTAGCTGTTTTACCCATTGGGTAATGCAATTAATTGCAACCACCAGTGGAACACTGCTTGACGCAGTGTACTCGTCACTCTCATGTCATTGTTAAGTTCCCATAGGAGGCAAATAACAGCGGTGTCCAGACATGTTTGCTAAAGAAGAAATGTAGTATATAAGATTTTTTAAACCAGTCACAAGTCAACACATCCTGTGTTGTTTATTTCTTTAAACTCCCATACTTATCTTTCAAGCTTATCTAAAATGCAGTAAACCTTGAGCACTAACTAAAACATAGATCTGGTATGAGGCTATGCATTTGTTGGTTCATCAGCATTTCCCTAAATTTACAATATTTGTTTTTTTTTCTGCCTTTCATTTAAATTGTCATTTAGTAAATGCTATTCAATTATCAGTATTGGATGTTCTGCATGAGGTTTACAATGGCACAAAGAGGATGTCCTGCTAGGTACGTACACAAAAGAAGGTACCATGCCATATTTTAATGATAGCTACACACTCTTTTAGTGGAGTCCATATAGATTCACTGTATGCACATTTATATCATGTGAATATCCTGAACATTTATCAAAGCTTCAGTCCTCTTGTACCAATGTACACAGGCTTGTTCTGTCGCTTTTACATTGCATCTGTCTCTGCCAACTCTATTTTAAGCAATTGCTGCCTTGTTTGTTAATTGTGGTAAGTATTTACTTAACCATCCATTTGGAAGTAGTGACGAGTGGTGTGAACAAAGGGCAGGGACACAATCATTGCAATCTTATGACCCGCACTTACTGGGAATTCCTCATCCATTGAGAATAATTGCAATCCTCAATCCCTATCACAAACAGGATTCAGTGGGTTACCCTCACTTGTTGGCAGAGGGTATACACATGCTGATCCCTCCAGTGTAGCACACATGCAGCCCATACATCTAAGTGCATCACATACCTGTTATTGCTCTATCTTGTGTGGCTTCGACACCACTTGTCCCTCTAAGAAATTGAACGCCAACCACTGGGCCTCATGTAACTAGCTCGCATGAAGAAGTGTTGTTCATTATAGGAATAAACCAGACAAATCTCTCCACCTTTGCAGCACCTGTGAAGAAAGACTGGAGAACAATGGGACCCCTCATACCTTGTCCCTAATAATCCAAAAGAAGGCCTTCTTCCTTTCTTGTAATCCATCCATACCAAGTGAAAGGGGCTTTTTGGTGCAAACACATCCAACATCATGGAGCCCTGGCTGGGATTGAAAAGTCAAATAAGCCTTCATCTGGTCTTCCAGATCAGCCCTCCAATTGCAATCCCAGCACAGTGCTGTCTAAACTGCCCCCAAGCAGGCTACCCTGCACGAGGATGTCAGCTGCATATCTCTGCCTCCTCTCTGGGAAGCAAGGCTCAGAGGAAAGGCCCATCAGACTGGGTTGGGAGGCAGCTGCAGACCTAAGCAGCAGTTGGGTTAGAACCACAAGGTCACATGTATACTGTCCCTCTAATCCAGAGCAAGGCTATCCCCCTTTCTTGTAATCCGTGCAGAAGGAGTGACGCGGGGTTCATCAGACAAATTTCATCTAACCTCCTGGAACCCTGGATGGGGTTGAAGATTCAAATGATCCCTCATTGGGACCTCCTAGGCATTTGGGCACCCTATAGGGTCACATGACACACAACCAAATGCCCCGAAACAAAAGAAGTGAGGTCTTTTTTTTTTTTTTAAAGGCATATGCTTGCCCTTAGGTTCTCAGAGCCTGAGCTGGGAATCAGGCAAGGGTCAATGGTAGGGGCTCACAAAGCTCTGACCCAGGCCAGCAGACAGTTTCTAAACTCAGAGAAGCAAGGGAGACCGCCCGTACATTCAGGAGCCCAGTTCGGCCCTATGCAACACAGCCGGCTTCCAGCTCTAGGTAAGTTGAACCTTTGACCCCTGATCTAGTCAGAGCTTCTGACCCCAATAAATAAGAGAACAGTGCAGGATTTGCATCCCTGCTTGTTCTCTGGGAAGTGGGGCTCAGAGGAAAGGCCAATCAGACAGAGCTGGAAGACCGCCAGAGACTCTGGCTCCTAGGTTCCCAAGTTGGGTCAGCTTCTACCCATGCATCCACTGGGGATCTGTCCTGAGGCCCGGTCAGAAATTCTGAAGCCAGAAAAGCGGGGGAGGCCCTGCAGCTCCCCATCAGTAGCAGTCTGAGGCACAGCGTGTAAGGGAACGAAGCCCAGGGCCTCTGATTCAGGCCTGCTCAGAGCTTATTATCTTGGCCAGGCTGGGGAGGACTCCCTGGGCCAACTGGTCCTGGCCCCAAGCTCCAAGTGACAAGGTGGCCCATGGGACAGAGCCCAGGGCTGGTGCCTTCCACTGCCCAGGCTTTCCGGGGCTCTCACCCGGGGACCCATCAGAGCTTCCTATCGCAAATAAGCCTGGACACTTTGCGACACCACACACAGAAACCAGGCCCCGGGTTTCTCACCCTGGGCATGCCTGAGCACTACACATTCTTGTAATCCATGCACACTTAGTAACAGAGGACATTTTTCTGTCCTCCTGGAAACCTGACTGGGATTTAAGCTTCAAATGAGCCCTCAATTGCACCTACAGTCACATGAAGGGAATCATCTGTTATGTTTATTTGTTTTAAGTACAAAACATCACCAGTGTATTTGGCATGGCACATTTGGCACCACCCATGTAGGCTTAGTAAATGACCCCTACTTTGAATTACTCCAAGGCCTATTTAAAATTAGGAAATTTAGAAATGAAAATTGCTCCCGGAGCAGGACAAAGGCCTTGGGTGGGGGGAGATGTTGTTGTTTTCTTGACTGAATGGCCAGTGGAAAGTGCTCAGGAACGTTATTAAAGTCAAAGGCAAATGTTAACTGCCACCTTGGCAGGCCATTCCTTTGCTCCTCCAGTCAGAAAGTTACCAATTCTAGTGAGAAAGGAGCTGTTCCCGGGAGTGGTTTAGAGTGACCACAGAGGAGAGGATGTGCAGCTCCCTGCCCACACCTCTAGGGCAGGCACACAAGCTCCATAAAGGCTCTGCATTACTCCCAAGATGGCCGATGGGTAAGGCGCTCCTGCTAGCTTCTGTGCCAGCGATCTCTGTTTGGGGTAAGTCCCCGGAGAGGCTCCCCACCCCACCCCCATTGAGCTTTAACCCCTCCTGGAACAGAGGGCAGCAAACTTGTGATCCTTTGCAGCTGAGGGCACCTGTGGACAAAGCCATGGCGTTTATCAGAGGCAGGCCGAGCTGTGGTGGAGAAGACCAGGATGTTTCAGCCCTTTCCCTCTTGGGGAAACGGGGGGTCGAGCCTGAGTCCCTGACACTGCACCGGTTGCTACCCTGCCGGCCTGAGACTTGACGTCTGGTGATGGATGAGTGGGGAGCCATGGTGTTCCCATCGCTGCCCTCCTCAGCTGCCAGTATCCCGCGGCACTGGGCTGGCCCCAGCATTGTAGACCATTCTCAGGGTCCCAGGTGTGTTGAGGCAACCAGGGCAGCAGGAGTGGAGGGTATCTGACCCCATGCCCAGCCTCGTAGTGCCCTCTTCAGCTGCAGCCTGCAGCTCTGCCCCCCTGGAAGAATGTGAAAAAAATTATAACATTCCGAGGATAGAAATCTGCCCCTGGCGAAAATGCAAAAAAGATCCAGCCAGCATGAGACCTTTCCTAGGTGCAAAAATCTAATTTCTCCAATTCAGAGCATTCCCACCAAAAGTGAATGGCTTCAATGCTACCTCGTACAATTAATATTTGACGCTGTGGAGCCCTCTTTAGTCACAGCATGTTGATTTGCTCTTATTTTTTACTTCCATTTCAGAGATTTGAGAGGGCTTTATTATTAGTTTGGTGGTGCAGGAGCAGAAACGCCTGCTCCTTCATCACCAAACACATATTTGAACTGTCAGCCAGATTAGGAGTTTTCTCCTGTCGGGTGGGCTGTCCTTCAGCGTTTCCAGGGCAGTGCCTATGAAATAGGCACTGCAATGGGAAAGCGCAGAGACACAAGGGCCCCTTTGGTTCCTCGCCATCAGACTTTTCATAGCGGTACACCTGTTGCTTCCCTGCCTGCCTGCAACTAGCTGGAGAGTGTGATGGGGTGAGTGGGGCAGCCTCCAGTGGTGCTGGGCTGGCACTAGCATCGTAGACCATTCTCAGGGTCCCAGTAGTGTTGAGGCAACCAGAGCAGCAGGTGTGGATCACATCTGACCCCATTCAGAGCGCCCGGATCATCAAGATGGCGAGTAAGTGGAAAAGTGGGAGGGGTGGAGAATTAAGAGGTGAGCCAGATTCTGTCCTCCTCCATCTTGGAGACTGACACATCCCGACTGAAAGCGCCAACACTGTTCCCCATGGTGACCTTGCAGCTCATCTAGGGTTGAGCTAGTTTATCAGGGCTGTCTCTACTACCCCTGACACTATCGCCTGGCCGCCCAACCTGTTTGCGCTGCCCAAGACTGGCTGGCTCCCACTACTCCAGTCTCTCTCCCACAGAACAAAACCAATGACTACCTTTCCTCCATTTATGAACTCCCCTACAACGACTATGGAGTCTACATGTCCTTTAGCACTGGGCTACACCCCTTCCCATAGTTGGCACCGAGCACAAGCTCAAGAACAGCACTGGGCTCCAGTACGCTGCCTTTGCCCACCACCACCCAGCATTCTACCCCTACAGCCATCAACAGCTCAGGGATCCCACCAGGCCCTAGAACACTACAAAGCAACAGCACCCTGAAGGCCTAGCTGAACGAGCAGCACAAACACCCCAGCAATGGCAAGAAGATCATGCTCTGTAAATATGTAATATATCTTTGTCCAACCATAATTGATTCAACTTTTCTTAAAATGTAATCTTGAGTGAATTTGCAACTTGTATATATGTAATTCTAATGACTAGTATCTGTAGTAGACATATGTACTTACTACCACTCTTATGTGAGTTTAGAGTTTATCTGTTTTGGATCTTTTATGTAATTTATGTATTCTGAAGTCCTTATGTAATGTAACTGGTTCTATTGTAAAGCACTCTGACACCTTCGGGTAAAGTTTGCGCTATATAAAAAACCATTAATAAATAAGATATGTTCTGCCATTTTGATTTAGGCAGACAGTGGCACTTTGGGACAGTTTGCAGTAGATAACACAAGAAATCCTGCAAAAGTGGGTAGGGTAACCCCTGGAAACATTTACCTCATTAGTTATGGAAGAACCAGGAGGCCCACAGGCTGGTGCTCGGCATAAATGTGGCACCCACAGTACCCTCCTCAGAGAAATACTGGACCTGTGGAAGATCAAAAGAGGACTGAACCTGACGTATGAGACCTGAGAAGACCCCAGAATACTGTACCTGCACTCCCTCTTGTACCTGAGACAAAGAAGTAGACTCTCAGGGTCATAAGACTGACCTTATGTTCAAGCTAAAGGAACACGGAACACAACAAGCTACATGAGGACCACCTGACCAGGGTTCTGTGATTCCTGGCTGTGTCAAAGTGTACTCCTCCTAACATCTCCTCAAATCTGGTACTTACAAATGTTTTGGTTCCAAAGACCTCCAAAGGGCTGAGTCACACCTACCAAGTCACCCTATAAAGGTGCATTGCCACTGGGCTGATGAATCAGGTTGCTCCCTCTCAGAGCTTTTCAGCAGCTGCAAATATTCTTCAGCAGTACATTTCAGAGAAGGTACTCAGCCTCGTAGAGCCCTCTTCAGCTGCAGCCTCTTAGCTTTGTCCCTCTGGAAGAAAGTGAAAAAAGTGACTATTTCCGAATGTTGAAATCTTCACATGGCGGAGAAGCAAAAAAGGATCCAGTCCGCATAAGACATTTCTTGGGTGCAAAATTCAAATGTCTCCCATCCTACCAAAACTGAATAGCTTCACTGCAACCTTATCCAATAACTATTTGATGTTGTGAAGCCCTCTTTAGTCAGAGTATGCTACCTTGCCCTGCTGTGTATTTTTTAACCCTGGGCGTAGTTCGCGAAGTAGCACTACGCGAAGCTACGCAAAGTGCACTTCGCACTACGCGAGCTACGCGTAGCACTTCGCGAACTGCGTAGTACCCTGTTTGCACTGTGCAAGATGCCGTTTTCAACGATTGCACAGTTCGGACAAGCATCCGGCGCTGTGCAATCAATGAAAACGGCATCTTGCACTGTGCGAGCTGTAATTTTCTGCCGCTCAAGTAGATTTTTACTCGAGCGGCAGCTTTCTCAACGCAGACTGGTAGTTTCTCATCGCGAGCGGTCGCGATCATACGCGACCACTCGCAATGAGAAACCTGACCTCCTCGCGTTGGGAATCTCGCCGGGGTATTTATTTTCCACGCTCGCGATCGGCAACTTGATGTTGCTGATCGCGAACAAGGAAAAAGTCTTGCCGGGATGTCAGTTTCCTTGCTCGCGGTCGCCAACTTGATGTTGAGGACCGCGAGCAAGCAAAAAATGACCGCTGCACTACGCAACACTACGCTATGCATGTTTGCATTGTGCTACGTGCAATTCGTGTAGTGCGAAGTAGCGCAAACTTCGCAAACTAAGCGAGCATAGAGTAGTGCTTTGCCCAGGCTTAGAGCTTTCCGAGGGCTTTACTAATAATTTGGTGGTGTGGGAGTGTGACTACCGCACTCCTGCACCGCCAAAACCATATTTGAACCACCCACCAGATTAGGAGTTCTTCAGCATTTCCAAGGCAGTGCCTTTATAATAGGCACTGCAATGGGATAGTCCAGTACCTACATGACATGGGCTGCTGTATTCCATGTTGTACTGGTACTGGGGTGCATGCACACAGGAGGAAACAACATGTGCCCCCTTATATGCACCCCATGTTGCCCCTTGGTGCAGAGGCACAAGACTCCTTTCGTTTCCTCACTGCCACAATTTTCATGGGGGTAACACCACCATGAAATGTATGGCAGGGACTGTGACTGTAGTGATTCACCATACCAATGATAGTAGTTATTGCTTAAGGTGTGTCACCTACTAATGCCCCTAATTTTTGACACTTACATAAGAAGATGAAGAAGACAGTGTCATGATTATCAGAAACTGTGAAACAGCCACTTTAAATCCGGAATCAACTGGGAATCAACTGGGCAGTAAAATCCAACAAACAATTAGCTGTTTTGGCCTAAATGCCCAATTGCTAAATAAAGCAATATTGTTTGTCTGTCCTCTGAACAAGTTTGATTAATTTTGTCTTTTGATAGAGAAACACTTTACATTCGGTTCATTCTGTGACCCTGCTTCTGAACTACTGTCTGTAACTTACTAGGGTGAGCACTATGAAATTTGAGTGTTGGTGGAATAATATATGAATTCAACTATCTGAAAATGAGCATATCCACCTTTGTGTGTAACACCCCTATACAATGGTGGAATTGAAAATTATTTCACACTAGCGATTGCATTTTTGTATCATTTATCGTGTGGACAGAACAATCCAACAATGGTTTTTTCTGCAGTAAACTACATTGATAAACTCCTCAGACCATCCAAAAACTGTCACTGGCCTTTCTGCTACAAAGTAGATCGTTAAGGAAACTTCTTGTGAACAGAACAACAAGTAGGAAATGCCCATGATAACGTTCCTTGTTAGGGTGCCACTGCAAGTGACTCAATAACCTCAAACAATATTGAAAAAATTACCAACTTCAAAAAAAGTGTTTACTTTGATATGTAGATCCACCAAGAAGAACCTTTCACACACAACTCACTGTTTACATAACTGAGGTTAAGGGGTGAATTGAGACAGCACTATGAAGGGCTAACATATTTCCAAATGCTGAAAATGATCCCCATTACTGAGTTTTATAATAATATCAATTGTAGGAGACTCTTTTTCTTGAAAAAAGGTAAAGGGAAGATGTTTGACGAAAATCAATAAGGTATGTTTCACATTGCCTTCAACAAATGGAATTGGCAGGTGGCACTTACCTCAATTTCAAACGAAGCTTCTTTTTCACACTCCCTCAATGCACTTCAATTCAACTTTCAGTGGAAACAAATAGAACATTATGTGGAACTCAATTTCATATTATGATTTGCTTTCTACACTTATGCAGTAAATAAGACTTATATAAGACTCCTGAAAAAGAGCCCTGTGGCCGTATTACGTATTGGCATTGTTTGCGCCTGGCACACCTTTGAAAAGGTGCGCCGGGCACAAACAATGCCAATGTGCCTCATTATGGTCAAAGTACTGCAGCCATGGAATCGCACTGCCCCCAGGGCAGTGCATTCATGTGAAAACACGGAGCAGGCGCTCTGTGTTTTCACAGTGCAGGCAGCACCTGCCTGCACTTTCAAAAGGGTTTAGAGACCCCCTTTCAGGCGGGTGCAGTCAATGACTGCACCTGCCTGCAAGGGGATGTCTGGGGGTCCATGGGACCCCTTTTCTCCCTGCAGAGGGCTGCTGTCAGGAGGCGCACTGACAGTGCACCACCTTCAAAATGGTGCACTGACAGTGCGCCTCCTGAGGTCTCCTTTGACTCTGCATCCTCTTCTATAATAAGGCGCAGGCACAGACTCAAAGGAATTCCCTCATTTGCATAGGTCACGGCCTATGCAAATGAAGGAACACCCTCTATTGATAGCACTGGCACTATCGGTATTATAGAAGGAGATGCACAAGCGTCTGCGTCCTCTTCTATAATACCAAAGTGCCCCGGGGGCATGCAACGCCCCCCAGGGCACCTTATGTAATCCTGCCCTTGGTGTATTGTGTCCTATTTTGAATAAAATGCATGGATTTTGGCTTGATGCACCCAAGTATTATGTTTCTTTTCCCTTCTAATGCATTTGTTGGAGAGAGCAGTAATGATAATGTTGACTTGTTGTAGGTTGACTGTCTCACCAGAATAAATCAAGAAGATGTTGACGAATTGAGTCAACATTAGCAGGATGACTAATCAGATAGCATACTTTTGTAATCACTCTACCACGGTAGTGGATACAAGATGAGAGAATTTCTATGATCTGTCCACAAAATCTGGCAACGTTTGTTGTAATTTTTAGTGTGTGTCCAGGAATTTCTTCCTATTGTATTCGGGTGTAAGTCGAAACATTTGCACTAGTGCACCCTTCATGTGGGCTTATAAGTCAGCTACCCCCTTTTCTAGAGTTAGGAGTGTGTCCTTTCCAAGTGTAAGTGTTAACTCCTACTTTAATCTCCACCAGTGCTTTTAGCCCACACTCTGCATTCTTAAGGCTCTTTTATATCAGGCTTACCATTTGTCAATGTCATACCTGACCACAAAATTAGGCACTACCTTTTAAAATCAAATGCGGGATGTATGCCCCCCCCTGTAGACACCTCACCACTCCTGCCACCATCTTCAATGGACATCAGGCCCAGCCTTGTTTTCTTTAAAAGGCCAGTTTCTTTTCCTTCAGTGCAATACTTTTCTCCTTCAGAGCTTAAAAGTCCCTCTCCAACTGCTTTTCCTGAAATCTATCTGCCGGGCTGCCAATTGTGAGGGACTGTGGGTGTCATTGTTTCCTGCCATTGAAAAGGCACGAGAAATCTTCTTTGAGACAGATCATCCTCAACCTCTACTGCCCTGGGGTCTTATCAACCTCACCAGCATTCTCCTCTGAGAAAACCTGTAGCTGTTGGACTTCCCCACATGCCCAAGAGCATTCACATAGTCCATTGCCTTCCTCTACATATGGGCTTCAGTCACTTGACTGTGAGAGTTTACCGGGTCACCAGATCCACCCCCTCCATATTTCCTTAGAGATTCAAAGATGCAAAAAATTGTAATAGAAAATAAGGTGAAAAAATAAAAAATTGCTTCTGGCTAAGGCTTGATACCAATTAAAAACTAAAGGTAAATTATGCTCTGATTTTTTTATTTCCAACTTCATAGCTGAGTGGTTCTGCTAAACACAAGTTCTGGATCCCACTGCTAACCACCACTGTGTGAAAGGAATTATTCGTTGGTGTGGATGGTAGTCCAATACAGGTATAAATTGCACTGTTCTTGTGAAATCCAGTAAACGTTTCAGTAATATAATTCTAAACTCAACCCCTGATAGATATGTAACAGGGCAGATAGGCTTAATTTAAGAAAATGATAAAAGCATTTCGAAGTGTCAAACAGTTAAAAAATAAAAAACACAATCCAATAAAAATACCTCTCCAATTTTAAAAAAAAGAGAATAATTTTGTGAACAAAAAGGAGACCTAACTATCAAAAAATCCAATAAGAGGAACCGAAGATATGAATTTTTAAAGTTTACTTTTGAAAATAGCACCAATGCATTAAGCTACAAGTCGGAAGTTTACTTTCTGATTAAGTGTCTCAATGGAAGTCCAAAATCCTCAGCTGGCCAAAGCAGCAGGCAGTGGTTGAGAAGGGATCCACAAGGCTGGATAGATATCAGACTAAGCGTCGGGTTACGAGTTTGGCAGTCCATAGGACTGCCAAACTTTGGGTGGAGGTGCGGTAGTTGTTGTGGACCACCACACCAGTGGTATGACCACTGTATTACAAGTATGAGGGTCAGGCCTCATTAGGAGCGACACAACCACCAGGGATCTGTGATCCCTGGCGGTGTTGCGACGGTCTGAGGGCTGCTATATGCTAGTAGTGCCGCTGCAGCACCACCAACGCATATAATGAGTTTCCTCACATCCACCTTTTTCACGGCAGTGAGCCTGGTGTGAAAAAGGTGACGCTGAAGAAACTGTAAGGCCCCTGTTCCCTCAGACCTGTGGGATGCATACAGGGGGGCACATGGTGTGTCCCCCCATCTGCATGCACCTCCTTTCCTGCACGGCATGGACTTTGTAGTCCATGCCGTGAGGCAATTGGCTTTGGCGCTACCATTGCGGGGTGGGAATGCCAAAGGAATGCATGCCAGATCATGAGATAACTCATAATCTGGCGGCAGCTAATGGTGAGGTTTGGAGGTGTAGACACGGGGTGGTGGCATGGCCACCTGCTCCCACACCACCAAACTCATAATTAGCCCCTAGGTCTGGTTAAGCCATTGACTTTTGAAGGATTACTGCAGGGGGAAGGCTGCAAGCAGCAGTCAAACAGGTTGAAATGGATTTGTTCTGCAGAAACACTCTGATAGAGAACAGCCTCGATCATTGGCCCAGTGGGAATGCACCCTCATCGGATTGACTTAGAAGGTTTGTCCCAGTCATATGGAGGTCTTCAGGACCAAAATATTTCTAAGTCCCAGGTATTTGACCATGTTAGGAGGAGTACACTTTGACATGTCCAGGGGTCCCAGGATCTATGGAACAGAACTTGGGGGCTCACAACACTGTCCAGCAGAAGCCACCACCTGGGCAGCTCCAGTTGGAAATAGTCAGCTGGTCTCTTCAGGAAAAAGACTACCAGTAGCTTGTTGTGTCACAGTAGCTTAACAGGAGGTTAGCAAACTAACCCATGAAGTTCATTTCTTTGTCCTGGGTACAGGTGCGAGCAGGTCTTGCTTCTCAGGTGTCCCTACAAGTCTCAACACCAGGTGCCTTCCTTCTTCTATTTTTCACAGGCCCAGTAATGTTCTGAAGCAGGTACCCGGGCATGCCAAATAATGCCTGGCACTAGCCTATGGGTGGGGGTTACTCCCAGCTCCTCCCTAACCAATAGGAGAAAATATTCCATGGGTAACACTACCCACTTTTGCAGCACATCTTTTGAATCCTACTGCAAACAATCCCACAGTGCCATTTTATACCTAAATCCAACTTGGCAGGACCTTTCTTCCCGTGTGCAGAGTCCCTGTGCTCACCCTTAACGTGTGGCCAGTGAAATGAGCAACCGCCCTCGGTAATCACTCAAAGCTCCTCTCCCACTAGGATTGGTGTTTGGCTGACTAGGGGGCCAAAAATTGGAGCAGGCCCATTTGGACAGAGCTGGCCTCTTTGAAGGTTATTCAGTTCCTGGGCAGAGCCAAGAAGGTTTGCCTCTCAAATGAACAGGGCACCTCCCCACACCAAAGGCCTATGTCAAAGCTCTAAAATCAAGAGCTCACCTCATCAAGAGCTATTTATCTAATGCGTGAGTTATAAAATCAAGCAAATGGGCTTCTAGAGGATTTAGGCAGGTCAAACTGACTTTTTAAAAACATGTTTATTACAAATCCTACTTTACCAGTGAATTGGGCTTGTAATACATATTTTCAAAGGTCCAAAAGGTAACTGTGCAGCTGTTTCTTAGCCAGAGCTAACATTATTAGATTCCTAATGCATCCGAATGCTTTCCTACGGGACAGCTAGTCCTGCTACAGTGGCCATAATTTTGAAGTCTTTGACTCCAGAAGGACCAGTTTAATATTAAACGTCTATATGTCCTACTTGTTAATACCATACACACTAACTTATGGGTATTTAAGGCCTACCTAGAGGTGACCAATTAATATTTCAAAGATTTAGGCCTACCGAAAGAGGTTACTTTGACAGGTTGAAATTGCGGTTATAGTTGGAGACATACAGTCTTGTTTTTCACACTCACTCTAGTGGTGGCTCTATGGGTTCTGCAGTCCACTAATGACATTTACGTTACAGGTACTGGGTACACATTGTAACATATCCTAGGGGAATACAGATACATTAAATCTGACAATTAGCAGACAATTTAGACAAATGTCACTGGTCAGAGCACATGCACTGGGCACTTGACAGCTGTGTCCCAGTTTGCAGAGTCCAGAAAACAGCAATAGACTCTAGCAAAAAGTGGGGGTGACTACACTACTAAGAGAAGCATTTCCCTGCTGTAGTGGTGTGAATTTTGGTAGAAGTTACAGATCTTCTGCAGATCAATAAAGCACTGGATAATTCAGAGGTGCAAAGAACATGTACAAAGAAAATCATTGAAGAAATAATTTTAAGACATATTTGGAAAAACGTGGGCTACAATATAGATCCCTGAAGCCATTCCGGTGTTGTGTGTTTTGAATGTGGAATTCCCTAAACTAAAATAAATCAATTTACTTTATTCATTTACATCAAATTTACACATTGACAATTAGAAAAAAAAACCTGAGCAAGCATATGTAACATTTGCTTGCAGTCACATATTTGAAAAACAGATACCTTACATATTACCATTGAAACTTCTCTTTTTTCTTTTTTATAAAGGCATTCAGTGGTGTAACACAAAATGTTTCAGCCTGCTTGGTACTACCCATGATAGCTTTAAACGTAATGGCTGGAAAATACATAAACGAATTATCCAGGTGAGTAGTAACAATGCAGCTGTCCTGCCCACTCCCTGTCACATCCGCTGCCTCTCTGCGGACTTCCAATGGCTCTGTCATCAAATACACTCCTACATACATCAGATTCCAAGACAAATGTCATCAGAGGGGCCTTACAATCTACACCAACTCCTCTGCCACCAGTCAAGCCATTGCGCTTCCTTTCCAGATCTTCCTTGGCAGTGGTAGACAGGAGATGCCCACAAATGATGGCGGATGCTGTCAGAAATGTTCCCCCACTCGGTGTGGAGAGTGGGGTCTGTCGTTGGAAAGGTTATAAGAGCCAATATGTCTACAATGCTGACACATCATCGAGGAGCCACTTACATTGTTCTGACAGCTGTAGTTATTGTCTCCCTAGAACTGAAGAGCCATTAGTGCCTCTCAGCAAATCCGTCTGTTAACTTATTAATGTAAACATGATTGGCCTGTGTTTTATTTTTTTGTCTCCTTTCTATTGAAATGTGTTTCCTGCGCATTTAGTGGCAAAGCCTACCATACTATTATTTGTCGTCAGTTTTGCAATTCTCCTGCGGCCCACTGAGAGGCGACTAATTTAATTTATTCAATTATCAATAGGGGCATCCGCTGGTACCTTGTGGAAAAGAAGCGATTTTGACATAAGATAAACACGCCCTCACTTTGGGCCAATTCAAAAGTAAAGCAGGTAATATTATTTTTCTACTAAAGAAAGTTTTGCCATTGGTGGGCGGTGCTTTTGGGAAAGGGGCCTCCAATCCAGCACCAACTCTAAACGCAGTGGGCCAGCCACGACTGCGGGGGCAAATGCAGTATTATTTACTGTCTCAGGCCTAAGAGTTCTGTTTACTTTATTACTCTCACTAAACCCAGAGCTGCTCATAGGAAGCTTTTGAGGAGATTAAGGTCAGGCAAAAGATATGCTTCTGAGGCCATTCTGTGTCTAAAGGTGCATCACTTGACTTGCATTACCCCAGACATTTGGTGATTCTCCGTCCATGGATGCCTCATGCAGAAATGATTAACATCACTCTGGTGACCGCAAGATTAGGCCCCTGAAGGTTCTAAAAGTGGGACAGGGAACGATAAGTAGGCAAATGAGGAGACGCAGCCAGACCTCCCTACCTGCAGCTACATTTTTAGTGGCTGATCTACATTTACCAGTGAGGGATGGTCCAGACTGTCACGTTAGATTTAGGAAAATATCCAGTGTATTTAGACATGTTTTCAGGAAAAACAATGGAAATTGAACAGCTCTTGCATTTATTTGTAAGGAACGGAATGGAGCTAACGTTTAGTAGATGAATTATTTCTCAGACAAACACACCGCATGGAAGCCTTCTCAAAAGTTCCTTTTTATAATTACATTTCCTCTTTTTTGACATCATGCTGCCTTTTTGGCTTAAATATGACAGCCACATTACTCGAGATCCCGGAGTTCAAGATAGCTATTATCTTGTTACGTGACTTGTCTTATATTCTTCCAGCTACGGATTTAGTTTGAAGGTCATGTTTATATGTCGAAAACTCTTGAAGATTCTATTGCATGAACTGTGCTGATAAATCTTCTTCAGAAAGCGAAGGCACAATGGGCGCTGCTAACACAAATCTTGTTCAACAGGAGAGGCAACTGCAAATCGGATTTTCTTTCCCCGCTGGTGTCACAGAGTACCAAGAAGATTATGAATCAGAATTGAGAAAACAAAAAACAAAACAAAAAACTTCAAAATGACATATAGTCAAGTTTAACTCCAATGCTGTTGAAAGGTTCGTCTGGGCTGGAGCTGTGTCTGAACTGCTGATTTAATTATAATGTGATATCTTCTCTTTTTTCTTAAGCTGACTCTGGTAGTTATCTGGAAATCAGGCGTGAGTTCTAAATCCTTGGTGAAATGGGTTAGACCCAAATTGATTTGCTGAAATGTGCTCTGGTGGGGATTTAAACAGGTTATGTTATTAAATTTAGCTGTTTGAAGTCATTCTGCATGGCATTCTGGATGGATATTACTTTTTGCTGACTGCCTTAGTTATTGGCTCCCTGGAACTTAAGTCCCTCTCAGCAAATCTGTCTGTTACCTTATTAATGTAAACATGAATGGCCAGTGGATTATTCTTTAGTCTCCTTTTTATTAAAATCTGTTTCCTGTGCATTTAGGGACAAAGCCTTCTGTGCTATTATTTTTCATCAGTTTTGCACTTCTAGAGCGGCCCCGCCGGATCCGGCAGTCCTAATTTATTCAATTCCCAATTGATCCAACATCGAACACCTTGTGGAAGAGAAGCGATTTTGACACAAGATGAACATGCCCTCTCTTTGGGCCAATTGAAAAACAGAGCCATAATCAAAATACAGATGCAGTGCACAGCTAAAATGCAGAAAGTTTTGTAAATTAAGCCGTAAATTTGACATTCACTCAGAATCTTGAAAGTGTGCGGTGACTCTGCACAGCTAATACAACTAAGGCAAATAACTCACATTTACCACACAGTGGAATGTTTCTCATCTTGGTATTCATGGTTCCTACTAGCCAGAAACATAAGGAAAAAACGAAAATAAATGTGGCACAATAACATATGATAGTTAGACCAACTGTATAATGAACACATATTCACACATTTATTATTACACTGCGAAGGTCAAATTCGAGTGATTTTCAAAGTGCAGCAAAACTGACACAAGAAAACATCTTTTACTGCTCTACAGACTGCATGTAACCATTACTTTACACAGGGAAACAACTCTCCTAACCAGGGGGCATATTAACAAGGGCTTTAGCTCCGCTTTTTTGGCTTTAAAAGCCAAAGAAGCGGAGATAAAAATATCGCCCTATCAACAACAGGGTGCTAACATGCGAAATCACGTTAGCACCCTTTTTCACTACGCTTCCCTGGGCGTTCCTGAGAAAAATAATAGGAGAAATGTCACTAAGCGACATTTCTCCTATTATCAAGCTTCACGCTAACCCTGTAAGAGACAAAAAAAGCAGCGCTAACCACGGTTAACGCTGCTTTTTTACGTCTGCTAATTTTCAGACTTAGCCATGTAATCCAATGGGAGGTGGATTACATGGCTAAATCCACCATGGGCTATCAACATGGATATCCCTATCCTTGTAGTTTTATTGCTGCATTACCAGAGATAACCTCCCAAAATGCCGTTAACGCTGGATTTTTTATCACCTAGGCGGTTAGCGTTGTTAATAACGCGATAACTAGGCGATATTATCCAGCGATAGCGGGCGTTAAAAAAATTAATGATAAGAGCCCTTAGCGTTAATTTTCCCTGTTCCTTGTTAATATGCCTCCAGGTCTTTAAATGGGATGAAAAAACTGGGGTGTCTATCAAAGGGGGTGGTCGATATATTATGGACGTGGCTTAAAAACACATAAGCTAAAAATCTGTCCTTTTCATAGTGTGCAGTCAAACTTGTATTTTGCTGTTTCTGTCATTGCATCCAGATAATATGATACAAGTAACATCATACCTACAACAAGTCAGGACTATTGACTTTGCCAATGGTTGTTAGTTACATAAGATAAATAAGCAGCAACTATGGTTTGTATATAATATTGAAAAGCTTCCACTTAAAGCCCTGGTGACACCACAACAATGTTGCTGCTCCTGAGTTTCAAAAAGAGAAGGGAAATCCAGAGAGAAAATGATTCTCTTTAAAGGACTTCCCTTTCCCTACAACGCTCACCTGGCATGACATCATGCCATAACTTCTCCACTAGTGAGAAGTGAGCAGTGTGAGCACGCACACATCAATGTGCCTGCTGTCACTGCAGTCCAGAAAAAAGCACACCGCCTGTGCCAGGGCACAAAACAGAGCCTGATAGGGGCCCGTTTCGAGGCCCCCTTTAAAAAACTGCCGGTGCTCAGCACCAGTGAGACCCAGCCCACTTGAAGCCCTGCTCCTAACAATCACTAGGGGGCATATTATCAAGACAGGCGATAAAATTATCGCCGCCTTAGCGGCAGAAAACTGCCGCTAAAACGGCGATAATGCGCTTGATAATATGCACTATGGAATTCCAATTGAAGCTCAGGTTAGATGTTTGCACAACTGTTGTGCGAGTTATGAAGTGGAACGCTAATTGCAACTTGCAAATTTCAGAGCTTTGGGCTCAGTAATAATGATAACAAATAGGATGAAATATATCACATAGATAGGCAACTATTTTTTTTAATTGCCTTTTAAAATCAGGAAACAATGGCAAAACTCAAGAGAAATGGGGTTGTGCTTGAAGAAACTGTTAGAGGAAATTACAAAAAAAAAAACACTTAATCGTTTTAAGAGACTAATTGGATTATCAAACTTGCATATACACCTTTCAAAACATATTGCAATATTAAGAAAAAAACAATGAATGTTAACCATTGGAAGCAGGAATCTTCAGTTGATGAGATAGGTTTGTATATAAGTTCTAACCCAGATGCTGATGTGGGAAAGGACCAGCACCAAAGCCATTGCTGAATTAAGTGTATTTTTGTAGATATATTTTGATATAAATGGCCAGAAAACTGAAATACATTGGAATGACTGAGAAACCATAGGTAGGAGAGGCATCAAAAGGAGGTAAAGTCAAAAATGGGACTGCAACGAAAAGCAACAGAAATCAAACAACAACAAGGAAGGAGACACACTCACTAAAGAAACCAAGATCGTAATATAGTATTAAACCTGTATTATAAGGTTTTATGTGTGGCTATTCATTACATTTGGGTCTTTCTTATTTTCCCCTTTCGTCAATTACAGAACATAGGTTGATGTCTCTAGGCTCATAATAAAATTGAAACTGAAAAAGGTTTCAAACTGAGACAAAATTAACTTAGAAATGGATAATCTGGGGATGATGAAATCATTATAAAAATAAGATCTAAGAATTGCTGATGCTGAAATTTTGTATGATTTTATTACCCTGGAAAGAGAAGATGATTCAGGAGCAGAAAACAATTATGATTCTATATTACGATCCCTAGATTGATATTTAAACTTTAGCATTGCCAATAACATCAACATACATCTGATAAGCTCCACATGATTGACTTGACACATTTCATTGATTAGTGGAAAAAGATGTCAAAATGAATCACAAAACAAATTGGGAAAATAGGTAGACATCAAAGTGAGAAATAATTCCCAGTGGAGATACCTTTGAATTGAATAAATCTGGTTACATTTTCCTGCCCCTGAGAGCATTAGACTAACAGGTAACATCTTTATTGATAGACGGTTAAACAGGAAATTTGGCAGACTGTCAGGTTTGCAGTCCCTTACTCATTTCTGTCTAAAACATATCCTGGACTATATGAAAGCAATTATGCGGTTGTAGATAACATTTCAATGTGTGGTTCTTGCTTTTTTGTTGTTGCATGTTCATTGTAAGATGACATGGACATATAGGGGATAATCCACATACAGAATGAATTTGATTACTTGTAACATTAGGAGGTCAAACATTCACTATTTAACAGTGAGAGACGTATTTTGTTAAATATACAACCTATGCTGCCTAATTACACAGGTACAAGAGGCATCTTTTCAGAGCACAGTTGGTTGATTGAGAATATCTTTAAACAAACCGGTGTATTAACTGCATAATGCTATGGGGCGTTTTAGTAGGGCACATTCAATATCCTGTGCAATGCTATGGGGTGATACAGCTGTGAAAATTATTTCAGTGCTCTTTTGTATGAGTCCTACCACAGTCTGTGTTTATGTTATTAATCCTTCTGGCCTAAATATTCGTTAATTGTGGCATAGTAGTCATCACTTTTCTTGCACTTCTCCCTCCATTTCATGGTGAACCTTCATCTCATTGCAGTGTTGCACAATTCAGTGAATTGTGCAACAATCTAGTGGTAATTCTGGGAATGGATGAGTTCCTGTCAATGTCATACACAGCCTAAATAAAGGCAGGCCATGACACTCTTATCACAATGGTCCTCATTTCATTACTGCACCTTTGAATGAAGTAGCCCAAAGGGAGTTGAGTGTTCTGAATTTTGAATCTGCTTCCTAGTCACTATAGTCTAAATAAGCTGCAGAGTATAATCCTATAGGGAAATATTTACCCCATGCAGAAGGTGGTTGTTTGTAGATGTGCCCTTCCCAGTATGGTACCAGAACATTGTCACCTACATATCCTCTGACAAAAATGTAGTACCCTAACTATTGTTTAGAGAAATATTGCCCATTGGAGTTATTAATAGAATGTCTACATCCAAATTATCATTAACTTTGTAAACTATAATTAGGCAACAATATCTATCCCAGGCAAAATATCTGTTCTGTGATATGATTGTTGTGACTGGAGCATGGATTTAGACGAAAATCATATGCGGGATATGGAAGAGCTAAGACGTGGAGAAAGTGGTACAACTCTGGGGAATTTGTATGTAGCATGCACTGCGTGAAAAAGAAGAAAAGAAAGCGAGCAAATCAAAAATGCGACCAAGACTGAGCCGTATTATTTTCAATAATTCAAGTAAGAAACTGCTGCATGTTAATCACTGTGTTGTACTGTCTCTTGCCTTTGTGACCACTGACCTAAGATCTATGACTACCAACCTCTAACATATGTCCTTTGTTTTGCATAAATTGTCTGCAAACCTAAGTGGGATACCTTGAATAACTTGGATCAGGCAGGTATTATTACCAACTTCTTCACCCTCTAAGACACCCCTCTTGTCCCACTCCAAGGCGAAAAATTCTGATTCTAAGGAAGGTAACTACTTTTATGGAGCTGCAATGATGAATGCCTGCCTACCTGCCATGTATCTTTGGAGAAGAGATCTCCATTCTTTGTTTGAATCAATGGATCCAGTATTTTGCTAACAAACTGGTTGAACCTGTTTCATTCTGACCTATAGGTACTAGAAAACAACAGCACAAGTAGCACCACTCAAAAAATGTCCAAGTATAATGTAAATCAATCCATATCCATAAGGTTTCTTTTCAGAGCAATCTTCTTTATTTCAATTGTTATGTACACATAAAAACAGCCAAAGCAGCCGACGCGTTTCGTCCAACTCGGGACTTCTTCAGGGCTGCAACAAATTTTACAACAAAATATATATACAATAAATAACATGCATGAGCAAACGGCACAGACATTAAAAACATTACAATAGGCAATTTGATTAAAGTGTCGAAATTCCAAAGGACCAAAATGAATATGAAGATGGAACTATACATCATTTAATAAATATTGGCCAAAATCCAGACATTTGAGGTTATAACCAAACCCTAATCAATCTCCCCATCAATATCAACATACAAAAGTTATCACAAAAACAATATTCACATTACGGTTAATATAGTTTAACATTTCGTGATTTTCTAAGGATCTAATCTAAGAAATAAATGGCATACATCCTATCCTCACTAGAGCATTTGTGTTAAAAAAAGAAATATAAGAGAATGTAAAAATAGGAGAGAGAGAAAAGGGAATTAAAATTAAAGTAAAGGGATCTAAAAGATCATAGGGAATGGGGTAGGTACCCACCAAGAGAATTGCTGTGTAGGTATTAGGAATGGTTGCTAATCTTCCTTCTTCTTTATCTCTACAGTCACGGTCTCTAAGAGATCTATCTATGTTGCTGGGAAAAAATAATAAATAAAACACGGGTAAGTGTACAAAATGCGCCGAGTCCAACCTATAGGTACTGGGGGGAACCTTAGGGGTCTGCTAGTAAAGCTTACCCTGCCCTGTAAAACTTCCATCCTAATGCTGTAGGATAAAAAAGTCTTACGACAAAGAAAAAGGTTGTTTGCGTGGAGTAATTCAACTGTCCAGAACCTGAACAGTAGGTACTACCTATTCAACAGAAGCAAACTAACTTGAATATGAGGACCCGGGCCTGAAGATTTAAAGACTGTTCTTCCAAGCACAAGTGCAACCAGAGATTGTGGAAAATCTTCAATATTATAAAAAGAAAATCCTGAAGAAGGCACAACATCAAAGACAATTGCCATGCTCTTATTCTGAGGTTTTTCACGGTAGATTTAAGACTACCATTGAATAGCCAAATGATCATATCATATCTAGTGAAGCCCTCATCAGATACAACATTTTAAACTGACACTTATTCTTATTCGCAAGATAAAAAAGCTCAGTAGGGTCAACTGCCGACTTGTATTGTGCTGCATTCAAACGTGAGTCAGCCACACAAGGGTTCTAGGCTGTGGTAATTAGTATCCCCGAAACTTTAGAGTTTTGTTTCCATTTTTGTCTTTCCAAATTATTTACATTTCACCTGTTTTAGGTGCATTTTTTCATTTATAACTTTAATTGTGTATGTCTGGTTCACGACTATATTTTTGTTATCTTCATTAAACTTGGTTTGTTAGTTGATAGGCACACCCAGCGCACTCAGTTTCTTTGACAAAAACCTTGCTGCTTGAGGCATGTTGTAACCAAGGGGCTCTTTAGACCAAATATTGAAAATAAAATATTGTGATACAAAAATATTGTGTCAAAAATATTGGGACATAAAAAACCTCATCAACAGGAACATCAAAGGTAAACATATAGTTTTAAATTTAGTTTTCAATATTGTTGTAAAAAATATTGATGTAGTAAATATGATTGAATATAATATCATTTCTAAGCGTTAATTAGTCTGCAATTTATTGTACTGTGCTTTATTGTATCTGGTATTTTTATATTTGTGTTTTTAGTAAATTGTTTCTTTGGAATCTTTGGAATTTGTATATTTTGGTCCCCGTTTATATGCCGGTCAGAATGCCATGAAAGGGCAGGCGGAAAGCATAATCATAATCCCGACAGCGGAGCCGAGGCTGGCTCTGCTGCCATTTGGAAATGACTTTTCCCATGCTGCCCGGAAGGGCTCCTTGAGCCCATCGTAAGAAGAGTGGAATTCCCCCGTGGGTTTCCCTCCGACCGCCAGTATCATAGTACGGCGATCGGACGTAAACCTCAGATGTCTGGTGGAGAGCCTCCAACAAGCGGTCAGATGGCTTTCTGCCATACATTTTAATAAGGCCTTCAGATGTTTTTATGTATATGAATAACTGTTCAATTTTCTTTTGGTAGCAGGATATTGGGTTTAGGGGACAAAGGTGGGAGATTTTTTTGAATGTATATTTTAAATTATAATGTATGCTAATAATTTTGAAAATATGCAAATAAATAATGGTGGTTTTTAAAATTATTTTGTAATATTACTATTTGTTTTCACATTTTAGTTGTAATTTTATTAAACATATATTCACGGTAAAACAATATTTTTAAAAAGACAAAATCTAAATATATAGCAAAATTTTCATAAAAAATGAATATTTTGATTTATTTCTAAACATTTTTCATTTTTCAAAGTTAATGTGATATTTTATATTATTTTTAATTATATTTTTATTTGAAAATTATATTTTTGAGGGCCTGATTTCAATGTTGGGCAGAATTCCTTCCTTATTAGGATGCAACTGAACACTGTTCAGTCACATTCCTATATTTCACAATGGGAGAATGCATTACAGCCATAAACCAGCCGTAATGCATGCTCCCATAGTGAAATGGGAGATGCGGTTCATCCATGCACCCTGTGGCAGGCACCTCAAGGTGCCTGTCACAAGGTGCAGGGATCACCATGGGGCACCATAGGTGCCTCTTCAGCCTCCAACCGGAGGCCGTGTGACAAATGGGGCCTTGCTGTGGGCCCCAAACACACTTTCCGACATGGTTTCCATGTTGGCGAGACAGGCATGGAAACCGTGTCAGAAACTCTGCATTGTAATCTCAAGGGCTGAAAAGCCCGCACTTGAGATTACTAGCCAGCTTCCAATGGGCAGAAGGGCTCTCTGAGCCTGTCAAAGCCAGCCAGAATGACTGGCCGGTTTAGTTTCCGACTGCCTCCACCTTAATAAGGCGCACAGAAAGGAAACTGAGCGGCCCATTACGATGCAGCCCTGAAGGCTCCAACTTTACGAGCCGCATCGTAATCGGCCCCTAAAGGTGTCAAAATTAAAAATGTATTAACATGTTTTTATATTTTGTAATTTTGGGAAAAATAGTTTATTAATTTATGGTTTAAAATGTAGGGATGTTAGAAAACATCTTAACTATTAATATAAAGAAACCTATAGTTTATATTCAAATATTTAAATTTGTGTTTACAGGTTTGTACTTTAGGTTATTTTTTAGATAATCTTTGAATTTATTTTATTGTAAAAAATGAGTACATAGTATTAGTTGTGTTTTTAAGTTGTTCAATATGTTTTACCTTGTTTAAAATTATTTATATTAAATAGCCTATTGTAATAGTCACCTTTTTAGTGTGCAACACCTTTTTCAAATAGCCTTAGATTGAAATGGGATTATTAAATGTCACCTTTTAGGAGTCTAACTTTTTCCCCAAATTAGTTTGTATTGGAGTGGGAATAGTAAATGGCGCTCACGATTTTTGCTGGGAAGACAGTTAGCTCGGCCCTAAATGGTGCCAAACTGTGGGGTTTCGATAATATAGAAGAGATCCAAAAACAAGTTTTTGAGAGAATTTGTGACATGAGTGATATGGGTAGATGCTCTTTTAGAGATATTTCCAGATTACGTCCCTTGCTTTTTTGAGGACGTCTTCTGCGGACCGTTGAACTTACTAAATATGCTGCTGCATTCACAGAGGTAATTAATCTAGATGGTAACCACAGGATCAGCTGGATAAACAACGTTAAGAAATTATTATTCACCCTAGGCCCCAATGAATCCTAGGATGGCCAAAACCCACCCAGTAGGGTTGACCTCAAAAGATTATACTGGGCCTGGGTTGAGAGACAGGAATTTAGTAATCCCAAAGCAGGGAGGCTGACAGAAGATTTTTATCAGCACAAGCAGCACATATTTCTGGAACCATACTTAGATTTTATCCAGAGACCAAGAGATAGGGCGCTTTACATACAGTTTAGGGTTGGCTCCCTTCTGGTTCACGAACTAACTGCTAAGTGGAGCCTCCCTTATCAGACAATTGTGAGTTGTCCCTGCTGTAAGGCACCGAAAGAGAGTGTGGCTTATCTCATCTTTGCATGCCCAGCATATAACCCAGCTAGATTAAGATGGCTAAAACCCATCTTTAGCCAGCTGGGCATTTTTGATCATCGTGCTGCTTTGCCAATTTTAAAATCTGACCCAAGAACCCTTTTTGCTTGTGGTGTGGCAAAATATCTCAGTTGTGCTTGGCTTGTTAGGTCCAGTTTTTTACGCAAGGAGGTCTGATATTACTTTGTGAAATTTTTATTACATTTAACAGTTGTCTTCAAATAGCCTGAATGAGTTGAAAAGCACTGTCACCTTATCTACTCAACTTTTTTGCACATATTGATTGAATTTTACTACTTATTGGAAGTATGAATTAATTTTCTATTCTAAACTTGGAATTAGCTCGTTATTTCGTAGTAAAAATAGAATGGGGGACCGGGAGCATAATTAGAGAAAGGTCCAGTACCCGTGCTCCCTCAGAATACAATGTATATACTAAGAGGGTAACTGTTCCTAAGAGAATGAGAAAAGTGCCAAGGAGTTGGTATGTGTGCTGTTAACGCGGTCGGGTGAAAGTGAGTGTGGGGAATTTCTCCTTTAGAATATAGTGCCCTCACACACCCTTTCGAGTGTCATGCTTCATCATCGGGCGTTGCTCCTCGTGGGGGTGGCGCTGCAGTCCCCCTTGGGGCCCGCGAGAGGGCTCTTTATCGGAGATCTTTTAATGAGATGCCGCAGTTGTGCATGGGGGTGTGTGGGCCTATAAAAAGGGAGGTGAGTTAGTGCGTTAAAAATGTTATATGGAGCCCAGAACCTAAGTTTTTATTCACGGCTCCGTGTAGCAAAGGTTAAAAATAATCCTGGAGCTCCTCTTTGGAAAAAATGATTGAGGGCAGGTGTGTAATTAACTGCTACTCTCAGGATGGGTGTAGTGTAGGTGAGTGGAAGTCCTACAAAAATGGGGTCAACATGTTTCGCGCATTAATGCTGGTCCTTAAGGGATCCGTTAGCGCTTCGTCAGGACCGGAAATAAGGTGAGAAAAAATATGAGAAAAAATATTCTAAAGACCAGGTTCCAGGGAAGTACAGTACTGTGAACCTGTGGTACCTTAATAATAAAGGGATCAAGCTTCCACGCGCTGATAGGAACTCCTTCTTTTAGGAACCTATACCCAACCTGGTGAAATAAAAAGACACACATATGGACAGAAAAGAGACAAAACAAAACATATACTGTAATTCATTTTTCCAATGATGGTCAAAAAAACTCGCATGTTGTGTTCATATTGCAAGTAAACACAGTAAGTGTTCATTCAAACAGGCATGCACACAATATTTGTAATCCAAAAGGGGGGACAGGGGGCTATATTTAAGGAGGTCCAATGTACGTGCCCCACAAGTCTATATCCAAAAAGGGGTACAGAGTTCCTCAAGTACTGGAGAGTAGAGATGAAGTGATCAGAGGACGGCCAGGGAATTTCAGAGGACGGCCAGGGAAAATTTCCCTTGGTGGAACTAATGCTCTCACACACCCAGCAAGCTAGGTGTCATGCTTCATCATATGAGCATTGGCGCTCGTCAAGTCGGCGCTGCAATCCTTGACGGGCTCCCGAAACCGGGGCTCTTTGTCGGGGATCTTTTGTTCCTGCCGAAATGAGCGTGGGTGTGAGGGGCCTAGTGGAATAAATGTAGCAGAATGTGAAAGTAAAAAGGGTTGGTCAGTCCTAAACTATTTTTATTTTTATTCAACAGGTAGACTACCCTATTAAAAACGATGTAGAGAGGCTAAGTCCTAGAATATAAATGTCTAGACGTAAAGCTCTACTCTAGAATGATCGACATGTTTCTTGCCATATATGTCAGGAGGATCAGGGCAATTCATCAGGATCGGGGACTGTCTACATAAAAAGTGGTAATGTGTGTGCTACATACCACGTCCTAGGCTGCTGGCCTGTGAAGATAAAATAATCACATCAAGGATAAAGTCAACAACATCTCTACAACGAGTACATAATCTTGCAACAATGGTGTTTCCAGAATCACCGTGAACAAATGTGAGTGTGGCACACTAATTTCAAGGTGCACAATCTTCAAGGATTCCGTGATCGTGAAAGGGGTGGGTGGTATCAGATCTACTAATACACTGGTGAAGTTCTAAAGGACAGCAAGGATTGACTCACCTATTGCGTTAACTAGAAGAGCTAGCAACGGAGCTGGCGGCTTAAAAGGACACCGATTGGGTCCTGGAGTAAAAAAGAGGGGGATATAAAAACAAACAAGCAACCAAACACTGAAATTCGAGACCAAACACAAGAGATAATGATATGGGTAATGTAGAGTACTCATGTATTTATCATGCAAAGGTTCTGACTGGCCTTCGAATAATATAATATAATGCAAGGTGAGACTGGTCGGGGTACAGTGTATCGCTAATTAGCCCAGGTGTACTGTTGATCGGGTTAGAAGGCTTAATCTAGAACAGTGTATCGCTAATTAACCCTGGTGTACTGTAGATCGGGTTAGAAGGCTTATTCTAAAGCAGGGGGGTATCTAATATCGCCAGGTAGAAGTGGCCCACCGTATTTAAGAGAGGACCCACACTACGCCGTTAATCGCGGCAATAACAAGTGGCTAAAGTCCGTCGAAAATGAATTAAAGGGTGGGTAACAGACTAGCAGGTACGTAGTGAATGGATGTACTCACCAGCGTCAACGAACGCTTTTTCTTTTGACCTACCCAAGCCGTCAGTGTCCGGGGTGGTGAGGACCAACAGCCGCCACAGCTAGATATACCCAAACTGAAAGTAAGATTGCTGTCACGTGTCGTCGCGTTGCGTGCTGACGTGTGTTAGTTGCTATGGGAACGGGTCAAGTATCGTCGCGTTGCGTGCTGACGATACTGGTTACTCAGGAGACGGGTAAAAGCGCCGGATAGTGTGGGGGTGTGTAATTTCACAGCGAAGGCGCATTCAATATCATTGGATGTTAAAGGAACGTGACTAATTGGATCACCATGTGATATGTTTACGTAGGGCACGGACTCTCTACAAGTAGCATCGTGGAGCAGTATTCAAACGAGGAGAACGTTTATTGATAAATCCTTAATAAATCAAGGGGTCGAATGAAGGGACCCGGTTAAGTAAGGATAGACTGATTAAAGTGGTGTCCTAGTCTAGGTACTAGTGCCTTGATGAGCAATAACCTACATCTACCACGCAGAGCTGCAGTCGAGGCTGCAGTGTGGTCGTGTAACAGGTCACTGTTGCCTAAAAACGCTGATATGTAAAGTGTAACAGTAATACATTCAATAGTAATCAGGATCTTAGAGTTAGGTCTCGTGTAGACTACTAGTGTACTATGTCGACGAAATAAGGAATACTAGTCTTCGTACGACATGGATGTGAGCTAGGATATCTGAGGCCATAAAGGGGGAGGGGGGTGGTGCCAATTATGGAAGGGCACTCCATGGGATGTCATCATTTAGTCCAATGGTGTCACATGAAAGTCTATGTACCCATCTCTGTTCTACTCTAAATAGAGCAGTTTTGGAAATCTGAGTGTGAGATTCCAGTATAATCCAATGTAGTGAGTCAGGGGAGTGGTGTGCCTCCAGAAAGTGCCTGTAGAGTCTGGTTGTGGTGCGTTGGCAGCGTATGTTGCTCCTGTGTTCTATTATGCGGATTTTAACTGGCCGCATAGTCATCCCTATGTATTGTAGTCCACAGGGGCATGTGATCAAATAGATGCATTGTTTGGTATTGCAGTTAGTATGTTTCTTAATGTTCCATTTGAAATTAGTAAGTAGCGTGACTTCCTTGGTGGTGGTCGTGAATTGGCAAACGGTACAGGTACCGCAGGGAAAATGGCCTTGGACTGGTGGTAGTCCCCAAAGTGTGGTCTGTGACGGGTTAGCCTTTCTCCTCGGTCTAGTATGAACCAACATGTCTCGCAAGCTACTTGTTCTAGTGTATGCGAATCTGGGTTTAGGTATTGAGAGGTCTCCTGAATTGAGAATCCCCCAGTGTTTCAATATGATTTTTTTAGTCGAGGCCGAATTAGGTGTAAATGAGGTAACACATGTCATGATGTCGTCAGATGGCTTATTGTGCACCTCTAAAAGGGCCTCTCTGGGATTGTTGAGTGCCCTCTTCATGGAGTCTTTGATCACTTTATGAGGGTAACCTCTCGATTTGAGGTTAGTGGCCAAAGTAGTTGCTTCTACTTTGTAGTCTTTAGTTAAGGTACAGTTACGTCTGATACGTAAAAATTGGCCAACCGGAAGGTTATCTCGGAGGGCTTTGGGGTGGTGGCTTTGGTATAGGAGCAGACTGTTACGGTCTGTGGGTTTTTTAAAAAGACTAGTAGAGAGTTGTCCTTCTGTTAGTTTGATATTCAGATCCAGGAAAGCAACCATGGTATCCGAGATAGTGTGAGAGAACTTAAGGAAACGGTTCTGTTGATTGATCCACTGTACAAAGGTGTTGCATGTTTCAGTGGGACCTTTCCAGAAGATTAAAATGTCATCAATGAACCGTTTCCAAAGAACTACATGTTGTTGAAATGGGTTGCTGTCATTGTTAATGATTTGTTCCTCAAAGGCTGCCATATACAGGCAGGCCAGACTAGGAGCAAATGTGCTCCCCATCGAAGTTCCTTGGCTTTGATGGTATAGTTGCCCCTGATATTCAAAAAAGTTTTCAGTCAACGCTATGGACGCTAGGTCCATTATGAATGTGATCGGGGTAGGGGAAGACCATTCCAATGAGTTTAAGGCCGTTTCTACTACTGTAAGGGTATCACCCTGAGGGATATTCGTATAGAGGGCCTCTACGTCAAGGGTTATCAGTAGGTCAATGCCATTAGGGTCTTCTATTGATTCAATAGTTTTGAGGATTTCCGTTGTATCTCTGATGAAGGATGGTATATTTCTCACCAGGGGTTGAAGAAAGTGATCCACAAATTTGGATAAAGGTTCAAGTATTGAGCCCATCCCTGAGACTATGGGCCTCCCAGGGACCGGACTGATGCCTTTGTGTATTTTGGGCAAGGTATAAAAGTAAGGGGTCCTAGGTTCTGTGGCATTTAAGAAAGCTGATTCCTTCTTACTTATCCACCCGTTGGTAAGTGCCTCGTTTACCAGTGTCGCGATGATGCTCGCGAGACGAGGTGTGGGATCAATGGATATAGGCGTATAGTACCTCTCATTGTTCAATTGCCATTTGCATTCTACATCATAGTCATCTTTAGATTGAATCACGATAGCCCCACCCTTGTCCGCCTGTTTGATGATAATCGAGTCGTCATTGGCGAGGGTGTTAGCCGTTTGTATTTCGTTCCTAGATAAATTATGGAACGGGGTGGGGGAAGGAGTGAGTGATAAATCCTTCAGTACCGCCTTCTCAAATGTTAAAATCTCAACCGGGACCATGGCGTTGTGAGGTGTAAAAGTAGAGGGGTTACTCAATCCGGAGTCATTCTCCTGATGAATTTGCCTGTCCACAAAGTATGACCGTAGTCTTATCTTGCGGAACAATTTTTGAACCTCACAGACATCTCTAAATTTGTCAGTATTAGGGGTGGGTACAAAACCTAACCCCTTCTGTAGTAGTGATGTTTCGAGGTCTGACAGATCACGTTGCGATAAATTAACCACTAGTTCTTCTTGCTCTGGGTTTTGCTCCTGGTGTCCATCCCTCCCAAGGGGGGGTCTTGCCAGTGAACCTGTTTCTGAGGACCTCTTCTGTTGCGACCTCTTCCTCTGCCCCAACCTCTGTCTAAAAAAGGAGGACCGTTGTTGAAAAATTGTTGCGGAGGTCCTTGTTGAAATGGCTGGTACTGCCAATAAGGAAGTTGAGGAGGGCCTGGAAATATAGGGGGCCCCTGAAAGGGGGGAGCATTGTAGTGATAGTTGGCGCGTTGATTCCGTCGGCCAGTTTTAGAGCCCCAGCTGCCCGTGCTGGAATTACTGTCAGAAGAACTTCTCCTGTCTGAATTGTCATCAGAAGAATAACTATTTTTAGCCGATGTGTAATCTGACTTGAGATAAGGATATACTTTTTCTTTGTCGAACTTTTGGATATCTTTTTGTAATTTAGTTATTTTTTGTTTCATGAGATAATCCTTGTTCTCAGAAATTTCCGCATTGATCTCAGCGAGCTTATTCTTGTATGCTGTGATCTGGATGGTGGTTTTCAGAGCACCTTCAGCAATTTGTATTCTAACCAGAAGGGCATCCGCTAAGCGTTTCGCTGTGTTAATGATGAGAACCAAGAGGTCCCTGGTGCATTTCCATGCAATCAGGGACCACTCTTTTTTTAACGTGGCGTCATCAAGAAAGAGTCTGGGGAAGTTGTTAACAATCAACCCTGTCGGTGCGATGTTTGCACGTAAATATTCGGTCATGAGAGCGCCATGTAATGTTATTTTCAGCCACTCTCTTTTTAGTGCAGTTAGTGAATTCCAGTCGTCCGACTGGGACCCTGAGGCAGCGCTCCCCTCAACTCCAAGGAGAGAGGGGGTTCTGTCAAGAATATCAGAGACAACCTCATCTCCGAAGCTAAGACCTTGGTTGTCCATTTAGAAGGGGGGGAGAATGAAAAAAGGGGAAAGCTTAGTGGTCCAGGCTGGCTATAATTAATAGGCAGCTGGTAACCTATGATAATGTCCCACGGGGGTTGCCCGCGCAAAACCAGTAATCCAAAAGGGGGGACAGGGGGCTATATTTAAGGAGGTCCAATGTACGTGCCCCACAAGTCTATATCCAAAAAGGGGTACAGAGTTCCTCAAGTACTGGAGAGTAGAGATGAAGTGATCAGAGGACGGCCAGGGAATTTCAGAGGACGGCCAGGGAAAATTTCCCTTGGTGGAACTAATGCTCTCACACACCCAGCAAGCTAGGTGTCATGCTTCATCATATGAGCATTGCCCCTCGTCAAGTCGGCGCTGCAATCCTTGACGGGCTCCCGAAACCGGGGCTCTTTGTCGGGGATCTTTTGTTCCTGCCGAAATGTGCGTGGGTGTGAGGGGCCTAGTGGAATAAATGTAGCAGAATGTGAAAGTAAAAAGGGTTGGTCAGTCCTAAACTATTTTTATTTTTATTCAACAGGTAGACTACCCTATTAAAAACGATGTAGAGAGGCTAAGTCCTAGAATATAAATGTCTAGACGTAAAGCTCTACTCTAGAATGATCGACATGTTTCTTGCCATATATGTCAGGAGGATCAGGGCAATTCATCAGGATCGGGGACTGCCTACATAAAAAGTGGTAATGTGTGTGCTACATACCACGTCCTAGGCTGCTGGCCTGTGAAGATAAAATAATCACATCAAGGATAAAGTCAACAACATCTCTACAACGAGTACATAATCTTGCAACAATGGTGTTTCCAGAATCACCGTGAACAAATCTGAGTGTGGCACACTAATTTCAAGGTGCACAATCTTCAAGGATTCCGTGATCGTGAAAGGGGTGGGTGGTATCAGATCTACTAATACACTGGTGAAGTTCTAAAGGACAGCAAGGATTGACTCACCTATTGCGTTAACTAGAAGAGCTAGCAACGGAGCTGGCGGCTTAAAAGGACACCGATTGGGTCCTGGAGTAAAAAAGAGGGGGATATAAAAACAAACAAGCAACCAAACACTGAAATTCGAGACCAAACACAAGAGATAATGATATGGGTAATGTAGAGTACTCATGTATTTATCATGCAAAGGTTCTGACTGGCCTTCGAATAATATAATATAATGCAAGGTGAGACTGGTCGGGGTACAGTGTATCGCTAATTAACCCAGGTGTACTGTTGATCTGGTTAGAAGGCTTAATCTAGAACAGTGTATCGCTAATTAACCCTGGTGTACTGTAGATCGGGTTAGAAGGCTTATTCTAAAGCAGGGGGGTATCTAATATCGCCAGGTAGAAGTGGCCCACCGTATTTAAGAGAGGACCCACACTACGCCGTTAATCGCGGCAATAACAAGTGGCTAAAGTCCGTCGAAAATGAATTAAAGGGTGGGTAACAGACTAGCAGGTACGTAGTGAATGGATGTACTCACCAGCGTCAACGAACGCTTTTTCTTTTGACCTACCCAAGCCGTCAGTGTCCGGGGTGGTGAGGACCAACAGCCGCACACAATATTAACATGCAGGCAAAACGAACTGGTGCCGGAGCGTCATAATCATTGTGCAGTTGACCGCTGTGTTGGGGTACATGTTCTATAGGCAGTTATCAGTGATCATGTGCCTTATAAAAACAACCCCGCAAATGGCCAGCAGCTTGTGAAAATAATTCTAAAACAGAACCGTGTGGGTGATTCGGTTTCAATGGTGGGGACTGATGGTAAGAGATCGTAAGACATCTGTCTGTAGATACGTATATTGTGCACAGTATACGAGGCAAAAGCTGGCGGTGTGTCAGTTCCGAATGGAACTTATGCGTGCTACTACCCGCTATGGGGGAAGTGGTAGTCATGCTAGATCTAAAAGTGATGTGCCTAGCCTTCTAGTTCAAGGAATGGGCTCCGTCGGCGCTTCGGAGATGGCAAGTCGAGAGACTGTGAAATGGAGATGTAATATCAGTACACCGTTGCAGATGGACGCCAGTCCTCTGATGGTGATCGTAGGTTGGAAAAAGATTGCCGATTCCATAGAGAAGAATATATACTCACGAGTGCTTGTCTGCCCAGAGTGTGGAAACCTACCCCTCCTCCGTAGTGCGCCGGGATTGATGAGGAGGGGTGGAGAGAAAGGTCTTTTGAATACTCTTCCTTGTTGACGCTAGCCTGGTGGTGGGGGCGGGTCTCAGCGTCTGAAAGTGACACGGTGACGTATGTATTCACTCGTGCGTGTAGCCACGGCTTGGCGTCTCGTGTCGATGACAATCCCGTGTGAAAATGATGGGACAGCGGCGGCCATATTGGAAGGGTTGTCTCGCATAGTGGGACAGAATACCTACAGATAGTGTATATAGGTGAAAGCCAGGTGTAATTCCGTGCAGAGTGGATTGTCAATGGCAAATGTAGGACAGACAGTAATTCTGTGTCAAGGGCGTAGTGATTGTAGATATTAAAAAAGTATATCCCTAATACAATGCAGTTGTTAGCAGCAAATGTGGATATTGGAAGTTGATTGGTTCTTTAGATATAGGCTGGTAAACGTATGAATTAATTTTCTATTCTAAACTTGGGATTAGATTGTTATTGTCTATGATAAATAACGAAGCAAATAATTGCTAATATATTATGCCCTGATGGTTTTTATATACCTTGTTTATAACAATGTTTTTATGAGAACCTGTATTTTTATTGTTGAATTGTATGAATGATGATGCTTTTATGATCCTTGTTATCGAAATAAAGCTATTTGAATTGAATTGAATAGTGAATGTCAGCCCATCAGTGTCCAACACCATCCTCAAATTGGTTTAGATTGAAACGAAAATAGTTAAATAATCCCTTTAGTGTCCAGCTCTTCCCCAAATTGTTATAGATTGGAGTGGGAATAGTAAATGTCACCCCTTTAGTGTCCAACGACTTAACCCAATATGGTTGGATTGGTGTGGAAATAGTAAATGTCACCCCTTTAGTGTGAAATGTTGTGGTCACAAACTGCCATTTTACAATGGGAGCAGTCCGAAACTGCCCGCAGCACAAGCTCCCATTGTACAATGGAAGTTTTTGAACATCCTTGCACCGTGTGGCAGGCACCCACTTGGTGAAGGGATATGAAGGCCAGAACCGGAGGGCCAGGAAAGAATTGGGCCTGGCTAGGGCCCCCCAAAGTCACTCTCCGACAGCCTTTCTATGGCGTAAAAGTCAACATGGGAAGGCTGTCGGAAGCCGGCATCATTACCCGAAGTCAGTTTCCCCAGCAGGTTTACCCTTCGACCTCCATCATTGTAATTTGGCGGCAGAGTGTAAACCTACCATGTCAGTTGGAAAGCCTCTGACTAGAAGTCGGAGGCTTTCCGACCAACCTCGTAATAAGGCCCATAGTATTGTATGCTGCACATTTTATTTTCAACTTTTATTTTACACTGTTTGAAAGTTTAGTAAATTTTTTTAAACTTTTTTAGTGTAGATATTTTCAATATTATTTCATCCTATGTTTTTAAGTATATAATAAATAGTTGTATATATCTTTATACTTTATACATTTCAACATTTTAGAATAACATATGTTAACATGATTTACATGTTTACATTTTTTTAACATATTGTATTCATTTATTCAAAATGTTTCCAATATTTCTTCACTTTCATGGGGATATCATTTTTTTTTTTACTTTCCTTTAGCAGCCATTTCTTTTTCACAGCTACCTTCTATTTTGTGATCTGTATTTGTCTTAATTGTATATGTTTATACTATTCTTTAATTTATACTTTCTAAATTTTCAACATTTTAGAATAACATATATTAACATGATTTACATGTTTAACATTGTTTAACGTTTTTATATTAGTTTATTCAAAATGTTTACAATATTTCCTCATTTCTATGGGGAGATAATTTTTATTTTAGTTTAATTTACCAGTCATTTGATTTTTACAGCTACCTTCTATTTCGTGATCTGTATTTGTGTTATTTTTAGTCTATTTTACCAGAACAAGGTCGCAGTAAAATGCGGCTGTGCATCAGAACAGAGAAGCCTTTTTTAAAGATTTTTAAGGATTTTGAGCTTTGGGGCACTTGAGGGAGGTCTTGAAGGTAGTTATAGTGTTGTTTGTGGGTTTGTTGTATATTTAGATGTATTACTGTTACTGTTTTTAGTTACCTGTAGGTTTGTGATTTCGTATACTAATATGGTAATGTTTTGTTAGATTTAGTTATGTTAGTTATGCTTTGAGGATTAACTATTATTAAAATGTGTTTTTGGGAGTGTAATGTGTTTTTGCATTTGGGTTGTTTTTTAACTTTACAGGTTTTTGTATATGAATGTGTGCTATGGCCGTTGGTACTTTACGTTTTGTTTAAGGAATTTTTTTGGGGTTTATAGTAAATAAATTCTTTTTAATTTGCTTTCCCTTTTTTCACATTCCTGGAGCATTTATTTTTTTTATTTACCTTTTCAGGTTTTTTTTTATGGTTTACACATACTTTGGATTGCTTTGACTGAATTTTATTGGATTCATTTAATATTTAATTTTTTCAGTTTTTATTGGTCCTTGTGGATAATATTCCTATTTTTGGTGGATTACTATTTTTTAATACTTGGATACAGAAATATCTGCAGCTACAGAACAGTAAGGGGCTGATTACAATGCAGCCCGGAAAGGCTTCGACCTACGGTGCACCCTTGTTAGTGCCTGCCAGGGGGTGCAGGGATTAACACCACCTCCCAGTTCCCTATGGGAGAATGTTCTACGGCTAGTGTACTGCTGTAATACATGCTCCCATAGGGAAATGTCAGAATTGATCGCATCCTAATCAGGAGGATGGGACCGCCGACCAGAGGTTGGTTGGTCCCAGCTCCAAGATGTGTCGCCGCTCAACATCGTAATAGGCCCCTCTTTATTATTTAACTTACTTCCTTTTGGGTGGGAAATGCAATTTTAAAATGTTTGTGTTAATAATATGTGATTGTTATGCGGAGTTCTTTGGATTATGTGTTGTAATTATTTTATGTGATGGATTGCATTTCTTTTTTCGTTTTTAGTTGGTGATTGTTACATTTTAAGTAATTGTTATATAGTTTTATTACACTTGTCTTTATTAATATTGGTATTTTCATAGTTTTTTTGACTGATATAATATAATATTATATTTATTATTTCAAATACAAAAAGTTTGTTTTTTGATTTAGAAGTTATCATAGTTTGTCAGGATTTTGGTAGGTTACTGTTTGTTTTATAATATGCTTATAGCAATCATTTCTAAATAATCTACTCCTTTGTTATTTATGAAGAGTTTGACTTTAAATTGTAGCATATCAGACATTCTTTTGTTTTATTTGCTATGTTTAGGGTCAGTTTGGGTAACAGAGTGTTCCATGATTAGCTCTACTCTTTTAATGCTTCTATAAATTTATAAAGTTTTGGTTTGGTTCTGGCAAATGTGGATTGGAAAGCATTGTCCCATCCTTCAACTGTGTTGTTTGTTTTGACTTCCTGTGCCAAGGTGCTGTCAGACATTTCACCATTGTATTTGGAATTTGGGGTGGCGTCTATGTCCTGAGCGATGCAGTCTACCAACCTAAGTGTCTTTGAAATAGTCCATCATCGGGCTAAGTTTGTTGTCATTTTGTTGGTTGAAAAGGCTGTCTATTACTAGATTGAAGTGGTTGGCTACTTCTGTTACAGGGACATAGGCTAGTGTTATCATTTCTTGATTTCAAAGCCAAATTGGCTGCTCGTGGAACTAGTCAGTGCTGCTTGGTTTATTTAGTAATAGAGCATTTGTCGAAGGAATATTGTGTTTTGATATTCATCCTGAATGGTGTATATCTGAGTGAATGGCTTGGGACACATTTTGAAGGTCCCATCCATCATCCATGTGTCACATTGTCTTCTGCTGTAGGGAATATTATGATTACATTTTCGTTATTTATGTTGTCATGTAAAAAGGAAAGGTTCTTCACTATGTGTCACTGTTAAGAATTCAGGTATGTGTATGTCTTGGTATCTTCTAGGGGCAGGTGAGTTAGCCTTGGTGGCTCTTTTAATTTATGCAATTAAACATTTTAAGGTCGGGATAGGTGGTCGTTGGCCTGTTAAGTGTTTGGGAACTTTAGGTATTGTATATCTTGAAGGATTTTGCTTTTAGGTACCATGGAGCTAGAACTTGCCTCTCTTATAGCTCTCTTTCTGCTTCATTTGTTGGGCGAATATGCTCTTTTACATTAATTACATCATTTTTTGTAGTAGCCCTCCCGTAGCCTACATTAGAATAATACTTAGTACACTTCCAGTTTATAGTTTCTGTTGATGCAGTTTCTTGGCTGTAGGTGTTATCCATGTGATTCATTAACTGCTTTCCTTTTCTGCAAAGTGATTTACTTTGCAGCGTCTGTCATTGTAGCTGAGAGTATTGTAACTGTATAAATATATAGAATATTTTAACAATTATATAGTTATTAATTACATTTGAAATTGGTTATAGATGTTTTTCTCGATTTTGTTGTTTTTCTGTTGGTGTGTTCTTATGTGGAGCTGGTGCTTTGCTGTCTGTTGGATGAAAATAAAATCATAAGTTTCTCTTCATATGTTAATTTGTTGTTAGTTTCTAGATGTTGAGTTCATTAGGTTTATTTTTGCTTGCTATTTGGGTGAGTTTACTCTTTTGTTTTCATTTATGTTTACTTACTTTCTTATATCTTTTTGATGCTTTTTGATAGTTGTTATTTTCAGGCAGTTTATTGCTGTTTCCAGGGCATGGCCTTTTCTTTTAAAAAGTCCTTGTACAAATATGGAAGTTGGATAGTATTATGATGATTATTATTTATTTAGAATTTTTAAGTTTAATAACAATTACATTTTATTGTAAATATAAGTTTTACTTGCTTGGTTAAGTAGTTGTTGAAATGCATATATTATTTCTGTAATAGTTTGGTGACAAAATCCAGCAGAGTTTCCTCATCTTGCAGCATTTGCTATTTTTGAAGCAGTTAGTTGTTTAAATTAGTATGCTTTTTATATTATTAATTTAATTGTTTGATTTTATTGGTAAAAGTTGGTCGGTTTAGTGTTAGTTTGACTTATGTTTGTTTGGTGCTTCTATGATAAAGCTAATTTAGGTATTATTTTTGTTGTATATTATATAGTTTACTACTTTTGACTATGAGTTAATGTAAATATGTGTAGTAATATGTAGCTTATCGTTTGAATGTGTCTACTTTATGCTCATATATTGTTGGGGTTGTATTGTCAATTTTTTGCTTAACATACTTTGGGGGAAACTAAATGTAATATATTTTTGTTTAATTTAAGGATGTGTATAAAGCATTTTTGTGATTGCTTTATGTTAAAATTGTTATTTTATATATTTATCAGTGATTATATAGTTATGTTGGCAATAATATAGTAATCGATTTGTGTTTTGATATTTGTTTCATATTTTATTTTTATTTAAAGGTAATGATATTTTTGTAATCAATATTTTTGTTTTTGAGATAGTTAAAAATTGATATTTTTAACATTGGTATTTTTCTTCTCAATATTTCAGCTTTTACTAGACATATATAGGAAGTTGATATTTTTATGATCAATATTTAATTTCCAATATTTTTTTGTTTCACTATTCTGTGCATCAATATTATGTCCACCAAGGGTAAGCCAGCGGTTTTTCAGTGCCAGCAGTTGATCCTGGTCAAAAGTAATAGAAGACACAAATACAGACACGCTTTGGAGAAGACCTACAGTGGAAAAAGGACAGAAGTTAAGAAATATCATAACTGCACCACGAGGTATGGATCAAATTCAAAACCCCCCAAATCATGCATTAGTCAATTCACTGCTGGAAAACACATGAATTACCGACTAGGAATGATATGAAGTCCCTTACCCAATCTTCCATCTATCATCAAGATCAAGTAGGTAGAGAACATTGGAAAGAAAGACTTCATAGAATCTGATTAGATTCTGCATAACAGTCTGTGTCCACACCCTGGAGATGAATTGAAATCACAGTCAAAGACCTACTTTCATCTTTGAATGCAGTGCATTAAAAATCCCAATATTTCCTAACTTGTCAGCTGTCAATGCACCATGGACAGCAGAATTTACAAAATCTTCTTGAAAAATGGCCCAGAATCACCTAGCTAAACAGCACTTCAAATGTGTAATTATTGCTTGTCAAATCATAGCGAACAAATCAAAGTTGGCTCCAAATCACCAGTAGTGAAGCACGTCACACTGCCAAAGCGATATTGAGACTGCCTGCTGGATTCTGACTGGAAGGATCCTGTGGATCCTGCGGAGGCTGGCCTGTGGTGGTGCAGTGCTAAGGCTCATAAGTGAGCCATAGCAAGGCACCTCAATGGGAATTCCATTGCATGTTCCTGCAAGGCATGGACTGTCAAGTCCATTCCCTGTGGGAACTGGGGGTGCATGCATATAGGGGGCACACATGAGTGTAGAGGCAACCCTTTGATTCCTCCCCGCACACTTTTCATGGTGTGCTCACCACCATGAAAACTGTGGTGAGAAAACTCCTAAAATGGCGCAGCAGCACTGCCAGAATATTAAGGGCCTCAGACCGCTGACAGCAGCAGAGGTACCATGACAGTCTGACCCCCTTCTTGTAATTGGGTGGTCGGATCACCGGTGCAGTGTGAGCCGCATCACCAACATGGGTTTGGCAGTCCATAGGACCACCAAACTCATAATAAGGCCCTTAATGACAGACAAAAATGTGCTCAGTCTCACATTTTATTAAATGTATACATATGACCACGCGACTAATTGATCTCACAACATCAACTTCAGCTCCAAATGTATGAGGATGATATGCAGCTTTATTTCAAAGTGAAAAAACACAACATGGTGTTGTCATTTCAAACAGCTTGACAGATGAAGCTCAAGCACAGCTCCCTGATTCCTTGGTGTGAAGATATGTCTCCTTCCCTCTTCGGGTACTTTAGCTCTGTGTAAACACCTGGCTATCAATGTTCAGATTGGCTCCGGTAAATCTGAAATGTAATTTCAATCCACATGGGAATGTCACTGGAGGTTCCAGTGTATTATAGGGTAGAGAAGAGAGAACAGGATTGCATTCAATGGCTCTCCTATATCACCCTATCAGTATTTAATCAAGGCCTTGCTCCATGAGATCCCATGAAGAAAACGGGGCTGAATTTTCTTGCCCATCCATCCCAGGTACATAAATGATGATATGTGTTTAAAAGCCTTTGCTTGATCATGTGCAGCTGTGGGCATCTTTACTTATCTGTCAATTTCATATGCATGATTTAGATTATTTGGTATAATGTCTCATCTATGCATCAGCAGTAAACTTTAAGTAAGATGAGCAGCCTTCAAACAAAGTAAACACACTTAGGGGGTTATTAGGATGTCGGGCGGAATCACTTCCATTCAACATGACTCGGTCATGGGACCGTTCGACACCCGGTCGTCGGTCCCGACGGCCTCATTAGGATGTGACCATCATCGTAATCTCAAGGGCGGAAAGACCTGCCCTTGTGATTACTACCCGCTTCTGACTGGTGGACGGGATCTCTGAGCCTGTCGGAAGACAGCTGAGTTGACCGGTTGGTTTCCTTTCCGACCACCTCTATAGTAATGAGGCAGTCAGAAAGGAAACAGAGTGGTCCATTACATTGCGGCTATAAAGGCTCCGACCATAGTTCAGAGCCGTTTCGAGCCACATTGTAATCGACCCCTTAGTGATATGATTCAGTGGAAACAATTACAACAAACAAATGATGGACGGAATGCTGACAATGCAGACATTCTCCCCCAGTCAAGAGATCTGGGTTAAATCCATCGTTCTTTTGCCCACTACGCCACCCCAGTTCAGACATGGCCATATGCAAATCAGTCTTGACCCTGTGCCTCATGGGAACAGTCCAGCCCGAACTGCCAAGCCATGTCTTCCCTGGACCGGAATCAAGCATCCTAGGACCGGTTTCTGGCTATCAGCCGTCATCAGCCAGGATAGCTTGACTCCAGTGGCGTAGTGAGCACGGGTCCCAAGTCTGGGAATACCCATCCCACTTAGGGCGAAAAGCGTTACAACAAACAAATGATGGACGGAATGCTGACAATGCAGACATTCTCCCCCAGTCAAGAGATCTGGGTTAAATCCATCGTTCTTTTGCCCACTACGCCACTCCAGTTCAGACATGGCCATATGCAAATCAGTCTTGACCCTGTGCCTCATGGGAACAGTCCAGCCCGAACTGCCAAGCCATGTCTTCCCTGGACCGGAATCAAGCATTCTAGGACCGGTTTCTGGCTATCAGCCGTCATCAGCCAGGATAGCTTGACTCCAGTGGCGTAGTGAGCACGGGTCCCACGTCTGGGAATACCCATCCCACTTAGGGCGAAAAGCGTTACAACAAACAAATGATGGACGGAATGCTGACAATGCAGACATTCTCCCCCAGTCAAGAGATCTGGGTTAAATCCATCGTTCTTTTGCCCACTACGCCACCCCAGTTCAGACATGGCCATATGCAAATCAGTCTTGACCCTGTGCCTCATGGGAACAGTCCAGCCCGAACTGCCAAGCCATGTCTTCCCTGGACCGGAATCAAGCATCCTAGGACCGGTTTCTGGCTATCAGCCGTCATCAGCCAGGATAGCTTGACTCCAGAGGCGTAGTGAGCACGGGTCCCACGTCTGGGAATACCCATCCCACTTAGGGCGAAAAGCGTTACAACAAACAAATGATGGACGGAATGCTGACAATGCAGACATTCTCCCCCAGTCAAGAGATCTGGGTTAAATCCATCGTTCTTTTGCCCACTACGCCACCCCAGTTCAGACATGGCCATATGCAAATCAGTCTTGACCCTGTGCCTCATGGGAACAGTCCAGCCCGAACTGCCAAGCCATGTCTTCCCTGGACCGGAATCAAGCATCCTAGGACCGGTTTCTGGCTATCAGCCATCATCAGCCAGGATAGCTTGACTCCAGTGGCGTAGTGAGCACGGGTCCCACGTCTGGGAATACCCATCCCACTTAGGGCGAAAAGCGTTACAACAAACAAATGATGGACGGAATGCTGACAATGCAGACATTCTCCCCCAGTCAAGAGATCTGGGTTAAATCCATCGTTCTTTTGCCCACTACGCCACCCCAGTTCAGACATGGCCATATGCAAATCAGTCTTGACCCTGTGCCTCATGGGAACAGTCCAGCCCGAACTGCCAAGCCATGTCTTCCCTGGACCGGAATCAAGCATCCTAGGACCGGTTTCTGGCTATCAGCCGTCATCAGCCAGGATAGCTTGACTACAGTGGCGTAGTGAGCACGGGTCCCACGTCTGGGAATACCCATCCCACTTAGGGCGAAAAGCGTTACAACAAACAAATGATGGACAGAATGCTGACAATGCAGACATTCTCCCCCAGTCAAGAGATCTGGGTTAAATCCATCGTTCTTTTGCCCACTACGCCACCCCAGTTCAGACATGGCCATATGCAAATCAGTCTTGACCCTGTGCCTCATGGGAACAGTCCAGCCCGAACTGCCAAGCCATGTCTTCCCTGGACCGGAATCAAGCATCCTAGGACCGGTTTCTGGCTATCAGCCGTCATCAGCCAGGATAGCTTGACTCCAGTGGCGTAGTGAGCACGGGTCCCACGTCTGGGAATACCCATCCCACTTAGGGCGAAAAGCGTTACAACAAACAAATGATGGACGGAATGCTGACAATGCAGACATTCTCCCCCAGTCAAGAGATCTGGGTTAAATCCATCGTTCTTTTGCCCACTACGCCACCCCAGTTCAGACATGGCCATATGCAAATCAGTCTTGACCCTGTGCCTCATGGGAACAGTCCAGCCCGAACTGCCAAGCCATGTCTTCCCTGGACCGGAATCAAGCATCCTAGGACCGGTTTCTGGCTATCAGCCGTCATCAGCCAGGATAGCTTGACTCCAGTGGCGTAGTGAGCACGGGTCCCACGTCTGGGAATACCCATCCCACTTAGGGCGAAAAGCGTTACAACAAACAAATGATGGACGGAATGCTGACAATGCAGACATTCTCCCCCAGTCAAGAGATCTGGGTTAAATCCATCGTTCTTTTGCCCACTACGCCACCCCAGTTCAGACATGGCCATATGCAAATCAGTCTTGACCCTGTGCCTCATGGGAACAGTCCAGCCCGAACTGCCAAGCCATGTCTACCCTGGACCGGAATCAAGCATCCTAGGACCGGTTTCTGGCTATCAGCCGTCATCAGCCAGGATAGCTTGACTCCAGTGGCGTAGTGAGCACGGGTCCCACGTCTGGGAATACCCATCCCACTTAGGGCGAAAAGCGTTACAACAAACAAATGATGGACGGAATGCTGACAATGCAGACATTCTCCCCCAGTCAAGAGATCTCGGTTAAATCCATCGTTCTTTTGCCCACTACGCCACCCCAGTTCAGACATGGCCATATGCAAATCAGTCTTGACCCTGTGCCTCATGGGAACAGTCCAGCCCGAACTGCCAAGCCATGTCTTCCCTGGACCGGAATCAAGCATCCTAGGACCGGTTTCTGGCTATCAGCCGTCATCAGCCAGGATAGCTTGACTCCAGTGGCGTAGTGAGCACGGGTCCCACGTCTCGGAATACCCATCCCACTTAGGGCGAAAAGCGTTACAACAAACAAATGATGGACGGAATGCTGACAATGCAGACATTCTCCCCCAGTCAAGAGATCTGGGTTAAATCCATCGTTCTTTTGCCCACTACGCCACCCCAGTTCAGACATGGCCATATGCAAATCAGTCTTGACCCTGTGCCTCATGGGAACAGTCCAGCCCGAACTGCCAAGCCATGTCTTCCCTGGACCGGAATCAAGCATCCTAGGACCGGTTTCTGGCTATCAGCCGTCATCAGCAAGGATAGCTTGACTCCAGTGGCGTAGTGAGCACGGGTCCCACGTCTGGGAATACCCATCCCACTTAGGGCGAAAAGTGTTACAACAAACAAATGATGGACGGAATGCTGACAATGCAGACATTCTCCCCCAGTCAAGAGATCTGGGTTAAATCCATCGTTCTTTTGCCCACTACGTCACCCCAGTTCAGACATGGCCATATGCAAATCAGTCTTGACCCTGTGCCTCATGGGAACAGTCCAGCCCGAACTGCCAAGCCATGTCTTCCCTGGACCGGAATCAAGCATCCTAGGACCGGTTTCTGGCTATCAGCCGTCATCAGCCAGGATAGCTTGACTCCAGTGGCGTAGTGAGCACGGGTCCCACGTCTGGGAATACCCATCGCACTTAGGGCGAAAAGCGTTACAACAAACAAATGATGGACGGAATGCTGACAATGCGGACATTCTCCCCCAGTCAAGAGATCTGGGTTAAATCCATCATTCTTTTGCCCACTACGCAACCCCAGTTCAGACATGGCCATATGCAAATCAGTCTTGACCCTGTGCCTCATGGGAACAGTCCAGCCCGAATGCCAAGCCATGTCTTCCCTGGACCGGAATCAAGCATCCTAGGACCGGTTTCTGGCTATCAGCCGTCATCAGCCAGGATAGCTTGACTCCAGTGGCGTAGTGAGCACGGGTCCCACGTCTGGGAATACCCATCCCACTTAGGGCGAAAAGCGTTACAACAAACAAATGATGGACGGAATGCTGACAATGCAGACATTCTCCCCCAGTCAAGAGATCTGGGTTAAATCCATCGTTCTTTTGCCCACTACGCCACCCCAGTTCAGACATGGCCATATGCAAATCAGTCTTGACCCTGTGCCTCATGGGAACAGTCCAGCCCGAACTGCCAAGCCATGTCTTCCCTGGACCGGAATCAAGCATCCTAGGACCGGTTTCTGGCTATCAGCCGTCATCAGCCAGGATAGCTTGACTCCAGTGGCGTAGTGAGCACGGGTCCCACGTCTGGGAATACCCATCCCACTTAGGGCGAAAAGCGTTACAACAAACAAATGATGGACGGAATGCTGACAATGCAGACATTCTCCCCCAGTCAAGAGATCTGGGTTAAATCCATCGTTCTTTTGCCCACTACGCCACCCCAGTTCAGACATGGCCATATGCAAATCAGTCTTGACCCTGTACCTCATGGGAACAGTCCAGCCCGAACTGCCAAGCCATGTCTTCCCTGGACCGGAATCAAGCATCCTAGGACCGGTTTCTGGCTATCAGCCGTCATCAGCCAGGATAGCTTGACTCCAGTGGCGTAGTGAGCACGGGTCCCACGTCTGGGAATACCCATCCCACTTAGGGCGAAAAGCGTTACAACAAACAAATGATGGACGGAATGCTGACAATGCAGACATTCTCCCCCAGTCAAGAGATCTGGGTTAAATCCATCGTTCTTTTGCCCACTACGCCACCCCAGTTCAGACATGGCCATATGCAAATCAGTCTTGACCCTGTGCCTCATGGGAACAGTCCAGCCCGAACTGCCAAGCCATGTCTTCCATGGACCGGAATCAAGCATCCTAGGACCGGTTTCTGGCTATCAGCCGTCATCAGCCAGGATAGCTTGACTCCAGTGGCATAGTGAGCACGGGTCCCACGTCTGGGAATACCCATCCCACTTAGGGCGAAAAGCGTTACAACAAACAAATGATGGACGGAATGCTGACAATGCAGACATTCTCCCCCAGTCAAGAGATCTGGGTTAAATCCATCGTTCTTTTGCCCACTACGCCACCCCAGTTCAGACATGGCCATATGCAAATCAGTCTTGACCCTGTGCCTCATGGGAACAGTCCAGCCCGAACTGCCAAGCCATGTCTTCCCTGGACCGGAATCAAGCATCCTAGGACCGGTTTTTGGCTATCAGCCATCATCAGCCAGGATAGCTTGACTCCAGTGGCGTAGTGAGCACGGGTCCCACGTCTGGGAATACCCATCCCACTTAGGGCGAAAAGCGTTACAACAAACAAATGATGGACGGAATGCTGACAATGCAGACATTCTCCCCCAGTCAAGAGATCTGGGTTAAATCCATCGTTCTTTTGCCCACTACGCTACCCCAGTTCAGACATGGCCATATGCAAATCAGTCTTGACCCTGTGCCTCATGGGAACAGTCCAGCCCGAACTGCCAAGCCATGTCTTCCCTGGACCGGAATCAAGCATCCTAGGACCGGTTTCTGGCTATCAGCCGTCATCAGCCAGGATAGCTTGACTCCAGTGGCGTAGTGAGCACGGGTCCCACGTCTGGGAATACCCATCCCACTTAGGGCGAAAAGCGTTACAACAATCAAATGATGGACGGAATGCTGACAATGCAGACATTCTCCCCCAGTCAAGAGATCTGGGTTAAATCCATCGTTCTTTTGCCCACTACGCCACCCCAGTTCAGACATGGCCATATGCAAATCAGTCTTGACCCTGTGCCTCATGGGAACAGTCCAGCCCGAACTGCCAAGCCATGTCTTCCCTGGACCGGAATCAAGCATCCTAGGACCGGTTTCTGGCTATCAGCCGTCATCAGCCAGGATAGCTTGACTCCAGTGGCGTAGTGAGCACGGGTCCCACGTCTGGGAATACCCATCCCACTTAGGGCGAAAAGCGTTACAACAAACAAATGATGGACGGAATGCTGACAATGCAGACATTCTCCCCCAGTCAAGAGATCTGGGTTAAATCCATCGTTCTTTTGCCCACTACGCCACCCCAGTTCAGACATGGCCATATGCAAATCAGTCTTGACCCTGTACCTCATGGGAACAGTCCAGCCCGAACTGCCAAGCCATGTCTTCCCTGGACCGGAATCAAGCATCCTAGGACCGGTTTCTGGCTATCAGCCGTCATCAGCCAGGATAGCTTGACTCCAGTGGCGTAGTGAGCACGGGTCCCACGTCTGGGAATACCCATCCCACTTAGGGCGAAAAGCGTTACAACAAACAAATGATGGACGGAATGCTGACAATGCAGACATTCTCCCCCAGTCAAGAGATCTGGGTTAAATCCATCGTTCTTTTGCCCACTACGCCACCCCAGTTCAGACATGGCCATATGCAAATCAGTCTTGACCCTGTGCCTCATGGGAACAGTCCAGCCCGAACTGCCAAGCCATGTCTTCCATGGACCGGAATCAAGCATCCTAGGACCGGTTTCTGGCTATCAGCCGTCATCAGCCAGGATAGCTTGACTCCAGTGGCGTAGTGAGCACGGGTCCCACGTCTGGGAATACCCATCCCACTTAGGGCGAAAAGCGTTACAACAAACAAATGATGGACGGAATGCTGACAATGCAGACATTCTCCCCCAGTCAAGAGATCTGGGTTAAATCCATCGTTCTTTTGCCCACTATGCCACCCCAGTTCAGACATGGCCATATGCAAATCAGTCTTGACCCTGTGCCTCATGGGAACAGTCCAGCCCGAACTGCCAAGCCATGTCTTCCCTGGACCGGAATCAAGCATCCTAGGACCGGTTTCTGGCTATCAGCCGTCATCAGCCAGGATAGCTTGACTCCAGTGGCGTAGTGAGCACGGGTCCCACATCTCGGAATACCCATCCCACTTAGGGCGAAAAGCGTTACAACAATCAAATGATGGACGGAATGCTGACAATGCAGACATTCTCCCCCAGTCAAGAGATCTGGGTTAAATCCATCGTTCTTTTGCCCACTACGCCACCCCAGTTCAGACATGGCCATATCCAAATCAGTCTTGACCCTGTGCCTCATGGGAACAGTGCAGCCCGAACTGCCAAGCCATGTCTTCCCTGGACCGGAATCAAGCATCCTAGGACCGGTTTCTGGCTATCAGCCGTCATCAGCCAGGATAGCTTGACTCCAGTGGCGTAGTGAGCACGGGTCCCACGTCTGGGAATACCCATCCCACTTAGGGCGAAAAGCGTTACAACAAACAAATGATGGACGGAATGCTGACAATGCAGACATTCTCCCCCAGTCAAGAGATCTGGGTTAAATCTATCGTTCTTTTGCCCACTACGCCACCCCAGTTCAGACATGGCCATATGCAAATCAGTCTTGACCCTGTGCCTCATGGGAACAGTCCAGCCCGAACTGCCAAGCCATGTCTTCCCTGGACCGGAATCAAGCATCCTAGGACCGGTTTCTGGCTATCAGCCGTCATCAGCCAGGATAGCTTGACTCCAGTGGCGTAGTGAGCACGGGTCCCACGTCTGGGAATACCCATCCCACTTAGGGCGAAAAGCGTTACAACAAACAAATGATGGACGGAATGCTGACAATGCAGACATTCTCCCCCAGTCAAGAGATCTGGGTTAAATCCATCGTTCTTTTGCCCACTACGCCACCCCAGTTCAGACATGGCCATATGCAAATCAGTCTTGACCCTGTGCCTCATGGGAACAGTCCAGCCCGAACTGCCAAGCCATGTCTTCCCTGGACCGGAATCAAGCATCCTAGGACCGGTTTCTGGCTATCAGCCGTCATCAGCCAGGATAGCTTGACTCCAGTGGCGTAGTGAGCACGGGTCCCACGTCTGGGAATACCCATCCCACTTAGGGCGAATAGCGTTACAACAAACAAATGATGGACGGAATGCTGACAATGCAGACATTCTCCCCCAGTCAAGAGATCTGGGTTAAATCCATCGTTCTTTTGCCCACTACGCCACCCCAGTTCAGACATGGCCATATGCAAATCAGTCTTGACCCTGTGCCTCATGGGAACAGTCCAGCCCGAACTGCCAAGCCATGTCTTCCCTGGACCGGAATCAAGCATCCTAGGACCGGTTTCTGGCTATCAGCCGTCATCAGCAAGGATAGCTTGACTCCAGTGGCGTAGTGAGCACGGGTCCCACGTCTGGGAATACCCATCCCACTTAGGGCGAAAAGCGTTACAACAAACAAATGATGGACGGAATGCTGACAATGCAGACATTCTCCCCCAGTCAAGAGATCTGGGTTAAATCCATCGTTCTTTTGCCCACTACGCCACCCCAGTTCAGACATGGCCATATGCAAATCAGTCTTGACCCTGTGCCTCATGGGAACAGTCCAGCCCGAACTGCCAAGCCATGTCTTCCCTGGACCGGAATGAAGCATCCTAGGACCGGTTTCTGGCTATCAGCCGTCATCAGCCAGGATAGCTTGACTCCAGTGGCATAGTGAGCACGGGTCCCACGTCTGGGAATACCCATCCCACTTAGGGCGAAAAGCGTTACAACAAACAAATGATGGACGGAATGCTGACAATGCAGACATTCTCCCCCAGTCAAGAGATCTGGGTTAAATCCATCGTTCTTTTGCCCACTACGCCACCCCAGTTCAGACATGGCCATATGCAAATCAGTCTTGACCCTGTGCCTCATGGGAACAGTCCAGCCCGAACTGCCAAGCCATGTCTTCCCTGGACCGGAATCAAGCATCCTAGGACCGGTTTCTGGCTATCAGCCGTCATCAGCCAGGATAGCTTGACTCCAGTGGCGTAGTGAGCACGGGTCCCACGTCTGGGAATACCCATCCCACTTAGGGCGAAAAGCGTTACAACAAACAAATGATGGACGGAATGCTGACAATGCAGACATTCTCCCCCAGTCAAGAGATCTGGGTTAAATCCATCGTTCTTTTGCCCACTATGCCACCCCAGTTCAGACATGGCCATATGCAAATCAGTCTTGACCCTGTGCCTCATGGGAACAGTCCAGCCCGAACTGCCAAGCCATGTCTTCCCTGGACCGGAATCAAGCATCCTAGGACCGGTTTCTGGCTATCAGCCGTCATCAGCCAGGATAGCTTGACTCCAGTGGCGTAGTGAGCACGGGTCCCACGTCTCGGAATACCCATCCCACTTAGGGCGAAAAGCGTTACAACAAACAAATGATGGACGGAATGCTGACAATGCAGACATTCTCCCCCAGTCAAGAGATCTGGGTTAAATCCATCGTTCTTTTGCCCACTACGCCACCCCAGTTCAGACATGGCCATATGCAAATCAGTCTTGACCCTGTGCCTCATGGGAACAGTCCAGCCCGAACTGCCAAGCCATGTCTTCCCTGGACCGGAATCAAGCATCCTAGGACCGGTTTCTGGCTATCAGCCGTCATCAGCAAGGATAGCTTGACTCCAGTGGCGTAGTGAGCACGGGTCCCACGTCTGGGAATACCCATCCCACTTAGGGCAAAAAGCGTTACAACAAACAAATGATGGACGGAATGCTGACAATGCAGACATTCTCCCCCAGTCAAGAGATCTGGGTTAAATCCATCGTTCTTTTGCCCACTACGCCACCCCAGTTCAGACATGGCCATATGCAAATCAGTCTTGACCCTGTGCCTCATGGGAACAGTCCAGCCCGAACTGCCAAGCCAAGTCTTCCCTGGACCGGAATCAAGCATCCTAGGACCGGTTTCTGGCTATCAGCCGTCATCAGCCAGGATAGCTTGACTCCAGTGGCGTAGTGAGCACGGGTCCCACGTCTGGGAATACCCATCCCACTTAGGGCAAAAAGTGTTACAACAAACAAATGATGGACGGAATGCTGACAATGCAGACATTCTCCCCCAGTCAAGAGATCTGGGTTAAATCCATCGTTCTTTTGCCCACTACGCCACCCCAGTTCAGACATGGCCATATGCAAATCAGTCTTGACCCTGTGCCTCATGGGAACAGTCCAGCCCGAACTGCCAAGCCAAGTCTTCCCTGGACCGGAATCAAGCATCCTAGGACCGGTTTCTGGCTATCAGCCGTCATCAGCCAGGATAGCTTGACTCCAGTGGCATAGTGAGCACGGATCCCACGTCTGGGAATACCCATCCCACTTAGGGCAAAAAGCGTTACAACAAACAAATGATGGACGGAATGCTGACAATGCAGACATTCTCCCCCAGTCAAGAGATCTGGGTTAAATCCATCGTTCTTTTGCCCACTACGCTACCCCAGTTCAGACATGGCCATATGCAAATCAGTCTTGACCCTGTGCCTCATGGGAACAGTCCAGCCCGAACTGCCAAGCCATGTCTTCCCTGGACCGGAATCAAGCATCCTAGGACCGGTTTCTGGCTATCAGCCGTCATCAGCCAGGATAGCTTGACTCCAGTGGCGTAGTGAGCACGGGTCCCACGTCTGGGAATACCCATCCCACTTAGGGCGAAAAGCGTTACAACAATCAAATGATGGACGGAATGCTGACAATGCAGACATTCTCCCCCAGTCAAGAGATCTGGGTTAAATCCATCGTTCTTTTGCCCACTACGCCACCCCAGTTCAGACATGGCCATATGCAAATCAGTCTTGACCCTGTGCCTCATGGGAACAGTCCAGCCCGAACTGCCAAGCCATGTCTTCCCTGGACCGGAATCAAGCATCCTAGGACCGGTTTCTGGCTATCAGCCGTCATCAGCCAGGATAGCTTGACTCCAGTGGCGTAGTGAGCACGGGTCCCACGTCTGGGAATACCCATCCCACTTAGGGCGAAAAGCGTTACAACAAACAAATGATGGACGGAATGCTGACAATGCAGACATTCTCCCCCAGTCAAGAGATCTGGGTTAAATCCATCGTTCTTTTGCCCACTACGCCACCCCAGTTCAGACATGGCCATATGCAAATCAGTCTTGACCCTGTACCTCATGGGAACAGTCCAGCCCGAACTGCCAAGCCATGTCTTCCCTGGACCGGAATCAAGCATCCTAGGACCGGTTTCTGGCTATCAGCCGTCATCAGCCAGGATAGCTTGACTCCAGTGGCGTAGTGAGCACGGGTCCCACGTCTGGGAATACCCATCCCACTTAGGGCGAAAAGCGTTACAACAAACAAATGATGGACGGAATGCTGACAATGCAGACATTCTCCCCCAGTCAAGAGATCTGGGTTAAATCCATCGTTCTTTTGCCCACTACGCCACCCCAGTTCAGACATGGCCATATGCAAATCAGTCTTGACCCTGTGCCTCATGGGAACAGTCCAGCCCGAACTGCCAAGCCATGTCTTCCCTGGACCGGAATCAAGCATCCTAGGACCGGTTTCTGGCTATCAGCCGTCATCAGCCAGGATAGCTTGACTCCAGTGGCGTAGTGAGCACGGGTCCCACGTCTGGGAATACCCATCCCACTTAGGGCGAAAAGCGTTACAACAAACAAATGATGGACGGAATGCTGACAATGCAGACATTCTCCCCCAGTCAAGAGATCTGGGTTAAATCCATCGTTCTTTTGCCCACTATGCCACCCCAGTTCAGACATGGCCATATGCAAATCAGTCTTGACCCTGTGCCTCATGGGAACAGTCCAGCCCGAACTGCCAAGCCATGTCTTCCCTGGACCGGAATCAAGCATCCTAGGACCGGTTTCTGGCTATCAGCCGTCATCAGCCAGGATAGCTTGACTCCAGTGGCGTAGTGAGCACGGGTCCCACGTCTCGGAATACCCATCCCACTTAGGGCGAAAAGCGTTACAACAAACAAATGATGGACGGAATGCTGACAATGCAGACATTCTCCCCCAGTCAAGAGATCTGGGTTAAATCCATCGTTCTTTTGCCCACTACGCCACCCCAGTTCAGACATGGCCATATGCAAATCAGTCTTGACCCTGTGCCTCATGGGAACAGTCCAGCCCGAACTGCCAAGCCATGTCTTCCCTGGACCGGAATCAAGCATCCTAGGACCGGTTTCTGGCTATCAGCCGTCATCAGCAAGGATAGCTTGACTCCAGTGGCGTAGTGAGCACGGGTCCCACGTCTGGGAATACCCATCCCACTTAGGGCAAAAAGCGTTACAACAAACAAATGATGGACGGAATGCTGACAATGCAGACATTCTCCCCCAGTCAAGAGATCTGGGTTAAATCCATCGTTCTTTTGCCCACTACGCCACCCCAGTTCAGACATGGCCATATGCAAATCAGTCTTGACCCTGTGCCTCATGGGAACAGTCCAGCCCGAACTGCCAAGCCAAGTCTTCCCTGGACCGGAATCAAGCATCCTAGGACCGGTTTCTGGCTATCAGCCGTCATCAGCCAGGATAGCTTGACTCCAGTGGCGTAGTGAGCACGGGTCCCACGTCTGGGAATACCCATCCCACTTAGGGCAAAAAGTGTTACAACAAACAAATGATGGACGGAATGCTGACAATGCAGACATTCTCCCCCAGTCAAGAGATCTGGGTTAAATCCATCGTTCTTTTGCCCACTACGCCACCCCAGTTCAGACATGGCCATATGCAAATCAGTCTTGACCCTGTGCCTCATGGGAACAGTCCAGCCCGAACTGCCAAGCCAAGTCTTCCCTGGACCGGAATCAAGCATCCTAGGACCGGTTTCTGGCTATCAGCCGTCATCAGCCAGGATAGCTTGACTCCAGTGGCATAGTGAGCACGGATCCCACGTCTGGGAATACCCATCCCACTTAGGGCAAAAAGCGTTACAACAAACAAATGATGGACGGAATGCTGACAATGCAGACATTCTCCCCCAGTCAAGAGATCTGGGTTAAATCCATCGTTCTTTTGCCCACTACGCTACCCCAGTTCAGACATGGCCATATGCAAATCAGTCTTGACCCTGTGCCTCATGGGAACAGTCCAGCCCGAACTGCCAAGCCATGTCTTCCCTGGACCGGAATCAAGCATCCTAGGACCGGTTTCTGGCTATCAGCCGTCATCAGCCAGGATAGCTTGACTCCAGTGGCGTAGTGAGCACGGGTCCCACGTCTGGGAATACCCATCCCACTTAGGGCGAAAAGCGTTACAACAATCAAATGATGGACGGAATGCTGACAATGCAGACATTCTCCCCCAGTCAAGAGATCTGGGTTAAATCCATCGTTCTTTTGCCCACTACGCCACCCCAGTTCAGACATGGCCATATGCAAATCAGTCTTGACCCTGTGCCTCATGGGAACAGTCCAGCCCGAACTGCCAAGCCATGTCTTCCCTGGACCGGAATCAAGCATCCTAGGACCGGTTTCTGGCTATCAGCCGTCATCAGCCAGGATAGCTTGACTCCAGTGGCGTAGTGAGCACGGGTCCCACGTCTGGGAATACCCATCCCACTTAGGGCGAAAAGCGTTACAACAAACAAATGATGGACGGAATGCTGACAATGCAGACATTCTCCCCCAGTCAAGAGATCTGGGTTAAATCCATCGTTCTTTTGCCCACTACGCCACCCCAGTTCAGACATGGCCATATGCAAATCAGTCTTGACCCTGTACCTCATGGGAACAGTCCAGCCCGAACTGCCAAGCCATGTCTTCCCTGGACCGGAATCAAGCATCCTAGGACCGGTTTCTGGCTATCAGCCGTCATCAGCCAGGATAGCTTGACTCCAGTGGCGTAGTGAGCACGGGTCCCACGTCTGGGAATACCCATCCCACTTAGGGCGAAAAGCGTTACAACAAACAAATGATGGACGGAATGCTGACAATGCAGACATTCTCCCCCAGTCAAGAGATCTGGGTTAAATCCATCGTTCTTTTGCCCACTACGCCACCCCAGTTCAGACATGGCCATATGCAAATCAGTCTTGACCCTGTGCCTCATGGGAACAGTCCAGCCCGAACTGCCAAGCCATGTCTTCCATGGACCGGAATCAAGCATCCTAGGACCGGTTTCTGGCTATCAGCCGTCATCAGCCAGGATAGCTTGACTCCAGTGGCGTAGTGAGCACGGGTCCCACGTCTGGGAATACCCATCCCACTTAGGGCGAAAAGCGTTACAACAAACAAATGATGGACGGAATGCTGACAATGCAGACATTCTCCCCCAGTCAAGAGATCTGGGTTAAATCCATCGTTCTTTTGCCCACTACGCCACCCCACTTCAGACATGGCCATATGCAAATCAGTCTTGACCCTGTGCCTCATGGGAACAGTCCAGCCCGAACTGCCAAGCCATGTCTTCCCTGGACCGGAATCAAGCATCCTAGGACCGGTTTCTGGCTATCAGCCGTCATCAGCCAGGATAGCTTGACTCCAGTGGCGTAGTGAGCACGGGTCCCACATCTCGGAATACCCATCCCACTTAGGGCGAAAAGCGTTACAACAATCAAATGATGGACGGAATGCTGACAATGCAGACATTCTCCCCCAGTCAAGAGATCTGGGTTAAATCCATCGTTCTTTTGCCCACTACGCCACCCCAGTTCAGACATGGCCATATCCAAATCAGTCTTGACCCTGTGCCTCATGGGAACAGTGCAGCCCGAACTGCCAAGCCATGTCTTCCCTGGACCGGAATCAAGCATCCTAGGACCGGTTTCTGGCTATCAGCCGTCATCAGCCAGGATAGCTTGACTCCAGTGGCGTAGTGAGCACGGGTCCCACGTCTGGGAATACCCATCCCACTTAGGGCGAAAAGCGTTACAACAAACAAATGATGGACGGAATGCTGACAATGCAGACATTCTCCCCCAGTCAAGAGATCTGGGTTAAATCTATCGTTCTTTTGCCCACTACGCCACCCCAGTTCAGACATGGCCATATGCAAATCAGTCTTGACCCTGTGCCTCATGGGAACAGTCCAGCCCGAACTGCCAAGCCATGTCTTCCCTGGACCGGAATCAAGCATCCTAGGACCGGTTTCTGGCTATCAGCCGTCATCAGCCAGGATAGCTTGACTTCAGTGGCGTAGTGAGCACGGGTCCCACGTCTGGGAATACCCATCCCACTTAGGGCGAAAAGCGTTACAACAAACAAATGATGGACGGAATGCTGACAATGCAGACATTCTCCCCCAGTCAAGAGATCTGGGTTAAATCCATCGTTCTTTTGCCCACTACGCCACCCCAGTTCAGACATGGCCATATGCAAATCAGTCTTGACCCTGTGCCTCATGGGAACAGTCCAGCCCGAACTGCCAAGCCATGTCTTCCCTGGACCGGAATCAAGCATCCTAGGACCGGTTTCTGGCTATCAGCCGTCATCAGCCAGGATAGCTTGACTCCAGTGGCGTAGTGAGCACGGGTCCCACGTCTGGGAATACCCATCCCACTTAGGGCGAATAGCGTTACAACAAACAAATGATGGACGGAATGCTGACAATGCAGACATTCTCCCCCAGTCAAGAGATCTGGGTTAAATCCATCGTTCTTTTGCCCACTACGCCACCCCAGTTCAGACATGGCCATATGCAAATCAGTCTTGACCCTGTGCCTCATGGGAACAGTCCAGCCCGAACTGCCAAGCCATGTCTTCCCTGGACCGGAATCAAGCATCCTAGGACCGGTTTCTGGCTATCAGCCGTCATCAGCAAGGATAGCTTGACTCCAGTGGCGTAGTGAGCACGGGTCCCACGTCTGGGAATACCCATCCCACTTAGGGCGAAAAGCGTTACAACAAACAAATGATGGACGGAATGCTGACAATGCAGACATTCTCCCCCAGTCAAGAGATCTGGGTTAAATCCATCGTTCTTTTGCCCACTACGCCACCCCAGTTCAGACATGGCCATATGCAAATCAGTCTTGACCCTGTGCCTCATGGGAACAGTCCAGCCCGAACTGCCAAGCCATGTCTTCCCTGGACCGGAATGAAGCATCCTAGGACCGGTTTCTGGCTATCAGCCGTCATCAGCCAGGATAGCTTGACTCCAGTGGCATAGTGAGCACGGGTCCCACGTCTGGGAATACCCATCCCACTTAGGGCGAAAAGCGTTACAACAAACAAATGATGGACGGAATGCTGACAATGCAGACATTCTCCCCCAGTCAAGAGATCTGGGTTAAATCCATCGTTCTTTTGCCCACTACGCCACCCCAGTTCAGACATGGCCATATGCAAATCAGTCTTGACCCTGTGCCTCATGGGAACAGTCCAGCCCGAACTGCCAAGCCATGTCTTCCCTGGACCGGAATCAAGCATCCTAGGACCGGTTTCTGGCTATCAGCCGTCATCAGCCAGGATAGCTTGACTCCAGTGGCGTAGTGAGCACGGGTCCCACGTCTGGGAATACCCATCCCACTTAGGGCGAAAAGCGTTACAACAAACAAATGATGGACGGAATGCTGACAATGCAGACATTCTCCCCCAGTCAAGAGATCTGGGTTAAATCCATCGTTCTTTTGCCCACTATGCCACCCCAGTTCAGACATGGCCATATGCAAATCAGTCTTGACCCTGTGCCTCATGGGAACAGTCCAGCCCGAACTGCCAAGCCATGTCTTCCCTGGACCGGAATCAAGCATCCTAGGACCGGTTTCTGGCTATCAGCCGTCATCAGCCAGGATAGCTTGACTCCAGTGGCGTAGTGAGCACGGGTCCCACGTCTCGGAATACCCATCCCACTTAGGGCGAAAAGCGTTACAACAAACAAATGATGGACGGAATGCTGACAATGCAGACATTCTCCCCCAGTCAAGAGATCTGGGTTAAATCCATCGTTCTTTTGCCCACTACGCCACCCCAGTTCAGACATGGCCATATGCAAATCAGTCTTGACCCTGTGCCTCATGGGAACAGTCCAGCCCGAACTGCCAAGCCATGTCTTCCCTGGACCGGAATCAAGCATCCTAGGACCGGTTTCTGGCTATCAGCCGTCATCAGCAAGGATAGCTTGACTCCAGTGGCGTAGTGAGCACGGGTCCCACGTCTGGGAATACCCATCCCACTTAGGGCAAAAAGCGTTACAACAAACAAATGATGGACGGAATGCTGACAATGCAGACATTCTCCCCCAGTCAAGAGATCTGGGTTAAATCCATCGTTCTTTTGCCCACTACGCCACCCCAGTTCAGACATGGCCATATGCAAATCAGTCTTGACCCTGTGCCTCATGGGAACAGTCCAGCCCGAACTGCCAAGCCAAGTCTTCCCTGGACCGGAATCAAGCATCCTAGGACCGGTTTCTGGCTATCAGCCGTCATCAGCCAGGATAGCTTGACTCCAGTGGCGTAGTGAGCACGGGTCCCACGTCTGGGAATACCCATCCCACTTAGGGCAAAAAGTGTTACAACAAACAAATGATGGACGGAATGCTGACAATGCAGACATTCTCCCCCAGTCAAGAGATCTGGGTTAAATCCATCGTTCTTTTGCCCACTACGCCACCCCAGTTCAGACATGGCCATATGCAAATCAGTCTTGACCCTGTGCCTCATGGGAACAGTCCAGCCCGAACTGCCAAGCCAAGTCTTCCCTGGACCGGAATCAAGCATCCTAGGACCGGTTTCTGGCTATCAGCCGTCATCAGCCAGGATAGCTTGACTCCAGTGGCATAGTGAGCACGGATCCCACGTCTGGGAATACCCATCCCACTTAGGGCAAAAAGCGTTACAACAAACAAATGATGGACGGAATGCTGACAATGCAGACATTCTCCCCCAGTCAAGAGATCTGGGTTAAATCCATCGTTCTTTTGCCCACTACGCCACCCCAGTTCAGACATGGCCATATGCAAATCAGTCTTGACCCTGTGCCTCATGGGAACAGTCCAGCCCGAACTGCCAAGCCAAGTCTTCCCTGGACCGGAATCAAGCATCCTAGGACCGGTTTCTGGCTATTAGCCGTCATCAGCCAGGATAGCTTGACTCCAGTGGCGTAGTGAGCACGGGTCCCACGTCTGGGAATACCCATCCCAGTGGGCAAAAGAACGATGGATTTAACCCAGATCTCTTGACTGGGGGAGAATGTCTGCATTGTCAGCATTCCGTCCATCATTTGTTTGTTGTAACGCTTTTCGCCCTAAGTGGGATGGGTATTCCCAGACGTGGGACCCGTGCTCACTACGCCACTGGAGTCAAGCTATCCTGGCTGATGACGGCTGATAGCCAGAAACCGGTCCTAGGATGCTTGATTCCGGTCCAGGGAAGACATGGCTTGGCAGTTCGGGCTGGACTGTTCCCATGAGGCACAGGGTCAAGACTGATTTGCATATGGCCATGTCTGAACTGGGGTGGCGTAGTGGGCAAAAGAACGATGGATTTTACCCAGATCTCTTGACTGGGGGAGAATGTCTGCATTGTCAGCATTCCGTCCATCATTTGTTTGTTGTAACGCTTTTCGCCCTAAGTGGGATGGGTATTCCCAGACGTGGGACCCGTGCTCACTACGCCACTGGAGTCAAGCTATTTTGGCTGATGACAGCTGATAGCCAGAAACCGGTCCTAGGATGCTTGATTCCGGTCCAGGGAAGACATGGCTTGGCAGTTCGGGCTGGACTGTTCCCATGAGGCACAGGGTCAAGACTGATTTGCATATGGCCATGTCTGAAGTGGGGTGGCGTAGTGGGCAAAAGAACGATGGATTTAACCCAGATCTCTTGACTGGGGGAGAATGTCTGCATTGTCAGCATTCCGTCCATCATTTGTTTGTTGTAACGCTTTTCGCCCTAAGTGGGATGGGTATTCCCAGACGTGGGACCCGTGCTCACTACGCCACTGGAGTCAAGCTATCCTGGCTGATGACGGCTGATAGCCAGAAACCGGTCCTAGGATGCTTGATTCCGGTCCAGGGAAGACTTGGCTTGGCAGTTCGGGCTGGACTGTTCCCATGAGGCACAGGGTCAAGACTGATTTGCATATGGCCATATCTGAACTGGGGTGGCGTAGTGGGCAAAAGAACGATGGATTTAACCCAGATCTCTTGACTGGGGGAGAATGTCTGCATTGTCAGCATTCCGTCCATCATTTGTTTGTTGTAACGCTTTTTGCCCTAAGTGGGATGGGTATTCCCAGACGTGGGACCCGTGCTCACTATGCCACTGGAGTCAAGCTATCCTGGCTGATGACGGCTGATAGCCAGAAACCGGTCCTAGGATGCTTGATTCCGGTCCAGGGAAGACTTGGCTTGGCAGTTCGGGCTGGACTGTTCCCATGAGGCACAGGGTCAAGACTGATTTGCATATGGCCATGTCTGAACTGGGGTGGCGTAGTGGGCAAAAGAATGATGGATTTAACCCAGATCTCTTGACTGGGGGAGAATGTCTGCATTGTCAGCATTCCGTCCATCATTTGTTTGTTGTAACGCTTTTCGCCCTAAGTGGGATGGGTATTCCCAGACGTGGGACCCGTGCTCACTACGCCACTGGAGTCAAGCTATCCTGGCTGATGACGGCTGATAGCCAGAAACCGGTCCTAGGATGCTTGATTCCGGTCCAGGGAAGACTTGGCTTGGCAGTTCGGGCTGGACTGTTCCCATGAGGCACAGGGTCAAGACTGATTTGCATATGGCCATGTCTGAACTGGGGTGGCGTAGTGGGCAAAAGAACGATGGATTTAACCCAGATCTCTTGACTGGGGGAGAATGTCTGCATTGTCAGCATTCCGTCCATCATTTGTTTGTTGTAACGCTCAGTGGAAACAATAGCACACGGGGAGACTGGGGAGTCTTAACAAAGAGACCTATGGACCAGTCATGATTCAACCATTCGTGTCCCGAATGGAAATTGCTCCATCCATGTCGTTGTTATAATAGAAGCTCCTGCACATCTGTATGCTGTGGAAATTTAGCAAATAATTTTGATCTTCATTTTGAATGAAGAGACTCATTTCTGAATGGTGCGTAAATTTGTAACAAACATATAATTAGATGCTTATCTTATAAGGAATTTAAACTAATATCCCAGTTTGGATTCTGAGTGTTTCTAGTTGTCATTTATTTATGTGAGCTGAAACAATTGACGCCTACAAAAATTATGACTTAGGTAGAAGTACAGAATCAAAATGATAAAACCAATGGCATGAGATATGTAGAAAGATGCTCTCTTGAGAAGAACATTTGCCAGCACACAGAGTTTCAGGCATTAGTGCTGTCAAATGGATGTTTTTCTGAGTACAACCTAATGTTTGATTTAGAAAAATAAAACAGCCATACAGCCACACTGGGAACAGCTCCAACAACCATGAACCACGCACGCAGCCTAGGAGTCATTCTCGACTCCACCCTCTCCATGACTAAGCAGGTCAACGCTGTCTCATCCTCCTGCTTCAACACCCTCCACATGCTCCGCAGGATGTACAAGTGGATCCCCACCGAAATGAGAAGAACGGTCACCCAGGCCCTCGTCAGCAGCAGGTTGGACTACGGAAATGCCCTCTATGCAGGAACTTTGGCCAAACTCCTGAGACGGCTGCAACACATCCAGAACGCCTCTGCACGTCTGATCCTCGACATCCCCCGCCGCAGCCACATCACACCCCACCTGAGAGACCTGCACTGGCTCCCCATCAACAAGAGGATAACCTTAAAGCTCCTCACCCACGCACACAAAGCACTCCACAACACCGGACCAGCATACCTCAACAGATGACTCAGCTTCTACACCCCCACCCGCCAGCTCCGCTCCACTGGCCTCGCCCTCGCTGCAGTCGCCCGCATCAAAAGAACGACTGCCAGCAGCAGATCTTTCTCCCACCTTGCTGCCAAGACCTGGAACACCCTCCCCACCCACCTACGGCAGACCCAAGACCTACTGACCTTCAGAATACTCCTCAAGACCTGGCTCTTCGAGCAGTAGCCGCACCCCCCCACCACCAGCACCTTGAGACCCTCACAGGTAAGTAGTGCGCTTTAAAAGTGATATGATTGATTGATTGACAATATGTTATGTTATGTTATGTTATTGAAACTTATTAAGCGCGACAAATACTCGGAGGTGTCCTGGCGCTATCTAGAAGTCAACCTGTCAGGGGTCCATAATGAAGGGAATCAGTCGTGCAGAAAAAGCCAAGTCTTGAGTTCCTTTCTAAAGGACAATAAATCAGGCAAGGATCTAAGATAGAGAGAAAGAGAGTTTGATGCCCTAACAACTCCATGAACAAAACTTATGCCCCCCCATCGGGCCCTCCTGATCCGAGGGACATGCGCCTGTTTAGTGCTTTCTGAACGAAGGCATCTGCTTGGAACATACCAGTGTATGCGTTGCTTTAAAAAGTCCGTGCCAAATCCATGCAAGGCATTGAATGCCATGGCCAGCGCCTTAAAATGATACGGCTTTTTATAGAGAGCCAGTGAAGAGATCTTCTTTCTGGCGTTACCAGGGAAAACCTGGAAGAGCCTGACAGCAGACGGACTGCCGCGTTTTGCAGGGTCTGTAATTTATTCAATATGCTTTGTTGAGCATTTAAATATAAGCCATTGCAATAATCCAGTCTTGTAGTAACTAAGGCCCTTACCACCGTATGCCTACTCTCTTGAGGGAGCAAAGGAAACACTTTCCTCATCATTCTGATGGCATACCAGGTTTTAGATGTTAATGCTTTGATTTGGCTCTCCATGGTAAGTTTATCATCCAATATCATACCGAGGTTTTTAACCTGAGTGGCTGGAGTTGGAAGGGTGCCCATGGAGTTAGGCCAACAGGCTGGGGTCCAAAAGTTGGAGGAATTGCCAAACAAGATAACCTCAGTTTTGTCCGAATTTAATTTCAGACAATTTAGGGACATCCAACTGCTCACAGCCACCATGCATTCCTGCAGTCCCAGTTCCACGTCCACCTCTCCCCCTGGGGTCAGTGGTATTACAATTTGTGTGTCGTCTGCGTAGGAGGTAATGCCAAAACCATAGGACCCTATGACGGGTGCCAGCGCACTAACATACACATTAAAAAGAGTGGGGCTGAGTGAGGACCCCTGAGGGACCCCACACGGTGTTGAGAAATGTTTCGAATGGAAGTCCCCCAAGGTCACCACTTGTTTTCTTTCGGCTAGAAAGGATTTAATAAGGTCCCTGGCTTTCCCAACAATCCCGCAGGTTTTTAAACGATTCAGAAGAGTAGAGTGGTGAACCGTATCGAAGGCCGCGGACAGATCAAGCAGGAACAACGCTGCCTTGCCGCCCTGATCTACTGCTTCCCTGATTTCTTCTGTAGCTTTAATTAGAGCCGATTCCGTACTGTGGCCAGACCTGAAACCATATTGCGTGGAATGAAGTGCTTGGGAATCTTCCAGAAAAAGACTAAGTTGTCTAATCATGACCTTTTCCACAAGTTTAGCTGAAAGCGGAAGTCTGGCTATAGGGCGAAAACTGTTGGGGTCACTGCTCGGGAGATGGGGTTTTTTAATTAATGGGAGAATGGAAACCAATTTCCAATGACACGGAAACAGTCCTGTTTCAAACATCAAATTGAATAGCCTGGAAAGCTGTTCAGCAATCGGACCCGCAGCTAATTTGGCCACCTTAATAGAGCAAGGATCAAAAGGAGATCTGGACTTAGCTTCCAGCAGGATCTTTTTCGTGTCTAGCGAGGACACTGAGGAAAATTTGGCCAGTGTTGGGTAGGAGACGTATTTTTGGCTGGGACCCTCCCCTCTAGTCTCCGGGCTGCAGAAATTCTTCTTTTTAAAAACATCAAAGATGGTTTCCACCTTTGAGGAGAAGAATTTGGCCAAGTCCTCGCACAGCTGTTGGCTGGGTTGAACTGGGCATGGCTTTGGGGCTACCAGGTTGGCCACTGTCTTAAATAGCTCCTTAGCGGAGTTGCTGGAGTCTGCAATCTGTGTTGCAAAGTAAGATTGTTTCGCCTTGAAAATTGCCTGTTTATATGTCAGAAGGCTGGATTTATATGTTTTTCTGTCAGATTCATTGTAATTACTCCTCCATCTGCGTTCATGCTGTTTGCAGATAAGCTTTTGGGCTCTAATTTCCTGTGAATACCATGGAGCAGAAGGCAGTGCTCTCTTTGGCCGCAAACTTTTTATAGGGGCAACAATATCACAGGCTTCCTGCAGCCAGCTTGTGTAATTATGGCAGGCCATATCCACATCGCCTGACGTATCGACCGCCGAAGAGGACAGCAATTTGTTCAGGGGGTCTCCCTTCACCCTATTCCAGCTTCCAGTATTTATCCTATTTTTATATCCAGACAGAGTCTTACCTGGATTATTTAATACGATTTCAAATTGGACAGCGGAGTGATCTGACCAGGCCAGGGGAAGGAGGCTCTTAAAGTGTATATTACATTGGTTAGAGAAAATCCCATCCAACGTATGACCTCCCCTGTGCGTAGGGCCTACTACCTGCTGCTTAAGATCTAAAGGCAGCATCAGTTCCTCCAAGGCCCTTGTGTCAGGATCTTCCGTACATTCCAAATGAAAATTAAAGTACCCTAGAACTGTAAATGCATCCGAGAGTAGCCCCTCCTACAGGAGCAAACCGACGGATGCCAGACAAGCATTTCTGGTTCCTGGTGGCCTGTAGACTAAGCAGCCCCTGAAAGATTGATGAGGCGTAAGCATTAGATTGAAAAAAAGAGCTTCACAGGTGGCCATCGGTATAGACTGAAAGGAGGCTTTAAATGAGTGATGATAAATCACCGCCAAGCCTCCACCTTTCCTAAGAGGCCTATCCTGTGTAAAGCAAAGATAATCTGGGGGGGTCGCCGCCACCATATCTGGCCCCGCAGATGGGTCGGTCCAGGTTTCTGTGACAAACGCTACCTTAGCCTCAAGATCTTCCATAAGTCTAGCGCACTCATGACTGTGTTTGACCAATGATCTAGCATTAACCAAAATACATGTTAAAGAGAGATCCTTCTCGATTTTCGCCCTTCCTCCCCTCACTCCTTTAGTGACAATAGGACAATTTAGGATCCTAGGGCTAGCGGACAGACATCCGGGACAGTAGCCCGGGGCGGTGAGAGGCAAATCATTTGGATGGAGGCAGATACAGTAGGAGGGGTGCCTCTCTTTCCGAAGCCTCCGCAAGGCAACAGAATCATACCTGAGCGCCGGACTGACAGTTAAGTTGAAATTGGCAGGGTCCCTGGCGCCTGGCGCTGGACTGGCGCGGACGGGCGCAGACGGGCTTGCCTTAGGCACGCCTTCGGCGCGCCAGCGGCGCGCCCGCAGCGCGCTCGCACCAGCTCGTCCCTAAATAGGCTGTCAGGGCGCTAGACCGCTGACCTTCGTGCTGCAGTAATGGTGGCCCCGCTTCCTGCAGAGCCTTCGTCCCCGTGCCCCCCGAGTCCACCGTAGGATCAAAGTTCAGTAAGTATTTAAAAATAGTTCCTGATTAGCTAAAAGGTTTTAAAATGCAATTCCCGGTAAAGCAATAGCAGCAATGATTGTAAATTCTCAGCACTTTTTAAAGCAGAGTAAAAACAATAGCAGCAGACTTGGAATAATTAAAAGCTTAGAACTGTGCAAAACGCGCTAATCACTCACTCGCAATCCACTGACACGTCTCCCGGCTCAGGCCTCAGGAGAACTAGGAAGTGCGCGCTCGTGCCAGCTCGTCCCTAAATAGGCTGTCAGGGCGCTAGACCGCTGACCTTCGTGCTGCAGTAATGGCGGCCCCGCTTCCTGCAGAGCCTTCGTCCCCGTGCCCCCCGAGTCCACCGTAGGATCAAAGTTCAGTAAGTAAGTTAAAAATAGTTCCTGATTAGCTAAAAGGTTTTAAAATGCAATTCCCGGTAAAGCAATAGCAGCAATGATTGTAAATTCTCAGCGCTTTTTAAAGCAGAGTAAAAACAATAGCAGCAGACATGGAATAATTAAAAGCTTAGAACTGTGCAAAACGCGCTAATCACATTATTAGCCACTCTAAACTTTAAAAGGAACTCAAAAGTGATGTATATACTTCACTCTAACAATAAAATAGATAGGTGCAATCTTAAATTCGAGAGAAAGTTCCATATCTCTTGCGCTACACCTGTGTGAAAAACTGCCCAGCCTGCACTTTATGACATATCAATGAATGTAGTTTGCAGGGACCTCAATGTTTTATTTTGAATTTGTTAGTTTTGTATTGCGTTACAATGCCAAGTCCAATCAGCTTCAAGGTGGCAACATAGCAATAATATAAATCCCAACATTGTGAAATAAATCAAATGCATGAAAAACCTTTAAAACCCTAATTACAATACATAAACAATAACGTAGCAGTCCTTGATTAGAACATACATTTTGACCAATTAGGTAAAAAGACCACTCCTCAATGTAGACTAAATGCTATTTTTATTTTGCTTTGAAGGACTGAAAATGAGCACAAATGAGGCAAGGAGGGAGGGAACAGTTTAGTTCCCATCACACAATGGGTTTTGACCCCTTCCTTCTCTATTCATCATTCAGGGACCACCAGTTTAGAATCTAAAGCAGAGAGTAGAGTGCTAGGATGATAATTGGGACTGAATTGTCCCCTGTTTTATATACTGGTGTGTTCTCCTGGCCTCAGTTCCCAACTATCGTCCTGATTATGATATTGGGCAGTTGATGTAGCGGTTAGGAGGCCGCCCGACAAGCAGTCAGCAGTCTGACTTCCCAATTATGATATGACCGTCGTGGCAACATGCGTCTGTCTCCTGTTGACCTGACTCAGTGGTGGTTATTGCACTTATGGTTTTCCACTCTTTGAGTCAGCACTGTAGATGCAGTCTGGAATTGTTCTAAGATGGTCCCAACCTGTAACAAGAAAAAAGTTTTGCTCTACCTGTCTATATAATAATAAATAGATTAAATCTTTCTGATATATAACCCTCAAAGTTACTCAGGCTAGACCATTCGAGAGAGAGCACACCAAGTGTATAATTGAAAATTATAATGTTTATTAGTAATTTTGTTGATGCATATAAAAGAAACAGAATATCCAAAAACAATTCAATGTGGTATTTGAAAGGATATTTACAAAATCTAGAGCTGGCCCCATCAGGAGAATCAAAGGGGTATAAAAATAATCATATCACATTCATACTAACCAGGCAAAACATTCAACCTTACACAGCCAAAAGTTAAACTACACCTTCATATTCACCACATTTAAAATATACACACATTAATACTCTCCGCAAGTAGTTGGTATACACTGTTAGGGTGATGGAAACAACTAAACAGTACAGTAGGACACGCCCCAACCTGTGTAATGGGCTTCAAAATACATCATTTACTTTGTACTGTTGTTTTCGTTTCCAATAAAAAATAACACAAAAATAATAATGTGAAATTCGGATTTGTATACACTGGAAAAAATTCCAGGGTGCACAAATAGGATTTTTGAGCTATTTGCCAACAGGATCTCAGCAGATTTAATGTGCCATAATCTTGTGGGTGAATATAACAGGGTTAATAATTTGTACGTGGGTAAACTTAACATGACCAATTAGAGCATGTGCAGATGCTGCCTGTCCTCAGTTTAGCTAGGCCTGAGCTGGGGGTTGACCCTCAAGATAAACACGCCAATTTTTTTCACTGGGTCAAGCACTCTCTGGACCAGACTACTCCTAAATACACTCAAATCAAGGAATTGAAAATTAAAGCTGCCCACTGGTATACTCCCCACATACTGACCCTAAAAAGACAATGCAAAATAGCGGAAAGACAATGAAGAAAAAAAATATCCTATATAGAAGAATAAAGAGAGATGGTGAGTCATTACAACTCTGAAATCAATATTGCACGGTCCTTCTATTATGAATCCAAAATCCTGAAGGCAGCTAACTTCCCCACAAAATGTACAGAATTACCAAGGCATTATCAAAGCCCTCCTCGAGCGGCTTCATTCCTGACCCCTCGAATGAAAGATGCAATATCCTTGCTCTCTTTTCCTCCCCAAAAAAGACACCATATTTACCTGACATTTCAAGACTCTAGAGGCGATCTAGAGCATGAACCCTCCAGCAATAAGGAGGAAGTCTGTGACCACGCATCTTTCATGAAAACTTTGTCTCTTCATGAAAGTTAAATCAGCTCCTCACTTGATCCTGCTCCCCCTCGCATTCTCCTAAAAGCAGCTTAAATATCCTTCTCCGAGCCTTTGCAGATATGGCCCGCCTCCCCCTTGAGAAGGGGATTGTACTTGCAGGATGGAAACACACTATGATGAATGCTATTTATTTTTTTAAAACAACCACGATCCATGCTGCCCTGAGAATTTTCAACCAGTCTCTTTACTCCCGGGACTAAGCAAGATGCTGGAAAAATATATTAACTCGCACCCCTCAGACTTCATAGTCAAAAACATCCTACATCTCACCCAGAAAGGGTTTTGTCCCAATTATAGTACCAAAACTGCCTTTCTGGCAGTTGTGAAGGAGGCAAAAATAAAACTGAATCTCTGAGGCACAAAATCATCATCCTTCTGGACCTAAGTGCTGCCTATGATACTGTGGATTGCAGGACCCTTATTAAGAGGATTCAGAATGTAAGGGTGTCTGGCCTGGTCCTTGAATAGGTCAGCTAATTTCTGGAGGATAAATCCTCTCAGGTCTTTGAAAACCATGTTCCTCTGACATTTCCCTTTGAAGTGCGATGTTCCACAGGGGTCATCTTGGAGTCCCACGATATTCAACCCCGGCATGCGGCATGCGACATGTTTCAAGCTCAATGGAAATAATACTGAACCGATGATATTTGGGAAAAATGCAAACCCGATTAACTGTCTAGCTCTCCCAAAACAGCTTTCAAAGGTTTGGGGGTATGGCTTGATTCAACACTTTCTATGGATACCCAAGAAAATAAACTTTCAACCTGCTGCTTTGGTATCCTCAGAATGCTACAGCATATTCTGCACCTGATCCCCCCTCTTTTTAGGTTAGTAGTGCAGGCTTTGATTCTCTCCTTCCTGGGCTGTAGAGACTCCCTCTGTCTGGGAGCTCTGAAAGTGGTGATTGGTAAACATCAGGTGGGGCATAACACAGCGGCAAAGACCCTGATAAATATCCCTAGACACCTCTCGGCCCACCAGGGCTTGGCCAACCATCATTGGCCCTCGGTCATGCAGAGGATCAATTTCAAGGCTCTGTGTATTTCACACAGAGACATTCGAGATCAAGGTGCCTCCATCTCCCGACAACGGATTGCTTCCTAAAATCCTGGCAGAATTGGCCCGTCAAATGGGGGTTGACATTGCGAATGAGTTGAGAAGAAGCAAACATCATTCATTGCAATTTTTTAGTAGTTCTCTCCACTTCAGCTGGAACTTCGTCAGCAGGGGCTGGAGGTCTAGAGGTCTGCAGGCTGATGATCTCTTGCTTATTTTTTCCTCTGTGCAGTTTTAAGTTGCTTCTTGTGGTATTCTTTCAAGTGGTACAACATGCTTGTTGTATCACATAAATATGATAATGTCTTCTCTTATATTCTGCACCTCACCAATTTAGATGTGGTCTTTGATTCACTAGATGGAATAGTGAAAAAATCCCAAGCTATCCTTTGTTTCTTCATTGGTGGTTCTTCAGACTGTTCGTGTGAGTCCTTCTGGTCTTCAACAATTTTAGCTAGTTTTAGGTCTTCCTCTGGTTCTCCTGATTCCATTTTATTTATGTAGATATAGTCAAAAAAAGCAGGCCAATTTTCTAAATCAGTCTGGGACAGCTCTTATGACAAACTAAACAGTACCTGGAAATTTCAAGAAGGGAGAAATAGGTGTGTACTACTTCCTTTCATAAAGGAAATTGCAAACCATTGAACTATCATTATTTGGTAGTCATGTTCTATTATCGAGTTCTGATGCAAAAAGTTATTTTTTGAAAATGTTGTTTTTGACAATTGTGTTGTGAAATTAATGTTAAACCAATATATTACTAGACAGCTGGACTCAAACTTTGTGTAAAATATGTCTTTATCCGTTTTACACTTTGTCATTTGTATTCCTGACTACTGACGCCATGCAACCTCCGGTGTCGCTGTGAAGAAGGAAAATAAATTTTCGATGTTGTTTTTTCAACAAATTAATACAAAGGAGAAAATTAAATTAGTATCTTACTAAATAGCTACACTGAACCTTTATGTAAAATATGTCTATAGATGTGTTATACACCTTGTCTAAAACACTCAGTATTCGCGGTGTGTCCTCGGCAATCGGGACATCATCGTGAAAATCAAAAATATCTTGAAATAAGATTATTTTTTAAATAAATAGATGCCAAATACAACAATAAGTTGGTGCAACACGCAGATGTAATGTTCAATATCTAACTATAGAAAAAATACAGGGATGTTATAGTTATGAAATAGAATTAAAAAAAGTTAGAAATTCACTGAAAATGCAAAGGCTACAAGGACATTATAATTAGGAAATAGAATTTGAACATACTTAGAAATTCACTGAAAAAAACAAAGGTTGTAGGGACATTATAGTTAGGCTGACATTCCACTCGTACAAAACCAGAGAAATTCAGCAGTTATATCACTGATGACATGGTTAGAGACTTTACTGATGACATCACTGATGACATCTCAAATGACATCACTGATGATATCACTGATGACATCATCCATAAAATCACTAATGCACCCACTCACACTCTCATGGAACTTTTCATACACCCGCTCACACTGCTGAATGGAATCACACCAAATTCAATAAAAAGGTAGCTGTTGGGCCAGAAAGCAAACCTTTTGTTAAATGGTGTAAATCCGTTCAGTAGCTGCGGAGTTATTTAAAAAAGATCCCAGTTATTTATATAGGGACACGAAGGATCCTGAGATCTGATTGGCTGCCAATACTTCAAAATATGAAGAGTTGGCAGCCAACTTGTGATTCAGTTGAACCGAGTCACAGGTATAATGTAAAAAAAAAAGAAAAGGAGGCTGACTAGAAACACCCAGACCTTCTAGGCCTCTTGGGGGGGGGGGTCCCACGGGGACCTTGCAGGGTCATAGAGCATTCTTTTAAACGTTTTGGCAGGAGTTGTGCAAATCCTGCTGAAAATGTTTTAAAAAAACAAAGCACGGTTACTGGTATCGGTCTGTGAATGTGTATGTGAGTGGTTGTGTGGGTGTGTGAGTGGGATTACAAGACGTTGTATGGGGTTTGAGTAGGTATGTGAGTGGTTCTATGTATGATGTCCTTAGTGATGGCATCAGTGATATCATTTGAGATGTCATCAGTGATGTCTCTGACTATGTCATGAGTAATGTGATATATGAGGTCATAAGCAGTGCATTGCGGGGGCATAAGTTATAAATTCAGGTAACAATGACTACTGAATTTCACTGGTTTTGTACAAGCAATACTGAGCCTAACAATAACAGCCCTGTAACGTTTGGTTTTTTCAGTGAATATATATATATGTATATATATTCCAATCGACAACGCTCCACGTACTGAAGACAGCACTCTCAACGTTTTCTTTTACCCTCTTTATTTCGGCTAGCAGCTGCAGGCTGAAACACAGTTCTGTCGGCACTTGATTTCGCCACAATCGCCAAACGCGTTTCTGGGAAGAGTTCCCCTTGATCACTGGCATGGCATAGGGGAAAGGAACAGCTTGGCAGTAATTTACAGGTGATTTAAATTCTTTGTACCGCCCTACTGGCCTTTGTAGAAAGGATAATGGAATGAAAGAGGCCGCCAAGGTCAGCTGAGTTAATTAAACACGCTCGCCTCATGGAGGAACTACACCTGTCAGTCTCTCCTCGTGCAATGACAAGCAATGGATCAGCCTCAGGTTCCTCCTGGACAGTTCGTGGTACGGTGACCTTCTTGGTTTCCATCAGAGCCCTTCTCTTTTTGGAGACCTCTGGAGTTGTTCTCTGCCACTACCTGACAGTTTTGGTAGTGTGCCACTTCAGGTATTGGACAGCTCAGTAAGCACAACACTCATGCTTCTATTTGAGTCTCCATGTTCGGTTCTGAGGTCGTAGAGCTCTACTTATTGAGGCTCTCCTAAGGGCAATGACAGTATGTTTTTTGGTCAATTGTTTAATTAACCAGCACTTTATGTATTTGACTACAGCAGCCTTTAGCGCTTCTGTTCTGTATCTGTACATATCTGACTTTGACAGCAGCACTTGGTATAATGTATGACTTTATCTGGTGTTTAGTGGTACCTTTTTGTATGGTCTGATCAGCAGGTTCTTGGCCAATGAAGTGTATGTTCTCTGTAATGCTTTTATTGTATTTGACTTTGACAGCAGCACTCGGTACAATGTATGACTTTATCTGGTGTTTAAGTGGTACCTTTTTGTATGGTCTGACCACAGGTTCTTGGCCAATGAAGTGTATGTTCTCTGCAATGCTTTTATTATATTCAGCTGCTTCACAGAGGCTGGAACTGTGCTTTGACTCCACATGCATTAAGTGTTGATTCTGTATTTAGATGATGGCATGCATGGCATGCACAAGCAATTTCTTTTGGACCACAGCAAACTCTGGAAGAGCACTGTCAACCTTCGGGTCACTTATCCCACCCTCATCACCTTTTGTAGCATCTTCCCCAGCTAGGGTACACGCAAATGACTACACCACACACAAAGCTTAGTATCACATGTCTTTATTCTTCTGTGTTTAACTACAAACTCAACATTCTAAATCAGCATTGATTGCAGTCCGCTCCACACATATGTCACAGCTCTACTGAGTCCATCAGGAGCCAAAAGGATTATGTTATTTCTAATTTGCAAGACCCTACTGTTACCACAGGTGATGGGAGCCATTGCTAAATTTTGTCTCATGTGATGAGCAGTCAAAGCTGGTATTCATTTTCAGGTAATAAGTCACTGTGCATTTCATTGAAGCTTCATTGATATATATTTGATAAGTCATCAATCCGTGTAAACCCTCTACTTAGGAATAAGCACTGTTCTTTCCAAGCAGCACCATACCTGAGTGTATTGTCATGGCCTAACAACTTATGTAGAAGTAGTTTTAGTAGGATTTGGAAAATTGTTTATGTGTTTGGAATAGCTTGTCCATGCTCCATTAAGATGTTTTATTGGTAATTTTTTCATGCATCTCTGTGATGTCACTTGCTGTCACTTCAGCATGGTAAAAGGTTCCATGATGTCGCCTCCAATGATGACATAATCACGTTAAGGGTTATGGGTTGTCACTTCCTGTAATGTCATTCAAGTGTCACATGGGCAATTTATGTCACTTCTGCTACCCCTAGCATGTTGGTGCGTTGACATCCATGAAATACAGATAAAATGATCAAGAAATAAATAGGGATAAATACAGAGGGAAATGTAAAAAAAAAAACTACAATAAAACCAGGAGCCCTAATTAACTTTAACCCCTTCGATGCTCATGACGGAACGGTTCCGTCATGAGCATCGGTTGAGCTGTGCTCATGACGGAACCGCTCCGTCATGAGCACAGCCCCCGGGGGAAGCGCTGGCGCTCCCCCCCTGGGGCATCGATCGTGCCCCCACAGAGGGGGATGGCAGCGGAAGAGTTTCCGCTGCCACCCCCGAGCCCCCCCACGCTTCCCCATGACGTCAGCGCGCACAGCGCGCGCCGGCGTCATCAGGAAGCGTTGGACGCGCTGGAATCCATTTCTTCCAGCGCGTCCAAGGGGGTAGAGGTAGGTTTTCTTGTCCGGTGGGGGCCGCGGCGGTGAAATTTGTAGTATTGAGGCATCGGGGGAGAGGAAAGAGTATTTCCTCTCCCCTGATGTCTCAATACAGGGCATTCCTGCTCCACGATCGCGCACAGCGTCGCGATCGTGGAGCAGGGATGCCCCACTAGACACCAGGGATGTTTTTTTCTTTATTTGGGAAGCGACCCCTTGGGCAAGGGTCGCTTCCTAGGCGGCCAAATTATTTTGAAGACTTTTCTGCCCCCCCCTGGGGGCAGATAGGTCGTCTTTCTGACCGTTTCTGCCCCCAGGGGGGGCAGAAAAGCCCACTAGACACCAGGGATGTCTTTTATGTTATGTTGGAAGCGACCCCTTGGGCAAGGGTCGCTTCCTTCGGGGGCAAAATAACTCAAAGACTTTTCTGCCCCCCCTGGGGCAAGGGTCGCTTCCTAGGCGGCCAAATTATTTTGAAGACTTTTCTGCCCCCCCCTGGGGGCAGATAGGTCTTCTTTCTGCCCGTTTCTGCCCCCAGGGGGGGCCGAAAAGCCCACTAGACACCAGGGATGTCTTTTTAGTTATGTAGGAAGCGACCCCTTGGGCAAGGGTCGCTTCCTAGGGGTGCCACATTATTCGAAGACTTTTCTGCCCCCCTGGGGGCAGATCGGTCCTCTTCCTGGCCGTGTCTGCCCCCAGGGGGGGCAGAAAAGCCCACTAGTCACCAGGGAAGTCTTTTAGGAAGCGACCCCTTGGGCAAGGGTCGCTTCCTAGGCGGGCATAATAATTTGAAGACTTTTCTGCCCCCCCTGGGGGCAGATCGGTCGTCTTTCTGCCCGTTTCTGCTCCCAGGGGGGGGGCAGAAAAGCCCATTAGACACCAGGGATTTCTTTTTCTTTATGTAGGAAGCGACCCCTTGGGCAAGGGTCGCTTCCTTTGCGGCCTAATTATTTAGAAGACTTTTCTGCCCCCCCTGGGGGCAGATCGGTCGTCGTTCTGTCCGTTTCTGCTCCCAGGGGAGGGGGCAGAAAAGGCCACTAGACACCAGGGATGTCTTCTTTTTTATTTAGGAAGCGACCCCTTGGCAAAAACTGTTTGCATTTGTGCTCGATGTGTATTTTCTTGTCTTGTGAGTAATTTGTTTTTTTTTTCTTCTTTCTAGTTGGATATCGTTGGTATTTGCTGTGTCACTGCAAAGTAGGTTCTGGTGAGTGTAGCTGTCTCTTGTAATTGAATTCTATAGTTTTTGAGTACATTGATCATTGTGATAAAGGTACACATTTCGTTACTTACTTGGTTTGCACATTGTTGGTTGTTGTTGACTTGTTTGTGCAGTCTTCAATCTTAGTAAGTATAATGGCTAGCCGCAGGATGACTGCTCAGCAGGTTGTTGGTTTGCTGTTTGAGTCTTCCTCTGATATTGGTTCAGAGACTGACTCTGCATCTGAGGGAGAGGAGGCAGGGGACGATTCTGGCAGTGAGTTGTCTCTCCGTATGGAGTCATCGGATGATGAAGATACTCTTAGTGCGGATGAAGTGCCTGTGTTAGAGGCGGAGACTGATGTGCCGATAGTGCGGCAAGAGGCATCTGGGCTACAGCCTGGGGCTGCAAGGCTTCCCGTTGGTGTAGTGCGGCAAGAGGCATCTGGGCTGCAGGCTGGGGCTGCAAGGCTTCCCTTTGAAAGTGATGACCTCTGGGTTGCCCCTGGCATGGTGCAGCCGGCATTGCCAGAGTTTACTGGTGTTCCAGGGTCTAGAGTGAATACTGAAAACGTTTTGCCGGTCAATTTTTTTCAGTTGTTTATGGACGATGTGTTTTTTGCAGAGATTTTTGAGCAGACTAATTTGTATGCCGAACAGTTTTTGAGGGACAACAGTGCCAGTCTTAAGCCATACTCTAGAGCTGCCTGGTGGACTCCCACAAATGTTGAAGAGATGAAGAAGTTCTTGGGTTTAACTTTTTTGATGGGCTTGCTAAGGAAGCCATCAATGTCTTCATATTGGTCTAGCAGTCCCTTGATGGCAACGTCTATTTTTCCGGCAGTCATGACTCGTGACAGGTATTTGCTTCTGCTTCGGATGATGCATTTTGTTGATAATGGTTTAGCGTTGCCACGAGATCCCCCTGACTGTGACCATCTTTTTAAGATTAGGCCTGTCCTTGATCACTTTGTTGATCAATTTTCTGAGATTTATGCCCCTGGGAAAGAAATTGCAGTGGATGAGTCTTTGGTGTTGTTCAAGGGCCGCTTGGTTTTTAGGCAATACATTCCTAGTAAGAGGGCACGCTATGGAATAAAGCTGTATATGCTGTGTGACAGTAGGACTGGATATGTCTCTAACTTCAGGGTGTACACCGGTAAGGAATCTAGGTTTAACCTCCCTGGTTGTCCGTCCACTTTTGGAGTGACTGAGAAAATTGTTTGGGAACTTGGAAGAGGATTTTTTAACAAAGGCCACCATTTATATGTAGATAACTTCTACACTGTTGTGCGGTTGTTCAGGGAATTGACCAAAGTGGACACTCTTGCTTGTGGCACAATCCGCTCTAACCGTAAAGGTTTCCCAAAAGAACTTGTTTGTCAAAAGCTTGTGCGGGGACAGTGCAGTGCGTTGCGTTGCCAGGAGCTTCTTGCTGTGAAGTTTACAGACAGGAGAGATGTCTACATGCTGACTACCATCCATGATGAAAGCACTGCACCTGTGACTGTTTGGGGTCAGGTCGCTGAAGCGCGCAAACCTGTGTGCATTTTAGACTATAATAGGCACATGGGTGGTGTTGACAGAGTAGATCAGAGGTTGGAACCTTACACTGCTCTTCGTAAGGCTTACATTTGGTACAAGAAGTTGGCTATCCATCTTTTCCACTTGGCAATGTTTAATGCTTTTGTTGTGTTCCAGGATTCTTGCCCTGAGTCAAAGATGACTTTTGCTAAGTTTCAGGAGTCTGTAATAGGCAGCCTTGTTGTAGTGGAACAGGCAAGTGTTCCTAGAGTTGGACTGGTGGAGGATGTTGCTAGATTGAAAGAACGCCACTTTCCAGATCACATTCCTCCCACACCCGCAAAAGATTTTCCCAGTAGGAGATGTAGAGTCTGTTGGCGAAAAGGTTTGCGGAAGGAGAGTCGTATGTACTGCCCCGACTGTCCTTCTCATCCTGCACTGTGTCTCTCTGCTTGTTTTAGAGCGTACCACACACGAAAGAATTTTTGGGAGGATTCTTGAGTGGTAAAGTGAACTGCCTGGTCTGTATTCTTTGGATAATTTGATTCTGTTTCAAGGTTGGTGTTAGTGCAATGTATTTAGTTGCTGATTTTCTGTTAGAAGATTTGTATCTATTTGCAATTTGTTTGTGTTTTTATTTTTTTCAAAAAAAAATCCTAAATGTGATGGCGGTGTGTGTAGGCTTGCGCTTGGCTGTTGGTGTGTGTGGACTGGCACTTGGTTGGTGGTGTGCGTGGAATGGTGCTTGGCTGGCGGTGTGCATGGACTGGCGGTGTGCGTTGACTGGTGCATGGCTGGTGGTGTGCGTGGACTGGAGCTTGGCTGGCAGTGTGCGTGGAATGGTGCTTGGCAGGCGGTGTGCGTGGACTGGTACTTGGCTGGCGGTGTGCGTGGACTGGTGGTGTGTGTAGACTGGTGCTTGGCTGGTGGTGTCCGTGGACTGGAGCTTGGCTGGTGGTGTGAGTGTGCTGGAGCGTGGCTGGCGGTGTGCGTGGAATGGTGCTTGACTGGCGGTGTGCGTGGACTGGTACTAGGCTGGCAGTGTGCGTGGACTGGTGGTGTGTGCGGACTGGTGCTTGGCTGGTGGTGTCCGTGGACTGGCGCTTGGCTAGCGGTGTGCGTGGACTGGTGTTTGGCTAGCGGTGTGTGTGGACTGGTGCTCTGCTGGCTGTGTGTGAGTAGTGACTTTCTGCTGGTCACTACACACACTGCTAGCTGAGTGCCACTCCACGCAATCCATCAGCCTGTGTAGTTGCTGTGTCTGGATTGTGGGCGTGTGAAAGTGATGGGCCCTTGAATGGCGCTGTGTGCTGGTGTGAGTTTTGTTATGTGATGGGCCCGCGGCTGGCGGTGTGAATGGTTTTGTATGTCTCACACGTATGAAAGGTGTATGAATGGCCTGTAAAGAGGTTGGTGCCTTGTCGTGGCTTTACAGCTCACGAGCTGTGAGTCAATGGTTCAGTTTCTCGCCCTTTCAATTATTACCAGTGCATTTCATTTCTGTGAAATCACTTGCTAATACAATTGTATCTACTGAACCATCACTCACCCTCGTGCCAAATCCAACCATTATGTGTGTGTGCTTGCGGATTAGATGGCTGTGCAGTAATATTTGTCTTTCTGAAGCAGGGTGTACCTTGTCCCTTTTTGGTGAATTTTGTAATGTGTTGCTTTTGTGCCTGGTGGTGCGAATGGTCTTGTTTGTATCACGTATGAAAGGTGTGTGAATGGCCTGTAAAGTGGTTGGTGCCTTGACGTGGCTCTACAGCTCACGAGCTGTGAGTCATTGGTTTGGTTTTTTGTGAATTTAATTATTGACAGTGCATTTCATTTTTGTGAAATCTCTTGTTAATAAAATTTAATACACTGAACCATGACTCGACCTCGTGCCAAATCCAACCAGTATGTGTGTGTGTTTGAGGAATAGATGGTTGTGCAGGAATCTTTGTCTTTAGTTTCTCTGCCAAGGTACACTTTCCATGCAAGAATAACCCACCAACTGTAGATATTGTCGAAAACCCATGGGAGTTCATGGTGATGTCTCTCTTGTGAATTCAAAAAAATTTTGTATCCCCAATGTCCTGCAAACCTCAAAATGTCTGCCACATTTTCTTTGCAATATTATTCCAAAATTCTCACGCTGTAGGAACAATAATTAATCTGGTTTTGCAAGGGGGGTCACTTTGGTTTTTGGCCCGGTGCTCGGCGGCCATCTAGGGAAACCTACCAAACCCACGCATTTCTGAAAACTAGACACCCGGCGGCTTCCAGGGAGGTATGGCTTGCGTGGATCCCCCAACGTTTCCTTACCCAGAATCCCCTGCAAACCTCAATTTTTGCTGAAAAAAGCACTTTTTTCACACATTTTGGGGTGAGAAAGTAGTGGCATCACCGGGCTCACACAAATTTACCACCACCCAGCGTTCCCCCAGGTCTCCCGGTAAAAATGGTGCCTCACTTGTGTGGGAGGCCCAAGTACCCGCGGCAGGCAAGGGCCCAAAACGTAGTGAGGCGACATCAAAATGGCCTATCGCAAAACCACCTGGTTTTGCAAGGGGGGTCACTTTGGTTTTTGGCCCGGTGCTCGGCGGCCATCTAGGGAAACCTACCAAACCCATGCATTTCTAAAAACTAGACACCCGGCGGCTTCCAGGGAGGTAAGGCTTGCGTGGATCCCCCAAAGTTTCCTTACCCAGAATCCCCTGCAAACCTCAATTTTTGCTGAAAAAATCACTTTTTTCACACATTTTGGGGTGGGAAAGTAGTCGCATCACCGGGCTCACAAAAATTTACCACCACCCAGCGTTCCCCCAAGTCTCCCGGTAAAAATGGTGCCTCACTTGTGTGGGAGGCCCAAGTACCCGCGGCAGGCAAGGGCCCAAAACGTAGTGAGGCGACATCAAAATGGCCTATCGCAAAACCACCTGGTTTTGCAAGGGGGGTCACTTTGGTTTTTGGCCCGGTGCTCGGCGGCCATCTAGGGAAACCTACCAAACCCACGCATTTCTGAAAACTAGACACCCGGCGGCTTCCAGGGAGGTATGGCTTGCGTGGATCCCCCAACGTTTCCTTACCCAGAATCCCCTGCAAACCTCAATTTTTGCTGAAAAAGTCACTTTTTTCACACATTTTGGGGTGGGAAAGTAGTGGCATCACCGGGCTCACACAAATTTACCACCACCCAGCGTTCCCCCAGGTCTCCCGGTAAAAATGGTGCCTCACTTGTGTGGGAGGCCCAAGTACCCGCGGCAGGCAAGGGCCCAAAACGTAGTGAGGCGACATCAAAATTTGTGTGAGCCCGGTGATGCCACTACTTTCCCACCCCAAAATGTGGAAGCCGCCGGGTGTCTAGTTTTCAGAAATGCATGGGTTTGGTAGGTTTCCCTAGATGGCCGCCGAGCACCGGGCCAAAAACCAAAGTGACCCCCCTTGCAAAACCAGGTGGTTTTGGGATAGGCCATTTTGATGTCGCCTCACTACGTTTTGGGCCCTTGCCTGCCGCGGGTACTTGGGCCTCCCACACAAGTGAGGCACCATTTTTACCGGGAGACCTGGGGGAACGCTGGGTGGTGGTAAATTTGTGTGAGCCCGGTGATGCCACTACTTTCCCACCCCAAAATGTGTGAAAAAAGTGCTTTTTTCAGCAAAAATTGGGGTTTGCAGGGGATTCTGGGTAAGGAAACGTTGGGGGATCCACGCAAGCCATACCTCCCTGGAAGCCGCCGGGTGTCTAGTTTTCAGAAATGCGTGGGTTTGGTAGGTTTCCCTAGATGGCCGCCGAGCACCGGGCCAAAAACCAAAGTGACCCCCCTTGCAAAACCAGGTGGTTTTGCGATAGGCCATTTTGATGTCGCCTCACTACGTTTTGGGCCCCTGCCTGCCGCGGGTACTTGGGCCTCCCACACAAGTGAGGCACCATTTTTACCGGGAGACCTGGGGGAACGCTGGGTGGTGGTAAATTTGTGTGAGCCCGGTGATGCCACTACTTTCCCACCCCAAAATGTGTGAAAAAAGTGCTTTTTTCAACAAAAATTGAGGTTTGCAGGGGATTCTGGGTAAGGAAACTTTGGGGGATCCACGCAAGCCATACCTCCCTGGAAGCCGCCGGGTGTCTAGTTTTCAGAAATGCGTGGGTTTGGTAGGTTTCCCTAGATGGCCGCCGAGCACCGGGCCAAAAACCAAAGTGACCCCCCTTGCAAAACCAGGTGGTTTTGCGATAGGCCATTTTGATGTCGCCTCACTACGTTTTGGGCCCTTGCCTGCCGCGGGTACTTGGGCCTCCCACACAAGTGAGGCACCATTTTTACCGGGAGACCTGGGGGAACGCTGGGTGGTGGTAAATTTGTGTGAGCCCGGTGATGCCACTACTTTCTCACCCCAAAATGTGTGAAAAAAGTGCTTTTTTCAGCAAAAATTGAGGTTTGCAGGGGATTCTGGGTAAGGAAACGTTGGGGGATCCGCGCAAGCCATACCTCCCTGGAAGCCGCCGGGTGTCTAGTTTTCAGAAATGCGTGGGTTTGGTAGGTTTCCCTAGATGGCCGCCGAGCACCGGGCCAAAAACCAAAGTGACCCCCCTTGCAAAACCAGGTGGTTTTGCGATAGGCCATTTTGATGTCGCCTCACTACGTTTTGGGCCCTTGCCTGCCGCGGGTACTTGGGCCTCCCACACAAGTGAGGCACCATTTTTACCGGGAGACCTGGGGGAATGCTGGGTGGTGGTAAATTTGTGTGAGCCCGGTGATGCCACTACTTTCCCACCCCAAAATGTGTGAAAAAAGTGATTTTTTCAGCAAAAATTGGGGTTTGCAGGGGATTCTGGGTAAGGAAACGTTGGGGGATCCACGCAAGCCATACCTCCCTGGAAGCCGCCGGGTGTCTAGTTTTCAGAAATGTGTGGGTTTGGTAGGTTTCCCTAGATGGCCGCCGAGCACCGGGCCAAAAACCAAAGTGACCCCCTTGCAAAACCAGGTGGTTTACGATAGGCCATTTTGATGTCGCCTCACTACGTTTTGGGCCCTTGCCTGCCGCGGGTACTTGGGCCTGCCACACAAGTGAGGCACCATTTTTACCGGGAGACCTGGGGGAACGCTGGGTGGTGGTAAATTTGTGTGAGCCCGGTGATGCCACTACTTTCCCACCCCAAAATGTGTGAAAAAAGTGCTTTTTTCAGCAAAAATTGAGGTTTGCAGGGGATTCTGGGTAAGGAAACGATGGGGGATCCACGCAAGCCATACCTCCCTGGAAGCCGCCGGGTATCTAGTTTTCAGAAATGCATGGGTTTGGTAGGTTTCCCTAGATGGCCGCCGAGCACCGGGCCAAAAACCAAAGTGACCCCCCTTGCAAAACCAGGTGGTTTTGCGATAGGCCATTTTGATGTCGCCTCACTACGTTTTGGGCCCTTGCCTGCCGCGGGTACTTGGGCCTCCCACACAAGTGAGGCACCATTTTTACCGGGAGACCTGGGGGAACGCTGGGTGGTGGTAAATTTGTGTGAGCCCGGTGATGCCACTACTTTCCCACCCCAAAATGTGTGAAAAAAGTGCTTTTTTCAGCAAAAATTGAGGTTTGCAGGGGATTCTGGGTAAGGAAACGTTGGGGGATCCACGCAAGCCATACCTCCCTGGAAGCCGCCGGGTGTCTAGTTTTCAGAAATGCATGGGTTTGGTAGGTTTCCCTAGATGGCCGCCGAGCACCGGGCCAAAAACCAAAGTGACCCCCCTTGCAAAACCAGGTGGTTTTGCGATAGGCCATTTTGATGTCGCCTCACTACGTTTTGGGCCCTTGCCTGCCGCGGGTACTTGGGCCTCCCACACAAGTGAGGCACCATTTTTACCGGGAGACTTGGGGGAACGCTGGGTGGTGGTAAATTTGTGTGAGCCCGGTGATGCCACTACTTTCCCACCCCAAAATGTGTGAAAAAAGTGATTTTTTCAGCAAAAATTGAGGTTTGCAGGGGATTCTGGGTAAGGAAACGTTGGGGGATCCACGCAAGCCATACCTCCCTGGAAGCCGCCGGGTGTCTAGTTTTCAGAAATGCGTGGGTTTGGTAGGTTTCCCTAGATGGCCGCCGAGCACCCGGCCAAAAACCAAAGTGACCCCCTTGCAAAACCAGGTGGTTTTGCGATAGGCCATTTTGATGTCGCCTCACTACGTTTTGGGCCCTTGCCTGCCGCGGGTACTTGGGCCTCCGACACAAGTGAGGCACCATTTTTACCGGGAGACCTGGGGGAACGCTGGGTGGTGGTAAATTTGTGTGAGCCCGGTGATGCCACTACTTTCCCACCCCAAAATGTGTGAAAAAAGTGATTTTTTCAGCAAAAATTGAGGTTTGCAGGGGTTTCTGGGTAAGGAAACGTTGGGGGATCCACGCAAGCCATACCTCCCTGGAAGCCGCCGGGTGTCTAGTTTTCAGAAATGCGTGGGTTTGGTAGGTTTCCCTAGATGGCCGCCGAGCACCGGGCCAAAAACCAAATTGACCCCCCTTGCAAAACCAGGTGGTTTTGCGATAGGCCATTTTGATGTCGCCTCACTACGTTTTGGGCCCTTGCCTGCCGCGGGTACTTGTGCCTCCCACACAAGTGAGACACCATTTTTACCGGGAGACCTGGGGGAACGCTGGGTGGTGGTAAATTTGTGTGAGCCCGGTGATGCCACTACTTTCCCACCCCAAAATGTGTGAAAAAAGTGCTTTTTTCAGCAAAAATTGAGGTTTGCAGGGGATTCTGGGTAAGGAAACGTTGGGGGATCCACGCAAGCCATACCTCCCTGGAAGCCGCCGCGTGTCTAGTTTTCAGAAATGCATGGGTTTGGTAGGTTTCCCTAGATGGCCGCCGAGCACCGGGCCAAAAACCAAAGTGACCCCCCTTGCAAAACCAGGTGGTTTTGCGATAGGCCATTTTGATGTCGCCTCACTACGTTTTGGGCCCTTGCCTGCCGCGGGTACTTGGGCCTCCCACACAAGTGAGGCACCATTTTTACCGGGCGACCTGGGGGAACGCTGGGTGGTGGTAAATTTGTGTGAGCCCGGTGATGCCACTACTTTCCCACCCCAAAATGTGTGAAAAAAGTGATTTTTTCAGCAAAAATTGAGGTTTGCAGGGGATTCTGGGTAAGGAAACGTTGGGGGATCCACGCAAGCCATACCTCCCTGGAAGCCGCCGGGTGTCTAGTTTTCAGAAATGCGTGGGTTTGGTAGGTTTCCCTAGATGGCCGCCGAGCACCGGGCCAAAAACCAAAGTGACCCCCTTGCAAAACCAGGTGGTTTTGCGATAGGCCATTTTGATGTCGCCTCACTACGTTTTGGGCCCTTGCCTGCCGCGGGTACTTGGGCCTCCCACACAAGTGAGGCACCATTTTTACCGGGAGACCTGGGGGAACGCTGGGTGGTGGTAAATTTGTGTGAGCCCGGTGATGCCACTACTTTCCCACCCCAAAATGTGTGAAAAAAGTGCTTTTTTCAGCACAAATTGAGGTTTGCAGAGGATTCTGGGTAAGGAAACGTTGGGGGATCCACACAAGCCATACCTCCCTGGAAGCCGCCGGGTGTCTAGTTTTCAGAAATGCGTGGGTTTGGTAGGTTTCCCTAGATGGCCGCCGAGCACCGGGCCAAAAACCAAAGTGACCCCCCTTGAAAAACCAGGTGGTTTTGCGATAGGCCATTTTGATGTCGCCTCACTACGTTTTGGGCCCTTGCCTGCCGTGGGTACTTGGGCCTCCCACACAAGTGAGGCACCATTTTTACCGGGAGACCTGGGGGAACGCTGGGTGGTGGTAAATTTGTGTGAGCCCGGTGATGCCACTACTTTCCCACCCCAAAAATGTGTGAAAAAAGTGATTTTTTCAGCAAAAATTGAGGTTTGCAGGGGATTCTGGGTAAGGAAACGTTGGGGGATCCACGCAAGCCATACCTCCCTGGAAGCCGCCGGGTGTCTAGTTTTCAGAAATGCGTGGGTTTGGTAGGTTTCCCTAGATGGCCGCCGAGCACTGGGCCAAAAACCAAAGTGACCCCCCTTGCAAAACCAGGTGGTTTTGCGATAGGCCATTTTGATGTCGCCTCACTACGTTTTGGGCCCTTGCCTGCCGCGGGTACTTGGGCCTCCCACACAAGTGAGGCACCATTTTTACCGGGAGACCTGGGGGAACGCTGGGTGGTGGTAAATTTGTGTGAGCCCGGTGATGCCACTACCTTCCCACCCCAAAATGTGTGAAAAAAGTGATTTTTTCAGCAAAAATTGAGGTTTGCAGGGGATTCTGGGTAAGGAAACGTTGGGGGATCCACGCAAGCCATACCTCCCTGGAAGCCGCCGGGTGTCTAGTTTTCAGAAATGCGTCGGTTTGGTAGGTTTCCCTAGATGGCCGCCGAGCACCGGGCCAAAAACCAAAGTGACCCCCCTTGCAAAACCAGGTGGTTTTGCGATCGGCCATTTTGATGTCGCCTCACTACGTTTTGAGCCCTTGCCTGCTGCGGGTACTTGGGCCTCCCACACAAGTGAGGCACCATTTTTACCGGGAGACCTGGGGGAACGCTGGGTGGTGGTAAATTTGTGTGAACCCGGTGATGCGACTACTTTCCCACCCCAAAATGTGTGAAAAAAGTGATTTTTTCAGCAAAAATTGAGGTTTGCAGGGGATTCTGGGTAAGGAAACGTTGGGGGAGCCACGTAAGCCATACCTCCCTGGAAGCCGCCGGGTGTCTAGTTTTCAGAAATGTCTGGGTTTGGTAGATTTCCCTAGGTGCCGGCAGGGCTAGAGTTCAAAAACTACAGCTAGTCACTTAGCCAAAAAAGGGTCATTTTTCACTGCAAAATTGAGGTGTGACCACGTTGCGTTTTGCGCCGTTTCCTGTCGCGGGCACTAGGCCGACCCGCACAAGTGAGGTACCATTTTTCTCGTAGGACTTTGGGGAACGCGGGGTGGGTGGAAATTTGTGGATCCACGCAGATTCCAGAACTTTCCATCCCAGAAATGTGGGGAAAATGTGTTTTTTTTGTCATTTTTTTACGTTTGCAAGGGATTCTGGGTAACAGACCATGGAGGGAGGCAGTCAAGTCACCCCATCCTGGATTCCCCTGGGTGTCTAGTTTTCAAAAATGTATAGGTTTGCTAGGTTTCCCTAGGTGCCGGCTGGGCTAGGGTTCAAAAACTACAGCTAGTCACTTAGCCAAAAAAGGGTCATTTTTCACTGCAAAATTGAGGTGTGACTACGTTGCGTTTTGCGCCGTTTCCTGTCGCGGGCACTAGGCCGACCCGCACAAGTGAGGTACCATTTTTCTCGTAGGACTTTGGGGAACGCGGGGTGGGTGGAAATTTGTGGATCCACGCAGATTCCAGAACTTTCCATCCCAGAAATGTGCGGAAAATGTGTTTTTTTTGTCATTTTTTTACGTTTGCAAGGGATTCTGGGTAACAGACCATGGAGGGAGGCAGTCAAGTCACCCCATCCTGGATTCCCCTGGGTGTCTAGTTTTCAAAAATGTATAGGTTTTCTAGGTTTCCCTAGGTGCCGGCTGGGCTAGGGTTCAAAAACTACAGCTAGTCACTTAGCCAAAAAAGGGTCATTTTTCACTGCAAAATTGAGGTGTGACCACGTTGCGTTTTGCGCCGTTTCCTGTCGCGGGCACTAGGCCGACCCACACAAGTGAGGTACCATTTTTCTCGTAGGACTTTGGGGAACGCGGGGTGGGTGGAAATTTGTGGATCCACGCAGATTCCCGAACTTTCCATCCCAGAAATGTGGGGAAAATGTGTTTTTTTTGTCATTTTTTTACGTTTGCAAGGGATTCTGGGTAACAGACCATGGAGGGAGGCAGTCAAGTCACCCCATCCTGGATTCCCCTGGGTGTCTAGTTTTCAAAAATGTATAGGTTTTCTAGGTTTCCTTGGTGCCGGCTGGGCTAGGGTTCAAAAACTACAGCTAGTCACTTAGCCAAAAAAGGGTCATTTTTCACTGCAAAATTGAGGTGTGACCACGTTGCGTTTTGCGCCGTTTCCTGTCGCGGGCACTAGGCCGACCCGCACAAGTGAGGTACCATTTTTCTCGTAGGACTTTGGGGAACGCGGGGTGGGTGGAAATTTGTGGATCCACGCAGATTCCAAAACTTTCCATCCCAGAAATGTGGGGAAAATGTGTTTTTTTTGTCATTTTTTTACGTTTGCAAGGGATTCTGGGTAACAGACCATGGAGGGAGGCAGTCAAGTCACCCCATCCTGGATTCTCCTGGGTGTCTAGTTTTCAAAAATGTATAGGTTTTCTAGGTTTCCCTAGGTGCCGGCTGGGCTAGGGTTCAAAAACTACAGCTAGTCACTTTGCCAAAAAAGGGTCATTTTTCACTGCAAAATTGAAGTGTCACCACGTTGCGTTTTGCGCCGTTTCCTGTCGCGGGCACTAGGCCGACCCGCACAAGTGAGGTACCATTTTTCTCGTAGGACTTTGGGGAACGCGGGGTGGGTGGAAATTTGTGGATCCACGCAGATTCCAGAACTTTCCATCCCAGAAATGTGGGGAAAATGTGTTTTTTTTGTCATTTTTTTACGTTTGCAAGGGATTCTGGGTAACAGACCATGGTGGGAAGCAGTCAAGTCACCCCATCCTGGATTCCCCTGGGTGTCTAGTTTTCAAAAATGTATAGGTTTGCTAGGTTTCCCTAGGTGCCGGCTGGGATAGGGTTCAAAAACTACAGCTAGTCACTTTGCCAAAAAAGGGTCATTTTTCACTGCAAAATTGAGGTGTCACCACGTTGCGTTTTGCGCCGTTTCCTGTCGCGGGCACTAGGCCGACCCACACAAGTGAGGTACCATTTTTCTCGTAGGACTTTGGGTAACGCGGGGGAGGTTGAAATTTGTGGATCCACGCACATTCCAGAACTTTCCATCCCAGAAATGTGGGGAAAATGTGTTTTTTTTGTCATTTCTTTACGTTTGCAAGGGATTCTGGGTAACAGACCATGGTGGGAGGCAGTCAAGTCACCCCATCCTGGATTCCCCTGGGTATCTAGTTTTCAAAAATGTATAGGTTTGCTAGGTTTCCCTAAGTGCCGGCAGGGCTAGGGTTCAAAAACTACAGCTAGTCACTTTGCCAAAAAAGGGTCATTTTTCACTGCAAAATTGAGGTGTGACCACGTTGCGTTTTGCGCCGTTTCCTGTCCCGGGCACTAGGCCGACCCGCACAAGTGAGGTACCATTTTTCTCGTAGGACTTTGGGGAACGTGGGGTGGGTGGAAATTTGTGGATCCACGCAGATTCCAGACCTTTCCATCCCAGAAATGTGGGGAAAATATGTTTTTTTTGTCATTTTTTTACGTTTGCAAGGGATTCTGGGTAACAGACCATGGTGGGAGGCAGTCAAGTCACCCCATCCTGGATTCCCCTGGGTGTCTAGTTTTCAAAAATGTATAGGTTTGCTAGGTTTCCCTAGGTGCCGGCAGGGCTAGGGTTCAAAAACTACAGCTAGACTCTTCGCAAAAAAAGTGTAAATTTTCAGTGTGAAAATGTGGTGTGTTCAGCTTAGGTTTTGAGCCACTTCCTGTCGTGGGCACTATGCCTACCCACACAAGTGAAGTACCATTTTTATCGGGAGACTTAGGGTAGTTCAGATTTGTAAAGCAACTGTTATTACCTATTGATTTTGGGTGCATTTCTCCCTTCCAAATGAAAGACATTGTGTAAAAAAAAAGTCATTTTGAAAAATGACCAATAATTGTCATGCAAGTATGAGTATTCCCAATTTCGAAAATGTGCAAATATGCACTGTTTCTAAACTCTGTAGTGTGTTCCCATTTCAGAAATACATAGGTGTCTTTCATACCGATTTTTCCATGTATACATTTTCCCACAATAATTGCTATAGACCCGGAACAAAAAAAAAAACCATTACAAAATGCTGCTCAGTTTTTTACTCTGGGTTCGTTGGGCTCTTGGTGAACCTACATGTCCTATATATCCCCACAACCAGGAAGGTCCAGTGGATGTAACGGTACATTGCTTTCTAAGAGATGTGATAATTAGAAGAAGTTACAGGTGAAAACGTTGACTCAAAAGGCTGCTTTTTTCAACTAATTTTTAATTTTTCCTATATTTAACTGTTAGTTTCTATAAAGAAACCTTGATGGATCTACACAAATGACCCCTTGCTGAATTCAGAATTTTGTCTACTTTTCAAAAATGTATAGCTTTCCAGGGTCCATTATTGTTTTTGTACCCATTTCTACCATTAACTGGAAGGAGGTTGAAAGCACAAAAAATAGCAAAAAGAGGGTATGTCCCAGAAAAATGCCAAAACTGTGTAAAAAATGTTGGTTTTCTGACAAAATTCTGTCATTCCCTAAAAGCTGGAGAAATGGTGATTTCAGCCCCACAAACCCTTTTTTGATACCATTTGCAGAGAAAAACCCAGAAGCTTTCATTTGCAGCCCGTTTTTCCCATTTTTCACAAAAAAAACAAAATTTTGCTGTATTTTGACTAATTTCTGGGAACCCCATAGGAGAATCCACAAACCCTGGGTACCTTTAGAATCCCCATGATGTTGGAAGAAAAGGACGCAAATTTGGCATGGATACCTAATGTGGTCAAAAAGTTACAGGGGCCTAAGCTCGCACTACCCCAAATAGCCCAAAAAAGGCTTAGCACAGGAGGGGAAAAGGCCTAGCAGCGAAGGGGTTAAGCTCCTCACAAATACAAAACACACCAAAAAAAACATAGGGTTGGCTCTGTGCAGCCCTTGGAGTGCCAACTCCAACCCACTGGCAATGGACTTCCTCACATGAAAATCTTTGCATGTATAACTCGTTTTCAGATTGTAAACAACATTTTGTAAGTTTGAAAAGTGCTTTAAGATTCGTGAAAAGGCTAGGTACATACACAACCTAAATTTAAAAGCACAAACAGCTTTGTGACTCTAGCCCGCTGGCTTTCATTATGACTAGGGTTGACTGGGCTATGGGCTGGCCTAACAGATCAGTGTATGGGACGGTTGTGTAGCAGTAGTGGGCCGGTTTTACGGCCAATTGGTCCGTTTATTTCTGTTGCTTTATGACTTATGTGTAAGATCGCATCAGGATTGCTGCACCCTCAAATTACTGATTTCATGGCAGACAAAACTTCGGGGATATAGAATGCTGCACTCTCAGAATCATAATTTGCAAAGAAATTAGGATTTCCGAAGTTTTCATGAAAAGGTACTCCAAATTCGTTTGTTTCACAATGCTATTTGGTGTAGAAAAGTTAAGCAACATTTAGAGTTGGGTGCATAATATTCTGCATGCAATTAAGTTGGTGATACAGATGCAGTTTTAATCGCTCTCTGCAGGTTATGTTTGCGTCGGCTATAACAGCGGTGCCAAAAACAACCTGCAGACATTCTGCATGGAATTAAGTTGATGATACACAGGAGGTATTAAACGCTCTCTGCAGGTTATGCAGGCTATAACAGCCGTGCCTAACAAAACCTGCAAAGAGCGATTAATACTACCTCAACTCAATCCCATGCATAATAATATGTACACAACTCAAATTGTTGCTTAACTTTTCTACACCGTATAGCCTTTTCTATGGACAGGAACATTATGTTGCTTCTTGGAGAAACCGCTTTCCAAGGGCAGAGCTGAAAGCAAACCAGGAAATGTGCATGCTTCTCAGATGACTAAAGTGCAGCAAAGAATGTGAAAACTAAACATTAAAAGCTTTCTTGAGTATAAGAGAAACATATTTTTTTCAGATTATTCCAATTTCATTGAAATGTAGTGTTTAAAGAGAATGAATCGATTATCAAGTCCAGCACCCTCTTCTGTGTTGCAGTTATTTTTTTTAAAGGTTTTTGTCTGTGATATTTTTGTTTATTTTTAGATGCTCATTGGGGATAAACAGGAACTAAACCAATTTAAAATGACAGCCTGCCTTCTCATCCTGGTGATATATTGTCATTAAATCCGGTCAGCGTTCAAATATTATCTTTAATGCTGAAGACAAATACACTATAAAACACCTGACCTATATCGTACATCCTCCCGCGGGAAGCGTGTAATGAATTCTTTATTATAGTTTACGGCGAGAAATCATTTTTTAAACGTGTCATCTTTATTTATTAGACAACTGTTATCCACACCTGTCAATTTTCCTCCTGTGTTATGCCAAAACTTTGTATCCCGCCAGAACATTTATGCAGATTACAATTCAAAGCGAGTGGAAACTCGTTTAATTCAATGCCCACTGCTGCCAGTCAGAAAGGAATCATTACAAGAGCAAGAGCACATTTTTGATTTGTCAAAGAAGACAAGGTCTCAATAGTGTGCGCTTCGGAATCACAGATAACCCGGAGGAAGTGCACATCGGTAAATAATCATAATTTTACCTTTACATGCTTTAGACAGGGAGTTGTTTTTAGTTCATGTTTATAACATATCTGCAAGTGTGAAAAATACTACAAATCATTTCTCTATTCAACTTATTAAAAAATGTGCATATATGTGTGTGTGCGTGTGTGGTTAGGCCTGGTTGGCGAATGGTGGATTACAGAGTGGATGGTGTGTGTGTGGATCCAGGAATAGTGATGAGGAGGAGGAGGCTGAGGTGCTAAGGGGCATATCAGCAACAACCGGCGATAATTATCGATAAGCGCACTTAGTGCTAGGATAATTATCGCTGGCTAGCGTGGATTTTTATTGCTGAGATAGTGTGCTATTAGCAACACTTATCTCAAAAAATACTAGCGCTAACTGCCTAATGTGAGATTATCGCTGGAAACCCAGCGATAATCTCATGAAATGTGGCGTTAGCTTGTTGATAGGGCCTCACAAACTTAGCCATGATATCCACCTTCCATAGGATATCATGGCTAAGTCAGTCCTGAAGCAGGCGTAAGGAAAGTAGTGATAACAGGGGTTATCGCTACTTTTCTTGCCGCTATGCTTCATAGGGTGGGGCTTCATGATAGGAGAAATGTCGCTTAGTGACATTACTCCTGTCATGTCAGGTCAGGAATGCCCACTTTGCATCTCATTAGAGATGCAAAGCTGGGCGTTAAGAATTTGTGCGCTAAAGCAAGGTTTCACACGTTAGCGTGACCTTGCTAATTAGGCGATAAAATTATCGCCGCTTTTCTTCCGAAAACGGCCGGAGATAATTTACTATCGCCGCCTTGTAGATATGCCCCCATGTGTGGTGGGGATAGAGCAAGAATGGCAAGCTGAGTGGGGTTGTGGAAAGGAGAGGGCACATGTGTGGGAGGAGCCTAGGAGTGTGGGTGGTGTCACAGAGGCAAAGGGAGACCAGGAACTTAGAAGAGAAGGGGGACATTCGGGGAGTCAGGGGGTGGGGTCACAGTAGATGGTCAGTACCCTGGGGCACAGATCAAGCATGGGTGGAGAGTAGGGGTCGGAGGAGGAGCTTAGGTGAGCTGTGCCTGATTGCGGGTAAATAATAAGTGCCCCGCCCCCTTCAGCAGACAGATGGGGTGATCAAATAGGGTGCGCCTTATCCTACGGAACCCCAACATTTTATGTACTACCCCACCTCAACAATGATTTTTGGTCGGTACGGGGGCAGTCAAATTTGGGGGTTTAATATTAAAAGAGGTTTTGGGGCACTATGAAATTTGTAATAGGAGGCACAGAGCGAAGTGATTCGTGTTTATTTTTACTCCATGAGGTCTACCCTAAAAGGGTAGTGGGGGCTTGATGAATAAGTTTGTGACAGTTCCTATTACCAACCACAAAGGAGCACCACACAGATTCACTGCAGTTATGGTATTGAAAGTGGTCCTTAGGGGTGTAGAAGGAACGGTCGCTTGGACCCAATTTTGTTGTGTGGTACCCTCTTCTTTATTTACCCACCATAGGGGGGGCACCCAAAAGTGACAATTGATGTGCTGGTACTGAAAGGAGGTATATAAGGTAGAGAAAAAGTCGGAAGGCAAGCGTGGAGGGATGCTTTGAGGAATGGCCATCTGAGCACATTTTGGCTCCTCACAAAGAGAGGGAAATGTGAGTTACCACCATGCGGAGATGCCTGCTACGATATCTGAGAGCAGTAACATTTTCTAAAGAAGGGGAGTAGACAAATAAGGCAAGGAGAGAGCCCTGTGGCAATTGGTTGGATGTGGCGTAGAGAATAACCATGGCATGCAAAATTGGTAGCAGTGCATGAATTGGCAGCATCTGAATATAGTTTGGGGTGCACTATGACCATTTTTTGTACAGCCTGCTTCCCTCTTTATTTATTTCTTCAGTGTCTTTCTATGCTGCAGATTAGCTTCCATAAGTTTTTCATCGACTCATACCCCCAATTAGTTGCCTGACATTTCTGGCCTAAGAATACTCCCAAAGGGTGTGCTACTTATATTCTGGGAAGAGCCTCACTAACTGTAAATATTTATGCACCAAATATGGCAAACCCTTCAACCTGCAAAGCATCACACTTGGAAGCTTTACGGTGGTGGGGGTGTTTTTATTTAGGGAAATAGGCTTCTGTGCTTCCTCTCCCATCTGAGAACAATGAACATGCTGTTCCTTTCGTGCATGTCACTTCAAAGAGACAGATGTCATACTGACTTGGTCGTTCAGCAAACATCTATGCTTTGACCCTTTCATCTTGCTGTTTCCTTCCAAATGCCCCCCCTTTGCCACAAACACTGACTTACAAATTCCTCATTCCTCATTTCTCTTGCTTATTGTAGTCCTCCACGCCATAGCCCTAGCATAAACCAACATGAAAATAGGTCAGCAAGCAGATTTAAAGACTCTCTTTGCCCTTATGGTCATCCTGCTGCCCTCTATTATTTCTATGTGTTAACTGCAGCTTAATAGTGGGATTGAAAAGAGGGCTGTACTAAGCAAATCATGTTCTCCCAGCTTACTTTGGTCTGAGTCAGTTGCAGGTTCCCTCCATGATCTGGCCTCCAACATATTGTTTTTAGCATCATTTTAAGGCTAACAACCTGTCTTAGGCTAAAGCTTTTCCCACTCCAAAGCCGCACATCGGACACTACCCTCATTTATCGGGGTCCAAATTACCGGCAGTCATGCGCTATACAGAATCTGGGAGGTCATGGGCTTCCTCGCTACTGACTGAGGCTGGGTGTTTAAACCCCTAGTGCCTTGGTAGGCCAGGACAGCCACTTCATCCCACCACCTGCTGCAGGCCTGATGAAGCAAAGGCCTGACTTAGCCCTTTGCTGCCTCTTTATAAATGCAACATGCCTAACTTCTGATTACACCTAATAAAGGGATTTTCACAAGCTCCAAACTTTACCCATCATTTCATGAGTGAGAGCTACCTCTAGGCCTATATGCCTAGCCAACTGCACAGGCACCATCCACCTGATTTCAGAGCTCATCTCACACCAAAATAAAAAATCACCATCATTCAACCCTTTTGACTATCTGTATAGCAGCCTCATATTCTTGTGCTGAGTTATGCCCCCTAGGCCACATGTGTGCACTAGAAAACACCAAGTTGAAGAAAAGAATGAATACATTAATAAATGAAGATAAGGCTCTGCCCATATTTAATCTCCTTTAGATAAATCAGGGGTGCAGAGAAATCGTGAGGGAAAACATTTGTAATTGTATGGGGCTAATGCTAAGAAGAGTTGCTCAAATTGCGTCTCTGTTTTTCCAAATCCAAAAATTAGTAAATGGGAAAAAAACTGCTTGATTTTTTCCCCCACCTTTGACTTTGCCAGCATTCAAACCCTTTCCATGGAGGAGCTTGTGCCACCAGATGCAGGAAAACCTTCCCACTGAGCTATAGCTCCTTGGTGGTCTGCAATACAGGAGACACTATCAGCAACATACATGCCTCTACTGCATATAAAGAAGGATAACCATGATATAGGAAAGATTTGAAAGGCTGCAGAGCTGGAAGCCAGTGTTATCCAGTGGGTAAGTTCATGACTTTGAGCCAGACAACCAGTGCTCAAACCCTGGGCTTGTAACCAGGTGAGTGAGGGCAGTGAAGCAGAGGTAAGGTGCAAAAGTGAATTGGTTACTAAAGCGTGTGTAATTAATATTACCTTCATAGACTTTGTTGCTGTTGTGTTAGGCTTGCATATCTCTCTCTAAAATCAAGATAAAACATACACAGAGATTTCCTTTTTCAAATGTTTGAGGGAAGGCTTCTTGGACTGTGGTCCGTCTCCAACATTTAGTCTGAAAGCTCTTTTAAGCATTCTGCAGGCTTTCAAGATAAGAGGATTGCTCCTCTCTGCTGCTCTACTGTTACGGTTTTAAAGCTTCCAAAGTTTTGATAAATATATTGTAAATAGCCTTTTGCAGATCCGTTCCCGGCTGTAGACAGGAGCCTCTTGAAAATTAGATGAGAAGGGCACTGAGGATTGGTAATTTCTCCCTCACTTTAGCACAGAAATCATTAACAGTGAAGTGTGCTTCACTATAAAATCTCCCATTTGTTTTCACGAGCAAATGATAGACTTTAACATTCCGAATTTGATTTACCTTCCAGGGGTTAATGTGCTTGGTTAGAATGGACATGCTAGCTACACCTGTGGGAAAGATTTAGAGCACTTCATTATGACAAACTGAATGCGTGAAATTAATCCTATGTAATTGTGGGCAGATGCTGAAACTTACAAATTCTGCATATTAAAAGCGGATTTTTGTAGGTGGTAGAGTGTACAGATTTTATATGTGGTGGTGATGCGTTCCATGTCTATTATGTTTTGTGATACATTATGAAATCAGGTTGTGGTTGTTTTTATGTGGTTGTTTTATTTGCTTCTTTTTTACTGGTTTGGTGGTATGCAGTTATGTTTCAGTTGTGTTTTTCTTTTGCTTTGTTAATGTTATAACCTTTTGTACTGCTCTGCTGTGTAATTAATTTAGAGGTTCCACCAAATGCTTCTGTATTTACAGGCAACAGCATCACTCTTTTTTCTGATTCCAGTGACAACCTTCATAAGAAACTGCATTATTGGTTGAGGGGGGTGAAGGTCCCACTCAAATATCAACACAATCCTTGTCTGGGAGAACTACAAACGTGACTAAAGAAACCTATGCGTAACTCTCTTGTACCGTGACATAAAAGCAGTCAGGGTTAATTTAGAGGCAATGTATAAATATTTATATAGCACCCAAACAGTAATAAAGTGAAAACACAACACAAGATAAATGCCAAACTGATTTTGAAAACAAGAGTACATTTTAATAAAAATAATGGCACCAAAAAAACAAATGTTCACTCAATAGAACTAGAGATATGAGTTTTTAAATGTATGCTGAAAATAGCAGAAACAGCACAAACCACCAGTTATCTGGTTGCACTGGAGTTATGGAGTGATGGTCAGAGACTAGGACTAGGTTTGTCCCGCTGATGAGTTCCCTTGTCAAGTCCATGCAAGGAGTGCTGTTCACATTGGTGGGGGCTGTGAGGAGGTGTTGGTGTGAGGGGAATTACGGGTGTCACAGACGGTTGATTCTCTGTACATTCCGTGTGAGGAACGCAAAACTCTGATGCCAGCCAAGGGTCCAAGACCTTATAAGCACCTCTCTGGGTCAGTATTCATGGCAACTGAGGCCAACAGCAGGGCTCTGGCATGTCCAGGCAGTTTTACTTGGTGCTGGTTTGCTGGGTACTTGCAGGGAGGCCTCTGGAAACTTGTTTTGCCACTGTCGCTCAAACAGAAGATTAGACAACTAATGCTTTGATCACTTCCGGAGAGCTTGGGTTCAAGGCAAGCAAGTCCAATCTTTGTCCTTACCTAGCCCACCCCCAAAATTGGTTCTGCTGAGTTTTTCCCCTGTACCTTGTCCTGACTTCAAACTGTCTAGGGTGACAAGGGCCAGCCTGGTGTCAGGTTTCTATGTGCCTGCTGGAGGAAGGGTCCTTTGAAGTGTAATCAGGGCAGGGTACAACTCCTTCTCAGCCATTTTATCAAGACGTACCTCCCCTTCGACACTGAGGCCTGTTTGGCCTCTATGTCTGGTAGTATTACACAAAACACCACAGGATAGCCATTCAGAGTCGTGACAAGGGACACACAAAGAAAGGCATATTTGTTTTAGGGCAGCATTTTCAGAACAGTAACTTAAAAGCGGTCTTTACCATTAAAGAGGATTATATATATATATATATATATATATATATATAAAGCTTAGGAACGTCCCAAAATTTCCTGCTTTTCTGTGTGTGTGTGTGTATGTATGTATGTATATATGTAAGAAAGAGTTTCTCCCGGGTGAGCCGCACACCAGAAAGGTAAGTGGAGGTCAGGGAAACTGAAGATATGTGTCAAACAATGATGGGGAGAGAGCGAGGAAATGAAGGGAAATGTCCCTATACCCAATTAGAATCACTTAAACAATGTGGATATACCCAGAACCTGAGTAGAGAGATCTTGGATTCACTGGAGATTATCTGCAGTGCTAAACAACCATTAGGTTATTATAAAAGACCCCACACACACCAAACTGGTTGGTGTCATGCTTCAAAATTGGGGTCCCGACCGGGTGGCCGAATGCCGGCCGGTTGTGCTACGATGCCTGATTACAGCGGAGCAGGTGTGGTGTGAAAGTGTGATGAAGTTAAGTGCTTGTTAAAATTACCTCTGCGGATCCTTACCGGGTAAATGTGTTCGTGGCGGCCCATGGTATGCTAAAAATGTAAAGGTGGACAACTAATTGAGTGACTTGACTTGTAGTTGTCGGGGTTGGTCAACATGATTCAACCCCGGTAAAAAATTGGAAGGGGCTTTCGTCAGGACCTTCTGCAATAAAAGAGGAAGTGAATGAAAGTGAGTGTCAAAATTACGCCACATGAGTAGCACAGTCACAACACACGCGCTAAGGTGTGTTGGAAAAGGAAAATGTGGGTCGATACTTACGGTCCTCTTGTCAGTACACTAAATTGAAGTGTGAGGCAGAGAATCGGGGTCCCGGGAGAGGAACCGCCTGTAGTCCCACTTTGAGTGAAGCGAAATTCCCTCTAGAAACCTAAATACGGCTCCCTGGGTCCCGGCTGCTCTCTGACCTCCACTTACCTTTCAGGTGTGCGACTCTCCCGGGAGCAACTCTTTCTTACATATACAGCGGCCTGCTCGGTCCCAAGCCGAACCGCCGCTGAGGGGCGGTTCCGTGCTGTGTGACTTTGGCAGCAGGATACAGATATGGAAGGTGGTTGCTGGCACTGGGGAACAGTCTGTGTGTGCTCCAGATGATCTTTTTTTACTGCAGGTCGCTGGCAGCTCACTGGGGTAATGACTCTGTTTTTGAAAGGACTTCCAGTCCCATAATGGTCTTTATTTTGCTCACCTAAACTTGTTTGTAGTCAAATAAATGAATTTTGAACCACCGATCCCCGAATGCATAGTGCTTTATCAGGAGGCCCACTGGGGCAATAAATACAGAGGTGTTACTAATCAGTGGTTTGGCTTCATTTTTTAGCGAGAACTCTGCCTGTGAACAAGGACGATGGAAGTCTGAAACGCGTCAGGCATTATTGATTGAATACTGAGTTTGCGTTTGTGCTGCAGCTTGATATTATTGCTGTTGGACGAGTGCATCCTATGCTTGAGCAATTGGGAACTTGAATATATATATATTACACAATACAATGTTGTTGGACATGCTGGCATTTTGTTTGGAAAATAACCTATTCATGTTTAAAAATCAAATGTTTCAACAAATACAGGGTGTAGCCATGGGGGCCAGCTTTTCCCCCAGTTATGCCTGTTTATTCATGGGGTGGTGGGAGGAGCTGGTCCTCATGAGAAAGCATGAAATTGTATTTATGAATAATGTCGTCTCTTGGCTTAGATTCATAGATGATTTGTTTGTTATATGGAGTGGATCGGAAAATGAGGCACATGAATTTGTGGCATCTTTGAATAATAACGATGTGAATTTGCAATTTACCTCCAATGTTAGCAAGACAAATATAACTTTTTTGGATGTACAAATTAACATAGTAAATGACAACATGACAACATCCCTATATCGCAAGGATACGGCAGGGAACACTATGTTGCATGCATCCAGTGCACACCCTCCACATTTAATACAAAGCATCCCATACGGAGAAATGCTGCGTATTCGTAGGGTTTGCAGCGAGGATCACGACTTGCATGAGAAACAGCTAGAAAGTAAAAAGCGATTCCTAGAAAGAGGATACAGGAGTGTATCTATTGACAATGCTATAGTCAAGTCTAGGAAACGCTCCAGACATGATTTACTTAAGGTAGAGAGCGAATCACAGATAGCGAGCAGAAGTAAAGGGAAGACGGATAAGGAACCAACTAGATTGATACTAACTTACTCCAGGCAGGAACAACAGCTGCGAACCATTATTAGAAGGAATTGGCCTATAATCCGGGATGACCCAGTAATTGGAGCAATGCTCCCTAAGCATCCGGCTATAACTTACAGAAAATCATTTTCAATGGCCAATGCTCTGGTTCGGAAAAACCCTGAAGAGCAACAGCAGACAGGATGGTTAGTGGCCAGGAATGGTTTCTTTAAATGCTCTAGCTGTAAAGCATGTCAGTATGGCATAAATAAAACCTCATACAACACTGCGTTCAGTAGCAAAGCCTCTGATATAAAACAACATTTGACATGTCGGACGGAATTTGCAATCTATGTTTTGCAATGCAGCTGCAATCTATCATATATAGGCAGCACCAAGTTATCTGTCCACAAACGCATTCTGCAACACACAAGGGCCATCGTTAACAATGACCCAAGTTACCCGGTAGCGAGGCACTTTAAATTGCATCATGATAGTAATCTTAAATATTTGAAATATTTTGTCATTGATGCTATCCCTCCTCTAAAGAGAGGAGGTGATCGGGAACACAAGCTAAGGCGCCTTGAAACTAAATACATTTTAGAAATGGATACAAAGCAGCCGGGGGGCCTCAACACTAGTGAGGATTTGCACACTTAGTTAGATTAAGAATGATATCATTGGCATCATCTATAACAAACAAAACAAACATATACATTTTATACCCATGGTTTTTGATCAAACGTTTACTGAGTTTTGTGACCTTTTATCCTCTATGTATTTTCTTACTTTTATGCTGCTTTTATATTGTAAAGTTGGAAAGATTTTATGGAGTGGATTTTAGTAATTGAATTGTATTTATTAACATTTTATGTATTTAATATTTATATACATATTTATATTAATTTTAAAGTACAATAGTGGGAATCAATTGCTCTAAAATACATCCATAAACTCCTTTTTTGAACCCTGGTCTATACACTTGTACGTCAAATACCCTTCATTACCTCCTAAAACTTCAATTGTGTACAAGAAATTAATCAGAGTTAGATGAGGTAAAGGTAATATGACAATATTTTATTAAATATGGCACGGGCACTTTAAAACATCAGAAAAATAAGGGTAAAATATAGCTGTTTGTAATATGGGGATTTTTTTTAAATTATTAATTTTCTCACATTTTAGGCACTTGAATAAGTGGTCCATTCAACATAATAAGCATTAGGCTATACCGGCCCTCTATTGCATTTAAGCAAACTATTCTGAAAAAATATTCAACATTATAATGGGACTGGCAAATGTCTTACAATACATAATTCAGGAACCAAGCATTTATGCAAACTATTAAATTCCGATTATGTTTTTGTACAATAGTGTGTTGCTAACTTAGTATTATTTGTATTTATATATTTACATTATATGACTGTTAGCTACAACACTTGTTTAAGCATCCATGCGATTATCATTTAAACTTTCGCAAACATCATGCAAATTATGTCTTTTATGTCTATGAATTGTTTGATTGGACACTGTCACTTTAAATAGATTGAGCACACGAAGTAATGCTGTCATGTGATCAAGGCAGGGAGCTGTCGAAACGCGTCATGGCGACATACTAAAGAAATAAAATAGAAAACCAGCACTTAATTTGGGTCCACTCTCGTTTGTTGTTTGGAGAAACTTGGTGAGACGAGACTGTTTCATATATATATATATATATATATATATATATATATATATATATATATATATATATTCACAGAAAAAAACATAGGTTTCAGGCACGTTATAGTTAGGAATTAGCATTTAAAAAACCTCAGAAATTCACTGAAAAAACCATAGGTTTCAGGGGTGTTATAGTTAGCTGGACTTTTCACTTGTACAAAACCATTGAAATTCCCCCGTTATAGTTAGGTCAGCTAACTATAACTCGCGCGCCCGCAATGCACTGCTGATGACGTCACATATTACATCACTCATGACATGGTCAGTGACATCACTCATGACATCACTGATGACATCTCAAATGACATCACTGATGACATCACTGATGACATCATCCAGTGAATGTTTGTTTTTCTGAAAATTAAATATGTTTTATATATGTATATCTCAAGGTCGATGGAAGAATAAATGGGTATATAAGTGTCTAAATGGATGATTTGTTTTTGAAAAATTGATTGTGTAACTGACTGATTAAGTGTATCATAGTGAATACATGGCTTAGTGTTTAAATATGTAAATATCTGTATCAGTCTCTCACTTTGTGTATAAGTGGCTGCATGGGTTGGTGAGTAGCTACATGGGTGTCTATATAGGTTATTAGTTGTTTTTTTGAGTATCAGTCTGAGTGTCTGCATGGTTCGGTGGGGGGTATTACGTAGTGCATAGGTGCATGAATGAGTGACTCACTGTTTGTATGTGTTGAACACAGCATGTGTGCAGGACGGTATGGGTGGATGAGTGTGTGTATGGGTGTGTTAGTGAGTGAATGACTGTCTCAATAGTGTCTTTATGAGTAACTACCTATGTTTTAAACTAGTATATGTGACTATTGGTGTATATATGTGAGTATATGTGAGAGTGAGAGATTGAAAGAGTTCCTGTATGAATAAGTATGTGTTTCTATAAGTGATTGTTTAAAAGACTAAGTATGTGTAAGTTTCCGTAGAAGTAAGTATGGTGGTGTGTGTATAACTGTATATGCAAGTAAATGTATGTTTGATTCTTTATTAGCATGAGTGACTATGTGTGTGAGTAACTCTATGGATGAGTGGCATTGTGTAACAGGATGTATAGGTGTATGAGTACATATGATGAGTGAGTACATGTATGAGTGACTGTATAGGACTGTTGGTGAATGAGTGGATGTGTATGTGGATCTTAGAATTACTGAAGAGGTTGTTGTAACTGGTATTGGTATGTCCATTGTTTTGAAAATGTTATTCTCTATTTTTGAATGTGTGTATCAAAGGTTATATTAGGGTGAGAGGAGGTCTGCCACTCTATCACAAGGATGATGTCATCAGTGATGTCATCAGTGATGTCATCAGTGATGTCATTTGAGATGTCATCAGTGATGTCATGAGTGATGTCACTGACCATGTCATGAGTGATGTAATATGTGACGTCATCAGCAGTGCATTGCGGGCGCGCGAGTTATAGTTAGCTGACCTAACTATAACGGGGGAATTTCAATGGTTTTGTACAAGTGAAAAGTCCAGCTAACTATAACACCCCTGAAACCTATGGTTTTTTCAGTGAATTTCTGAGGTTTTTTAAATGCTAATTCCTAACTATAACGTGCCTGAAACCTATGGTTTTTTCTGTGAATTTCAAAGGTTTTTTAAATGCTAATTTCTAACTATGCCTACAGAGATAGGACATGTGAAGAAAGAAGAAAAAATGCACAGAAAGAAACAAAAGAAGTGCAGAAAGAAGCAACAGAAGTCCTCAAATACGAAGATAAGTGCAGGAAGAAGGATAACGTGCAGAAAGAACAAAAAGAAGAGCAGAAAGAAGCCTTGTTGCAAAATCATCCTGTACCCTCAACTTTTTCAGACGGCTACTGGTGGTAACTGAGTCTGACTAACCAGTCCTAGAGCCAGTGCTATGTTAAAAGACACTTAGAATACAGTGAAAACACCTACATACACTAGGGAACATTATGCGTTGGGGTCCCCCTGTGATTAGCATGACCTCCTCTGTAAGCCCCTAGTGTATAATAGGGCATGGGGATTGAAACTACCTCTTAAAACAGGCCACAGGGCGTTTTTGCACACGTTAACTCAGGCCCCGTCCCCTCCCTTCACCACTGTGTAAACACGCCCTGTGTCCATTTTTAGTTGGGAGATTAAGTTCATTTGAATCCTGAGGGTCCCTAGGGTCCAACTAGCCCACTAGGTACCTCCAGTAAGTGCCACAGAGCTGCGTTGCAGAGAGGTGTAAAAAGTGGCACGGCCTGGACCACCTCTCTGCAATGCAGCTCAGTGGCGCTTACTGGAAGCACTTGGTGGGCTAGTTAGCCCCCAGGGGCCCTCAGTATTGAAGGGAAATTATATCCCCAATTTAAAACGTGCCATAGTGCGTGTTTGCACACGTCACCTCAGGCCCCGTCCCCTCCCTTCACCACTGTGTAAACGCGCCCTGTGGCTGTTCTAAGTTGAGAGATTAAGTCCCCCTGAATCCTAAGGGTCCCTAGGGTCAAACTAGACCACTAGGTACCTCCAGTAAGCGCCACAGAGCTGCGTTGCAGAGAGGTGTAAAAAGGGGCTTGGCCTCAGAACACCTGGCTGCAGCGCAGCTCCCTGGCGCATACTGGAGATGCCTGTTGGGGGCGCGTTTGCAGAGTGCTGCACGGAGGGGGCATGGCCTCCGGCACGATGCCAGTCTTTTATTTATTTTAGTTTTTTAAGAAGGGGGGCTGTTTGGTTCACCTTCTTATTCTAATTTATTGGCCCTGATGACCCCATCCCCCAGGGCCAGTCTCCTAATTATATTTTTTTGACCCCAATCCCCAGGGCCGGCCACTGTTTTTTATTATTTTTAAAAAATATATATTTATAGACACACCTAGGACATGCTGGACAAACCGTACGTACCTATCACCATGACGATTTGCGTGATATTCATTAAAAGGCGACTATGCATGCAATGAATCCACGTGGAATGTATTTACACCACTAGTGAAGCTCTGACATGTCTGATGCCCTACCGTGCCTAATCCTGGTAGACACCCTTGTCGTTTATTTATACAAACATGGGTAGCTATTGACGGGCACATTTAATACACATGCACACCAAGCCATTCAAAGGGGATTCGACAAAAATTCGACCAAAACTATGCAAGAAACCCCCCTCACGGTTAATAAAACACACATCCACTGCCGGATGTGTAATACTTTTTATTTTACTCTCTGGAAAGGGGACGAACATCACTTGAGAGTCACAGCGTGCTCCTGACAGAGCCCAATGCTGTGTTACACCCACCATTGCCTGCCGAGTGCCACACAACTCTGTGTTGTATTCCACTAGCTAGTGCATATGCTATGACACTCTCTAGCCCATGTGCACTGTAACACCACCCCGTGAATATGTCATGCCACACTTGTCTTCGCACGGGTTATATTGCCCCATCTAACGTGCCTTTCTCGATGCCTATGTTATAACGCACAGTGCTATGCCATACATATTACAATCTGGGATCCATATCTTTGTCACAGTGCATATGCAACGTTACACTCCCCAGCACATATTTTATATTACAACTTTAGAGACTAGTTAGGTTACACAACACTGCCCTGTGCATATTACACTCCAAGGCGCATATCGCATAGCACGCGCTAGTGCCTGTGCTATCTCGCGCTCTCCAATGAATCTGTCATTGCGCACAATGTATTGCATATTATATTTCACGCCCGGTTCATCTTATATCACACTTTTTGGTGCATAGTTTATACCATACACTATATCTAGTTTTCATTTTCAATCGTGCTCTCAGGACTATGTTCTATATAACACTGTGTTCACCTACCCTTTTCACGGGCATTACATTTTGCGATAGGGGGTGGAGGGTCAGGGGGTGTTTCTGCCAAGTGAGCCCGGAGTCACAGTCACAAACGTCCTCTTCTTCCTGAATAAAAGTGAGATTATGCTGCATACTTGTTCATATTTTAAGTAGTTCGCACAGACACAATGTTTTAAAAACAATAAAGTTCCTAATACCCGCCTTCTCTGAACAGTTAGCTTGCTGCCCCATCCCCTTCCTCCCTATCCTCTGTTGTGTGAATCCATGGACTAGCCTCCTCCCTCCTGCCATGCATGGTCTGATGTGCTGCCACTGCCCTCAATTTAGTATGATGTACCAGTCCACTCCTCCTGCCCTCCATTGCCCAATTCTATGCCCCATCATTGACCTCCTGCTTAAACTCTGTGCTTAGCTTGCTGCCCCTATTCTCCTTCCCCCTGCCCTCCGATGTCTTTGTGCATGCCCCTGCTCCATCCTTTTTGCCCACCATGTCCCATGGACCTGCCACTCCTATCTACTCTGAGTGTTCTGTTGAGCTGCCACTCCCCTCCCACCTGCCTAGCATTGTCAGATGACTGTAACCTGTCCCTGCCACCTCCACCCTGCCTGTCCACATGCCATGCCCCTATCCTCTTCCTCCTGTCCTACATGGTCCATTGTACTGCCACACCCTTCTGCCCTCCCTGGTCTGTTGTGCTGCAACTGCTCCTCCTGCCTGCCCCGTGTGGTCTGTTGTGAGGTCCCTTCCCCTGAACTTTCTTGTCTGTGCACAGGTCCTGACCCTCCCTTCTATCCTCCATCGTCCTTTGTGCATGCCCCTCCACCCTCCTTCTTGCCCATCATAGCCATTGTGCTGCCACTAACCCTCCCACTTGCCATGCATGGTCTTCTGTGCTGCCATGGCCCCTCCCACCTTCCCTGTGTGGTCACTTAGCTGCCCCTGTCCCCTTCCCACCCTCCCTCCATGGTCTGTGTGTATGCCATCACAGTCTCACTGTTGCTCTTCATGGTGTGTCTTGCTTCTAGTGCCCATCCTGCCTGACCTCCATGGCTATCTTGCTGCTCCTGCCCTGCCCCCTTGCCCCCAGCCCTACTCCCTCCCTCCTGGCTTGTCTGTTCCATTGTAATGCCCCTGATCCGTCCCTCCTGCCCTTTATGGTCTGTTATGCTGCAGCTTTATCTCCTGTCTGTCCATTATGGTCAGCTAGCTACCATTGCCTCTTGCCCCTCTGTTCTCTGTTGTCCATGTGCATGGTCCTGTCCCCTCCCTCTTGCTTTCTATGGATTGTTGTGCTGCACTCCCGTCCTGCATGCCCTGTGTGGTGTATTGTGCTGCTGCAAACCCTGATGCCTGCCCTGCAGGGTCAGTTTGGTGCACCTCTCCATGTCCCTCCTGTCCTCTGTTATCCAAGTCCATGTCCCTATCCCATTTCCTTCCATGATCCAATGTACCATACTTGCGAACATTTTGAACTTGGTAAGAGGGAGATTTTGAAAAAAAACTGGGGTATTGATTTTCCCCTTTGAGTTACATTGAAAAAGAGGATATTGTAGACAGGAGACAGATCAAATAAAGCCCATTTGAGCTTAAAAACATTGGACGTTTCCTGGCTGAATCGGGTCTGTTGGCATGTATGGTTGTACTACCATTGCCTCTTCCTTCTGCCCACAATGGTCTATTACATTGCCACAGCCTTGAAGGAGGGTAGATTTTGTATCACAGGGGGCCCCTGACCCGTTCTGTCCACACCTGAAGTATGAGACCCTTGTCCTTGCCCTGCCAGCTGCATTTGTAGGCCGTATTAAATTGACCAGCGGGTCCTGTGTTGCTATATAATTATCCTGAGACATCCTTACCACTCAGCCAGCATAAAACCCCTGTGTAGGCCCTTCTGTTCAATATGTAGGCCTCTTTGTTAAATTGACCCTAGCTCTGCAATTTTAGTGTATAGCAGTCTGAAGGCAGGTCTGCGAGGCCTTCTGATCCAAACTAGTAGCCCCCACCCTACCCGAGTGCTCCGTGCTCGGTATCAAAGTTCAACATCCCCCTGAAGCTGTCGACATACAGTAGGCTGCATCCTGGACTGGTACTTGCTTCCTGGGCAGGTTTTCCGCTTTTAAGGAAGTGGCAACCGCAGAGCGTCAAGTTAGGAGAACTGAGGAGATTTTATACATGAATATATTGAATTCCCGTTCAATACCCATTATTTTCTGCTTGCTCTATGGAACTTACGATAAGCGATTGGCCTGAGAGACTGACCTTTTCACCCAGTCCATTGTCAGCATTAAGTGGGTAAATGACGAAATGTCTGGTAACATCTGCAGACGAAGCTTTTGGGTAGCATACGTAGGTAGATGTAGCGTGCAAAGGAGCCCACAAAATGATATAAAAAGGGAGCACCCACAGATATCGACGGACTACCTCGCCGTCTGTATGTAGGTTAACAGGCAGTGCAGGTTTTCCCCAAGAGCTGGGAGCTCTTGTCTTCCTTTGCTTAAAATGTCTTGCTCTGCTTTGTTTGAAGTATCTTATTCTATTTTACCTATATGAAATGTCATGTTATGTTTAACCATTGTTCTCTTTACTTTTGCATTTAAAAGATTTTGTATTGTAATTGCAGGAATGCTTGCTCTAAGAGTAAACGTGAGTGTTCCTAGGTAACATTTTCCTTGGTGTAACTTGTTTCTCATGATGCATTTATAGATGTGTTTTCTCTCTCTCTCTGTCAGTACATTAATTGAGATACAGAGAATATTATGACAGCTGTATGATTATCTGGATTCTGTATTTTGTACTTTATGTCTCTATTCTGCGGTTTCTTTGAAGTTGCATCTTCTCATTAAACTGCCATTGTATTCTGCCTCCAATTCCATGTCTCATATGTCTGTTTTCTTCATTTTTGGAGCAAGCGTTCCTAGGCACCCCCGCTCAAATTAAGGTGCCCCTTTTGTCCCTGACTCACTCTCCTGCTCAGTTCTGTGGTGGCTCCCGGGGATCTGGGGACCGCCCCTAGCTTCCTTGACCCGTAATAGATCTTCCCTCCAACAGCCTCTCTTGCAAGTCCTGTATTGTTGGTTTGTTGCCCCTGCCCCCCTTTCCACTGCCCTCCATAGTCTGTTGTGCTTCCACGGCCCTTCCTGCCTGCTCAGTGTGGTTAAATTGTTGCCTTTGCACCCTCCTACCTGCCTTCAATTTTCAGAGTCCGTGCCCCTGGCCTCTGCCTCTCAACAGTATCCTAATGAACAACTAGATTGCTAACATTCTATATTTATTACAAAAGTGTGGAACGCCTGACATCATCTTGATGTAATCAAAACTGTAATACCTAGAGCATTTCCTTTAGAAATTACATATATGAGAGGGTCTTATTGGCATCAAAATTATGGTTAGTGCTCTAAAAGACTAAAATAAGGACATATTTTCTGAGTTTTCAAATAGCGACAAAGCACTTTTAAATTATTTGTTATCTTTATGTTTTTTTATCCAGTTGACCACTTGATTAAATGTTGCACTTAGGGGAGAGGATGTGGTGTTACTTCCAGAACTGCAGACTTTGCAACTGGGGAACCAGGTTGAAGTTTCTGCTTCAGCTCGACATTCTGTGATTCTGGTCAAATCACTTAGTCTCCCCATGTCTACAACCAAAATGAATTTGTTCTTGTGTGATGTAACCAATGCTCATGTAAAGCACTCCAATACCTGACAAGTCTGCACTATATAACACTGCAAAAACACAAAATAATAAGTGTTTTGCACACTTCTGTCATTGGGCTATATTTGGGCTACATCTGGGTGATTTTGGGCTACATTTGGGCTCTTTTGTCTCCGGTGGCCATCTTGGGAGATTTATTTGTTATGAAGTTTCCTAATTTCCTCATGTACTGCAGTCTCCTCAGTAGGAAACGCTTTCAGTTTTTTACTTTGATTCCATCATGAAGGTATTCAGATATGTCACACATTTGCCATAAATTCTGAATGTTAGCACTCTAGTTGCTCATTAGATCACTGTAGTAAAACTACTGCACCATGGAAGTCTGCTCCTGGTATTAAAAGTGCATGTTTCAGTCTGCATGTCAGAATTTTTTAATGAAATAGAAGAGGATTTGAGAAGTCACTCAAAATGTGCCCTCATTTTCTTTCTTCAGCATTAATCATAATTTCTATGGCAAAATGAACCTCCTCATTGTGTTCCTTTTTAAATTAAATGTTTTAAGTGTTACCAGTTTATTCCAATCAAGATGGCTTCAGGTGTGCCATACTTTTGTCATAATGAAGACAGTAAGCGCTCTAGTTGTTTTTAAGAACATTCTGGGACATTCTGTCATTGGGCTATACTTGGGCTACATCTGGGTGATATTTGGGCTACATTTGGGCTCTTTTGTCTCTGGTGGCCATCTTGGGAGACTTATCTGTTATGAAGTTTCTAATTTCCTCATTTACTGCAGTCTCCTCAGTAGGAAATACTTTCAGTTTTTTACTTTGATTCCATCAAGAAGGCATTCAGATGTGTCACACATTTGCCATAAATTCAGAATGTTAGCACTCTTTTTGCTCATTAGATCACTGTAGTAAAGCTACTGCTCACCAGGGAAAACTGCTGCTGGTATTGAAAGTGCATGTTTCAGTCTGCATGTCAGAATTTTTTAATGAAATAGAAGAGGATTTGAGAAGTCACTCAAAATGTGCCCTAATTTTTCTTTCTGCAGCACTAATCATACTTTTTATGGAAAAATGAACCCCCTCATTTTGTTCCTTTTTAAATTAAATGTTTTAAGAGTTACCACTTTAATCCAAGCAAGATGGCTTCAGGTGTGCCATACGTTTATCATAAGTAGGACTGTTAGCGCTCTAGTAGTTCTTTGGAACACTCTGGGAAGCTGCAGTAGAACACAAAGGAATCAACTGACAGTCTCTGCCCTTGTTGGATGTACATGTTTTACTGAGAATGTCAGACTTCATTCTCACATGACTGAGAAAGATAATGTGAATTTACAGAAAATAAGCTCTCAGTTTAGCCTATAGATCACCTTCCAAACCTCTGTGGTAAAAGCATGAGAAAATATTTTTCTCTCAATCATGATATCCCAGCAGAAGGCTTTTTCACATGGTGAAATCACCTTAGAACATACCACAATTCCTAAAATGAGTATGGTACCATCAACAAATGATTTATAATGTAACTAAAGTCTTAAAACCTTCTATTAACTGCAATGCTTTTTAATGAGGTGCTATCATGTATATTGGTCCCAAGATGGCTGCCAACACTTCTTGGATGAAGTGCTGACAGCCAATCAGATCTCAGGATGAGATGTGTGGTTAGGCTCCGCCCACATATATATATGCTTTTAAATGGTATTTTCTCAGGAAATACTGAACAGATTTACACCAGACCTGCAAAAGGCACTTCCTTGACCTTATGGCTACCTCTCTGCCAAATTTCAAGTAATTCTGTTCAGCCGTTCGGGCTGTAGCTGTGTCTAAAGGTCCTATGGAAAAATGCATGGGGAAAACGCGTTTTGGGACCCCCCTTTTTTCTCGGCCCCTGCTTGACGAATCCCCCCGAGACTTTCAGGGTAGGAGTGGAGCGTAGCGCCACACCTATTTTGAAAATTTCGCGAGGATTCGTCGACCGGCGCCAAAGTTATTCCAAATAGAATGTTGCGGATTTCCTATGGAAACAGGGTCCTAACTATAACTACCTACTGGCGACCGCCAGTAGGTAATATATATATATATATATATATATATATATATATATTATTTACTGGCGGTTGCCAGTAGATAGTTATAGTTAGGACCGTGTTTCCATAGGAAATCCGCAACATTCTATTTGGAATAACTTTGGCACCGGTTGACGAATCCTCGCGAAATTTTCAAAATAGGTGGGGCGCTCCGCTCCTACCCTGAAAGTCTTGGGGGGATTTGTCAAGCGGGGGCTGAGAAAAAAGGGGGGTCCAAAAACGCATTTTCCCCATGCAAATTTCCATAGGGACCTTTAGTCCAAGGTACAGCCCGAACGGCTGAACAGAATTACTTGAAATTTGGCAGAGAGGTAGTCCTCAGCTCAGGGATGTGCCTTTTGCATATATGGAGTCAATCTGTTCAGTAGTTCCTGAGAAAATTGCAGATAAAAGCACATACATATCTATAGCTGCGCACCGTGCGCGCACCGTGAGAGCACCCTAACGTGCGCGAGCGTAATTCTGATTGGTGGTTACATGTTAGTCAACGTTCGAATCGGTCGAAATCAGGAAGTGTCGACCGCCATTTTGTTTGTTTTCAGTGCGAGAGTGAAAAAGGAAGGTGGCGAACGTGAAAAGGGGGCAGGGTAGAGAGTCCCTGACCCCCTAGCCTTTGTCAGGGGTCCCTGAAGGGCCCCGAAGGCAGAAAAAAACATTACTTTTTTTTTTTTTAAAATCGCGGGGGTGCGCGCACCATGAGTGCACGGTGAAAAACCAAAATACGTCGTTTATTATTAAATAAATATATAAAAAAAATAATAATACATACATAACTTAGCATTTAAAAAAACGTACAAATTCACTGTAAAAACCATAGGTTTCACACACGTTATAGTTAGGAATTAGCATTTAAAAAACCTTGCAAATTCACTTAAAAAACCATAGGTTTCACAAATGTTATAGTTAGGTGGATATTTCACTCGTAAAAAAACAATGAAATTCCCCCGTTATAGTTAGTTCAGATAACTATAACTCGCGCGGCCGCCACTCTATCACAAGGATGATGTCAACAGTGATGTCATGAGTGATGCTACTGACCATGTCATGAGTGATGTAATATGTGACGTCATCAGCAGTGGATTGCGGTCGTGCGAGTTATAGTTATCTGAACTAACTATAACGGGGGAATTTCATTGTTTTTTTACGAGTGAAATATCCACCTAACTATAACATGTGTGAAACCTATGGTTTTTTAAGTGAATATATATATATATATCCAAGCTCCAAAGTACCCAACGTACTTCGCATTTTGAAGTGTCCCCACTTCTCTTCAGAGGCTTTGGCAATTGAAGGCGCATAGGACATGGCCCTCATCATTTAAATGCTCCAATGCATGCCCTGGATGGGACACTCTGCTGCGACTAGCAGAGCATTATGGGCCTTGTAGTGTCCTTTGTCTCCAGATGGAGCGCAAAATGTTGCTGCTGTGACATTCATAGCCCCCCAGATGGGCCTCGGTGTGCCGGTGGATATGCTAAATCCGTTGCTGCCCCACGCAGTCGCAACATTCTATTCCCAATAAGTCTGGCGCCGGTTGATGAATCCACGCAAAATTTTCCAAACTTTTGGCCAGGTCCGCTTCGCTCCTACCCTGAAAGTTGTTCCATCAAGCGGGGGCCGAGAAAAAAGGGGGGTTCCAAAACGTGTTTTCCCCATGCAATTTCCCATAGGATCTGTTGTTGCAGCTACAGCCCAAACCACTGAACGGAATGACACCAAATTTGGCAAAGAGGTAGTCCTCAGTTCAGACTCGTGCCTTTTGCATAAATGGTGTGAATCTGTTCAGTAGTTCCTGAGAAAATTAGGGTAAAAATGTTAGTGATATCTATGGCCAGGGAGGATCCGCGGACCCTACCCGCACAGTAAGCCCACCCTCCCCGAACCGAGCGCGCACCCTCCCGATCGCGCACTGAATGCTGACTGGCTGTCGAGTGTCTGTCTACATTCGAAACCAGGAACTGTTGGCGGCCATTTTCTGCCTCGGTAGAAGCGAGGCTGAAGAAGCAAGGGGAATAAGTGTGTAAAACATATAAAGTGGGCAGAGTGGAAATACTCTGACCCTCTAGGACCCCCTTTTTTTTTTTTTAAACGGCGAAATGCGCCCCAGGTGCGCGCATCCTATCGCGTTGGGTGCACGGATTCTCTTGCGTGGGGTGCACGTATCCAAGGAAAAAAAATGAAAAAAGACAAGAAATCATTGGTTGTATGACAACTTTCTACACTGAAAGGTAGGGTGTATATTTCTGTTTTTTAAAGGCATGATTCTTATTGGTTAACAAACACTGATTGTGAGGAACATTATATATGATTAGCTGACATGTTGAAAAGTAAAGCACACTTGCTGTCTTATTTAGTAACATTGTGTGCTGAACTTGTGACCTGTGTGCTCAGTGCAGTGTTCCATGACCTGTTTCTATGGTAACAGGCAGAAGGCAGATTGGGGGAAGGGTTGAAATGTATTTAATTTGGAAAGGGTTGAAATGTTTAACCAATAGAAATGTGTGTTTGCTTTTGAATTTATGTGTGAAGGATTGTGATTTGATGTTTACATGTATATGTGTGGAAAAGGAAAGGGAAACATTTCCATTCTTTGTTTTTGCTGAGAGGTGCACAGTGCAGAGATTCTGTAAAAGAAAATCTGGTGTGTGACTGATATCCTTCTTAATCTACAAAACAACTTGAAAGGTGAGTTATTTAATTGTGAGGGGATGTATGTAGACTATTTTGATTTTAATCAGACTAATGTATTTCTCCTGCTAAAGTGTCGGGAGTACTTTTTTTCTCTAAAATCTTATTGACTGTGTGTGTGCATGTAGAAACCATTCTGTGATAAGCATTTGTGTTTTTCATGTGTTTGCAGACAGATAACTGTGCTGTTTTTATATTTTGGTAGAATTAGAAACCAGTCATTGTTTATGAATTTTTGAAATGAGTTATGTTACTATACTAAAATGTAGTACTCCTTCTAGATGAAGAAATGTGTTTTGGTATAGTGCAAGTAATAGTGTTGTTTGTCTAGAATCACACAGTGAGTATGTGTGCATTTGGGAACCCCTTTGAGAGAAGCATTTGGTAACATCGTGTATTTGCTGACAGATAACTGTTTTAAAACCTGTCATGTTGTCAAGTTTTAGCAGCATTAGAAGCCAGTCTTTGCTTATGCATTGATAAAATGAGTCATGCTTTGACACTAATGTGCTGTACTTTAATATGTAGATTGTGTGTAGTCTCCTTACCCCTTGCACAGTAGTGAATGAGTTTTTGTAAGCTGCTAGGGATAGTGTTGCTTGTCTAGAATCACACTGTGAGTCTGTGTGCATTTGGGAACCACTGTGAGAGAAGTATTTGGTAACATCGTGTATTTGCTGACAGATAACTGTTTTATAACCTGTCTTGTTGTCAAGTTTTAGTAGCATTGGAAGGCAGTTTTTGCTTATGCTTTGATTAAATGAGTCAGGCTTTGCCACAAAAGTGCAGTCCTGAAATATGTAGATTGTGTGCAGTTCCCTTACCACTTCCACTGTAGTGAATGAGTTTTGGTAAACTCCTAAGGATAGTGGTGCTTGTCTAGAATCACACTGTGAGTCTGTGTGTATTTGGGAACCACTGTGAGAGAAGCATTCGAGTATTTTCTGGCAGATAACTCTTTTAAAACCTGTCATGTTGTCAAGTTTTAGTAGCGTTAGAAGCCAGTCTTTGCTTATGCGTTGATTAAATGAGTCATGCTTTGACTCTAAAGTGCTGTACTTAAAAATGTAGATTGTGTGCAGTACCCTTACCTCTTCTAGACTAGTGAATGAGTTTTGGTAAACTCCTAGGATAGTGTTGCTTGTCTAAAATCACACTGTGAGTCTGTGTGCATTTGGGTAAGGATTGTGATAGAAGCATTTGGTAACATAGTGTATTTGCTGACAGATAACTGTTTTAAAACTGGTCATGTTGTCAAGTCTTAGTAGCTTTAGAACCCAGTCTCTGCTTATGCATTAATAAAATAAGTCATTCTTTGACACTAATGTGCTGTACTTAAATATGTAGATTGTGTGCAGTACCCTTATCTCTTCTAGACTAGTGAGTGAGTTTTGGTAAACTCCTAGGATAGTGCTACTTGTCTAAAATCACACTGTGAGTCTGTGTACATTTGGGTAAGGATTGTGATAGAAGCATTTGATAACATCATGTATTTGCTGACAGATAACTGTTTTAAAACCGGTCATGTTGTCAAGTTTTAGTAGCTTTAGAAGCTATTCTTTGCTTATGCATTGATACAATGAGTCAGGGTTTGACACTAAAGTGCAGTTCCATGTACTATTTTCTTCACTGTGCCAGAACTGAAAATGTAAAAGTTTTACCCAGACACTGTCCTAGCAGTAGTCTGATGATTTAGTCAGTTTCCAAGTGCTCATGTTGTGAACCATACATTACCACATAGACTGCTTCAAATGTCTATGCAGTATGCATGCAGTCTTCTAACATACTATACACTTGTCTTTCACATCTTCAATTCCCTAGTCAGTATCCATACAGTCCAGCAAACATCCTGTCACTCCCTTTGCACTCCTCTGGTGACCCATTCAGTACCAAGTACTAATCCATTCACTGTGTCAAAAGCCAACCACTTATAAATTCACCCAGGCACTCTCTTTGCTGTACTCTAATCATTCCGTCAGTTCCCAAGTACTCATGCAGTGAGCCAGGCCTTAGTACCTAGACTGCTTCAAATGCCTATTCACTATGCATGCAGGCCTCTGACCACCTACACAGTTGTCTTTCACACCTTCAATTCCCCAGTCAGTATTCATACACTTCTAGCAAACACCCTGTTACTCACCCAGTGTGTCTCCTTTTAGTACTGTAATCATTCAGTCAGTTAGCATGCAGTCTTTTAGTGAGGTAGGCTTTAGGGCATGAACTGCTTCAAAGTAGTATGCACTATACATGTAGTGTTTTAACCATCATCACACTTGTGGTTCAGGGCTATAGTTTCTTAGTAAGTTTTTATATAAAATGTGTTTGTACAGTAATGGAATAGTATAAATTTGAAAGTTATTAATATACATTTATTTGTGATTCTTTTTTACAGATACAGAACAGGAGTGTTTCTCATCCGTTTGCACTCTTCTCATGCAAGATTGTTTGGCTGAAGGGTCCTTAGGTGTTTCATCATACTTGCCGTGCCGTACGAGTATTTCTTTTTAAGATTTCCTCGCAACAGAACTCTTTTGCAAATCATGCACGTGACCAAGGTGGCATTGATCTTTGTTCGCCCCTCGGGAAAAGTAAAAAAGTTCCACAGCACTGAAGAAAATCGTTGTGGGTGTGGTGCCTCCTCCAAAAATTCATCCTTAGATTCGGTGAATATTTTAAAGCGACAACATTTACAGTTTTTGTAAGTTAAACTTATAACATTTTGTTAGCTGCAAGCATTTTATATATCTGTGATTTGTATCTTGTGGTATTTGGCTGAGAATAGCATGATGGTTTTTTTTAACAATCTTTCTGATTGTTTTTTTTTGCCCGCTGTTAAGTGATGAGTACGATTGAAATCACTATTTTTAGTGAAATTCAATATATTCTGAGAACAGAAAAAAGGCAAACAAATTACTTTGTGGAAATTAGGCTGTGTTGTAAAAAATGTATTATTACATGTTATAATTTTTTTTCCTTTTCTTTCACAGATGCAAATTTGAAAAAAAGGAATTTATATGAATTTAGATTGCAATGAAGATCTGAAAAAAAAGTATACCATTTTTTATTGCTATTACTGTGAAGGTAAGTTTAATTAAGTCTCAATATGCAGAATGAGGAGGTCTGCAAGAAGCTACAAAGTTGAAACACGTTTCTAAAAACACTCTGTTTATATCTATGTAGTATTGAAATCTGACCATAATCAGATATCATGTGACCTGCAAAAAAAGAGATTTGAGGGTTTCATAATATTTCCCATTGTAGCTATTGAAGGACCGCAATCATTTCAACCATTCTTCTTTGAACATCTTTGCTGACAAAACTCTGTGCTTACCTTCTACCATTCGCAAGGAATTTTAAAACTGGAAATATGTCACTTTTTGTAACATAGTTATTGCGCAAGACACTCTTTCATATTTATAAAGAGAGGAAAAGGCACTCTGTGCACTTTTTATGCTCCATGTAAATACAACCTCATTATGCACACCAGTTTGCGTTGAAAGGGTGTTCTATAAGTGTTGTTGTGCATGATTGCACTGAATACTCATAGAACAAGACACATGTCTAGATTTGTCAGAAATCATAAATCTCGATATGTGTGTGAATGCTGCACCATTCTAAAATTGGTGTAGGAAAGCACAACAAGGATAATTGTTTTCATTTCTCCACATTTTAATATCTTCAATGCATGCTACAATGCTCAGCATACATTGAAGGAGAAAAATTCCTTTACTGATTGTTTTTGTGCAGGAAGGTGTGTCTTCCTGAACAAAAACAAACAGCACATGACACAGATATCCTTGAACTATGGTGCAAGGGTGCTTGTGTCACCATATGGCTGCAGTTTAAGCAGCCGTGTAGAGAGATGCATAGATTTGCAACATATTTATGTACATATGTTGCATCCCTGTGCTTCGGAAGTACTACAGCACACTGCAGTTAAAGAGGTTACTGTGTGATGCTGGAGCACTTCCTCATAGTTCTGCATTTATACATTCACAATACGCTACTAATGCATTCATTCAGTCAATTACATACTACACATACATTCATCTAAACTTTCACACACTAACAAAGAAATTTAGCTCTTTTTTTAAACCAGGAAACTTAGTTCTTACAAGAACTTTTTTTTTCTTCTTTCTTCTTTTATATTTGTTTGGGGGTTTTCTGAACAATTTTTATTTATTTTTGTTTTTCTGCAAAAACAAAACAAAAAACAAAACAGGAGGAACCAAACAATGAACTTCAGGGAACAATAAAAATACACAAATAAAAACTAGCAAATGTGACTTTCTTGCCGGCGGCAGATCAGATTGATCGACTGCTCACCGTAGCACAAAGTCGCATTGCACTTAGTGCAGAGCACTTTTAAATATTGAAATTGAGGACAGATGTCCAAATTTTGGGCTGATGGATGCACTCTTGAAGTGCTCGGCTGCGATGAGGTGGAAGGTGCAGGAGCAGGAGTGTCTCTCATCCGTCGGCATTCTTCTCATGCAAGATTGTTTGGATCAAGGGTCCTTAGGTGCTTCATCATATTATCCATGCCGCACGAGTATTTCTTGTTAGGATCCCCTCGCGACAGCTCTCTTTTGCAAATCTTGCATGTGACCAAGGTGGCATTGGTCTTATTCTGCCCCTCGGGAAAAGTAAAAAATGTCCACACCACTGAATAAAAACGTTCTTTGCGTGGTGCCTCCTCCAAAAATTCATCCTCAGATGTATGTGGAGATGCAGGGGATGCCTGCTGCCCTGAAGCCATTTTTAGTTGAAAAAAGTTAGAGCTAAGTGTAAATTGAGTCTAAAAAAATCTTCTTCTCTGCAAAGAGATGCTCCTTCAAAGAAGGTCAGAGAAGAATGATTGAATTGGGTGGGGTCTTTCAATAGTTGGAAGAGGAAGTGTAATGAACCAATCAAATTTCTTTTTTTGCAGGTCACATGGGATCCGCGTACCCTGCACATAGGCAGCACGCACCCAGCGCGCAACCGCAAAATTGAATAAAAAAAATGATACGATTAGATGTAAAATGATATTAGATTTAAGACTAGTTTAGAGTTTGTCTTCAATCAATATTCACATGAAATAGATATATATATGTTTTTTAAAATGTTAAATATTTCGCGGGATCCGCGCACCTACCGCGTCATAGACGCAGATGACGCATCGCGGAAGCGCATAAACATCGCGTTACGTACATCGAACGTGTCGCGTATAGGCTGGGAGTCGCGTTCCGGTCGCATTGCGTTCGAGCACTAAACACGTACCCAACGCATACCATGCGTGGATGCTAACGCGTAGGGATCGAGAACGGTGCGCATAGGGTGCGCGGATCCAAAAACATTGCAAACAAAATATATAAAATAAAGTTTTGAACATATAGTAAAAAAATATTTTGAAAAACCCAATAAAAACAAATAATATTTTTACATTTTTAAAAGAATTAATTAAAAAAATAAATTAAAAAAATGGTGATAAAAAAGAATTTAAAAAAAACATAATTAATGAAATTGACACACTAAATTTGAAAAATATGGAAATCCAATGAAAATCATTAAATATGATATCTTTAGAGATAAGTTATAGATAGGAGTTAGCATTTAAAAAACCTTTGAAATTCACTGAAAAAACCATAGGTTTCATGCACGTTATAGTTAGGAATTGGCATTTAAAAAACCTTTGAACTTCACTGAAAAAAAACAAAGGTTTCAGGGGCGTTATAGTTAGGAATTGGCATTTAAAAAACCTTAGAAATTCACTAAAAAAACCATAGGTTTCAGGGGCGTTATAGTTAGCTGGACATTTCCGTCGTACAAACCCTAGAAATTCCCCTGTTATAGTTAGTTCAGCTAACTATAACTCGCACCCCCGCAATGCACTGCTGATGACGTCACATATTACATCACTCATGACATGGTCACTGACATCACTGATGACATCACTGATGACATCTCAAATGACATCACTGATGACATCACTGATGAAGAAACAACGCACAGAAAGAAAAAAAAGAAATGCAGAACGAAGCAACACAAGTCCACAAAGACAAAGAAAAGAGCAGGAAGAAGCAAGACATGTGCAGAAAGAACAAACAGAGAAGCATAAAGACGCCTTGTTACAAAATCATCCTGTACCCAGACGGGTACTGGACAAGGTATTTGCATAGCTGCGCTTGCGCTGCTGCTAGCGCTTTGTACTTTAAAAAAATTCCTGTTTATTATTTGTGTTGATTTGCTTTATTTGTCCCTGTTTTCATTGGGACCAGGCTGGGTTCTCCCTTTCCCTTACACTGCATTTAAAAGTTTGCAAATCACCGCCGCTTTGGTGGGTCCGGGTCACGGGGGTAGTCCTGGTTGGGCGCCATTTTTGGTTGGGCACTGCTTCTCCCGGCGGGCGCCATTTTGAGCGATCTTGCGCTCGGTCAGCCTCACGGGACGCCTATTTAAGGCGATCTTTACAACGCTGCAGCCGGACAAGGTATTTGCATAGCTGCGCTTGCGCTGCTGCTAGCGCTTTGTACTTTTTAAAAAATTCCTGTTTATTATTTGTGTTGATTTGCTTTATTTGTCCCTGTTTTTATTGGGACCAGGCTGGGCTCTCCCTTTCCCTTACACTGCATTTAAAAGTTTGCAAATCACCGCCGCTTTGGTGGGTCCGGGTCACGGGGGTAGTCCTGGTTGGGCGCCATCTTTGGTTGGGCACTGCTTCTCCCGGCGGGCGCCATTTTGAGCGATCTTGCGCTCGGTCAGCCTCGCGGGACGCCTATTTAAGGCGATCTTTACAACGCTGCAGCTGGACAAGGTATTTGCATAGCTGCGCTTGCGCTGCTGCTAGCGCTTTGTACTTTTTAAAAATTACTGTTTATTATTTGTGTTGATTTGCTTTATTTGTCCCTGTTTTTATTGGGACCAGGCTGGGCTCTCCCTTTCCCTTACACTGCATTTAAAAGTTTGCAAATCACCGCCGCTTTGGTGGGTCCGGGTCACGGGGGTAGTCCTGGTTGGGCGCCATTTTTGGTTGGGCACTGCTTCTCCCGGCGGGCGCCATTTTGAGCGATCTTGCGCTCGGTCAGCCTCGCGGGACGCCTATTTAAAGTTGCCCCTCCCCCCGCGCAGCGGGTCGCGCAGTGGGACGCCGTCGCTTAGCTGGAGTCTAGCCAGAGTCCTGCCCGTCTGCGCCCGTCCGCGCTTAGGACGCGCGAGGCGCAGCGTGCTATTCCTTGGCAGTTTACCAACCGGTGTTGTGATGATCACTTATTCCAAGGAGACTCTGTGGTCCATTGGATTGACTGTTCCTAAGTGTAATCAGGCACCTATCCATCCCCTTAGCGGCCCTTATCGGTGTGCCTGTGGGAGTTGGGCACTTGCCCCTCCCGCTCATACCCGCCAGAGGCCTTCAATTATCGCCTCTCGGAATAATGGCTCGGCGCATGTTCTTTGTATATTTAGCCTGAATGTCAGGTCCTTGGTGCAACACCATCAGGCCATCTTGGACCTCATGCGGGATGAGACCCCAGATATATTTGCCATCACGGAAACCTGGTTGCAGGAAGACGATGCAGCCATTATTAATCTGGCCTTCCCCCCTGAGTATTCCATCTTTACTCTTAATCGTCCATCTAGAGGAGGGGGTATTGCCCTTGCTGTTAAATCTAGTTTCCCCTGTAGCTGGAATGCTTTAGATATTGCTGGGTGCGAAAGCGCCTCTTTTAATATCTCGATCAGTCCCCAGTTTTCGATCTCGGGGATGGTGGTATATCGACCCCCAGGCAGCGACGTTGTGTTCAGAGAAGCTTTCCCTGACGCCGTTAGCTCTCTGGCAATTGGCTGCGCCAATTTTTCCATCTTGGGAGATCTCAACCTCCATTTCGACAATCAGAGCCAGCCGGCTGTTGTTAATATTCTAGCTGACCTCGAAGCCCTTCAGCTGTCTCAAAAGGTATCACAACCTACGCACGTAGGGGGGCATATATTGGACCCCTTTTTCACTAATCTAACGGAAGCTACAGTCTCTTCCATCTCACCTTTAGGGTGGACGGACCACTCTTTAGTGGCTACCCGGGTTTCTCTGCCTGAGATCCCCTCTACTCCCCCAGTTAGATTAGTCCCTAGAAGGCACTGGAATAAACTTAGGCTGGAAGACCTTCATCACGTTCTGGCTGTAGATCCGTTAGGACCCTTGGACAATGTGGAAACGGGTTACCACCAGTTCTGCCAGTGGATTACCAGGGCGCTTGACTCACTGATTGCCATCATGGTTAGTAAGAGAGTCGAGCCCCTGGTATGACAGCGCCCTTCGTGCTTTGAAAGGGAGCTGTAGGCGGGCCGAGAGAGAGTGGCGGAGGTCTTATGATACTGCTAAGAAAGCATTGTATCTGACTTCCGTTAAGGTCTATCACCGTGCCATCTGTAGAGCCCGCGCGGCGTTCTACGCTGCAGAATTCCGCAATAGTATTAACCCATCTAAATCTATATTCAAGGCTCTCAAAGATCTTTTGGCAAAAAGAATCTCCTCCCAGGCAACGGCTTCTACCTCTCACTGTGAGGCCTTGGCTTCTTTCTTTCTGGAGAAAGTGCAGGGCATCTACCGGGCCTTTCCCTGCACGGGGCCATCATCGGGGGCCCTGGATATTATCCCTGGCCTCCCTATTTTGGATTCTCTCCCCTTGCTTCTTCCTGAGGGATTTGATAGGCTGACCCAGAAAATTAAATCTGGATCACCCTTGGATCCGTTAAGACCTGCCCTCTTCAGGGACTAGTCTTTTGTGGGACGTTCCATGGTACGCTCCTTGATTAACATCTCGCTGGCCACGGGTATGGTTCCAGCTAAATGGAAGCGGGCAGTGGTTTCTCCTATACTGAAGAAACCCTCACTGGATCCGTTAAAACCGGAGAGCTACCGGCCCATTTCCTTGCTTCCTTGGACGGGAAAGATTGTGGAGGCCCACGTCAATCAGGTTCTTTCTGACCATCTTACCCGAGCCAATATTCTGGATGCTACTCAAAACGGGTTTCGGGCTGGGCACAGCACGGAGACAGCCCTTCTCGCCATGGCTGAACATCTGCGTATGGTGCTGGATGTGGGACAGACGGCGGCTCTGGTATTATTAGATCTGAGCGCCGCCTTCGATACTGTCTCACACCGCATCCTTCTGCACCGCCTGGAGGAGATAGGCATTACTGGGCTTGCCCTACAGTGGTTCCGTTCCTTTCTCGACGAGCGTTCCTTCTGTGTTGCTATACCGCCGTATCAGTCCAAATTCCATCCGCTGGGCCTGGGGGTGCCGCAGGGATCCTCACTGAGTCCCACGTTATTCAATCTTTACGTGAGACCGCTGGCTGATGTCGCCAAGCAGTGGTGCATGACTATGGTCTCATATGCCGACGACACTCAGCTAGCGGTTACTATCAGTGGAGATGCTGGGCAGGATGCCCCTCGGTTCCAGAGTGGACTGAGGGCGGTGGCGAGCTGGATGAATTCCAACTGTCTCCAGCTCAACACTAAGAAGACCGAGGTCATGGTGGTCGGGAAGGGGATGGAACTCTGGGGTGATAGATGGTGGCCTCCGGAGCTTGGGCCGTCCCCAATTCCGGTAACGGAGTTGAGAAACTTGGGAGTGTGGCTGGATCCCACTCTTAGCTTCGTCGGGCACACTAAGAAGACAGCGGCCTGTTGTTTTGGGGTCCTTCGGAGTTTAAGACCTGTCCTGAAGTTTTTTGACCCCCCTACCAGGCAGCTGGTGGTTCAGGTAACAGTAATATCTCGCCTGGACTATGCAAGCTCACTCCTGGTAGGGGTCAACCAGGCAGAAATCATCCGCCTTCAACGTGTCCAAAATGCTGCAGCTAGAGCCATAGTTGGCCTGCCTAGGTCCTGCTCTGTCTCTAGCACTCTTCGATCTTTACATTGGCTGCCAATTAAGACAAGAATTCATTTTAAAGTCCTATGTTTGGCTTTTAAGGTCTTGAAGGGATCAGCTCCCCAGATCCTCTCTAATCTCTTGTCTTGGTATGTCCCGACCCGTTCTCTGAGATCATCGGGCCAAGCGCTTGCTGTGGTCCCAAGGTTTAAGCTTAGCCGTGCTGGTGGCCGGTCCTTTCGGGTCATAGCAGCAGGGCTTTGGAACTCTCTTCCGATTGAGATTCGTTTGATGGAAGACCTTCTATTGTTTCGGAAAGCTATCAAAACCTTTCTGTTTTGACTTTTCCTTTTCTGGTTGTTCTCTTTTTTCTGTTGAGTGTTAGTTATGTCTTACCTTGTCATGCGCCAGGACGCACCTTAGCTGGGGCAGCTGAGCGCACTACAAATGTGCCTAACATAACATAACATAACATAACATAACTGACTCTGACTAACCAGGCCTAGAGCCCATGGTATGCTAAAAGACAGTGAAAACACCTACATACACTGGGGTCCAACTAGCCCTCCAGGTACCTCCAGTAAGTGCCACAGAGCTGCGTTGCAGAGAGGTGTAAAATGGGGCGTGGCCTGGACCACCTCTCTGCAACGCAGCCCGGTGGTGCTTACTGGAAGTTCCTGGTGGGCTAGTTGGCCCCCAGGGACCCCCAGTATTGAAGGGGAATTAATTCCCCAACTAAAAACGCACCGCAGGGTGCGTTTGCAGAGTGTTGCTGGAGAGGGAGGGGCCTCTGGCACGATCGTGTGTATTTTTATATTTTTATTTTTAAAGAAGGCGGGCTGTGTGGCCCCCCTTCCTTTTCTATTTTATGGACCCCATCCCCCAGTTCCTGCCCCCTTTTTTACATTTCTTTTTTAAACGGAAAGGGGCCGCATGGCCCCTCTCCCGAGGCCATCCCCCGGGGCATGGCCAGTGGGTTTTAAAAAAAATATATTTGGAGGGGGCTGTGTGGCACCCCTCCTCAGGACATTTATAGCCCTGGGGCCCCTTCCCCCGGGGCCTGGATATGCATTTTCTTTGCTTTATTTTTTTAATTATGGGGGAGGGGGCCACGTGACCCCCCTCCCTGTCCACTTCTGGCCCCGGGGACCCCATTTCCCGGGGCCTTGCCACATCGTTGGGGACTGTGGGGGTTCCCAATTCCCCCACAGTCCCGCCAGCTCCCCACCTCCTGTGGGAGCCGGCATTGCTTTTCCACACGGGGAGCTGCTAAGATGCAGCTCCCCTGTGGAAAAGCAATGTGGTTTGGTTTTTGGAAGAGAGAGCAGGTTCCCTGCTTTCTCCCTCCAAAAACCAAACCAGAGTTTGCTATGACAGGGCGCGAGCCGCAAGGCTCCCGCCCTGTCATATCAAACTGCGGTGTCCCTGGGGTGAGCTCCCCAGGATACTGCTGGAGCCGGCCCAGGAGGGTGGCAGTTCCCAGGGCCATCATTGGCTCCAGGAGGGGGGCCGCGCAGCCCCCTCCCAACATTAACACAGCCCCGGGGGGTGGTAGTTTCCGGGGCACGGAGGTCCGTTACAGACCCCCGAATTTGAATAATTAGTGCCCTGGGGAGGTGGTGGTACCCGGGGCATGTGGGGGGACGAGTCCCCCCACACAGTGTGTCTTTTTTTTTTTTAAAAGCCCCGAGGGGTGGTTGTCCCCGGGGCAGTGGGGGGGGGGCGTGTGCCCCCAGCTAATTAATAAATAAAAGCCCCGGGGAGTGGCAGTCCCTGGGGCTTGGGTGGCCTCCAAGGCCTCCCTACAGGTTTAATAACAAACCCCGGGGGTGGCGGTCCTCAGGGCAGCAGGGGGCCATGTGCCCCCTGCAAATACTCATGCAAAGCCCCGGGGGTCACTGGATGATGTCATCAGTGATGTCATCAGTGATGTCATTTGAGATGTCATCAGTGATGTCATCAGTGATGTCACTGACCATGTCATGAGTGATGTAATATGTGACGTCATCAGCGAGTTATAGTTAGCTGAACTAACTATAGCGAGGAATTTCACTGGTTTTGTACAATGTCCAACTAACTATACCTTTCCCTAAAACCTATGGTTTTTTCAGTGAATTTCTAAGGTTTTTTAAATGCTCATTTCTAACTATAACGTGCCTGAAACCTATGTTTTTTTCAGTGAATTTCAAAGGTTTTTTAAATGCTAGTTTCTAACTATGCCTAGAGAGGTAGGACATGTGATGAAAGAAGAAACAACGCAGAGAAAATAAAAAAAAGAAATGCAGAAAGAAGCAACACAAGTCCACAAAGACAAAGAAAGCAGCAGGAAGAAGCAAGACATGTGCAGAAAGAACCAACAGAGGAGCAGAAAGACGCCTTGTTACAAAATCATCCTGTGCCCACAACTTTTTCAGATGGGTACTGGTGGTAACTGACTCTGACTAACCAGGCCTAGAGCCTGTGGTATGCTAAAAGACACTTTGAATACAATGAAAACACCTACATACACTAGGGAACACTATTCTTTGGGGTACCCCTGTGATTAGCATGACCTCCTCTGTAGGCCCCTAGTACCTAATAGGGCAGGGGGATTAAAACTACCTCTTAAAACGCACCACGGGGCGCGTTTGCACACTGGTGAAGGGAGGGGTGGGCCTGAGGTGACATGTGTGCAGACACGCCCTGTGGCACATTTTAAATTGGGGTATTAAGTCCCCTTGAATCCTGAGGGTCCCTGGGGTCCAACTAGCCCACCAGGTACCTCCAGTAAGCGCCACAGGGCAGCGTTGCAGAGAGGTGTAAAACGGGGCTTTGCCTGGACCACCTCTCTGCAACGCAGGTCTGTGGCGCTTACTGAAGGCACTTGGTGGGATGGTTGGCCCCCAGGGACACTCAGGATTGATGAGGAATTAATTCCCCAACTTAAAACATACCACAGGGTGTGTTTGCACACATGACACCTCAGGCCCCGCCCCCTCCCTTCACCACTGTGCAAACGCATCCCGTGGCATGTTTTAAGTTGGGGGAGTAAGTCCCCTTCAATCCTGAGGGTCCCTGGGGTCCATCTAGCCCACCAGGTACCTCCAGTTAGCGCCACAGGGCTGAGTTGCAGAGAGGTGGTCTGAGGCCACGCTCCTTTTTACACCTCTCTGCAATGCAGCCCTGTGGCACTTACTGGTGGTACCTGGTGGGCTAGTTAGCCCCCAGGGACCCTCAGGATTGAAGGGGAATTAATTCCCCACCTTATAACGCACCACCCCCGGGGCCTGCCTATGCGTTTTTTGCTTTATTTTTTTAATTATTGGGGAGGGGGTCCACGTGGCCCCCCACCTTGGGAACTTCTGGCCCCGGGGACCCCATCCCCGTGGCCTGGCCACATCGTTGGGGACTGTGGGGGTCCCCAATTCCCACACAGTCACGCCGGCTCCCCGCCTCCTGTGGGAGCTGGCATTACATTTCACACGGGGAGCTGCTAAGATGCAGCTCCCGATGTGGAAAAGCAATGTGGTTTGTTTTTTGGAAAAGAGAGCAGGTTCCCTGTCATAGCAAACTCACCCCGGGACACTGCTGGAGCAGGCCCTGGGGGTGGCGGTTCCCAGGGCCATCATTGGCTCCATGAGAGGTGGGAACAGGACCAAGAAATTGAGAAGCCTAGAATCAAAAACGATAATCAGATTCCACACCAAACAGCCGGCAGGTCTGAATGGGGACGAGTAACTACATGGTCATTTGTAAACATTCATGCATCAGAACACTAATCAAGATCATAATTATGATTAAAACCGACACAGGGGCACTGACCCCGATAATTTGAAAAATTGTCAGGATGGGGTCAAATTGACTGACTCCAAGGCACTCAACCGCAATGTAATCTGCTATCTGAGAGAGAGATTGTGTCAATTGTTCGAAAGACATAAACAATATACTAATACATAAGAAAGAACACATTGTATGTAGAATGACATGCACTTTATAATATTTCACTTGTAAATAAAAAACACATTTCCCATAATGCATCATAATGCTTGATTGGGTAATTTTGCATAAATAGACACAAAAGTTGGATCACCGCTAACAGTGATCAAGACCATGTTGGTTGAAACCCTTTGGTCTGTGAGAGAACTTGATGGTGTTGGCTGTTACACACTGGATTAAATAAGCCTGGTAATCTAACCTCCTGGAGTGCGAGTAATCCTTTCCTTGGTGAAAAAATGTATATATATATATTCACTAAAAAAGGTTACAGAGACATTATAGTTAGGCTCAGCTTTCACTCGTATAATACCAGAGAAATTCAGTAGTTGTAGTTAGTTGAGCTAACTATAACTCACGCCCTTGCAATGCAGTGCTAATGACCTCACATATTGCATCACTCATGACATGGTCAGTAACATCACTGATGAAATCACTGATGACATCTCAAATGACAGCACTGATAACATCAGCCACAGAATCTCTGATGCACCCACTCACGGTGCTCTGCAGGTGCTCCTTACAAACCGTAGCAAATTGCAATGTTCCAGGGGTGGACTCCCTAGGACATTGCTGGAGCTGTCCCTGGGGGTGGCAGACCCCAAGGCCATGTATGGCTCCAGGAGGGAGGCTGCGCAGCCCCCCTCATTTCTTCTTTTAGGGCTTGCCCCGGGGAGATGGCAGTCCCTGGGGCCGAGAATGGCCTGGGAAGAAGGGTCACTCTCCCATTTTGGAGTTTGACCCGGGGAGGTGTGGGTCCCCAGCACAGGGGGGTCTACAAGGCCCTCACATATTATTATGATGAGCCCAGGTGGCAGTCCCCAGGGCTGTGGGTGGTCCCACTAAATGTCCTGTGTAGGTGGAGGTCCCCGGGGCTTTGATAAACCCCTAGGGGGGGGGACCTTGTGCAGCCCTACCTATATCTATGATATGCCCCCAGGAGCTGGCCCACCTGGGGGGTTATTTAAAGCAAGCGCTGGAGCCCACACTTGTTTTAATTATTTTTACTGCAAATTCACAAATATCATGATTTTGCGGCAAACATTTAAAAAATATAATGTTTTTTTGCCATGGCGTGGTCCCAGAGGGCCCACAGGATCATGGCTTGCAGTCAGAGTATTCCTACCCTGCCCTCTTGTCTTTATTTTCCATTATTTTCCTTTGGACTCTGCGAAGCCGAGTACCAAGATAGCTGTCAACACTCCCTGGTTGGACTATTGGCAGCCAATCAGAGCTGTGCGTTTCCCTGAACGAGCTTCTCTTTTTTCATAAAATATCCTCGGCCAGAGATATCACTATAATTTTTTTTTGAATATCTCAATAACTACTGAATGGATTTTCATGAAATAATGAAAGGGACAGTCTTCGTAACAACACCTACCTTTCTACCAAATGTGGTGCAATTCTATCCAATGATTCAGGCAGTAGTCATGTTGACAGGCTCTTATGGGAATTAACATTGCAAACGCACACTTTTTTCAACCTTACTTTTCTCAGCCTCCATCTCATGAATCCTCCCCAAACTTGCCATGTGCAACAAGAATCATCGGAGCATGTTCTTTGGGTAATTTCCTTAAAATGTTTCAAACAGCATCAAAGTTATAGGCAAGTGAAGAAAATATTTTCTTATGAAAACATTGTACTTACCATCTACTGGTGACAGCCAAAAGGATATATATATATATATATATATATATATATATATATATATATATATATATATATATATATATATATATATATATATATATATATATATATATATATATATATATATATATATATATATAGTTCTCCAACCGCTAAGCAGAACAAAGCGTGGCGCACACTCTCAGAATGTATTTAACTTATTTTATTCTGCTCCCATCGGCAGACAAACGTGTTTCGGCCATGCTGGCCTTCGTCAATGTGCTACATATATATATCACTCCAAACCAGGGCCACAGCAGCTGTGCACAGGTACGTTGTAATTTATTCTGGCATGACGAGTTTCGGTGAATACCTTCCTCAAATGCCAAACACTCTGGGTCAAATTCACAGGTCTCCTTATATACGTGTTACTTCACTCCCATTGGAGAAACCAGAAGGTTATTGACACTGCAAGTCCCAGCATCCCCTTCTTTGGGCGCTGCTGCTTACTTTTTGCCAACAGATTTTTTGATGAAATATTATTTACACTACCAGTGCTGAGCTTATGTCCTCCGCAATTCCTGATGCCCTGCATGCCGGCAGGTGTGGTGTAAGTACACGGCGTCTCACCATGAAGTCAATGTCCGTTTAATAGCTGGATATATTCCCTTTCAGGTATGCAGCAGTTCATAGTCTTTCAATAACTGAAAAACAATTTCCATCCAGATGCCACTGTTGACTCCTGAACACTGAAGGACGGGTCCCCCGCATGCTAGTGGCAACATAGAAATATCACTCCAATCGCTTCCTCCGAGAAACAACAGTGGACACAGCAGCTTTGCACAGGTATGTTGTAATTAATTCTGGCATGACGTGATTCGGTAAATAACTTCCTCAAATGCCAAACACTCTGGCTCCTATTCACAGGTCTCCTTATATGCATGTTACTTCACTCCTATGCTGTGAGGTCATGTGCTCTGGGCGCTGTGTCACACCTGTCCAATTAGTGTCAGCAATATTTTATACGTAGTAGGAGGAAGTTTTGTTTGGAACATGGTAACTTGTATATGGTGCTGGTAAGTGATCCGCAGCACTGCCAAAGGCAGTGCACCCAGGACATGCAGCAGACGTGCAAGGTATGAGTGGACGTGAATGGAGTCGACCATGTGTTCGGGCTGCCATGCTATGCGTCAGTGGCTCTGCTTATAGCTGCATTGGCTTGCCGTGTGCCAGTCTTGTGGATGAAATGGCACAGCTTGGTGCAATGAGCCGGGTCTGTGTGCAATGGGTGCAGGGCAGGGTTGTGGTGGGAGTATGTGTGATGGCCATTTCAGGCACGCTAACTACGATGAAGGACTTTTGAGCGTGGGATGTCCACTCGTTGTTGTCAAATCGGGCAGTGCGTAGTGTGGGAGACGGATGCATATATTATCGTATCTGTCAGGGGGGCTGGCCACTTGCAAGTTCCTTCTCAGAGCAGCAGATGTGTTAGCGCAAATTAGCTCAGACGAAGAACCTTTGATCCCTACAGTGACTTCTCCAGCTGCATTCATACAGGATGTGTACAAAGGCCGGTCGTGGGTGTTGTGGGATGTCTGCGACCCTGGTCATCATGGATGAGATGCCCAGCACATGGCACATGGGCGGGTTCACTGTGTGTTACGTTGCCAAACAGCTGCTCCTCCCTCCCACGAGCCCACACACTTTTGTGCGCTGCGCTGTTGTATCCTGTGCACTCCTACGGCACACCTTTGTAATGGCTATTCACGCATGTCCTGCAGGATTCCAATCACACCGTGACACTGCCGTTTGGAGGTGGTGCATGCCACTTTACAACATCGACTGCTGCGGCCCTTGTGGCGGCCACACCAGAACACAGAGACATACTTACCGCACTTCTTGCACACGGACATGTGTGAGACACCCCGTTCCCTTTGCCGCTTGTGCATGTAGGAGGATGCGTGCGTAGCTACATCTCCAGGTTCACTGCCAATGCTGAAGTGACATGGTAACGTCCGCTGAAGACAGCACACTGATGTAGCAGGGCCCGTGCCTATCATGCTAACACAATGACCACACGGACATACTTGCTCAGATGTGGGTTCGGGGGCGTTGGCGGTCCTGGGCTTGTTGTGATGAGTGTTATGGCCCTCGTGGGTATCCGTGTATCATGCTCATTGACTCTATGGCACCTGTGGGTGTTCAAGTGTGGCTCTTGGCTGAGTTCCCTTTCATGCTACAGGTAGTGGTCCTGCTTAACACCAGCAGAAAGCAGGTGTAAAATCTCTGGTGCTAACGCAGCTTATCGTCGGAATTTATTTCACATCGCAGTTTTTGCCTTTCGTTGTGAAAGTTGTGATGTGGTTTTTTCATGTACAGAAAAATAAATGAACTGGGCAGTGTATCCCGTCACGATCCAGCACCTGACCCACTATTCACAATCAATATAAATACAATGAAATTTCTTCATTGATTTTGTGTGTACACTGTAAATGACCCACTACCACAGTGCAATTCAATACAGGATTTTAGTATTTAGAATAAATCGCAAAGGTGCACCTTGTGTGTTTTTGCACGGAAACGCCTATTCTGCATCTCATTATCAGCACTTTAATGCAACTACAGTTGAGATAAATCTAACACACTATTCAGAAGCTGGTGCAAACAGCAGACATCACCAGTATTCCCGCGATAACTGCCCCAAAATTTAACACCATGGTGGACACCACCAAATAACAGTAATAACAACGAGAAAGAGTCACACAGCAGTTAAGTAAGAACCAAAAACGTTATTGAATTTTTCTTTTCAAACTTTCTTTTTTTGTAACCCTATATATAAAGGATAAAGCAAATTTAACAAAATGAACACAAAACAACAAGGCAGAAGACTCCTGTCAGGAGCATGAATGTCGACGACACAACCTGGAAAATAAAGCACAACATAAGGATGTGTGTAATGATGCACATATCAAAGGAGCGAGACACGGAGAAGGAAAAAAAGCCAGAGAGAAAAAGAGAGGGAAGGAAAGAAAGGAAGTGAGAAAGGGAGATAGAGAAAGAGAAGGAAGGAAAGGAAGGAAGAGAGTGAGAGAGAGAGAGTGAAGAGAGGGAAGTGAGAGAGAGAGAGAGAGAGATGCTGCCGCCCCTGCACATCCATGACCAAATAATTACCTGCTGCCACCGGAGTGTGTACCAGTGGGCACTCCACATGCCCGTCAAAGTTCCGCGGCCTGGCAGATCTCACAGATGTCATTGAGTCATGAATGGCGGAGACCACATCAGCTTCTCCATGGCCGGCAGATCCCACACATGTCGCTGAGTCCTGAGTCATCAATGGCGGAGACCACATCAGCTTTGGGTGCCGCTAACCCTGTGCAACGCAAGTCAGTGCCACGTGGTGGTAGGCCGCTGACGGCCATACAACTTAGGGTGCGACTAACCCTGTGTAACTCAAGTCCACGCGACGTGGTGGTAGGCCCCTGACAGCCACATCAGTTTCGGGTGGCACTAACCCTGTGCAAGTCAAGTCCGCACCACGTCGTAGTAGGCCCCTGACGGCCATACGGCTCAGGGTGTAACTAACCCTCTGCGCAACTTTTCATGGACTCTTTATGATTGAGACCCGTGGAGCGTCCGCCATCCAGTCACCACCAGCATTAAAGGATGTGACGTTGTCGATGCATTATATTTGCATGGTCACATAGCCTGTGACGTATGTGCCGTATGGGTGTGATGTATGTGCAAACCTGCCCTCAGGGAGTGGCCGTGACATGTTGACAACTAGAGCACTGACCTTCACACCAACAGCGAGTACGCCTGCGTCAGGTAGCTATATGGGGGTGTGAAAATGTGTTTACTCAATTGATTTTCCATAGGAAACTTTAGACAAGGCTACAGGTTAAACTGCTGAACGGAATTACGCAAAGTTTGGTAGGGAGAAAGGTCATGGTCCAGAAAGCGCGCTTTCTTGCATCGAGTGAAAATATAAAAGAAAGGTCCTGGGGCAATTTAATATACCGGAGCTCTGTCTGTGTGAGATAACCCTTTCACGCTCCCTCTTCCCAACATCACCACTTCGCAGCTATAACGTTAGAAGCCATTCTGTTGGGTTGCAGCTCTCTACCTTTGCAAGCTTGTGGGATCGGCTTGTATTGAACAAGGTTAGTGGCACCATGTGTCGCACCTTGTGTTGTACAGGGTTAGTGGCACCACGTGTCGCCGGCCTTGCATATGGAAATATGCCTGACTAATAAAAGGGAGTCTAGTGCTGTGGTCGCTGCCACGAAGTTGGGGTCACTGCCACTCAGGACTCAGGACACAGTTCCACATGTGGGATCGGCTTGTGTTGAACAGGGTTAGTGGAACCATGTGTCGTGGCCTTGCATATGGAAATATGCCTAACTGTTCAAAGGGAGTATGCTGCTGTTGTCGCAGCCACGGACTTGGGGTCACTGCCATTTAGGACTCAGGACACAGTTCCACATGTGGGATCGGCTTGTGTTGAACAGGGTTAGTGGCACCACGTGTCACCGGCCTTGCATATGGAAATATGCCTAACTGATCAAAGGGAGTATGCTGCTGTGGTCGCTGCCATGGACATGAGGTCACTGCCATTCAAGACTCAGGACACAGTTCCACATGTGGGATTGGCTTGTGTTGAACAGGGTTAGTTGCACCACGTGTCGCGCCTTGTGTTGTACAGGGTTAGTGGCACCATGTGTAGCCGGCCTTGCATATGGCAATATGACTAACTGACCGAAGGGTGTCTGGTGCTGTGGTCGCTGCCACGGACTTGGGGTCACTGCCATTCAGGATCAGGACACAGTTCCAATTGTGGGATTGTTTGGCTTGTGTTGAACAGGGTTAGTGGCACCACGTGTTGCCAGCCTTGCATATGGAAATATGCCTAACTGATCAAAGGGAGTGTGCTGCTGTGGTCGCTGCCACAGACTTGGGGTCACTGCCATTCAGGACTCAGGACACAGTTCCACATGTGTGATCGGCTTGTGTTGAACAGGGTTAGTGGCACCATGTTTCGTGCCTTGTGTTGTACAGGGTTAGTGGCACCACGTGTAGCTGGCCTTGCATATGGTAATATTCCTAACTGATGAAAGGGAGTCTGGTGCTGTGGTCGCTGCCACGGACTTGGGGTCACTGCCATTCAGGAGTCAGGTCACAGTTCCACATGTGGGATTGTTCAGCTTGTGTTGAACAGGGTTAGTAGCACCACGTGTGGCCGGCCTTGCATATGGAAATATGCCTAACTGATCAAAGGGAGTCTGGTGCTGTGGTCGCTGCCACGGACTTGGGATCACTGCCATTCAGGAGTCAGGACACAGTTCCACATGTGGGATCGGCTTTGGTTGAACAGGGTTAGTGGCGCCACATGTCGCCGGCCTTGCATATGGAAATATGCCTAACTGATGAAAGGGAGTCTGGTGTTGTGGTCGCTGCCACGGACTTGGGGTCACTGCCATTCAGGAGTCAGGTCACAGTTCCACATGTGGGATTGTTCAGCTTGTGTTGAACAGGGTTAGTGGCACCACGTGTCACCGGCCTTGCATATGGAAATATGCCTAACTGATGAAAGGGAGTCTGGTGCTGTGGTCGCTGCCACGAATTTTGGGTCACTGCCATTCAGGACTCAGGACACAGTTCCACATGTGGGATTGTTCGGCTTGTGTTGAACAGGGTTAGTGGCACCATGTGTTGCCGGCTTCTGTTGAACAGGGTTAGTGGCACCATGTGTTAAGGCTTGAGTTGAATTCTGCCTCAATAAGTCTACGTGGCGATGACTTGTGGTGCAGTGAGTTAGTTGCACCTGAAGCAGTCAGCATGTGCGCACCCTGCAATGATACGTGGTCCAGGCGGGCCTCACTGGTAGCAATGTCTTTACGTGCTTTGAAAGAATCTTCATAGCAGTCAAAATCTCCAAGTAATTCCATTTCAGTCCTCCAAGGTTTGAAGAGTTGCAGAAGAGCTAAATAGAAAAACTCGCTCTTATCTGGAGTATCACAACTTAATTTGCTGTGATTAATCAAATTTCCTTTGGCATTCTTTAAGAAACATCCATCAGATCCAATTACAGTATATTTCCCTTCATTTAATTTTTCTGTGACATTTTTTCTAAAACTATAATGTTGCAGTATTTCATATAGACATATGTTTTCCAGGTATGGACTTTTATTTGGATAGTATGCGAGGAACAGTAATTGAGTTATCTGCAACATATTGTATGTCCATATTTGCATTCCACATCTTCAAAAATACTGGATTGTAATCATTAATGTACTTCGATTCTTGTGTTCTTTTTATATTATAAGTATTTTTGGGTGATTTTTGAGTGATAGTATTCCTCACTGCTGACATAAAACTGTTCACTCTTCCTTGAGATGACTTATGGTGCACTGAGTTAGTAGTACCTTTGGCGCTCAGCGTGTACGTACCCTGCGATGATGCGTGGTCCGGGAGGGCCGCACTCGGATCAATGTCTTTTGTCTATTGAATTCTGCCTCAATAAGGCCACGTGCCGATGCCTTTATGGTGCACTGAATTAGCAGTACTTTTGGCGCTCAGCGTGTACGTACCCTGCAATGATGTGTGGTCTGGGGGGGCCGCACTCGGAGAAATGTCTTTTGCCTATTGGATTCTGGCTCAATAAGGCCACGTGGTGATGATTTATGGTGCACTGAGTTAGTAGTACCTTTGGCGCTCAGCGTGTACGTATCCTGCGATGATGCATGGTCCGGGAGGGCCGCACTCGGATCAATGTCTTTTGTCTATTGAATTCTGCCTCAATAAGGCCACGTGCCGATACCTTTATGGTGCACTGAATTAGCAGTACTTTTGGCGCTCAACGTGTACGTACCCTGCAATGATGCCTCGTCTGGGGGGGCCGCACTCGGAGCAATGTCTTTTGCCTATTGGATTCTGGCTCAATAAGGCCACGTGGCGATGATTTATGGTGCACTGAGTTAGTAGTACCTTTGGCGCTCAGCGTGTACGTATCCTGCGATGATGCATGGTCCGGGAGGGCCGCACTCGGATCAATGTCTTTTGTCTATTGAATTCTGCCTCAATAAGGGCACGTAGCGATGACTTATGGTGCACTGAGTTAGTAGTACCTTTGGCGCTCAGCGTGTACGTACCCTGCGATGATCCGTGGTCTGGGGGGGGCCGCACCCAGAGCAACGTCTTTTGTCTATTGAATTCTGCCTCAGTAAGGCCACGTTTTGATGACTTGTGGTGCACTGAGTTAGTGGTACCTTTGGCGCTCAGCATGTGCGCACCCTGGCATGATGCGTGGTCCGAGAGGGCCGTACTGGGAGGAATGTGTCTTGCCTACTGGACTGCGTCATCTGCCATCGCTACTCCATCTGAATTGTGATGCCTGCTGTCCGCAGTGTAGATCGAAGGCAGTAGTCTCTACAGACATAAGTCTGCGGTGCTGTGCCACGGGGGTCGCAGGGGGCCTGAGTCGAGGAGACCCGGGGTCATGGCGGCAGCCTCGTGGCAGAGTGAGGCCCGCCACTCTGGCACAGTCGTTGGTCTTCACAGTTCACAAGTGAACCATGCCCAGATCCCTGGCCTATTTATTCACACTCCTACGCTGAAGTGGCGTACGTCGGACCAGCCCACTCCAGTTATGCTTATGCTTACAGGGGGGGATGATACAGCTACATGACTAGTGTGTGACGTAACATGGTTGGGTCCACTGTCCACAACACTACAAGCACCAGTAGTATTTGTGCACATGGAGAGGTGTGTGCATACTGAGATATGTCCAGCACATCACCGCTACACTTTGCATTGTGTGCATTGTTATTCATGGGTGAATTGCTTCCTTCACATATAGTTTGTTCACACCTGTCCCAATATTCAGCTATTATGTGACTGAGGGGCAATGCCATTTTCAGAAAGTTTGCTGTTTTGTTCTGCGCTGCCTTGGTGGTAGAGGTGGGTCCTTGGGGTGGTGGTGGGTGTTGTGGCGTTCTTGGGTGTCTGAGCTGCTTGATCAGTAGGTCTATGACATGTGTTGATCTTCAGATGTGACACTGGGCTGGGCTCCCTTTCATACTGTATGTAGTTGTTTAATATTTAAAAACAAGAAGACATTAAATAATAAATTTAAAAAATACAAAAACAATTTTTAGGATATTAAAGTTACACAATATCACTTTTTTTTCAAAATTACTGAGAAAAACATAGATTTTATGAATATTATAATTAGAAATTAGTATTTAAATAACCTTTGAAATTCACAAAAAAACATAGGTCTCAGGAAGATTAAAGTTAGAAATTAGTATTTAAAAAAAACAATCAAATTTACTGAAAAAACGATTGCCACATTGCTCAACACTGAGCTATTATATGGCTAAGGGACCATGACGTTTTTGGAGGGTTTGCTGTCCTGTTCTGCACTGCGTTGGTGGTAGTAGGGAGAGGGGTTGTTCGGGGGGGAGGTCCTGAGGGTTGTGGCAGTGGGTGTTGTTCTTCTTGGGTGTCAGAAAGAACTATAGGTTAAATGAACATTATAATTAGAAGTTAGCATTAAAAAAACATTGAAATTAACTGAAAGAAAAATAGGTTTCAGGCACGTTATAGATAGAAATTAGAATTAAAAAAACCTTAGAAATTCACTGAAAAAATCATAGGTTTTTTCAGGGACATTATAGTTAGAAATTAGCATTTAAAAAACCTTAGAAATTCACTGAAAAAACGATAGGTTTCAGGGACGTTATAGTTACTTGGACATTTGACTCATATAAAACCAGAGAAATTCGCCCGTTATAGTTAATTGAGCTAACTATAACTCGTGCGCCCGCAATGCACTGGTGATGATGTCACATATTACATCACTCATGACATGGTCAGTGACATCACTCATGACATCACTGATGACATCTCAAATGACATCACTGATGACATCATCCACGTGATAGTCTAACACACCTCCTCATACTCTGATATAACGTTTGATACACTAAAATACAGACTACCATTTTTGAAACCATGGAAACACCGATACCAGATACTAGATACCCATTCACTGATTCCTATCTATATATTGTGAGATAGACATACACTCATACAGTCACTCTTAGATGCTGTCACTCATGATTACATCAGTATAATATCCACTCATACACCTATACATACATTCACACAGTGCTACTGATCCATAGAGTTACTCACACATCTACTCAGTCATGCTAAAAATCAATTACACCCATGTACTCACCTATGCAGATATATACACACCACCTGACTTATTTATACACACACCACCTCCCTTATTTATATAGATACAACCAGTAAATCAGCCATTCAGACATGTATGCACAGAGTCAGACACTCCCCAGCCACCCACATAGACATTCAGACACCCATACAGATACTCATACAATCAATCAATAACCCATATAGACACTGATGTAGCCACTCACCAACCCATGCACCTGCTTACACACCAACTGAGAGACTAATATAGACATTCACACAGTTTAGTCACTACCCATGCATTCAGTAACATACGTTCAATCAGTGACTTATATAGTCAGTCATGCATCTACTAAATAATCCATTCAGGCACTTCTACATCCACTCATTCTTCAAGAGACCTTGGTATAGATATAAATGAAAAATATATAAACTTTACAGAAGCACACGATCACTGGACGATGTCATCAGTGATGTCATCAGTGATGTCATTTGAGATGTCTTCAGTGATGTCATGAGTGATGTCACTGACCATGTCATGAGTGATGTAATATGTGACGTCATCACCAGTGCATTGCGGGCGCGCGAGTTATAGTTAGCTCAACTAACTATAACGGCGAATTTCTCTGGTTTTATATGAGTCAAATGTCAAAGTAACTATAACGTCCCTGAAACCTATGTTTTTTTCAGTGAATATATATTTTACTTTGCACGCATTTACTTTTTTTTAGACATCCAGCACTCACTACGAGATTTCAGGAGTCCTTTTTTAAAACGTTTTTCATTCTGCCAAGATGGTGCAGTGTGGGATTTGCAGTCTCCCGCGGAGGCAGCAGTGACGTTTCAAGTAATGAGACTCAGCTGGGCTCCCACGATTGGGTGCAGAATTACTGCCTAAAGAACGGACTGATGCAAAGCACTGGTCCAATAAGGCATATGATTAAGGCAGTTAGCCGAAACGCGTAATGCCATCAGTGTTGAATAAAAATCTTTTCCTGGAATCCTCATTGTGTCCCTCTGGTGTCTTTGTTGCGGGGGAACCTCTTGGTGGATATTTTGCAAGTTTTCCCCTCACGTGCTTGGGGGACCCGCCTGTCAAGTTGGCCAGAACAACATGGGGAAGAGCCGCCGCTCAGTTTCGCTTACCTCCAAGGGATTGGATCTGTTTTGTCCCGTGCATCCGAGACCAGCATCGCACTGTCGTCTGTGACTTCACAGCAGGACCCAGCTGATTGCAGCGAGATTTGCAGTATCGCTGGACTTGGTTTGATGCGGTATGGTGTATGATGGGGACCCAGGAGAGGAGTTGTTTTTAACAGTGGTGCCAGGACAATTTTAATTTGCACGCATTTAACTTTTTTTAGACATCCAGCACTCACTACGAGATTTCAGGAGTCCTTTTTGAAAATGTTTTTCATTCTGCCGAGATGGTGCCGTGTGGGATTTGCAGTCTCCCGAGGAGGCAGCAGTGACGTTTCAAGTTATGAGACTCAGCTGGGCTCCCACGATTGGGTGCAGAATTACTGCCTAAAGAACGGACTGATGCAAAGCTATTTTGACACAATACTGCAGGAAAAGCAGAAAAGACTTAGTTCGTCGTGCTGCCTGAGTGCGGGCAACACAAAATGGCGGCGGAGCACAAAATGGAGGCTCAATACGATCGTGATCGAAAATCGAATTTCCTCAAAATCTAATCTCTTAAAGATGTCCGTGCTTCCGAAGATTTCCTTTCTTTTTAATACTATCCCCTTAGAGTTTAATAAAATAAGGTTATAAAAAATCCAAGGAGAATTTACCAGGTTTATTTGGGGTAATAAATGCCCCAGAATTTCCTTTAAAAAGCTTAGAAGGAAGAAAGAGCAAGGCGGTATAGCTACTCCTGACCTGTACCAGTATTACCGAGCTTTTAACTTAAAGAATTTTCGTCAGCTGTTAAATGATAGTTCCTATCTAACCCCTTATCTAAAAGCACAAGTAAAAGATTTTCAAGTCCAACCAGAATTCTTTCTGTGTAAATTTGGCCACCCCAAATTCTTCAAAAAGGTTAAATTAAAGATTCTGCATCATGCAGCTAAGATTTGGTACTACACAAGTCTTACCCTACTAATACCCTATTATAGTGATTCTGCCCCTATTTGGGATTCCCCGGGTACGCCAGAATGCCTTTTGGGCTGTTTAGCAACTCCGTTTCGAGAGAATGGATTTCAGTTGTGGGGTCAACTCCTGGAAGATTTCAACTTGATTTCATGGCAGAGAATGTCTGAGACAACTAACAATACTGTTTCTAAATTTAAGTATTACCAACTGGCGAGCTGGGCCAAGACAATAGAAAAAAAAGGGGGATCCAAACTCGGAGGTTGAAACAAGAATAAAATCAAGGCCCAAAGCTCCTAAAGAAGTAGCAGAATGGTACTGGATATTTATTCAGGAAGAAGATGGGTCCCAGAAGGCATTGATGGAAAGCTGGAAGAGGGAACTGCCGAAAAAAGACCAAGAAGTATTATGGCAAGTATCAGTGGCTTACTTATGGCGTTATGTGAGATCTGCCCCATTAAGAAAAAAACATCTTTTTACTGTCCATAAGGCATACTGGACTCCCCGAAGGCTATCAAAGATGGGTAGTCGGTCAGAAAGAAAATGCCCGAAATGTGGTGAAAACAATGCGAATGAAGCACATATGTTCTGGCAGTGTCCCTCGATCCAGCTCTTCTGGGAGAAAGTGGGTAAGATTATTTCAGAGATAACGGCACAAGAATTTGAGGTGAGCTTAGATATTGGTATTTTTGGGGTTTTAACAGGATTGGCTGATAATGGGAGCTTTAATAACTATCAAAAAACGATTATCTTTGTTTTAATATTGTTGGCGAGAAGGGAATTGTGCATTAAGTGGATATTTCCATGCCCTCCGACAGAGGTGGAATGGATCCATTCAGTTCAAAGAGTGGCAAGTTTAGATCGAACAATTAAGTTAAGTAAAAAGACAAAATTCTGGGAATTATGGGACAAATGGATCGGAACCTATAGAAATTAGTTAGAATATAGATATGATTGCAATCAATTTAGAATGTAGATATAAGGATTGGTTTCCAGATAGCTTTTCTCTGCTGCCATCTATTTTTTTTGTTTTTTCTCTTTGGTAAAACCATTTGTTCTATGATTAAGAATATGCTGTATAGGCTTGTACACCTTCTGCCTATATCTCAATTTTTCGCCAATGTCAGCGAAGTTAGCCTTTTTGGACCGGGCAGGGGGGAAAAACCTTTATTAGGTTACTCGGGATGATCTAGATCATCTCCTCCTTATGGAGTGACTGGGTACCTCTGCCCTAGTAGAAATGGACTCCTTTCCTGATGGTTTCTTGCATATTGACAAATGAGGACAAAAAAAAAAACAGTGCTTCCAACAGTTAGCTAGCCATCTCAATGGGGAGGCGGATGTTGAGCCCTGACAGCAAGACCACAACTCCCACAAGGCCCTTTGTCTCCCCTCACAAACAGCATGGAGCCAAATGACCCCCACATCCCGAACTTGGTTGCCAACTCTGGAAACCCCCATAAGTTTTAGGCCATGCACATAGAGCTAAATCATGATTCACAGTGTCCTTGATGAAGTCACATGCAACTGCAAAGCAGAATTCAAGAACGTGACCACAAAACGACGATGTGCAAGACACATTGCCTCAAAGCAGAAACATTCGGGTCAACACAACACATGCATGGAAACTCTGTCAAACCTCACAAACCACAGGAGGTAAGCACAAAAAGCACACCACAAAGCATGAAGTGATGGCATAGTAGTTAGATACACATAGAAAAGACACAAATGTCCAAGCCCTAACTGAATTGGATGAGCAACAAGTTAGTGCCAGAGGACACGTCCTTGGAAAAACAACATCGGTACTTATGAAATGGCCCTTTAGCCATGTCACATCGCTAACAAGCAATGTAAGTACCCAGGGCTGTGAGTGGGATGAAGATACTGGGGAGTCTCTCAAAGGGGCCTGGCCAATATAATGAAGTGGGTGGCCTAAAAACCTCTGACATAAATCTGGGCTTAGCATATTGGGCTACCCCACTAGCGTTTTTCTGTCCCTGCCATTGCACCCAGACATATGATACAACAAGTAACATGATACCTACTACAACTCTGGACAACTGGCCTTGTCAATGTTATTCAGTTGCATAAGATAAAGAAGCAGCAACCATGGCTTGCATCTAACATTGGAACATCTTCCACTCAAAGCCCTGATGACACCACAACGATGTTGCTGCACATGAGTCTCCAAAGGAGTGAATTCCAGAGATAAAAAGAATCCTTAAAGGATTTCACTTCCCCACAACTCTCACCTGGTATGATGTCATGCCGTAACTACTCCACCAGTGAGAAGTGAGTAGTGTGACCATGCGCACATCGATGTGCCAGCTAAAAGAACGGACCGCCTGTGGCAGGGCACAAAACAGAGCACAAAAGAAACCCGTATCAAGGCCCCTTTAAATAAATGGTGGTGCACAGCACCGGTGAGACCCGGCCCACTTAAAGCCCTGTATGTACCTCAACATCATGTGTGACTGATGACATACTGACATAAATGCCTAGTAATGCCAAGGTATAAGTCAAGTCATCTCAAATTAAATGTGCCGAACATGCTGACAATATAATCTCACTCCAACAGGTGACTTGCTAGCAACAGCAGGCGACTGTGGCATATAGGAGCCCAGCTAGCCCCCCCCTCCTCGGAAGGTGAACCCTCGGATGCAGAGTCCCTGGTCTGTTCAGGTGAGGAGGACCTACATGGCCCCTCTGGTGTGCCCAGGGCATGCCATGCTCTGGCCCACACTGACACCCCCAGCACCACCATCACTACCAAAACAGCTGCACCGCCAACGTAAACACCTACAGCAATGACCTGTGTGTCAGCCACCTCCACCATCACCACCAATGCCTCCAACACTGTCCCTTTGTCAGCAGTTGTGAATAACACCAGGCACACCGGGGATGCTAGGGGCGGTGTGAGGCAGCTGCGCCAGGCACCGCCACATGTACGTGGTTTCAAGGCAGTTAGGAGGACAACTGGGGGACAGTTACAGGAGGACAATAAGACAGAGGCCTTGGACACTATGCTAACTGTCCTTGGTGCATACCAGCAGAATCAGGGACAGATGAGCAAGGGCCTTGAAGTACTGCAGAAACAGCGCCTGCTGCAGAGGTCCATTGACACTTGTTTGGGACAAATTGCCAAGTACATGGGCCAGCTTGTGGGTGTCCTGAGGGACATGCATGCAGCACAAAGAGCTGGCCACCTCCTCTGGCCAGCCAAATGTTAGTCACACCACCGCAGCAGTGGCCACAGGGAGGGGTGAGTCACACCTCAGCAAATCCTCAGACACCGATGAGCATGCAGCAGGTCCCCCCTGGCAAATGGCTGAGGGGGCGTCCCAAAAAGATCCCGGGACGAACACGTGGCACAGCATCATACCGTATCAGTCCCCGGAGCAACTGCTGATGTCACCACTGTAACACCGAACATTGACTTTGTTGTAAATCAGTACCCACATTGCAACAAGGATGGGAGTTTTCTGTTCTAATTTTGGACTCTACCATTGTGTGTCCTACACTAATGATCCATGTACCATCACTTTCAAATTCACCTCTCACCTGTCACACATTGGCCAAGGAACGGAATGCCTTGGTGTCAAGAGCATTTTCGTTACAGTAAGTAGCCGGATAACTCACATTGCAATGTATCTGTAGATGTCAAAGCAAAAATCCATTGAGAGAGTGGAGGAAACCTGGATAGACACAACGAAAGACCAGCGCATTGACATATGATGGAAAACGGCAAAAGCACACCACGAGCGAACACTGTGCCTTCCAGAGAACACCGGCCAACACCACCAACATGGATAGTAGGGGGACTGGACAACACGACTACACCCCCCAACATAGTTCACTCCTTAGCATCCTGGTCAATGCAGTTCAGCTGAAATGCTTACTAGCGTCACCGTAGTCGTGTGTCACCAAGGTTGGTGCAGGTCAATGCTGTGATTCCCTAGACACATGTGTGTCACGTTATCATCCTACATCAGTAGAGGTAGGATACATTGTGATCGGTGTCTGCTGAGGAAGCTGCCAGAATCTACTCGGGTCTCTGTACCTTTCCCTGCCCAACTCAGGTGAAACACCTCAGTCCCATGACAAGTAAGCATTATGACTGAACTGCATTTACCAGAATGCCAAGGGATGAACAGTACTGGGAGGTGAAGCAGTGTGCTCCCATCCCCCTAATAGCATCAACATGCACATGACAGAAGTTGTCACAGATAACATACCTCAGACCAATGAAATCCTTAGCAGTTTGCCCACAGGAGCCAGCATTACACTGTCATGTGGACAATGGTGACATTATCACATTCACACACTAAAGTACTGTTGTACAGGGATTTTCTTAAGACATGTGCGATTTATGCATGTTTCACCATCTGAATACCGGTCCCTGACAACATACCCACACCAAATCTATTTTCCAAATGTACTTAGCTGTTCCTGTATGAGCACAACAGCTGTGTGCACAGTCCAGGCATCATGTATATGGGAACAGTTGCACAATGTGTCCTTTTTGTGGCAATTTTCTGCTAACTCCCCATAAGTGATTGTGGATAGTCATTTGTGGCCTCACAATACCCACTGCGAAAGCATACTTCAATAATTGTGCATGCACAATGGTCCTCTGTTTATACAAGTAGTTGCTCCCACACCAGCCAGGAGACCTTTGAATTCCAGGTGTCTTGACCATCCCGTGCAATTCAGTCACTGCTGAACACGGCTCTCCCACAATTTTTGCGGGGAACTGACACACAAGTTATTGATAGCGTCTGATACTGAAGGCCGTTGCACACTTTTTATCCGACTTGTGGGCTCTGGCCTTGTCCCTTCCTTCCATGCTTTTCATACTGCATTTAGCGGTTTCAGAACATTACTTTGGCTGTACAGCTGAGCGCTGGTTCTGAGATTGCTCTCACACCATTACTGACCATCCTGTGGTCCAGGCCAAGCCCGGTCAGTTGCATCTATACTGTGACCGCATGCAGCTTCTCTTTGGATGTGTCCCGTAGGCTGGGCTGGGCATCAGTTATACGCTAACGTTCCGCTATGTCTATTTCACCAGCGTGCAACCTGTCTTTTCATGCAGAAGATGTCTGTTTGAGTGGGCCATGGATGTCTGCCTTTCAAACACATACCTTGCTGACCTAGATCATGAGCTGTGGGTGACTCCTTTGTTGGTCCACGTTCAAAACTGCTTCAGTGAGAGACATTTATGGGCTGCCTTTCAATGTGTAAGGCAGGCTGACCTCTGCACCTGTGCGTTTGCGCATTGGCTCCTGTGGAATGCCTACATCGAACCTATCCCATTTTGCAATGGGATGCTCCTTGCAACCTTGTGGTGTGAGAAGCACATCTGTTCCTTCATACTGCTGGATTGGATGGTGGTCCTCTTCGCTGAAGATGAATTGGATCGTCTTTTGGCTTCTTGGATTCGTAACTACTTTACAGCAACAGGAACTGTTGGTGACTAATTCATTTATCGTTTCCCTTTCTTCACACCTCCTGACAAGAATTGTCATCCAGCTCTCTGACTTTAGCACTGTCTGCATTGGCTTGGACAATGCTGAGCTCCTTTTGGAGTGAAGCGAGGAGTCAGGCAGGGGTGTGTCCTCGCCCCCTTCCTCTTCTCCTTGTATACAAATGGTTTGGAGGTGGAGATGATGAGGGGGGCTCTGGACCTACCTCGGGTAAAACGGCGTTTGATACTTGCCTTGCTCTACGCGGACGATGCGGTCATTCTGGCCCGCACCCCATGTGAACTGCAGAAATCCCTAAATAGATATGTTGAGTTTATGGGCGGCTTGGACTTACAAGTCAATGTCAAAAAAACATTTGTTATGGTAGCCGGGCGAAAAAAGAAGCGAGTAAAGAACATCTTTCTCGAAGATCAAAAATTGGAGGTGACTAAGAAGTATTGCTATCTGTGGGTAATGATTGACGACGGGCTCAACTGGAGAGCAGCAGTAGAGGCCAGATGTCACTTGTTTAAGAGAGCAATAATGTCCCTGATAAGTTTCTCACAGAGACTAGGGAAAAGGCCCCCATTGGAGCTTCTAAAAATCTACTTGGCTAAATGCCAGGCGATTGCCCTCTACGGAGCCGGAGTACGGGTATCCGCAGAGGTCAGCGCCCTCCAGGTTGCTGAAAATATCTTCCTGAGATTTCTTTTAGCCGTACCAACGAGCACCTCAGTATACGCTCTCCATTTGGAGCTTGGAATCCCCTATCTCGAGGATTTGATAAGAATTCAGCCCCTATTGCTCTGGAGACGTATTTGGACGTCCGATAATAATGTCTTTTCGCAGGAAATTTTGACGGACTCAATGACCATAGACCATTCTGTAAAAATAAAATGGTTATGTTATGTAAGAAATTTCCTCATGGATCTTGGCTTGGAGAAATATTATTCCGACCCTAAAAAATTATTGAAATCCCAAAGAGAACGCTGAAAAAATTGGCGTTAACGCATCTGGAGTCCTTGCGGATGACCTCTGTTGCGACAAAGCCATCGGCCATTCATGCCAATCTGATTCAGATCACTTACTCCATTCAACCATACTTGACATTACAGATTAGCACCTATCATAGAATGTTGCTGACAAACTTCAGATTAGATTCTTTTTTCAGATTAGTTTCTTTCCCCGATAGAAATAGTTGGGATTTGATTCCCACCCTTTGTCCTTGCGATGAAGTATCAACACAGTCAAATTTACATACTATTCTGTTTTGTAAATTTTATCATCTACTTAGGAAGGTTTGGTTACTACCTGTTTTAAAGCGATGGGGATTAAGACAATGTCGCCCGGCGATGCTACGTCTACAAATGTTAGACTCTGAATTGATCTGTTATCATGTCCTCAACTTTCTAAGATGTATTGTGAAACATAGGAATAACCTGTAAACTGGAGTTTGATCTGAGTCTATGTTGACGAAACGAAACTATGTAATTCCGTGGTTTAAAGCTATATGACATGATATTTGATTAGTTTTAACCAACACTTTTTAAGATTAGTGTGTTTTTTTTTTTCTCTTTTTCTTTTTCTTTTATTTTGTATTGTATTGTCGAAACAATTGTTCTTTTATGGTTTTTAAAATTGCAAAAAAACGAATAAAGAAGATATTATTATTATAATGCTGAGCTCTGTGGTCTGTTTCGCTTGGTACCACAGACCTGAGCAAGTGGAGTCTGTCATCTGACCATCATGGACATTGTCATCTAGCATGAGCCCGGCTTACATTATGCAGCTGTGGCACACAAAGATTACATGGCGTTGTTGTTTTGCAAGTACCCAGGGCTCGAGTCAGGGTTACACGCAGGTACAAGGCGTCCCCCCCTCTTTGCTCGGGGTGTACACCGCCCCCCCTGCCAGGACATTGGTCCCCACTGGAATATGCTTAACTTGACCCGGTGTACTTTCAAGATACGGGGAAACATTCAGCAGCACCTGTCCGTTGACTGCTTTCAATTCCCAACAGCAACTTGCAGGCAGCGAGTGAGCCTTTTTTCACCTCCAGCCAGGCCGAAGTATAGGGGCCATCCAGCCTCCTTTTGTTTGTACATGCTGACTGGGGGCCGCCTTGAACCTTACATTTGAATGTAGATGCCGCAAAGGGAAACATTGGCACACAGCTTGCCTTCTCTTCACAGGTACTTAAGGGAGGCATGCTTTTGCCATTATTCTGTCCCTGTATATCAATGCAGACACTGTAAGACTGTCAGATGGGTTAATATGTCCCAGTATTTGCACAAATCATGTTAGTCGCACTATTTTACTTCTTTCATAGCGCTACGTCATGATGTTGTGAGGTCATTTGCATTTTGTCGTACTTGGTCAGTCCCCCCATTTTTTGGGGGGACTTGTGCCCTGCAACTACCTTAGTACATGTCTGTCACATGAGAGGTTCTACGTCCAGAGGGATTATTGATGCAACATCTTGCTTCATGTTAAATGGATATTTCACTGTGGTTACTGGTTAGGTACCCATACGTTTTCAACTTGTTGGTCACACGTATGTTGCATGCTTTGACACTATAGTATAAACTTCACATTTGGAAACGTTTCTTGTCTTCAACTTGTCTGCTTGTGTACGGGCACTTGAATGCCTAAGAGTGAGTAGGAGAGCAAGTGAGGCAGTATGGCAATGGTGTCCTGTGCATAGTGCTGCTCAGTCCCTGCATGCACAAGTTCTCAAATCCTGCGCATAGTCCAGTATGGGTACGGAATCTCAGGAACATTTGTCAAAGAGTGTGAGACAACAGCAAGGCACACAGACACAGTCATAGTCGCTCATTGTTGAATCACACTCAATGGAAGTAGCTGATGATCTGTTGATGCTGGTCAAGGCCTTCTTCCTCACCACTGTCATTGTCACTGGGCATGTGTGTGTTGGGAGCAGGGGTGATGTTGCTGGTCCACCAGATGTAGCAGTCATGTGTCAACCCCGGGTACTCTGCACACACGTGTGAGATGATCTGCTCCGCCTGTCATACCACTTGCACATTGATGGAGTGTTATTGTTTGCGGTTCCTATAGATGGGTTCACTTGCCTCTGGTGGTATGAGTATGTGTACCATCAATGGCTCCCATCAACATTTGGGATGCCTCCCAGGCTAGGCCAGCTCCAGGAATCTTTATTTGTGTGGTCCAATGAGGCATTCGGGTGGGCCACTGTGTGCCCGATTTGTCACTTGTGTCTCTCGCCTGGCCTGCTTCAGGGCCCTCCTTTATCTCTCTTCCGTTTTACCAGGGCGACACATTCTTTCCTTTAAAATTCTCTTTCTAGATCCTATCACTCTCAAGAAGTGTGTTTTTTCCATAAAAGGTCCACCTGATGGGAGGAGATGGTTTCCTGAGGTGGGAGTATCAGTCAAGTGACACTTCTCATGCACTCTCTCATGCCCTCCTCCTCGGATTCCCTCTCTGCCACCCTCGTCCATTGCCCCTCATCTCTCCATAGCCACTTGCTCAGGTGCATTTAATTTGTAGTATGGGTCTACTGATATTAGTGTAGGCTGTGACAGTACTTTACATCACACACACATTGTACAATCAATCATGCAAGTATGTAAGTACATCAGTCTACAGGAAATGTCACGAAAGCCAATGAGGATTACAAGGTGTGGTAATCACATGTCACCCATACTGGTGGGCAGGATTTTTGATGGGGTTTGGTCTGGAGAAGCAATGACTCAGGACATGTGTGGGAACATTTACAGGCAATGACAGCTAGGCACACTGCATGCCACACCAGTATGTGTGTTGGGAGTGCTAAGGAGTACACGTATGTCTGATTTGCTGATAATGGACACCTCTGTTTGTCTGCCTACGTCACTGACCCTTCACAAGACGACCTCTGGCCAAGACACGCCAGTCAGATGTCAAGGGATATTCAAGCGGGCTTTACAGGCTGGATGTTTCATTACACAACATTGGTACAGTGCGAGAGACCTTTGTTCTTTTTGACTCCTTCCCTCATTTCTGTCCATCTGGCCACGAGGCATGACTATGTATGTAATTTCACTCTCCATTCCTTGGACATTCCATGTGTGTGAAGACTTGGCTCATGGGTCACACTCTCTCATGCCTTAACAGTGTTGTGACCAGCGGGTCACTGTTCTAGTTGTTCTGATGTACCAGCCACTCCTAGAGGGCTGGCTTACCCCCAACCCACAGTCATCCAGCACAGGCGTCACTGGACATGTGACCCTGCCAACAAATAGAGGAGGGCGCACGTGCCCTGGGCCACTTCTCGTATACATGTACGGTGCATGTGTGGTTACTTTATATGCATGGGGGCCTTGTGCCCCACAACATTACACATGAGGTGCTCCATCAAATGAGTTGTGATGTAATTCGCAGAGTGTCAATGCAAACGCAGTATGTGTTCGCATGTGTGGTAGCTGGCATTCGCAGTGATGACATGCATTGGCCCCACTTGAATGTTGAGGGTTGCGGTCGCAGCTTCTGGGCCACCAGGGTGTGGCACACACTATGCGGATGAGCCATCATCCAATGGGAGCCTTCAGCGTACATATTTAGATATTGCAGTGTGCGTGCTCTGCAACTACAATGCTCGTCAGGTTGCGACCAGTGACCTTAGCTATAGGGAAACCTATATCTGTCATAAGCGGTGCAAGCACCAGCTTACATAGGCTGGAATGGCAGGCCTGTAGTTACAGTTTGAGTGGTTTTCCATGGGTGGCATAATACATGCTTCAGCTCATGGTGGACCCCTGGTGTACCTATGCCCTGTGAACCTCAGTATCATATACTAGGGACTTATAAGGGTACACCAGTAGCCAACCTGGGATCTACATAAGTACTTACCATAAGCAATTTAGGGGAGAAAGCAGAGAGACTGGGGTCCTGATTAGCAGGATCCTAGGCAGAATAGTCAGAAACAGCATAGCACCAGGCAAAAAGTGGGTTTAACCATAAAAGCATATCCTAATTTCCTACACAGTCCCCATCAAATGTAAGAAGATGATAGTAACCTTGCCCAGTTGAGTCTTCATTTTCTAAGTGGAAATTTCTGGAGAGTTCATCTGCATTGGCATGATTACTCCAAGGTCTATGTTCCACTGTATAGTCCATCCCCTGTAGGGAAATGGAATACCCCAAAAGTTTGGGGTTTTCTCCATTTATCCGTTTAAGCCATAAGAGGGGCTTGTGGTCTGGCTCAACAATGAAGTGAGTGGCAAAAAGATATGGCCTCGGCTTCTTCAAGGCCCAGACCACAGCAAAGTTTTCCCTCTCAATGGCTGACCAACTCTTTTCCATGGGGGTCAACCGTCTGCTGATAAAAGCTACTGGTTGAGCCTGGCCCTCTGCACTTAGTTGTGATAGCACAGCCCCTACCCCTATCTTAGATGCATCTGTCTGGACAATGAACGTTTTAGAGTAGTCAGGACTTTGCAGGATGGGAGCAGTGCACATGTCCTGCTTCAGGTCTTTTAACAGCTTACTGTCCAATGAACTGCCTTGGGCATTTTCTTAGATGTAAGATAATTCAGTGGAGTCACAATGGAGCCATATCCCTTGACAAATCTTCTGTAGTACCCAGTCAGGCAAAAGAACGCCCTAACCTGAGTCTGGGTAGTGGGAGCAATCCAGTCCACAATAGATTCGATTTTGCTCTCCAAGGGTTGAATCTAGCCTCCACCTACCAGGTGGCCCAAGTACACAACCTTACTCTGCCCTATCCTGCAATTGGTGGACTTGATAGTGAGGCTTGCCTTTAGGAGGGCCTCCAGAACATATCTGAGGTGGACCAGGTGATCCTCCCAGGTGGAGCTAAAGACAGCAAGATCATCTAGATATGCTGCACTATAGGCTTCCAGACCTATTAGGAATTTGATCACCAGCCTCGGAAATGTGGTAGGTACATTCCTCAGACCAAAGGGCTTCACAATAAGTTTGTAATGCCTACTAGGGGTTGAGAATGCTATTTTTGGATTGGCATCCTCAGCTAGTGTGATTTGCCAGTGGCCAGCAGTCACGTCAAATGTACTCAGAAATTTGGCTCAGGCCAAATAATCTATAAATTCATCTGCACTTGGAATACAATGGTGGTCAGTCCTAGTGTCTGCATTGAGGCCTCTTTAGTCCACACAAAAACTCTTTTTCCACCCTTGGTGTGATGTTTTGGCATGAGGACTACAAGACAAGCCCTGGGGCTATCTGAAGGCTCAATGACCCCCAATTCCAGCATCTTTTGAACCTCTGTCCTAATGCAATCCCTGACAAGGTCAGGCTGTCTGTAAAGTTTACTGTGTACAGGCAGGTTGGCACCTGTGTCCACGTCATGGGTACACCATGTGGTCTGACTAGGTATCAGGGAGAACATATGTCTGTCCTGATTGAGGACTTGGCTACAATAGGCTTGCTGTTGTTCATTAAGGCTGCCTGCCAAGGCTACTCTATCCACTGACCCATCATCAGGGTTCTGAGAGAGAAAATCAGAGAGAGGGTCACTCTCTTCTTCCTGTCTCTCATCAGTTACGATGAGCAAGCCCATGTCAGCCCTGTCCACAAAAGGTTTCAGGCGGTTCATATGAAGTACCCAATGGCGACTTCTTGGAGTACCTAGGTCCACAAAGTAGATGACCTCACCTTTTTGTTCAAGGACAGTCTAGGCTAGGGGCCACTCCACTTGTCTTGGAGAGCTGCTGGGGCCACAGGCTCCAATACCCACACTTTCTGACCTGGCTGGTAAACAGTCAGGATAGCCTTTTGGCAATGCTAAGCTTTTTATAGTTCTTGGCTGGCCTCCAGGTTTTTGCTGGCCTTCGTCATGTACTCCGTCATGAGTGAACACAGGCCAATTACATAGTCCACAATGTCCTGTTTAGGAGGTTTGAGAGGTTGCTCCCAGCCTTCCTTCACTAGAAACCCTTTAGGGTCTTGTTGAACCTTTCAACAAGCCCATTGCACTGTGGATGGTATGGTGTGGTAAACTTTTAGTTCACTCTACACTCTTTCCACATGGGAGTGATATACCTAGACATGAAGTTGGTACCGCTGCCTGTTAAGACCTCCTTAGGGAAGCCCATCTGGAAAAGATTCACAGAGGGTCCCTGGACACTACAAGCTGTAGTGGTTCTAAGGGGAATATTATCTGGGTGCCTATTGGCTTGGTCCACCACCACTAGGATGTAACTGTGCCCAGATGCAGTTGGAGAGTTCAAGGGACCAACTATTTCAATCCCTACCCTTTTAAAGGGGATGATTGTTTTTGTGCAGGAAGGGACACTATCCTGCACAAAAACAATCATTAAAGACATTTTCCTCTTTCTATGCCTGCTGCAGAATGCAGCACACAATTAAATTGGAAAAACAAGGTGAAATAAAGGTACTTCTCCTAGTTGTGCCTCCTTACGCTTCCCCTGGGGAGAGGTAGGATCCTGACACATTCCTAGGTTTAGAAAATGTTGTAAATATGAGAATGCATCCCGTTCCATGGATGTTGTGGGGGAACACCCATAGCAACACTCATGGAATGCCCCTTTCACGCAGAGTTATACGTGAAAAGGAAACATATTTGCAAGGCCATGAAAAGTCATGCATGGTGCCTTTGCTGACTTTACATGGGCTTGTAAATATGGGGAAGCCCATTTTGCTGCTGGTGCATCAATAAAAGTTACTCATCGATTGCACAATGGGCTTGTAAATAAGCCCCTGTATGTTGGAGGTGAGTACACTCACAAATCATCCAGACTCAGGGAAAGATTTCCTTGAAGTATGGTGTCACATGCTCTAGGGCCACATCTACAAGGCCACATTAAGCTAACTGGTGTGGACTTTCATTGCTTTGTAGCAATGGACTGAAGGAACACAGGTCAAGGCGCTGGGATGCCTCAACTAGGAATAGGGAGGCATGCCAAGGACCTTACGGTGGGTTTTCACACCTAGCACCCAATGCACTTGACACATTCCCAGATTTATAGGATATTGTCTACCTGGCAATGTGTCAATAACCTATCCCTCACCAGGAGATGCATAGGTAAGATACAACTATGAGAAGTTATCTGAGTAGTTCGTCTTTTAGGATTTTAATATGTGTGCAGCAATTAGCAGCACACATATAGAGAGGAATATTACTTTTTCATTGTCTTTGAGCTGGAATGTGTCCCTACACACAATTAAACATAGACAGTCTTGTAACACTGACACCCTTGCACCATGGCACAAGGGTCCCTGTGTAGGTGCATGGCAGCTCATGGTGAGACAACGCAGGGGACTGAGTCAGGAATTCACTGTAGCTCATTGTCACACGAATATCATGCCCTTTGAAGCTGACTCAGGTCGGGCCATTAAGAGTCCATCTGGAGCTGCCCTGTGCCAAGTTAGGGAGGGCCACAGTTGGACAGGGTGTGTCAGTGCTCACTTAACTCACATTTACATATCCAATGTGTGGATTTGGGATATGTAAAGTTAGTGAGGAACTGTGTGCCTTAAGTAGTTAGTGTGCATTAAATTGGATTGGTTACTTGCTGAGTGTGACAGGAATCTTTCACGATATCGGACTGCACAGGAGGCAAAACTAATGAAGGGCGTGAATTAATAAGTTGAGTAGTAAAGAAGAGGATTTTTCTCTACCGATAAGATTTAAATAGGTTATAATGAGGATTTGAACAGAAGGTACCGTTTGACTCCGGGAATTATTATGGCGACACTCCATGTCATTTCCAAGACATTAGTTTGAGGACAACAAGTTAAGAAATAAAAAGATTATAACTTCGGAAACGTTACATCCCCGTTATGAGGTGGTGGTTAAAAGAAAGCCCCTCCGATTGGGTTTGGACAAATTCCATGAAGCCTGGAATTATAATTATGGGCCTATACAATATATAATAATAGGATATACACTTGCAAAAGATGAATTATTGCTTCAAGAGAATTATCAAAGTCTTGAAATAGATGGTTTAAATTTGCTCTTTCCATCGAAATGCGTCAACGCAACCTTATGCACAATTCAGTATTTGACTGGTTGAATAGATACATATTGAAGGACGGGTATCAAGCTCCAGCCAACAAAAATAAAATTCTCTACGAATGTGTTTAATTCTATGACAAAAACTTGTCTAGTGTCTTCTCTCGGGGGGGGGGGGGGGTTCGTGCATCCACATCCTTGGGCATCTGTTTCTTCCTTAGAGACAATATACTAGTTATTGCATTTGATTGTTTTATCATTGGGAGATTTATATAAAAACCTTTTACAATATATAGTACAGGCATATTGCGCATTTAGGTAAATGATTTTATGTAAAATATTACTTTTTATTGTATAATTTTTAATGCATTTTGTATTGACACATATTGGTTGCTATTTTTTTGAGTTTATTGTTTGGCCATTTTTGCTTCTTGTCTTCTACTTGCCTTCATATCTATGCTTTGAGGGAGAGTACAATGTGTGAATCATTTGGTTCTGGTTATCCTAATATCCAAGGTAAATCTTTGTTTTCACTTAAATTGGATTGTGTCACATGTCACAAGCTCACAGAAGAAGATTAATGAACATGGAAACAGTGTGCTGTCTGTTGTACATGTGATCACATGCAAGCATTTGAGAAAACATTAATGGCTTAGAATGCTTTATGTGCAACTTACAAATGGACACTCCATACAGCCCAGAAAGTCCAACATCAGTGACCCATTTGAGCAAGCTGAGCTGCTTCTTCTACCTGGACCGAACTCAGTGCTCGTCATTGCTGATATGGCTCATATGTACTGACATGACAGCATGATGAGATGCCAATTGGCATAATATAGGCATTAGAACAGTACATCATGGACAAAACCCATTGTATGACAATATCAGGCTTGCGTAATGGCAATGTACTGTGCTCCATGCATCCAGTGTATACATGTTCTGCATCCACAGGTTAATGTACCTTTGCCAATTTCTCATAGGTGGACCCCAGCCCTACACAAGAGGAGAGGTGGACACTTTCTGGGACCGTAATGCTACCAGTGAGTATCAAGTTATAACTTTATAGATCCTTAAGGGTACATCTAATAATTTGCCTGAAACGTTATCACTGACATGTAACATGACTATCATCCGCATGTGCAGACAAGCTGTACCATACATGTGGATTGACATGCTATCTTGGGGGATGTCACAGCAAACTATCCATCTAATAAATATGTATACAATCACAGTACATCCCATCCAGGCACAATTAGTGCCTCATGACAAGAACATTTGACCACTGCGGCATATGTTACTTTGGTGCAGCAGCAGTATATTGGGTTTGCCCAATTTCACACGGCCACATTAAGTCACCCAGCATGACTTATCAGGCCTTGTAAACTTTGTCCCCTATCACTTTTATTTCTGCGTGAAAGGGGTGTTCCATGGGTGTTGCTGTTAGTGTTACCCTGCAACACAATAAGAACCTGACACATTCCAAGATTTACCATGTTTTATGAAGCTAATATTGCTTCAGAATGCTATGCCTCCCCAAGGGAGGGATGGGGTGTTGCTACAAGTAGAAACATGTATTAATTCTCATTGTTTAATGATGATCGTATGTGTTCTGCATTCTGCAGGAAGCATAGTAAGACGAAAATGCCATCACACGAAAGGTTTGTGCAGGAAAGTGTCCCTTCCACTAAAAAATAAATACCTCTACAACGCAGACACCCTTACACCATGGTGCAAAGTTGCCAGCATTGGCTCATGGCAGCACATTGTGTGCTAGCACACAGTAAAAGTACCAAAATGCACCATTTCTTGTAAAAGTGGGCCAATCTAGTACTTTGTTCACATACTACAGCACAGTAGGAAGGCTAGGAACGCTGCTGTGCATCAGACAACGTTGATTCTAACCACAGAGATTGATCCCAACACCATTTCAAATGCCTTATATCAGGGAAAAGTGGGTTGGGAAGGCCTGTGCCTTCACATATACAGTATGTGCAGGCAATTCAAGATTGTAGCTTTGCCCAGGGGTGTAAGCTGTGGTACAATTACCCCACACCTACTTTGCTTTGCTTTTGCTTACAGAATGAGTGTGAACAAACGTTCATGAGTAAGACTGCTTTGTATGTACATCCGCCCCATCTATATTGGTACTATGTGAGCATTGGAAGCCACATCAAAGTTGTTCATGTATAACCAAAATAAATTACACAGTATGAGAGAGTCTAGGACAGATTTTTAATGACATGTTGTTATTAAAACATGAGATCAAGGACACAGTGCCAAAAACAAGTTCATCTACATCCTAGGAATGCCATATATAAAGGTGATGTGCCATAGTTCTAATTGATCTGTCATGATAGGAAAAAAGTAGTATCCAAAAACTAAGACCCAAATATATACAGTGAGTGTATGTCTCCATTGTGCTAGGTAATAATCTCATAGCTGGAAGTCACTTGCCCACATGCAACATGTAAATTGGATTACATCAGCCTACATCCGGGTTGCCTGCACATCCCTCTGAGTCGGGCATGTGAGTAATATGTAATCTTGAAAAGCAAAGGAGCTAATGTGATATCAACCTGAGGCCTATTGGGAAGTAGCCAAGGAAAGAACTGGAAACATGGGATGGATGGACTGCAATTGCCCGGACAGTTGTCCATTTCAGATGTATCCCGTGGTGAGCTATCCACACAGGGCACAAGTGCATTGTCTCCCAGGTCTGTACAACTGTCAGTCTTGAAAAGGCGTCCAACACATACATTGTATTTGAGGTATCTGCACACATACATGTCTATGTTGGTTCAACCCACTAAAGGGCAGACTATGGTTGACAGATGCTTGTTGAGGTGTAGATGCCCTCACAGTGTACGTGAGCTGGATGAACATGCAGGTAAATGTGTGACTACACCTTTTGCACATAGCTGGGTGCCCCTTGCTGGTTCCTTCTTGCATGGTTCATAACATTCCCCATGGAGTTCCTAGATGGGCGTAGTGTGTAGATGTTTGCGCACATCATTTCAGTCACACAAATTTAGGAATAGAGATTATCAGGGCTCTGTGTTTATTTTGATAGACACTGCCATTTCCTGTACCTACAATTCCAAGTCTAGGCTGCTCATGGGTTAAAAAAGGATGTGATGAACAAGAGACATGTATAAACCTTTGTTAGATTGCTGCACAGATATCTAGTGTTTGGCAGTACATTAGACTTGTGTATCTACAATGTTATCATGCATGTGACAGCACAAAGTGTCCTCTATAGCCACAATGCCTGAGAGATGTCTCCTTCCTTTCCAAAAGACAACATGATTGCAGAAGAGGAATGCCACCACAACATCCATCCGGACCGGTACCGCCACATTTGGCACATTGATAAGGAGTTCGGATGGGCTGCAGATTTGACAGGGAGAAGGCCTCCAGAACCTGGGTCTCACCTGCTGGTGGAAAAGTGCCACAGACAAGAACAGACACCACACTAGGGTGAGCAAGAACATGGGAAAGACAGGAGGCCAATAAGCTTTAGCAGCACCTTTTTTCTGCGATCTGGGGATAAGGGACAAAGTTCACAGGACATGGTCTTTGTTAAATTGAAGCTGGCAGGGCTTGAGCTGTAGATGGCCATACTAATGCCAATGGACCCTGCAGCAGTCTGTGGACCTCATCTTTCAACAGTTGTAGGCCCCAAAATAGACCAATCTGGTCATAGCTAGTTTGATTTTGGCTTTTCAATATGATCATAGTCAGGTAATAGGTAAGGTTTTATTAGATAGGGTTAGAATAGGATAGGCTTAGATTATGTTACTAAATATATGTTTTATGGTTGAAGTTTTAATGGGTGGTTTCTTTGGTGAGTAGATGGGCTCTGTTTCATGGGTTTTATAGTTCATATGTGTATCAAAACCAAACAATTACAAAAACGTATATATTTTTGTAGGAATAAATGATAAGTTAGTTGATGTATAGGTCTAGTATGTGTTTGTCTCATTTACTTATATGTGTTAAGGGGGTTGGGGGTGGATGTTTAACTCGTGTTTTGTGATACATGTGTGTAGAAGTTTAAGTATAGTTAGGGATAGATTAGTGTTAAGTTCCGATCACATAGGTCACATATGTTAGGTTAAGCACGTTTTTTTGAGGATTAAGTAGGTTTTTATCTTAGGTTTCTAATTTCCTTGTTATTTTTTACTGACATTAAAATACATATTTTTTCTCTCACAATCTTGCTTACAATTGGGCAGCATGATAGTTGACACGCATGCTTGTGAGGGGGTTTTCTGGGATACTGACAAGAAGCCAAAGAGAGGGCTTCACAGAAGTTGTAGACTAGCACATGAAATGAAATATTTTACCCGAGGGTGTCAAGGCACTGGGGGCCGTCTGGTAGATTAAGTGAGCTGTTGCCCAGAGTCACATGGTGCTGGGCTAACCTGCCGCTGGCACCGGGGATCGAACCGTGAGCCCAGTGTTCCGGAGTCAGCCGCCCTGGAAACTGCGCCACACCCCTTCCCTAGGGGTGGTGCCCATGCTATGTCATTTGCGATGATTGTTTGTTTACATCTGTGACTAGATATAGCACAATAGGAATGCATCCTAGTCAATTTGCTATTGAGTTACTTGATGTATCTCCACTTTTGATTTTACACTGTAGACCATACTCTGGTGTGTAATGTACACACTGCCCATTACAGTTCTCATCTTGCAGTTCTAAGTGCGTGTGCACGTTTTGCAACAGGTAATGTTTGGATTACAGTTTCTGACCATTGCATTAGTGCAATTTTGCATTGGCTCATACACTCATGGTAACCACATACACACTCAACATTGCACCATTCTGTGGGGACAGTACTTGGATTTGCCCCCTGATCACTATGGTAGTGTTGAGCATGGAAAATACATACAATTGCTCCTCACAATTACTGTTTCGTATAGTTTTCAGGACATGAATGAGACCTGGGATCAAAACTTAGGGCACTATTTACAGGTCCATTGCTCCGCCTGTGCATTATGTTAATTGTTGAACTGGCAGCGCAATGGGCTTCCCCATATTTACAAGGCCATGTAAAGTCACCCTGAATGACTTTTCATGGTCTTGTAAAAATGTTTCCCTTTCACGTATGACTGTGTGAAAGGGGCGTTCCATGGGTGCTGCTATGGGTGTTCCCATACAACATCCATTAAACTTGACGCATTCCCATATTTACAACATTTTATAAACAAGGGGAGGTGTAAGGAGATGCAAAAAGGGGATTTTTTTTATTTCTCCTTGTTTTTCATCTTTCCATGAGTATCCCGTAGTCCCTTTCTGAACAAAAACAATCATCCCCTCAGTGCAGGTATCCTTGCAAAATAACGCAAGTGTATCTGTGCTGGGGCATGGCTGCTGTTTGTCCACCAGTGCAGGAGTGAAGGACAGAAATGGGCAGTTACTTGTAGATACGGCACACTCCTGCCCTTTTATTTTGACACACAGCAGGGCAGCAGGAAGGTTTTCTGCGCTCCTGTGTGTCTGACTCTTGTAACTGAGGCCCACAGTTCCTAGTGGGAAACTATTTTGTATCCCCACAGATGTCACTCCATGCACATTGCCCCAATTCACAGTAGCACCACATTGCCTCATCAGCACTGTGTGTACATGGCAGACTCTGGTGATGTCCCTGTGAACTTGCCGCCATGGCAGATTCTGTTGCTGCAACATAGATTTCACATATGATGCAATTGTGACCTAAATGCACGTCTGGCTCTAATATTTATCTGTCCAAACACAAAAGAATGTTGATACCATACAGCTATGAGTATTTCGATATATTGTGACCTACCAACAGGGCCACTGATTTCCATGCCCAGGTGATCCAGCAGATCTGCCTCACGACTGACAACATCTTGCTACCGGTGCTTCTGCTGGTGGACATTTCCAAATAGCCGCCACATCTGAAAACTCCCCTTCTCCCATCGGCGGGGAGACTTTCGCCCCTTTTGACGAATCTTCACACAACTTTCCAAAAATATGTTACTTTTTGATTAGTTTGTGTATGGAAAGTCTCTGGCTTATCTGTGAAGTAGGCGATGAGAAAAACGGGGGATCCCAAAATGCTAAATTCTCCTGCATTTTACATAGATTTAAGCCTATAGCAAAAACTGCAGAACAGAATTACACCAAGTTTGGCAGGATGCTAGACCTTGGTACACAGATTGTGCTTTTTGATCTTTGGTGCAAATCCTTACAGTAGTTTTTGAAAAATTAAGGGGCCTGATTCCGATCCAGGTCGGAAGGGCACCGAACGCGATCTGGGCGGAAAAACTACGAGCCGTACGTGTGTTTCCTGGCCGACTCGTACAGCTGTACGAGCGAGCAAGTACGATGCGAGCTACATGAGATTCACCGACCGAGTCATTTCCGGGTCCAAACCGCTCCGTACGTCTCGGTCAGAAGATAATCGTGGCATGCAATGGATGCGATTTACAACCGAGCAAGTACGATGCACGCGACGGACACCCTGTGCGAGCCAGAGTGTCCGGCTCGCAAAAGCTCCCGGAGTCGAACTTCGGGGGTCTGCGTCAGACCCCCTTACACCCGCATCCCTACGACTCGGACACAGGGGGAGGCCTACGGGTCTCCCCAACACAGGCATGTATGGTGCGGATGGCACCGACGCATACCCACTGTAGGGGGCGCACTTGTTTGAGACGTACCCATTCAGTCAATGGGAGCGCATGTACGCGTCGTACAACTGGCTCCCATTGACTTCTATGGGAGTCCGACCGAACCGAGTCCGACAGCATTCGTACACATCGTACTCGCTTGGTCGGACTGTAGGGGTCCGGCTCGGTCGGAAAACACTCCGGATCCGACTCGGTCGGAGTGCTTTCCAACCCGGATCGGAATCGGCCCCTAAGTGTGAAATAGTATAGATATCAGGACTATGGGATCAATAGGAGTCTTGAGAGACTATGGTCGGAGCACCAGTTAAAAAACTAGTGCATTCTGATTGGCCCAGGGAGCTTTATTTCCCTTGGGCATCTCTTTCCCACGGGACTCAGACTCTCACTGGAACGAGTGCTCTGATTGGCTGCCAGCAACATTAGAAAAATGTTGCTGCCAGCCATAACAGGACTCGGGGACTTCAACCCCTGTTCTGAACATGTAAAACAAAATATAGAAGGGGGCAGGGTAGTACATCCTGTCCACTGAGGTCCAATGGGCAGACATAAGGGGCCAAGCGCCAAATATACAAAGCTTTTTTGCATCCGCAAAAAAGCTTTTTATAATGTACAAAAGACAAATTGGAACTGGTGGTAACTTGTTAGCGAATCACAATTTGCGTTTGCTACCAAATACTTATCCGGTATTTGGAAAGACTGTCCATTCCAAATACAGAATCAGAATAGTATGTATAAATGTTTTGTAACCAAATTCTGGTAGCAAATAAGTAATATTTTACCACCAATTTAAAACTGCTGGTAGCCCATTCTAAAAACGGAAGGGGTCACAAAGGGACCCCCTTTCCCTTTGAGAATGCTACAAAAATACTTTTTAAGAGCGGGTAGTAGTCCCACGGATCCCTGCCTTCTCTTAAAAAATAAAACTGCAACTTTTTTTTCATTTCAAATGCATCCCATTTTCCTTTAAGGAAAACTGGATGCATTTGAAAAAAAATGCTTTATTGAAAGCAATCACATCCTTGGTGGCCTGCTGAGCTCAGCAGGCCACAATCCCTGTGATGACTGTGATTCCTAACGGGTCACAAATTGTGACCTACCTCATTAATATGCATGAGGTAGGTCTATTCTCGGCCCTCTCAGAATCACTAATAAAACTGAAAAGAATTTCATACATTAGGAATACCAATTTCCAAATTGTGATTTGAGAGGACATGTACACATTAGAGTGTGGCTGAGAGACGAGGCCTGGGGGACACCGTATTAAACCATCTTTCATTTGATCTAAAATGCCCAAACAAAATAACCTGCTTCCTTTTCTCGAGGAACGATTGGAGCAAGGCCAAGGCCTGACCATGAATATCTATATCAGCAAGCCATTGAGGAAGGATATCATGGCGAATCATGTCGAAGACTGACTACATATCTAAGAGGATCACATAGCATTTTTTCTACTGTCTACATAAACTTCAGAGATTCAGAAACCTCGAGGAGTGTAGAATCGATGGAATGGCTTGGGTTAAAGTCAGCTTGAAATCAATGAAGAATGTTTATGTTTCCAAGAGATTGACCAGTTGGATGTTTACCAGTTTTTCCAATATTGTTGCTTGTGCCGCAAGTAAGGCGATAGGTCAATAATTGGACAAGATCTGAGGATCTGTATTAGATTTCTTTTAAGCAATGGTTTGGCCATAGCTAACTTCCATTTGTCCAGTATAATAGGAAATAAAAGGGCAGGAAACTAGTGGTGATCCTGATTTGCACTGTATAAAAGCCTCCTTAGATTGCTCCAGGATGATGTTACTTAAATCTGTTACAACAAACAAATGATGGACGGAATGCTGACAATGCAGACATTCTCCCCCAGTCAAGAGATCTGGGTTAAATCCATCGTTCTTTTGCCCACTACACCACCCCAGTTTAGACATGGCCATATGCAAATCAGTCTTGACCCTGTGCCTCATGGGAACAGTCCAGCCCGAACTGCAAAGCCATGTCTTCCCTGGACCGGAATCAAGCATCCTAGGACCGGTTTCTGGCTATCAGCCGTCATCAGCCAGGATAGCTTGACTCCAGTGGCGTAGTGAGCACGGGTCCCACGTCTGGGAATACCCATACCACTTAGGGCGAAAAGCGTTACAACAAACAAATGATGGACGGAATGCTGACAATGCAGACATTCTCCCCCAGTCAAGAGATCTGGGTTAAATCCATCGTTCTTTTGCCCACTACACCACTCCAGTTTAGACATGGCCATATGCAAATCAGTCTTGACCCTGTGCCTCATGGGAACAGTCCATCCCGAACTGCCAAGCCATGTCTTCCCTGGACCGGAATCAAGCATCCTAGGACCAGCAGTGCGTCCACACAGTGGGTTTTCTTATGAGCATAAGCTCACTCACATGTCCTCACCTCTGCTAGCTAGACAGCTGACTGTCAAAATGGCAGCAGAACAGGGGACAAGACTAGCGCCTTAGAGAAACGTGTGTCCAAAAACCACAAGCGGGAAGAGTAGAAAAATAAAGATTGTTCATACAGCACCAAATTCATCAGGAATACATAGAACAAAAAAATAAAAACACTGATTTAAAATCACAAACACTCGCAAAGCCCTGTTAAAAAACATAAATGCCCCTATGATGTAAAAACCGTACCCAAAGATATTGAAACATGCGGGAAGGAATATAACTCATTCCCCTAAAAAGTGCAGGTGTACAATTCCCAGAATAAAACAAAACTGACTACTTTTGTTTCTGTTCTTATTCTGTTTTAACTTGAAATGAGTGTTCTTATTAGCTTGCATATCTTAGTAAAAACGATGCCACTAGTTTATCTCTTTATTTGTTTTACATTTCTCGAATCTCTCACTTTTTTATACCTGAGTGTCCCTGTGTGAAGCACTACCGGTAAGCCAAAGGTTAGGGCAGTAGTGCCACATGTTTTCTCTTGACAGTAGTCTGTCACTCTTCCGCCGATGTAGATGTAGTTGCTTAAGGTTACTTATGGTGCATACGTTGCAGTGGCCCTGAATGTGACATCAAAGTTAACTGTTTCGGGACCATCTTCATGTCCTGCTTCAAAGAATGTTTCCTTGTGTACTCAGGTGTATTTGTTTTACTTCTGTGTGCTTTAATATTGAATTTGAACATCCCGTTAGCTCAGTATCTGTGACACAGTCTTCACAAGCATGAACAGAATCTGTTTTTGACTTGTGTCCTTCAGAGAAGTGGCCCGATAATGAAGCATGCCATATCATGTGGTTAAGGGCACTAAGCCCTCTTACTGTAGACAACTAAGGGGTCTATTAGGATGGCGGGCAGATGGCCGCCGCTGGTCCGGCGGTGCAACCGCTGGACCGGTGGCAGCCATCTGCCCACCGACCATCAAAACCTGGAAAACCGGTCCGATTAGCATCGCGGTCATGACCACCGCAATGTGATTTTCCGCCTGCCACTTTTCCGCCGGTTGAGAGCGGGCGGAGCTGGACTGCTGCAATTGTTGTGGATCAGGGCCAAGCACCGCTGGCACGATTATGATGCCGGCGGTAGCCAGCCTTTCTGCTGCGGTGGAACTGCCATGGAAAGGCATGCAGAGAATGTCTCCGGGGGCCCATTGCGGGCCCCCAATGTGTTGGGGGTTCTGTGGGTGCATTGATGTCCCTGTACCAGGTGGCAGGCACTGTGCAGTGCCTGCCACGCAGTGTAGTGACATGCTCCTTTTCACACCGCGGCGGTGCTGCTGGCAGCAGCAACTGCCGCAACGTTAATCGCCAGAATCCAACCGTTGAGGTCGGATTTGGACTGCGGAGCATCCTAATTGGAGCAGCGGTTATGCCGCGGTCCTTGCGGGCAGTCTTTTTCCGCTACCATGGCGGTCGAGGTTATTTTCCGACCGCCATCCTAATAGACCCCTAAGAATCAAGAGAGGCTCTGTCTTGTTCAAGTTTCCCACATTAAAATACATTGTAGCAACCTATAAAGAGGGTTAGCATCCAACTGTATATACTATCCTGTAAGGAATCACTAGATCAGTAGATATGCTTGTTTTAGCTTCATAAATAATTTTACATTAGTTGTCTAAGTTCAATAGTTCTGGAACCAACCAGTCCTCTAATGGAGGTGGAGATTCTCTATGGGTTTCAACTTTTAGTCAGATTTATTGAAGTCACCACATGGCTAGCAGAATAGTGAAGAATAGCACTGAGAAGGGAATAAGGACCAGGGAAGAAAAACAATTATAGGGACTTTTCCAAGTTCTCTCGTCAGTGCTTTCATGGAATACAGAGCCACGATGGAAGAAAATTAACCTTGTGAAGGAGTTCGAGTTGGAAAAAGTAGGAGTTTCCCGTTTCTGCAATGTATGACTAGTGGTCCAAAGCAAGTTCAAGGGTAATACCTAGACATTTTGCTGTGATTGTTACTTGTGATGTAGTGTCATTCGAGGAGGGATTTATATCTCCTGGTGGGTAATATTGCTCTCTTCTGACCTGTTAACGCTTAGTAGTCTTAGATGTACTTTAGGTGTATGCTTTTGCTTCAAGTGTTTATCCATGTGCTGCTTTCTTGCTCAGTCTGAAGAGTATGTCCTAACCTATTGCTTTTGGAAATCGCTAGAAGCAGACATCGAGCAACTAAAGTTGATGAATTGAGAAATATATCAATTAAAGACGTATGAAAGGAAATAATATAAAAAGGTGTAACCAAAGAGAAGTAAAGCAAGAGGAAAGTTAGGAAGAAATGTAGGAAAGAGAGAAAAAAATGCCAAATAACATAATGCAGCTCTTTTTAAGAGTATGTGCATGGCAGGTATTTAATGCACATTATGTGATTCCTTCTAACTGAGGACGAGATGTAAACTTTGACAGATGGTACGTTGTCGGTCCGGATGGCGGTGTTCTTCTTCATCAGCCTCCCTGACAAACTGCCATTCACCAAATGTGGATGTCACTGACACGGCATTGATCTCTGTACCTTGAAACAAACCACCATCATGGCAGTTCCTTTCAAGGTGCAGAAACTCTGGTGAATGCCCGTTGTTGGTTTTGAGAGCCATCCACAAAAAGTGGAAGCTTGTTCTTGAAAAACATAAAAAGAATTACCACCACACTGAGGGAGTTTTTTCCATAGGTTTACGCAGTCATTTGTTCTTTTCCCATCGCTCCCAGCCTAAATGCTGCAGAAGGTGTAATGCCCTTTCTACATAGGCCCCTACTGTGTCGGGCCTTCGAAGGAAGCTTAGTGATACTCCCAACTCTAAATGCGCCAGCCAGATGATCAATTTGGAGGACAGGGGACTCCATCTATGTTTATGATGGAGTACCCTAGCCGACAAACTTTAATTAGGCCTGGGTGAAACTTACACAGGTTCACTCCATGTTACCGCAAAACTATGTGAGATTCTTTGGAATTCATTGAACGGGCAGACATATGCATGCCACTTTTCTCGCACTGAGATTCAGTACCAGGAGCGCGTTCCACACTGAAAAATCAGCATGATTGGCACAATGCGGCGTACCAGAGTTAATATTGCTGTCACTGAAGTAGATTTTCTATTTGAGTGGTAGCTTTCTGATCATGAACAGTCACGACTGCCAGTGTTGGAGAAATCTCACCGGGTGCCCTCCTCGCAACTGAAACTCACACTGTGGGACACCAAACCTTGCTCTCCAATAGACCGTTTTTGAGCGGCGTGCAAGACAAAACTCTGATACTCAACGGTTTCAAGCATCATGCAGAGTGGCCAAATTTCTTCAATTCAGTGCATGTAGTGGAATATATTGCCCATCCCTAGTTTAAATCTGGCCGTGAGTCTAAAATTTCAGGGCATATTCACAAGAAAACGCAGGAGTGTGGAGCGGCTCCAAATTTAGCAGTGCCACTCCCCGATAGTTTAAAAACGTAGGGCTGCTTACTTCTGTGTATTCCCTAACGCTGATGCAAAAAAAGCTACTTAGCCCCAGCGCAGGCACTTGCTGCCATGTTGCAAGGATGCCTGCACTGCAGGGACGATTGTTTGAGTGCAGGAAGGGAATTCTTTCTGCACATAAGCAATCAATATCGGCAATTCTCACCTTCTATGTGTGCTGCAGAATGTAGCACACATGGAAAGAGTAAAAAAAGAGGAAGCATTAATAATTTCTCTTTATTGCTCCATTCTTATGCCTGGTATTCCATGGTGTTAGTTTTTGGCGCTGCCTCAGCCTTGTAAATCTGGAGCAGTGTCAAAAAGTGATGAGTGGTGTGGTGGAACACCCACAGCAACACCTATTGCATGCCCCTTTGCCGCAGAGTACTGCGGCGGTAAGGGGCATATCTACAAGGTGGTGTTAAGCCACACAAAGTGGCTTAACACCACCTTGTAAATATGGAAAATGGCACTGTGCCACAGGAGCGTCAAAAATAGTGGCTGAGGGCTTGTAAATATGTCCCCGAGTTTGACATTCGTGCATTGTCAGTGAGATCCGTAGCCCTGGCTCCCCCTGGCCACTCCATTCCCAACGCGCTTCGTTCCCGCCACTACCATGGATGACCTAGCCTCTAAGGCTCAGGTGCGCGTCCTGTCCTGGAACGGGAACGGCTTACTAGATAGACTCAAGCGCACCGCCGTCCTTAAGTACGCCCAGCACGCGGAGGCTGATGTGCTCTTGCTTCAGGAAACCCACCTGCTTGGCGAGAAATGTCCCTTTCTGGCGCGCTACGGGTACGACCGGGTATGGCACTCGGGGTTCTCGCGCGGATCGCAGGGGGTCGCCATCCTATTGCACCTCTCCTTCCCTTTTGTGTTTACCCGGGCGATTCACGACCCCCATGGGATGGGGATTGCCGTTTGTGGCACGCTTGATGGTCGGCCGCTCAGTCTCCTGTCACTCTATGCGCCGCCCACCGGGCTATCTCAGACTCTATCTCACGCCACATCGTTACTGACAACTCTCCCACCGGGCGCTATTGTTCTGGGGGGGGACTTCAATGCCGTCTCGGCTCCGCTGCTCGACTCCTCAGGTCCGGTCCGCAAAGGGCTTATGCGATGCGTGGCGGATCTGGCACCCACGCGCACGGCAGTACACTCACACCTCGGCGGCCCACCACACCCACGCGCGTATTGATGCGATCTTTGTCCCCCCCGCCGACTGTGCAGGCATCCAGGATGTCCGCATCCTTCCCAGGGGGATTTCCGATCACTCTCCAGTCCTCCTGGGTCTGGCACCCCACCGCGTGGGGCCCGCCAGATGTGGCGCCTCAACGCCTGGTTCCTCCAGGATAGGAAGCTCCGTAGGGAGGTGGGGTCCGCACTGACGCAGTATTTTACCGATAACGACGGGTCGGTCTCCTCGGCGGGTACCCTGAGGGAGGCCTGTAAAGCCACCGTCAGGGGGGCAGCCAAGGCGCAGGTGGTGCGGCACCGCCGGGCGCAAATCCAGCAGTTTACTGCCTGTGAGGCCCAGGCGCTACGTCTGGAGCAGTCCCTTTCTGGGTCCGGGGATCCGGCCGGGACTCGGCGACTGCGACTTTTGAGGGAGGAGATCTGTCAACGGTCGCTTGATGCGGCTAAGCTCCTCTGGCAATCCTCGGTGGCGAGGGTATATGGGTGGGGCGATAAGAATGGTGCTCTGCTGCATCGGCTAGCCACTTACCCCAGGGCCTCGCGCATCATCCCGGCGGTGGTTGACTCTGCCAGCCTGCTCCAATCTTCCTCCGCGGCCATCGCGGACGCCTTCGCTCAGTATTACTCGCAGCTATATCGGGCCCGGGTGTCGGACCTCTCCTTGGCTTCAATGCTTGCCGCTAGTAACCTACGGCTTCCCCGTCTTCGGTCCAGCGACTGGGAGAGTATGGAGGTGCCCATTTCCCCTGAGGAAATTGGGGATGCGATAGGGCGCACGTCCGCGGGGAAAACTCCGGGTCCGGACGGCTTCCCCCTACAAGGACCACCTGGTCCCACGGTTGGGCGCCCTCTACGCTGAGGTGATCAAGAACGGCTCCTTCCCTCCGGAAGCCGACATAGCCACGATCGTGGTCCTGCCCAAGTCTACGCCGCCTTCTTGCGATCGGTCGGCATACTGGCCGATCTCTCTTATCAATACTGACATCAAACTTTATGCGGCGGTCCTGGCCCAGAGGCTCCGGCCCTTTCTGTCATGCTTGGTGCACCCGGACCAATGCGGTTTCATGCCGGACCGCGGCACTCGCCATTGCCTTCGTCGTCTTCACGTGGCCCTGGCTCACCGCCAGCGCATCTCTCCGTATCTCACCCTTCTCCTTGCTGATTTCGAGAAGGCCTTCGACTCGGTTGGGTGGCCCTATCTCTTTGAGGTCCTGACCCACATGGGCTTCGGCCCCAAGTTCGTTGGAATGGTGCGGGTCCTTTACGCGCACCCTCGCGCCAGAGTGCTGGTTAACGGGGCACTGTCGAGGCCCTTTCAGATTGGCCGGGGAACGCGGCAGGGGTGCCCTCTGTCGCCCCTCCTTTTTGCTCTTGCAATGGAGCCCCTTGCTGCCCTGGTCCGAGCGGATCCTCTTCTTCAGGGCTGGGAGTGGCCGGGCCGTGTGTCGGACAGGAGAGCTCTTTATGCGGACGACGTTCTGCTGTATCTTAGTGACCCGGCGCGCTCGGGTCCCCGGGCGCTTCATCTCTTGAGCCGCTTCGGTCGTGCTTCCGGCCTTTATTTAAACCCGAAAAATCGGTTCTTGTGCCTCTGCACCCCTCCCGGGAGTGCTTCGACTGGCAGGACAATATTCACCTCCGTCGGTTGTCCTTCAAGTACCTGGGCATCTGGGTCTCTCTCCTCCCGGAACTGAGCTGGGCTCTCAATGTGGCTCCCCTGGTCAAGAAAGCCAAGGTGGATCTGGCGCGATGGCAGTCGCTCCCGCTCAATCCACTGGGGAGGGTGACGCTTTACAAAATGATGATTCTCCCCCGGTTCCTTTATGTATTGCAGAACACTCCCGTGTCCTTCCCGAGGCCTTGGTTCCGCGAGCTGGACGGGTTGGCGACTAGGTTTCTCTGGGGCGGTGGGAGACCGCGGTTGGCCCTGTCGACGTGTCACCTCCCCACCTTTGATGGCGGGCTCGGCATGACCAACCTTTACCTCTACTATTTGGCCACCCGCCTCCTGGTCATTCATGATTGGTTTGGAGGGGGATGGTCCGATCCGGCCTACAGAGTGGAATTGGAGGGCCTGGGTTTCCACTGCATTTTAGACCGCCTGTATGGCGCCCCCATCCACGCCTCCTGCCCAGACATCACCAAAGCGGTCTTCCTGGCCTGGCGAGCGGCGCTTCGCCATACCTAATGGACTGGGAGGCTGACTCGCGCCACTCCCCTCTGGCAGGGGACATGGCTGAGAGACGTTGCGGCCCTGGAGGGGTTCAAATCATGGGACCTGCTCGGCATTTCCCAGTTGGGGGACGTCTGGCGGGGGGACGCATGTGCTCATATTCGGAACTGCAGGCGCGCTTCTCCCTCCACTCCTCTCAATTTTATAAGTACCTCCAACTGAGACACGCCATACGCACCCACACTCCTCTGGACGTTCGGCTGCCGGACCACAGTCCCCCAGAGGCGCAGGTCATGCTGGGCAACCTGGGGAGGGGGGGCATATCCCGAATACACCGTTCTCTTACTAACAACACCCCCACGGCCCGGGAAGACCTGAGGGAACGGTGGGAGGTTTGGGTGGGTCCCCTGGACGAGGTCGACTGGCGGGATGCCCTTATGGCCCCCAGGCTGGTGACGGCCTCCGCCAAATTGAGGCTTATTCAAATTTACTATCTTCATACTGCCTACCTCACACCGGCTCGTCTGCACCGTGCGGGCCTCTCCGCTGACGCGGCCTGCCCCCGCTGCGGTTTTGGCCCGGCCGACTTTATTCATATGGTGTGGTCGTGTCCGGATTTGGGGGGCTACTGGAGGGGCATAGAAGCCGATCTTACGGAGGTCTTGGGCTGGGTGGTGCCACATAACCCTAGACACACACTTCTGGGCATCACTGATGGTCTCGATGGCACGCGTGCTGCGAAGCTGTTCCTTATGACGGCATTAATGGTGGCAAAAAGGGATATTGCGGCTGCCTGGAAGCACCCACAACCGCCTAGCCTGGCCAAATGGAGTGCTAGAGTGGACTGGTGTGCGGCACAGGAACGGACCCTCTATCAGGCGCGGGGTTGCCTTAAGAAATACCGTAGGATCTGGGGGAAATGGTTGGGCAATGTCCTATGAGGATGTGGTTCCGGGGAGGAGGAGGCGGGGGGGCTTTGGGTGGGGGCGGGGGGGTGGTGGGGTATTGTGTTGTGCGTTTGTAAAGCGGCGGCTCGACAGGCTCAATGTTTCTTTTGTTGTGTTACTAAAAATAATAAAAACTTGGTTATCATGCATTGTCAGTGTTTAATATGGTTGTACTATTTGTATTTGTAAAAAAAAAATAAAAAAAAATAAGACAAATTACAATATTGCAGAGGTGTAAAACATAATAACCGTCTTTGATTATAAAAGTCCAGGAAATATGCCAGGCTTGTTTGTAAGGGATCACAAATGTGGCAAGCGTGGATTCTTGATGAGGTTGCATATATATTTGTGATATAACACAGAGCATATGAAAGAGATGAATGACAAACTGTAATCCATGTGTATATTAGTTTTGTACAATGAAAAAAACCAGATGAAAACATTTTTAATATAACTAGAGGGAGGAGTAGCGATGACAATAGAACGTACTGGGAGAAAGAGGCAACAAAGGCTAGAGAGGCAGGGATACGAGGATGACACGGTTGATTTGGGAAGGTGGGGTGCAATTAAATATTTCTTAGTAAGGGAGTCAGTGAGGAGACAGAATTGGGAGGGTGCAAGAGGTAGGCACTGAGGGCCTCAGAGTGAGGTTTATGGTGGGTGCTTTTTCTGAAGTCTAAGGAGTCCTATAATTTCCTGGAGAAAACTAGAGTGGGTGATTTCGGAAACAGAACTTATTAGTGGTTCTAGAGAATTAGAGCCAGTTCCACCAGGATTAGACAGAAATATTTGGAGAGCTTTTCCACTCAGATAGGATCACTTTTATGCCCAAACCAACACGAGGTCGATAAGAGTGAGGTCAGCTTGGAGCGGGAGCTGGGGGTGTGGGGGTGCTGCAAAGATGCCCAGTAGGGCAACTAAGTGGTCAATTGTAAAATGGATTTTGAAGACCCTGTGAATGAAGTTATGTATTTGTATCCATATAGAGGAAATGTACTTGCACATTTGCATTTTTTATAATATGAAGTAACAGGGAAACTCTCATCTCTTCTATGTTGTCGAATGTGTAAATTTGTATAAGTGTGTATTTACTTCTAAATAAAAAAGTCTACAATGGACTGCATTCCACAGTAGTCCACTGGTCCTATGTTTCCGAAAAACTATGTTTGTCCTCGCACAATATCTACTATACTGTAAGTGCAAAAAACTCTCAAAATTGTGAACCTTAATAATAAAATATGATGTTGCATGGCAATCAATTTAAACAGAATGTAGAATTCATAAGTTAGTCAAACCCTCTACACGCCTGTTTCCTCAAGCGTCTTGAGAGGATGTGAGCATTTGCTCTGCCTTGGCAATCCACTTGAGGGCAAACTTCCCCTAATTTGCAAAATCCTGGAGAAATATTTTAAATTATATATGTGGCTTACTTCCCTTTGAAAATAAGAGGAAGGACCTTGAAATGAATCCAGTTCACGCTGCAAAGAAATATCACCTTGGAAGCTGAAAAATAGATACATACACATTAATCACAGAATCATTCATATCGAGTATTAATACATGCAATTCCATAGCAAGTTAAAGCTTAAATCAAACACAGCGGCTGCTACATTATTTTAGAATTATAAAAAATGCATTCCATGCTGAGCAGATGCCTCATGACTTAATTAGATATATCACAGTCTATTGCTGATTTACTGAGAGCAAAACTTTAAATTCAAAACTTAATGTGTCAGCTGTTGACCCTGACTCATCAGCTCTTGAAGGGAGAACATATATCCTTGATTGCACCAGCTGTACAGCGTTCCGAGAAATGCAGGGCCCTTGTCTCAGTAAGGCTATGTTAAGAAAATATTTAATTGAGACTTCAAAACAAAATATGTTTAACACATGGACATGCTACTGAATTTCACTTTTTTGCAGGTTATATTTATTTTCCTGATGATACACATGCATAGGATAAACAACAACGTCTTGAACAGGTGGATTAGTAAACCAATTTATCACACAGGTTACCTGAAGGCATAAAAAACTACACGTGCTCCTCAACGTCCTAAATTATGTGATTTGCTTGTAAACACAACCAAGCATTCAGTTCCACAATTACATTTCGTGGGCAAATAGAACATGTTAGGAAACGTACCTAAAATGAAAAAACATTTGGTGACGCCTTGTGCAATTTCAGATCCATATGCCATGCTTTCACCTTTATCAATATGGTAAGTTGAAGGGGCCATCAGGGGAATAATGTCACAATGTATCTCACAAAGCCAGGAAGACATCATTAAACAAACTTATGGAATGCATATTGCTTTTGGTTTTTAATGATGAAGACTAGATAGATAGAACTTTTTTTTCACCGGATGGCCCACCTAAAAGAAACTTTAAGAGGAAGAGTTAAAAGTTACTTTGGAAAGAGGCCTTTCCATAGTTAATATTTTCAAAATGTGTATTATGTAAAAGAGAAGCCAGGACATTAATGTACCCTTATTTCAAACCAATTTTTAATAATACATGGTGAAGCAAGTAAGCCCACATCTTCCTAGAAAAGTTCACTGATACAGCTTTCTATATAATCATTTTCCCAACATTTTATCCACTTTTCCATTCATCCTTTCACCTTTCCATCCTTCCATCTTTTCACGCTTCCATCCACCCATCCTTTCACCCCACCATTCAGTCTTTTTGCAATTCCATCCATATATTCATCCATCTATCTTGTTGCTCAACCATCTACCTTTCCATCATTCCATCTTTCACTCATATCATCTATCCTTTATCCCTTCCATCCAATCTTTGACCATTCCATTCATTCATTGATATTCCCGTTCACACATTAAGCCATCCACCAACTCATCCATTCTTTCACTTGTCCATCGATGCATCCTTTCATCCTTCCTTGACCAATTGATCTATCTGGTTGTGATTAATCAATCCATCCTTTTGATGGAGCAGGGTTTCTTAAATCTCAATCTCCTAGTGAAGTCATCAAACAGGTATTTCCACTGGTCATATGGACCTTTGTTTGTCAACTTTCAGTGTAATAAAGAAGTTATTATTAGCAATACATTTCAATTACAGTGAAACCAATATGGTTCCACAAGAGCTATAAAGAAGATCATGTTATACCTTAAAGGTTTTATTAACAAATTTGATTCATATTAGAAGTTAAATCATACATATTTAAATGTTCATGCAGTCTGAATTTGTATATGATCAGAAAGAATCTGCCAAATAGAATCACATACAGCAAGCAAAAATATCACCCAAACAGGTTCTATAAAGGAACTGCCCTATTAAAATAAAGTATCCAAAGGGGTAAGGGGAATTCTATGAGGAAGGTGTCAGCATAAGTTGAACCAGATTTAAGGTTCAATGGAATGAGTCTTAGTATTCAATCATGAAGCTAAAACCTCTGGGTAGGGGAATAAGTAGAGTTGAGAAGAAGTCTTTCATCAAGAGTTAGGAACGGGTCTGACCAGCTAATCTAAAGAACACACAATTAAAGCATGAAAGACGTTTTTAGAAGGCTTCTCCTTATCGTTTTCCACCAAACAAACAAATCAGTAGTCTCCCTAGTTTCCCAGCTCCCAACAAAGAAGCAATCATCTGGACAACCTTGGATGTAACATCAGCCCTGTCTGTCTGGTACTGGATGGTTTCTCCCACTGTCTCAGTCTCCATATCTGTGGCCAAAATTGAATTAAATGATCGGTCTTCCCTAATCTAACAAACTGAACTACAAGGCTATTATAGTCCTCCGTAGACTAACAAACTGAACTATAAGGCGATTATAAATCAACAAACACCTCGTTAATGTACCTACATGGAAGAGAAAATAAGACACTTGCACTAGGGCATATTTGCAGGCTAGGCCAACATTACATTAAACAGTTTCTAAATGAATATGGTTAGCATCAATAACTACATCAAATCCAAATTTGAATAAAGGATGCCTCATCTCTCATAGTGAATATACCTAAACTACTTCTACAAAATGTGGCTCTCATTAGAATGCACAATGTACAAATATTGCAGTTAAACACACATTACGTATATATGTTGCATATAAAGGGTTAGACATAAAATTTCACATCCATCCATTCATCCTTTCACCAATTGAATCATCCATTCATCCTTTCACCAATTGAATCATTCACAGTTCACTGATAGAATTTCGACCCTCCAAATATACCCATACACAAATATCAAGTTATACATATCGATATCCTATATTTATGTTAAGTACTAAAATATCGAGAAAAAAATATAGAGTAAAGATGTATAGGTGTACAAAATATCGATTTTAATATATGTATATAAATGATAATAAATATATAAAATTAATATAATTTTTTTAAACATGTATTTAAAATGTAATATATATATATATTCACTTAAAAAACCATAGGTTTCACACATGTTATAGTTAGCTGGACATTTCACTTGTAAAAAACCATTGAAATTCCCCCGTTATAGTTAGTTCAGATAACTATAACTCGCGCGACCGCAATCCACTGCTGATGACGTCACATATTACATCACTCATGACATCACTGATTACATCATCCTTGTGATAGAGTGGCGGTCGCGCGAGTTATAGTTATCTGAACTAACTATAACGGGGGAATTTCAATGTTTTTTTACGAGTGAAATGTCCAGCTAACTCTAACATGTGTGAAACCTATGGTTTTTTAAGTGAATTCGCAAGGTTTTTTAAATGCTAATTTATGTATGTATTATTATATTTTTTATATATTTATTTTACAATAAACTACCTATGTATATAGTTATAGATTGACTGTATCCTGTATCCTGTAATATGGAATGGCTCAGCTCTTTTTTTTTTTATTTGGATAAAGTTGAACAGCATAGTTAATATCTTCTATAAACTTATAAACAGTTTAAAATGTTTTTTTTTTTTAAGTTATTTTCACGGTGCGCGCACACCGCGATTAAAAAAAAAAAATAACATGTTTTTTTCACCCTTCGGGGTCCTTCAGGGACCCCCTGACAAAGGCTAGGGGGTCAGGAACTCTCTACCCTGCCCCCTTTTCACGTTCTCCACTTGTGTTTTTAGCTCTCTTCTGCCTCTAAAACTCAAAATGGCGGCTGGGGGGTGCGCGCACCGTGCGCGCACCCCGCGATTTAAAAAAAAAATAAAAATGTTTTTTTCACCCTTCGGGGTCCTTCAGGGACCCCCTGACAAAGGCTAGGGGGTCAGGAACTCTCTACCCTGCCCCCTTTTCACGTTCTCCACCTTTCTTTTTCACTGTCACACACAAAATGGCGGCCGACACTTCCTGATTTCGACCGATTCGAATGTTGACTGACATGTAACCACCAATCAGAATTACGCTCCCGCACGTTACGGTGCGTGCTTATAGATATTTATGTACTTTTAACTGCAATTTTCTCAGGAACTACTGAACAGATTGACACCATATATCCAAAAGGCACATGCCTGACCTGAGGACTACCTCTTTGCCAAATTTCAAGTAATTCTGTTCAGCCGTTCGGGCTGTACCTTCGACTAAAGGTCCTATGGGAAAATGCATGGGGAAAACGTGTTTTGGGAGCCCTCTTTTTTCTCAGCCCCCGCTTGACGAATCACCCTGAGACTTTCAGGGTAGGAGCTGAGCAGAGCGCCCCATTAGTTTTGAAAATTTCACGAGGATTCGTCAACCGGCGCCAAAGTTATTCAAAATAGAATTTTCAGATTTCCTATGGGAACTCGGTCCTAACTATAACTATCTACTGGCGACCGCCAGTAGATAATATATATAATTATAAATAATATATATATATATATATATATATATATATATATATATATATATATATATATATATATATATATCATAGATTGCTCGCTCTATAACTCCATACCGCTCAGCTGGAACAAAGCGAGATAGGACCCAAATAGGTGCTTGATAGATTTTATTTACAAGCCACTCTCCACCATGACGCGTTTCGGCAGCTTCTCTGCCTTGATCACATGACAGCGCTTACACGGGAGACATTCATTTTTAAAGTGCTAGTGCAAGGTCACATGGTACACTCAATACAATCAACATAGAAAACATACTGTAAAATTACAAGTGTGTAATTTAAAAGAAAGACATCAGGCATTGCTATTTAATCGCTAAATGCCACTCATTATAACAAGACCTGATTGTCATGACTGCTGTTGATGTGATGTTTCAATATTTTATACCCAACATGTCACTTCAAAGGTTAGAATAATGGCCTAAATGCCAAAAGCCTTTGTGTTTTCCGTTTGTTGACTAATTGTTTTGCATAGGACCTATGTGATAAAAAATGATTATACCCGTGTATCCAATAAATATTAAAAAAGAAAATTTAAGAAATTAGCAAGAGAACCGGTGTTGAAATTTCCATAAAGTGTAAGTGCTTAAAAGGTAATAAAATAGTGTGCGCGGCGGATTGGTTATTAATATATAACCTCCCAGTATGTGCAAATGTAATAACTACAAGGATGCTATCTAGTGTCACAGACTAAAATGTCTGAGCTATAAGTTCTAAAGAAATATATATCGCCGACCGAAATCACCTATATGCCATATGCTCAATTAAAATGTCAACTTTTACCTCATGGACTGACAAATATATGTTGTGGGGGCTTAGATAATTACTGGACATTCCTAACTCTAGTAGACCTTTATAAATAATTGTATAAAATGTATTAAATACATAAATATATAAATATAAATATAAATAAATTCTTAAAACATCCACATATAATATTTGTAAAAACCTCCCCTAACAAAGTAGGTAAAATACCAACATTGTAACATATCATTATTGTCTGTGCAAAGATAAATTAATTAAAAGATCTTAAATCATAGGACAATTGAACAATTTTTGATGAAAGAAGAGTTATGATTCATAAAGTGATAGTAAGGTGTGACAAGCATACAATATAAAACATGTTAAAAGAAGAATTTTTGTACTTGGATGTTGGTATATACAATATTAAAATATTCTTCCACATAAATATACAATCCTAGCATATCACACCATCATCCCACTGAATTCTATTCATCCCTGGCAGTAATTAGGAAATAAAGGAAAGGAACCTGATGCCATTATACAGCTGATAAAAGTATGTCTAGTCAAGGTATGTGTACAGATCCTCGCTAGTATTAAGACCTCCTGGATTCTTGGTGTCTAGCTCTAAAATTTAGCGTGTTTCAAGGCGCCTAAGTTTTTGTTCCCGATCTCCCCCTCTGTCTAGTGGAGGTATCGTATCAATGACATAATACTGAAGATGTTTTAAATTGTTGTCATGTTGTGTCTTGAAATGCCTTGCTACAGGATAGGTTGGGTCGCTGTTAGTAATGGCTCTAATGTGCTGTAATATGCGCTTATGTACTTGTAACTTGGTGCTACCTATATACAATAAGTTACACGAGCACTGTAACACATATATAGCAAAGTCAGTGCGACAGGTCAAATGATGTTTGATTTCTCGTGTCGTACCATTGAACGCTGTCTGGTAAGTGGTTCTGTTTGAAGCATAGTTACAAGCTTTACAGACAGAGCATTTGAAAAAACCTTTCCTAGCCACCAGCCAACCCACTTTCTTACTTTCCTCGGGGTTTTTCCTTACTAGAGCTTTTGCCATTGTGGCCGCTCTTCTGTATGTAATGGCAGGTTGTTTAGGCAAAAATGTACCAATTATAGGGTCATCATGAACTATTGGCCAATTCCTTCTTATTATAGTTCTTATCTGTTGTTCCTGCTTGGAATATGTAAGGATAAGTCTAGTGGGCTCAACTAGAGTTTCTCCCTTGTCCTTTCTCTTTGTCACATTATTTATAAGCTCATGTCTTGCAAGCCGTTTTGATTTGTCAATCGCACTCTGGATGGATGCATTTGTATAACCCCTGTCAAGGAATCGCTGTCTGCATTCTTGCTGTTTATTGTTACAGTCCCCATTCCTCACTACATATTCTGCGAATTCGAAGCATTTCCCCATACGGAATGCTATATATCAAGTGCGGAGGATGTGCACTCGAAGCATGTAACAGAGTGTTACCTGCCGTTTCCTTACGATGCAGTGAAGTGTTCATGCAATTGTTCGCTATGTTGACCTGAACATCTAGGAAGGTTATACTAGTGTTGCTTATATTGGAAGTGAACTGTAAATTTACATCATTGATATTTAACAATTTGACAAATTCAATGGCTTTATCCTGGGTTCCCTGCCATATAATGAATAGGTCATCTATATAGCGTAACCAGCATACGATATTGTCTTTGTATGACTCTTCATACGTTTTCATGAGGACCAGCTCCTCCCACCAGCCCATGAAAAGACAAGCGTAGCTGGGGGAAAAACTGGCCCCCATAGCAACGCCTTGAATTTGCTGGAACATCTGATGTTTGAACATAAAGTAATTGTTCTCTAGACAGAAACCCAACATGTCCATTATCAACTTGTTATGCTGTGCATAGTATAATGGTCTATTTGCCAAAAAATAGTCAACTGCCCTTAGACCATCCTGGTTCTTGATGCACGTGTATAGTGAGGATACATCCAAGGCCAGGAGAAAATATCCTTCTTGCCATTTGATATTGTCAATTTTCCTGATGAAATCCCCAGTGTCCTGCACAAACGATTTCAATTCTTTATATATATATCCTTCAACTCGCTCTCAGCATCCACCTTTTCAGGAAAAACTAGCGTTGACCCGGAAATCTGTGCAATATTTATTTATTTAATTGCCAGCTCTGCCATAACGCGTTTCGGGCAATCCCGCTCGTGATCACATGACAACTCCTTGTCTTTTGACATCACCTTTTAAAGTGCAAGTGCAAATTGACAATCGAATGGACATGGAAAAAATACTCTTTTTTTCTCATATATAAATAAATCAGTCACAAAAATAAAAACATGAATGTTGTTAAGTGGCTGATAAATATCCTATTAAGACGGACTCATAGATATACAAATGCATGTTTAGAATACATACTAATATATATATATATTACAATTAATAAACTAGTTACATATTTTATTCACTCACTGATTATGTTTATTTTCTTTTCTTTCTTGTTTATAGGAGGAAAGCAAGGTGTCCACCCTGCACTTTTTATCACTTCCAGGAGCCACCTAACATTTTCTTCAGCAGCATCTTTGTGGGCACCTATCACAGATAAGACACTTTTCGAGTTTTATGTACAAGCGGAATTACGATGTTTTGGTTTTGATATGCTACAGTATATTTTTACAGTTCTTTGCACCTCAGGGCGCTTGCCCATTACTGCATTATGTATTATGCTCAGTCATGTACCTCATGGGTAAGGCATTGGAACTGGGGATGCAGAGTGGTACTTGTTTCTCTATACAGCCCACTTGGGCATATTTTAGTTGAGGCTTGGTGCACATACCTAGTAGCAATCGTATTGAAAATACTCCCTCTAACCGCATTTTTGTTTATCCACAGCATGTAGGATTTTCCCACAATTGTTATTAATAATTTATTTTTGCTTATTTGAGAGAATTTGCTTTCCATTTTGTAACGGATAACTTTATTAGCTACAGAACGTAGACACAGGCATTGCCGATCATGTGACTTGCTATTGGACGGCACATGTTTCCAGGTTGATTGCTAATCTATGTATTCCGGCTTGTCGTTCCTTGAGATCTAGATTGAGATACCTTTTGAATGTCCATCATTATAGGTTTATTTGCACACTTTATTTGAGTCTATATTGAAATATACATATATATATATATATTTTCTTGAAGTTTATATACTGTACACATTAATTTAATATATCGCAGCTTTGCTAATATATTTCATTGTGATGTCTCAATATGTATTAAAGAGACTGTGAACTTCTCATATGCCATTTGATCATGAACTATACATTACAAGATGACCGATTCTTTTTCTGTTTATTCTCATTGTAGTGACTGAACTTTGAGTCCCTTGTTTATGTTTAGGTTTATTCTTGCCTGCTTGTACATAAGAACCTATCGTAACATGGCTTGTTTACCTGTGATCAAGGCTGCAGGTCAGCTGAAACGTGTTGCATGGAAGCCACTAAAACTTGCCTGAGCATTAGTTCCCTTGTCGTGTGGATTTGCCCTGAGAGTGCGTGAACTCCCGTGGTGGGATTTACTTTTTTGTACATTATTGGCCGATGGGCTTCATCGGCATACGCATCACCTTCCATGGGTCCGTGGTCTGGGAAGGAGCGTGTGGATTCATATAAAAAATGTACTATATATATATATATATATATATGTAACCAAAATCCTGATCCTCCAATTGTTAGGAGGGGATATACCACAGGTCCGGACCACAAAGAGGCACACACTCCAACAAAATCCAGGTAAGCGGGCTCACAGATGCATAGCAGATTTAATTATTCCATGAAGAATGCAGACAAGTGTCCGCCCCAGACGTGTTTCGATCTCCTCTGCGATCTTGCTCACTTGAAGCACTGGTGCCAGACCACCACTTTTGAATACAGTGCGCCCAATCAGCAACGTGATTGGTCACAGTGATGGGTAAACATAAAAACAATACTATATAGGGAGCACATAATTGGAAAATAGCCTTCTTAAAGGTACAATGTAGCTCGGTTTGAATTCACAATGCTCACAATAATCATGATGTTTGTCAAAACAAAATAGTAATTATGAACAAAAACGATTGAATACGTAATGTGACCATGCCCTTTTAGATCTATACTTAAACATATACAAGTGGTACTGATTCCACCTACTGTGCATTTTTAGATGATGGTGGTGTTGAGTTTGCCTCTCAAGGCTGAAATAATGGCAAGTGCCTAATCAAAAAAGGTTATCAATACCTAAATTTACATACTCAGATTTAAATACAGTACTGAAACCATGAATGCAAAAAAAATTGGCAATAAATAGGCCTCATAAAATTAGGAAAAAATGCATTTGAAATGTACAATTGTAAAAGAGACCCCGGCCACTAAATAAGACTAAAACAGAAGCTCCCTATAAAAATATGTGCAAAAATCGAGTGAAAAAGTGCTAGAGAAACCCACAGTGATAGTTGATAAAAAACACAGATTAAAAAGGGGTAGGGCAAATGCAGGGGATTGCTAATTTTGTCACGCTTTGCCATTAAAGTACTAATGCTTACATTGCAGTTATCCTAAAAAATACAGTACAATGATTTGTCAGTGCAGGTAGCTCATGAAAAGAAGGGAAGGGGAAAGTTTTTCCTAGATAAACATAACTGAGTTGCATAAATACCCATAGAAGCAGTTCTTTAAAAAAAATGCTGTTAATCGTACAGTGGCATGATGGTATAAAGCAATGTAGTGTGACATGTTAATAGAGGTACCTTCATTGTCTAATATTTACAAAAAATTGTGAAGGTCCTCACTGGTATTCAAGCCATTAGACATTCTAGTTTCCATAGTTAAAATAAATATTGATTCTAACTGGCGCAACTGTCTCTCCCCGTTGCCCCGCCGAATGGATGGAGGGACTGCCCCGATTACAAAATACTTCAAATCACTAACTCTGTTGGCATGAATTGCTTTAAAATGTCGGACAACTGGATAGTTTGGACCTGAGTTGACAATTGCACGCAGATTTTGCAATATTCGATTGAAGACAGGTAATTTTGTGCTACCGATGTACCTAAGATGGCATGTGCATTCAAGCATGTACACCGCATATTCCGTCCGATATGTGTAGTGCACTCTGATAGGGACCGGAATATCACGAAAAGCTGTACAATACTCGGATACATTGATTCCAAATTTACATGCCCGACAAGAAGCACATTTGAAAAAGTCAAATTGAGATAACCAAGTGGTGTTGATAGTGAGTTCAGGTCTGGATTTCACCAGGGCATCCCTCATGGAGGGGGCCCTTCTGAATGTGATGGCAGGGAGATCAGGGAACAAAAATTTCAGAGTTAAATCAGTAAGGACAATAGGCCAGTGCTTGTAAACTATTTTGCGAATAATCTTATCCTGTTTACAAAATGTAGTGATAAGTCTAATGGGTTGTTTCTCAGTCAAAGGGATCTCATTCATGGTTTTTACATCTTGTTCTTTTCTAGTTACTAAACATAACTCACGAGTGCGGGAGTTGGCCTTGTCCAAGGCTGTCTGCCAATTTGTCAGTTGATACCCTCGGGACAAAAAACGGTTTAACGCCTCATTTTGACAATACACTGAGTTGGATTCACGGCTACATATACGTTGTAACCGAAGAAATTCACAGTATGGTATACTGTGAATAAGATGGGGAGGATGGGCGCTAGTGGTGTGTAACGTGGAGTTACCAGCGGTGGACTTCCTATGGAGTTTGGTCTCTATCTTGTCCTCCCAAATATACACTTCCACATCTAAGAATTCTACCATTTGAGTGTTCAAGGTGGCAGTAAATTGTAGATTCATGTTGTTATCATTGATGGAATTAACAAAATGGGCAGCCTCAAGTTCAGTGCCTTCCAATATGATGAAAATATCATCAATGTATCTACCATAATATTTTATGTGGGTGTCCCAAGCATGTTTGTGGGTTGCCTTGAGGATTTGTTCCTTCCACCAGCCCACCAAAAGGCAGGCATAGGTGGAAGAAAAACAAGCCCCCATGGCGACCCCTCGTAGTTGTTTATATAGAGTCATGTTAAATAAAAATAAATTGTTGTTCAGGCACAAATCAATCATTTGAAGTAGCATGCAGTTATGATCGTGCCGATTTATGGCACGAAAGTTAAAAAAATATTTTACTGCTTCTAGACCCTGCTTGTGGTGAATGCTGGTATACAGAGAGGCTATGTCAGGTGTGATTAACACAAACCCAGGTTGTCATATCACGTCATGTAACTTTTTCAAAAAATCACCTGTGTCCTTTATAAAGGGGGGTAGGGTTGTCATGTGTGGCTGGAGAAAGTAATCGACATATTTAGATATGGCCTCTAGCACATTGTTTCTGGCTGAGATGATTGGTCTACCAGGCACAGGGGGAATGCCCTTATGAACTTTGGGAATAAAGTACAGTGTAGCTACAGTTGGAAAATCATTTTTCAGAAATAAAAATTCATTTTTGGATATAAGACCCTGTCTATTCCATTGTTGTAACTGTTTAGTCACAATCATTTTCACCTGGGCCAAATGTTCTCGACCAACTTTAGAGTAACAGTGGGAGTCTGAAAGATGGCGCTCAGCCTCTTCAAGGTAATCCCTTTTCGGCCATAACACAATATTGCCACCTTTATGAGCACCCATAACAACAATCTCATTCTTATCACATAGTTTTTTCATCAGTGTCCAATAACTCTATGCTCGATAGTTCTGTTTGCGTTTTTGGGAGTTAATTTTAATGTTCAATTTCTTTAAGTCACCAATGACCATTTTGCTGAATATATCCACAGAATCTTTTGGCATCATGGGACAAAATACAGAAGGGGGACTAAATGGACTAGCATCCGCCATGCCTGTATTAAGCCCCTCAATATTATTGGCATCCAAATCAGATGTTGAGACATCAGAAACCTCATTGGCCAATGATTGCATTGGTCTTAAAGTATCAAGATCTCTGGCATGAAGATTGTCATACGGGGTGTTGGCATTATATAATTTACTATTTAGAAGCTTTTTGATGTTACCTTGTAACTGTAAATTCAAAACTGATTGATTCAATAAATCTAAATACCTATCACCTGATTTGACATGTCTATCTACACAGACTATTGAGAAAGGCACATACATAAACACGCATGTTGTCAAGTCCAAGAAGAGCAACGCAACGCAAAAATCACTCACATTTAGTATGTGTCACCACTATGAATCCTCTGAGCAGCAAAATTAAAATAAAAACATCCTTTATTGCTGGCATAGTCATTCAGTCACTTAAGTACTTTTAAGAACCCACTTTTTTGCCTTCAATCAAAAACAATATGGTTAAAGCATACTTTCCAGATCCTGGGATGAATTGATCAATTGCAGATATTAGGTGACTATGACCAATTATATACCATTTTCACTGTGCCTATTTCTTTACTATTTATTTTAAAATTTCCAGGCGTATCTTTAGTAACTGCTTGAATTGTAATACCAAGAATGACAACTATGTCATCCAGTGTCCCTGTAATCTTATCAATGTGGGCCATACCACTCAAAAAATAAAAACTAGGTTAATGCAACATACAATTGTAATCAGAGGACAATTTAGGAATGCTTCCTTAGTTAATCATTAGTTGATGAAGAAATATCTAGCAGAAGATAATCATTGTACGATCATTTAACGAGTATTACTAACAATAAAAGGAGGATATATTTTTGAACGATTGATGTACAAAGTACACCATTCACATTTACAGACTGAATACATTAAAGAAAGGACCTAATAAAACTCATGAACAGCAATCATTTACAGTTTGAAATCAGTGAAAACTTTCTCAAGAGCTATCCTCCCATTAACATCCATTCTATTGTGATATTATGCCTTAGATAACAAGTCAACATATGATATATATTTATATAAAAACTATATCAGAGGTTTTCACACAATGCACTTTGGGATATATGTAATTCATATAATGTATCATTTAATACACATGCTGTATAAGTTTATGATTGTTTTGGAGTTCACAAACAGTGAGTGTAGCTTAACGTAGAGTATCTTTTCGGCTGCAGAGTCTCCACACACATGGTGGAGACTCCACATGAGGGGTGGAGTACTCCACACTTAAAAAAATAGGATGGTGGAGGAGTAAGATTTTGCATATAGGCCCAGAATCTTAGCAGAATTTCTATGTTTTGAACAACTTCTACAATTATTACTGACAAAGAATGTCTTCACTGTGAAATCCCCACCTGTTCTTCAATTTGATGCGCACAGTTCAGTTAGCCCACTGCAGACTGATTCCACATGTAAGTCAGCATATTAATAGTGAAAGGGTGAGTGATGTGCATGATGTGGTCTACAAAATTCAAACTAAATGAGCTTTCAATAGAAAAGAATAAGGGGTGATTTTGGGAGGTGTTTCTAGAGGTCTTGAGAGGGACCTCAAACAACCACAAAACAGTAATAAGATTGTAATTTTTTTCACTACACCTATATGTCCCTGATTCACAAGGTAATGATAAAAAATTAGTTTTCTGGTTGGCAGAATATACATCCTGTCCAAGCAGGAGCCATAACCTGGTCATGGGAAGTCAGATACACAACCTAGATGAACCTGTGCTCACCCTCTAGTAGCTTGACACAGAACAGTCAGGCTTAATTTAAGAGGTAATGTGTAAAGTATTTGTGCAAACTTTAATTGCAGTAACACAGTGAAATGACCACAAACAGGCTCCTCACCAGTTTAGCAAAGCAGAAAATATGTTTCTGGGTCAAACAAAATCAAAATGATAAAAATACAATACGTAGTACTTTAGAAATTAGTTTTTAAAGATTAAATGTGAACGCAGTGCTTCGAAGCCACTAACAGTCAAAAGGTTACTTGAGGTCACGAGGGACCGGTGCCAATCCAAAGTTCATGGTGACCACGATGGAGGGCAGGACAGCACCCACACAGGGCCTGCTAACAAAGTTCCTTGTATGGAGCAAAGAGTCAACATCGAGCACACAATATATCCAAATTGTCCCAGAAATTAGGTCACTGCATCAGACACGCGCCTCACAGATGGCATTGAAGATTCTGCACTGTGTCATCATTGAGCCACACAGACAGAGTTGAAGAATCGACGCTGTATCGTTGTCAAGTCTTGCAGTCAGGGCCTGCGTCGTCGTCAATTCTTCACTGCATTGACGAGTGATGCATCGGTATTTCTTATGCAGTCAGGTCGATGCAAAAAATCGCTGCAGAACCCACTTCTGATGCCTAGGACTGGTGGAGGCAACTCAGGCAGATGTAGGACTAACAGATGGCAGTGTCCAGAGTTGCAAGAAGTCTTTTGTGTTCCTGAGACTTCATAAAACAGGAGGCAAGCAAGCAAGCCCTTGGAAAATCTTCGGTTCTAGGATGTATTGAGCAGGTCCATTCCCGTTTACTCCCATACAGTAGGCCAACACAGCAGAGCAAGTTGCAAAGTGGCAGTCCCTTCTGTAGAACAGCAATCAGCAGGCAGCAGACCAAGGCAGCAATGCAGGTAGCAAAGTGGTAGTCCCTCCGACTGCACAGTGGCTCTTCTTCCAGACAGTATGTCCTTGGTTCTAGCAAAGTTCTCATTTGGTGGTGTCAGGGGTCCAGTACTTATACCCAAATCTGACTTGGAAGATCACAAGGTCTTTACCATTCCTGCCCTGGCTCCAGACACACTATGGGGGGGAGTGTGCAGCTCTTTGTGTGGGGACCCGCACAGCCCTAATCAGGTAAAAGTGTCAGCTCCTCCCTCCCAATCTACCTCCGGAAGACCCATCAGCCTGGTGATGGTCCATCATGATGTTAATGTCACACCCCTTCTCCCTTTGTGTGACTGTCTAGAGGGCATGCACAAAGCCCAGCTGTTACCTAACCCAGACATGTATTCAGCGACAGACAGAGGCACCGAATGGCTAAAGTAAGAACAAGTCAAACTCCAAATTTCAAACTGCTCTCAATTGTAAATTATGCTTGAAATGTGTTTACGTCAATCCCAATGTTCACCTATGGGAGAAAAAGGCCTTGCAGTAGTGAAAAACTAATTTAAGGATGCTTCACTACCAAGACATCTAAAACTTAAAAGTACATATACTACATTTTAAATACACTGCAAACTGACCATGGCGCTACCTAAGGCCTACCTTAGGGGTGATGTGCATGTAATAAAAAGGAAGGTATAGGCCTGGCAAGTGGGTTAACTTGCCAGGTCGAAATGGCAGTTTAAAACTGCAATCACAGGCTCTGCAAGGGCAGGCCAGAGCCATGTTTAAAAGGGCTACTGAGTGGGTGGCAATATCACTGCTGCAGGCCCACTAGTAGCGTTCAATTTACAGGCCCTGGTTACATATTGTGAACTTTACTAGGGACTTATAAGTAAATTAAATATGCCAGTGTTACCATGTTTAAGTTCAAATCATATGCAATTTAGCACTGGTTAGCATTGGTAAAGTGCCTAGAATCAGAAAATGAAGTCAGCAAAACAGGTCAGTGGGCAAAATGTCAGGGGAAACCACACCAAGGATACCAGGTGTAGCACTTTTGAGTAAGTTAACTATTTTGTTTTTGTATTCACAACCAGGAGTTAATACTAAGTTTACTAGTTGAGTGATGCAACAGTCGTAAACTTGCTAATAACTTGTGGTCTGTGACAATTCAACAATGTGGCAACTTGCAAAAAGTGTACGTTTACCTTTGTCAATGAGGCCCTAATACTGCGTACTACAACATATTAAAACATGTATGAAGTGAAGTCCCTTTCATCATGGTATAGCTGCAATGCAGCAACTATGTCTTGATAAATATTATGGGTAAAAGATTGATTTTTCGAGGAAGGTGTTGCACATATAACACCAATAATAAAAGTTGTGATTTGGTAACAATATTTAAACTTTCACATAAAATATACAAAGTATCTTCCTGTTCTGTTTTGTACTTATTTGCAGTTAGTTCGAATGTGTAAATCCTAACTTAAAGCCACAACTGTAGCTCATTATACCAATAGCCAATCACTGAGTGGCTCAATTAGAAAAGGAGCAAACAGAAAAGCAACTCTTTCTCTGTGGTTTCAGTATGTCACTTAATGCTTTTTGTAGGTTTGCCCATTTTTTTCAGAGCAATGATTTGAGAAGGAGGAGAACGGAGAGGATATTCAGGCATAGGGTTTATCTTTGGGATGTACGGCCAATATGTGGTTTCTAGACTCTGCTTTCCATGTGATGACATCTTGGACATAATTTCTGAGTGAGAGCAGTATTATGATTCAAATACATGCCATTCCCAGGCTATCTCAACCTATGTGAGGATATTAGCTGCTCAAAACATTCTTGAAACTGAATCTTTCAAGAGGGTGTCCTGTGCCATTGTAGGCATATCATAGGCAAGCAAGTCTCTATGTTTTCAGCAGGTCCTAAGATGCATCAATCCAAGAGTGCATCTCTACATAGGAATGCCACAGTCACTGGCAGAATGGCAAAGGGTTGCTAGTGAGTTGTATGACATTTCTCAATTCCCACATATTCTATGTGCCATTGTTTGCCCCATGTGGAACTTCAGTCACCTCACCACACCGCATACCGTTTCCACAACAAACACCACTAGCACTCAATCAACATGCAGGCTGTCTATGTTGCCAGGGGCAGCTTCAGCAAAGTGTATGTTTCCAGGGACCACACATAACAGATACATTTCCGGCAATATCACTATGCTCATCGCTTGGCTACTAGTGAATTTGGTAACATATGACTATTTGGTAGGTACTCTGATACTCTCTAATTATACAGGACTACAATTAATACTTGGTGGGGTTTAAAAACCCACACCAACTGATTATGTCTCAAGCTACTTACAATATTTTAAAAGACACTATATGTAGGTAGCCATATATATTGTTCTCTAAATATGAAATAAGGTCATTTGCATTTTAGTTTTTTCTCCTTCAGATGATGCTTCTTATGCACTCTATCCCCATCTCCTCATACCTCACAGACGGCCTAGCACAGTGCCTTGATGGAGGTACATACATGCTTATACTAGCCATTATAGAGTGCATTTTAGGCCTCCTTAAGTCATATTTTAGATATCTTGACCATACCAGGGGTCGAGGGGTTTTACAAACTCCCCTGAAGTTGTGTGCAAGATAATTGTTGCCTGTTGTGTGTTGCACAAGACTGCAATATGACAAGGCTTACACATAACCCTGGGCCCTCACCCACGCCCAAATCCAGGGAACCATGGGGATGTTATTAACAAAAGTTAGGATATGCTGGTCTGTGATCCATTGTTCCAACTTTTTTTTGCTGGTGCTACTAGTTCACTTACGGCCTTTATGTGGTTGGGCAGTCTGTTGTCAGTGATTAGTGGGTATTTATCACTCTTTCCAGAAATTCCATTCTGAGACAATTCTGTAAACCTTTCATAATGTATGTAACGTATATATTGCTATCAAGAGTTAAAAGGTAGGTGATAATTAGGACTTAATGGGATGTGCTTTTATTCCGTCAGTCCAATGGAGAGAAGGACTCCTTTGCCCCGAAGCATAATCCGTTGCACTATTATTGAGATGTCACACAGCCCAGTGGATCCCTCTTTCATTGTCAGCAGCAGCCATCATGATGGTACAGCTTAATGCATTGGTAGATTTAGAGAACATGATGGAGTGGTAGAGCTTTGATAGTAATGATTTTTTAATGAAATACAAATGATGAAAGTATTGTTTTTATGTAAAAAAAATAAGTGATACACTCATCATGGCATTTTGTGGTTATGTTGTGTGGCTAATTTTCCCATTTTCATGGACCCTTAACACCACATTTTACATGGGGGTGACACCCACTTAAAATGTCTAATTTCTGTACCAACTGTAATTTAGGGGTGACCAACACATTGGAACACGTAGACAGGACTTAACAGTTTGTTCAGTTGGACCTTTCTGTGAGCAGTTGGGAAGGAATACTCTATGCACCACCATAGTCAACCTTTGACCATCTCTAAATGGGTGTGCAGGACCTTGTGTTTTGTTGAGAGGGTAGTACGATGCAGTTGTCACAAGCTACCCTTTTAGACAAACAGTAAAGTGTCTGTGTATCAATCAGTGAGGCAACACATCACTGCAAGCTTTTACAGTGCAGTTTTTTCATTTCCAACCATTTTGCCCATTTTGGATCCAAATTATTGTCGTAATTCTCAAATAATGATGAGAATTGATAGAGGCAATCGTCATTGAACTTTTACGCCCCATCAATTCCCCCTTTGATGGCGAATTAGGCCTTCACACAATCTTATCTTATCTTTTATCTTAATGTCACATTAGAATGCAGTTGTCTTCATTTGTTTCAGTCTCATTTGTTCCAAAGTTTTCATCTGATCATAAAAATCCCTCTTCGTGTCTTCTAATTCAATTTCTGTTCTATTTCTTTTTTGCCCTCTATTTTCTTTAGAGCTTCTCTTATTTTTAAAATATCGATACATTAGTATTATTATTAATAAGCTAATAGCAATTGTTATTAATGGAGTTAGTATTTTTCCCACTAAACTCTTTCCCAGTGCTGCAAACCAATTTCCCACATACGAAAATCCTTTCCCAATGTTCTCCCATGCACAATCTGCTTTTAATTCTGTTAAATATTTTCCTAAGTTAGTAATATTGCTTATATATCCCTTCAAATCTTTATTTTTGTCCGGGATATAGGTTCAACATTGTTGAACTTTCGGCATGCAACAGACTCTGCCATCATTTGCTAAGAGTAAGTCTAAAGCAAGTATGTTTTGCAAAACCATAGATATGATAGGAACCATTTCCATATTGATTACTAAAAATCCACCAGCAGTATCTGTTGACAAACGATCTCCTGCTGTTGACAGTTTTCTAAATTTGTTCAAATTTAGTATTACCCCATTTGAGGGTATTATAGCTCCAAAAATATCTACAATAATTTCAGGAACACTCAATCCTCTTCTAAAGCATGCAGGTTTCCTTTGATTGATTTCTGTGTTTTCTTTACTGTGATAAATCTTGGGAAAGACTACTCCCATGTAACAACACCCATACCAATGCTTGGGCAATTTGTAATGAGAATTTTTCCCACACACAAAATACACTTCAGGAAATACTGGATCCAATCCTGCCATAAATAATCCCCCTTCTCCCATAAGTAGAAAGCTATGTTCACATTCACTGGAACCAATGAATGTATTATTATGCTTTGTTTTGCGTCTTAGTATGCCAAGCTTTCCTTTATGTTGCCAATCTAGAGTCATTGCAGTGTATCTATCTCCTTTTTTATAATCACCCTCCCCTATGAGCCCATGAAAGTGTTTTGATTGGGTTTTCAGATTTCCTTTTTATTTCTGCCTCATGATCTTCTACTGAATTGATAAATTCTTTCTCTACACAATGTAACGCACAGGTCACATTTTGTCGGTGCGCATATTCAATATCTATAAGTGATAAAGGAAGAAAGAATTGCCCTAATATTATTATAAAACAAACTTGTTAGTACACTACAGGATATACCGTAAGTTAAATGAAGGTGATGGCATGTCACCCCTTCAGACACAGAAGTTGGTAATTGCATTCATACATAACAATCTCTCGCATCCATAGTATTTACATACTCATAGAGCAATATAGTATAGACATTTAAGGAAAAATTGTTACTTGAATGCTCATGATGTAAATCATCACTTGTTAGATCATTAGTTATTACTACTCCTTCTTGCATTTTAGTGACTTCAGTAGTTGTGGACACATGCAAATTCGTATTCTTATTTAAATAAACATGATGAGGTAGATTTAGTATTATCACAACAGAAAAAGAATTAGAACGTAAGCAGTTAGAAAGCAAGCACACATGCGCTTATGTTTTAGTGAAACTAGATTTTGTTTTTGCATCCCAGGATTGGAGCTTTCGTTTTAAATTTTTTTATATATACTTAATCTGTAGCAATAGGCTCTGTGCAGGAGCCTTTGAACAGCGTCTGGTCACACCCTTGTTCTTTCTTACTCTTCTGGCCTTTTTGTTATTCATTTCTCCTTTTTCACAACAGTTCTTTTCATGGCGGTTTGTATGACACAATTTTTAGAGCAAATCATGAAGAACTCTTTTTCCCAGTCGTTTGCAGCAGCTAAATATTTTCTGGAGCTGAATATCTTTGACTTGGTGTCTGTGCTCTTTTTATTCTTCAGACTGTAGACTCTTCTCCGTCTGTGTCACTTTGCTCAGACTGACAAGAAACTTCAATCACAGTAGAAGCTATTCTTCCTGCAGTCAGTATGTGTCTCAATCTTTTAGATTTTCTGGGCCAACGGTCTCATTTTAGCACTCTTTTTTCTGGTACGCTGTTCACATCATTTCAGTCTGCATTTCTCTTAGTTGGATCCCCTTCACTTTGACCCTCGATACCAAACGGGATCAACTCTCTTTGACTCTCATTTACAACAGTGTCTCGAGACCCAGTAGCTGACACCCTCTCTACTCAATACTCAGTCTGAACAGGTGGTTTCTCTGTTACCACCGGTTTGTCCACCACTGACCCTACACTTAAAAGAGGACATGGGGCATGACGAGTGTGGGATGCATGCACCCAATTAGACCACCACATTTAACAGAAGTGGTGATAAGGCCCATGCCACCGAGGACCCATACAGGATTTTCGCATGTGCTTCTTAACGAGTACCCAGTCACAAATAGTGGCACTGCTCCTGTTGAACGGTAGTTGCGGGTTCTCCAACCTGGTGAGACACAGAATGGACCACATCAGCCAATTACTTACAAAAATTGAGCACCAAGTCATCAGGAATATTCACAAGCTGACTTGCTGGGAAGGTAGGCTGCCTCATTGCCCTCCCCATAAGTATCTCATGAGGGGACAGTCCAGTTCTTCTGTCTGGGATACTTCGCAAACTCATCAACACCAAAGGCAACGCATCAGGCCATTTCAGGAATGTGGACGCACACGCCTTCACTAGTCTAGACTTAATCGTTCCATTCATCTGTTCCACTACACTGGAAGCCTCCAGGCAGTATGCACAATATAGCCTTTGCTCAATTTGTAATGCAGCACAAAGCATTCATATTACTTCATTATCAAAGTGAGTCCTCTATCCGGCTCCAATGAGACTCGAAAACCGAATCCAGGTATTAATTCTCTAAGAAGCAGTTTAGCTACTGTAAAGCTGTCATTGTGCCTGGTGAGGTAAGCCTTAACCAAATGAGAAAATAAACACACAATCACAAGGACATATTTTAATCCATTACAAGAGGGCATCTCAATGAAGTCCAGTGCATGTGGGTAAAGGGGCCTCTTGATTTTCCAATGTGACTCGTACTGACCACTGTCTTCCTTCCTGCAGTTTGTTGTTGACAGATTACACATCTTTGACACAGTTGCTCTGCAATGGCTGTAAATCTCGGTTTGTACCAAGTTTGATGAAAAAGACGTAGCATAGCATCTCTACCTACTTGTACAGGCCCATGGCAAGTCCTTGCCATCGGTGACAGTAGGCTATCTGGCAACACAGGTCTCCCATTTGTGTAAACTCAACCCTCATCTTCCTGTCTGTGATTACATCCTGTTTTAACCCATCCTTCTCTTTCTGCCTGTGGTACTGAATCTTGTAATTCTCTGATTTCTTCTCAAGTCTCAACAGCTGAAAACATCAATCTGCATTCCGTATTATCAGAGTGTTCCTTCAAAGATTCCTCATTAAATGCATGTGAATTTAGGGCTCAATTACGTGCAGTTTCATCGGCATATTGATTGCCAATGGTAACATAATAATGTCCAGTTTGATGGACGGAACACTTTACCACCGCAATTTGGGTGTCACATTCAGTTACTCACCTGCACTCCTTTTGCTTTGCTTGACGATTTCTGTTCCCCAATCTCTCTGGGAGCTGACAGAAAGGCAGATGTAAGACAACACTCTGTCTATCTGGAAGACCCCAGGGGGAAAAGGGGATGGGATGAGAAAGATGGGCTTGAGGGTTGAGGTCCTGGTTTTTTCATACCTCGGGAACAGCTTTTCTGGAGATTTCTATTTGGGACTGGACTTCATAATGCTAGGTCTTCAATACTGTTATGAAGAAAATAAAGTTCTAGTTGCTTGTCTTATACTAGAAAGGAAGATATAAAAAGCAATAACTACTCAAAGACTTACTGTTTAGTTCACAGTATCGTATTTATAGATTATTGAAGTGTCTTTACCTAAATGTGTCACTACATTTCCTTTATAAATGCGGTTCTCTATTTTTTCCAATTTTTTGATCCTTAATTGTTTGGTTCTTTTCTATAATACACAAACATTCATGAAAGTATCATTAATTCTGCTGACACTTCAAGTAGATTCCACTCTAATAATATAACACAATTTAGCGTTTTCAGACTGGTTGTTCAAACGGACAATTCACATACAATTTCCAATGATAAATAAAGAGGAGAAAATAAAACAAACAAAAACAATGTCTGGAGATATTAAACAAGTTATTTTTCCTTTGTGTCCTTGCATTAACAAACCTTCACATGGGGAAATTGAGGTCCGATTAAAATGTCATCACAGTTTTATCATCAAGGTAAATCCTTATTTTTTGTGCTAAGAACGAGTTGCTGCTTGAAGAGCATCTGCACACGTCTGATTTGTGAGTGCTGCAAATGTTAGCAAGAGTCTGACTCACCGGTAGCTTCCTGATAACTGTTTTACCTCTGAAATAACGTTGTCCAATTAATTCTTACTGTTGTTTTTTTTTTTTTTCTCTCTTTCTCCTTTTACACGAACCGGAAGTGGAACCGGAAGCAGAAGCGGAAGGGGATCGCGGTCGTGGACGGGAAGTCAGGAGCAGCCAGCAGGAAATGGAGCCAAAAGACAGGATGTCGGAACACCGCCAACCGAAGGGAAGCAGGAGACAGGTAAGCGTTGAACCTCATTGAGACGAAGCAACAATTTTAACGCTGAGCGGTTTAAATAGGTTTTACCACTTGTGTAGGCCATTAGCATCTCGTGTTTCACGTGTTGGCAGTTTACATATGTATGCTACTACCGGTGAGCTGCAAATGACCATACTCATGTCTTAGACGTTGTTCCATGTGCCACAGCTGAATTTTCAGGAATATGAGTCATCATTGCAAACAGTTTTTTTAATCCTATGCAAAGCCTGTTTTGCTTACTCATGTCACCAATGTACATACAATGTTAGTAGTGGAAAATAAACATTACCTTATACATCATGAAACTGGGGTTACATTATGTTCTGAGAGGGGCGCGCATGAGTGAACATATTTGTACCCATAACATTGGTCCGGATGTCCCATTGCCATCAATAGGTTTTTTACACACTCTCTGTTTCGGATAGATGAACCCGAAGAGGTCATAAACCCACGTTGAGACCACAACTGCCCGAAATCATGCACCACCCCGAAACCATATTGATTATCGGTGAATATGGTTACTCGCATTTGTTTGGTAATGCTGCAAACTCTGGTAAGTGCGATCAATTCAGCCAGTTGTGCTGAATACGCTCATTTTATCCACGATGTTTCCACCACACCCACCAAAGTACAAATCGCATTTGCAGGTAGCAGGATACCTCCAGAATCTCTCAAGCATGACCCATCCACAAACAGTACATGGACTGAATTTGGCAACAGTGTATCTTGTATGTCAGGACGTGGTTTGGTACACATCTCAGTTATGTCAAGGCAATCATGATCAACTTCTTCCATCACAACTTCGTGTCCAGGTAATGGCATCAAGGTAGCTGGATTCAAATTTATACCTCTAGTCACAGTTACATTCTCTGCATCCAAGATCACCTGTTTATATTTTGTTAACCGACTACTCGTGTGATGCTGTGTTCGAGTTCATGTTGACAAAATCTCAACTGAATGTGGCGCATACACTTTCAACGGATGTCCCATCACAATGTTCTCCCACTGTTCCAAACTCACACATGTTGCAGCAACAGCTTTCAAACATCCAGGTAAAGCAGCACCTCCATGATCCAATGTAGCCACAATATATGTGCAAGTGTGCATGCAGTTCCATGCATTTGCGTTAGAACTGATAGAACACAACCTTCGCGCTCACTGCAAAACAGAGTAAAACTCTTGTTAAAGTCAGGCATTCCCAATGCTGGTGCGCCACACAAACTGTCTCGCAGTTCAAGAAAAGAGCGCAGGCATTACCCATCTCATGGAACAGGATCTGACACATCTTTGTGTGTCAATCTCTGAAGTGACTTGGCTATCAGGGAAAAATTCAGAATCCACTGTCTACGATAGCCAACCATTCCCAAGAGCATTCAAACTTCCTTTTGTGTACTCAGTCGATTCATCGACAATATAGCAGGGATTCCATCTTTTGACACATTCCTGACTCCATTTTCAATGTGATGTTCCAAATAGAGATTCTCTCTTGCAAAACTGATGTTTTGCTGGTGACACCTTAAGCCCACTCGCCACCAAATGGTTCAGAAGGGCTACAGTATCTGAAGCAAATGCTTCTTTAGTTCCAGATGCCACTAACAAATATTCAACGTACTGTACTAGCACAGAGTGATTTGGCATTTCTAGTGACTATAAGTTTCTCTTCAAAATCTGATTGAAAATTGAGGGGCTTTTCTGTATACCCTTGTGGAACTTGGCACCATGCCAAAACACTGTTTCCGAACCGGAATGCAAATAAATATTGGCTATCCGGATGCAAGTGAATGGAGAAAAATGCTTGACACAAGTCAATCATCGAAAACCATTCGGCTTCACATGGAATCTGATATAGAATTACAGCAGGATTTGGTACTATTGGGCAACAGGGTATCACAATCTGATTAATTTTCCTCAAATCCCAAACTATTTTATATTTCCCATTTGGTTTTTGTATAACCATGATAGATGGATTACATGGACTGGCTAAAATCTCTTTCAAAATTCTTCGTTCAACAAGAGAATCGATCAATGGAGTTATTTCAGCAATGGTCTCAGGACTAAGATTATATGCTGGAGTTCTCAGATATTCTGCATTTGGTTTCCCTGTAATTTGAATTGGAGCTACTCCTTTCATTAGACAAATATATTTTCCTGAACAATTTCACACTTTAGGCAGGGCCACCTCTTTCAATACAGTAGGTAAATCCTTTTTAGTAAATAAATGATATAGGGCCATAAGTAGGTAAATTACATTTACCGATTCTTAAATACCAAATTTTACCGATTCGGTATTCATGAATCGGTAAATGTAATGCAGGTAAATTATTACCGATTCTTTAAATATCGGTATTGAAGAATCGGTATTTACCGAATCGGTAATGGCAACTGGCTTCCTATTCATTCCTATGGGCCTGGAGGCCCATAGGAATGAATGGGAAGCCAGTTACCATTACTGATTCGGTAAATACCGAATCGGTAATGGGGGAGGCAGTATCATGGGTGGCAGGGTGTCACATTGACACCCTGTTGCACCCCTGATTCGTCCATGTGTGCACATGTGGTGCACATACATGTATGTCTGCCACATTGCACACTTCAAATTGCACAAAAATGCCTTTTTACAGGTATTCGTCATTTACCATCAACTTTTAGTTGGTGGTAAATAACGAATCCCCACACCAACGAGACACTCCCCCTACATATCATTTCAGGATTCGGTATTTACCGAATCGGTAATTTTACCGAATCGGTAATTTTACCGATTCGGTAAATTACCGAATCCTGAAATATGCCCCCTACATAGCAAAAGCCTAAATACCAGTCGGTAACGGGATATTTACCGAAAATCGGCCGTTACCGACCGGTATTTGGCTTCCTACATATGGCCCATAAACTCTACACTTTTGTCTACTGTCTAGCAATTTGAAACACTACATTCTCGTATTTGGTATGAAATTCTGTTCCTTTGGGTCTAATATAGATGGATCAATTCATTTTGCACAATAAATCTCACACACCACTAACTTATGCATATCCTCACATTTTCCAATCTGCACTTGCACTGGTTCTGTTAATGGGGTTGGATTTAATTGAATCAATACTCCTACTACTTGTTTCTCCTGAGAGGGGTAGGTTGGGAATTTCCACAGTTCTCACAGTGGATCAGGTAGCACCAGTATCTAGGAATGAAATAGGTGTTCCATTTACCTTGCCGCCCCCAGAAAGACCATTCTGATCTACCTTTAAGGATGCGCCAAGCAAGCATTCCTCCTCCCCTCTCAGGTACCAACATTGGGAAGTATCTGAGTCACTTTCATCCATCCATAAATAATATTGTGAAGCCATTGGTACATTTGGACTTACTTAATTATTGTTATGGAAACCCATATTCACATTGTATTTCTGTACTTCTCCATTCAAATTTTGTATAGGAGCTTGAGGCATATTCTGATTCTGACCCCTAACATTTAACGTTGACTGATTTACCATATCGCTTGTCACCTGTGATTGAATTAATACATCCACTCTTGTCATAATTGCTGGTCCATTCACCTGATTAGTCAAATTAGACTTACACTGGCGCTACCAATGCCTGCACTTGCCGCAGCTGTGATAAGGTAAAGTCTTTTTCCATGTCTCTATATTTGATCCATGTCTCCTATCTTGTGGCATCAAATTTGGCAATGGATTTACCATCACACCTTTCATTCCATTGGTAGTCTGACCATTTCCCTTTATCATGCCTGTAAAATCTGAATCGAAATCCACATATCCTTTCTTGGCTGTCCTCATCTGTGCCAACATCAACATCTCTTTCAACTTCTTATGTTGCTTCTCAATGTCATCTCCACAATACTTTGCATAATGCCGTATTCCACCTATTGTCTTGCTCTGCCAACAAATCAAATGCTGCCGAATCAAAGCACTAATCTCAGGCCTCAAACCATAAACAAATCGATATACAAAATGCCCCTTATTTTTCTCTGACACATTTTGAATTCACTATACTGTTTGAATGCCTGCAGAAGCCTCTCATAGTGAGCATGAACTGTTTCTTTTAGTTCCTGGGTAGTCCGGTCTATTTTTACTCAATCTGTTTCTTTCAGCGAAATCTTTCCTTTCAAATATGTAATGACCTGATTGCATTTTTTCATCACCTCCACTGATGGCACACCTGTTTTTGGATCTCTAGCATATTTCTGGCCAATTTACTGCAATCTTACATTCCACCCATACATCTGCAGGGACCACAATATCAAAAAACCATCCAAATCCTCAGGTTTCTCTCTCAACCTCAGGAAATCAGTTGTAAAGGACAATATGTCCTGTCTACTCGAGGTGTCATGTACATACCCTTCTCCTTGGACTTCTCTCATAGGAAAGGCCAAAGCATCTGCCTCGTTCCTTTCTTTTTACATCATCAGATATAGAGGCAGTACCACCATGGCATCTTCATTCGGTTTAGCCCTTTTGCATTCCCATCTTTATATATCTCCCCATCCCTTCATTATTCATTCTTTAATTTGCAGCCCCTTTCCAGAGAAATTCAGATTCTCCAAATCTTTGTCACTAAAATCCAATTGGTAGGTTTTCTGTAGAGCCTTGGACTTTTCTACATCCACTCCATATTTCTGTGCTACCTCAGCAAATCTCTCATGAGTATTTCTCACTGTCCGAGTTATATCTGTACACATGAATAATAATTTGTCATCACGATATTTTGATAGTCTCTCCAGACTAATGGTTCCCAATATCATTTATTCTAATTCCACTTTTAATTTGCTCACATCTATATGTTTTGATTTGTATTAGTCAGAGCATTTCCAATAGGGTCTATGTCTCTAATCCAATCATCAAGTTCTCCTGGGGATGGCTCTATCGAAGTACTTATTTCCAATCTCTGTGATTCTCAACTAATTTCTCTTGGCTTCAACAGTACTCGTGAATCAGTTTTCTGACTATTAATTTTCAAAACTCTCCTGTAATTCATTCTCTATCCTCTGTTTGGTGTTTCAAGGATCTCCTCTGAAATATTGATGGCTCTATTTCCCCTTCTATGGTGGAATTTATTCTACTACACTCTTCTGCACTATTCTCATGAGCCTCTACTCTTGCTGGTGTAGACACCGTTCCCTGATCTCTCACAATCTCTCTCACTCTAGTTAAAGTAGGTATTTTCCCTTCAGTTTCAATTTGGACTGCTATTGCAGGAATCTATAAACCTCCTCTGCCTATCTGATAAAGAGAAATGACCGGACCAATTGTCAAGCATACTGATAATGCATCAGGATTATTTGTCATGACTATTTTGGAAACTTCTGCTCTCTCAGGGGTCTGATTTTCATCTAAAAATATTCTTTCATAAGCTGGATTTAAGTTTGCAAGTGGGGCGTCTGGTCTTAAACCTAAAAATGGATTGGTCTCTGAATTACTCTGTTCTTCATTATAAAGTGGGGGTCTATTCAGCAAAAGTTCATTCAATAACTCGTCATCTATATCTTCTGAATTCTCATCTGCACCAGGGAGCACTTGAACCTTTTGGTCCTCTGCATGTTTCCTCTTTTCCTTACATTTCTCTCCTTCCTTTGATTCTGCTACCATTACCGGGTACATTCAAGCACCCAAAGCAACATCTTTTCCTTACATTCCTCTCCTTCCTTTGATTCTGCTACAAATACCGGGTACATTCAAGCACCCAGAGCAACATCTTGTCTCCATATCCTTTTCTGGGAATCCCATTTTGCCTGTTCATATTGATTTGTTGTATTTATATGTCTTCCTCACATTTCTCATTTTCTCTCTGATGTGCTTCGTGCTCCCACTCCCCAAGGGCTTCATACTGTATAGGCCTAGGGCTAGGTTTAAAATCATTCATCTGTCTTCTCAAATTGTGTAAAATTCTAACATTAAATGTCCTATACTATGGAAACGCTAAGGGACCGTCTTACTTGTCCTACTGGACCTAAGTGCCGCCTTTGACACGGTTTCCCACAAACTTCTCATTCAACATCTAAGGGTGTGTGGTCTGGATGGGGCTGCACTTTAGTGGATGCAGTCCTTCGTGAAAGATCGTAGTTTTCAAATCGCACAAAATCCCCATCGATCTAAAACCCTGCCACTTCACCAAAGGGTCCCACAGGGATCTATTCTGAGCCCCACCCTTTTTAACTTGTATCTAGACCTCTGGCTAAAATTATGGACAACTACAAGATCTCCATGGTGTTGTATGCTGACGACACACAGCTTGTGGTGACATTGGCACAGGATTCGGGCAAATCAGCACTACACTTCTCTTCATGTCTCAATGGGCTGACCTCATGGATGTCCAACAACTGTCTTAAATTGAATGGAAGTAAGACAGAGGTCATGATAGTTGGAAAATCCCCCTCCGTCTGGGTTACAACCTGGTGGCTGCAAACACTGGGTCCTATCCCTGAGCCTAAAACCGAGGTTAAAAACCTAGTGTGGCTCGATACCAAACTCTCTTTTGTGTCTCAAACCAGAAATGGGGCAGGGATATATTTTAGTACCTTGAAGATGTTAAAGAAAACCCTAGACTTTCTGCCTGTGTCAGCCAGGAAAACCATAGGCCACACTCTGGTGACCTCACAGCTAGATTACCGAAATGTTCTATATCAGGGTGCACAAAAAGAATGCATGACATGCCTCCAACGCATTCAAAAGGCAGCAGCACGCCTTGTCCTCAAGCTTCCCAGCCGCGCTTCGATGACAAAAGCCCTAGACTCTCTCCACTGGTTGCCTATTGAGAAAAGAGTTCTCTTTAAGGCCTTCTGCTTCTGCCACAAAAGCCTACAGGGGAAAGATCCCAGCTACCTACATGACTTCCTCACCCCATACAATCCCAGTCGACAGCTAGATTCTACAGGAGCACATTTACTCAAGATCCTCACGATAAGGAAAGCTAGGATGGGCGGCTGATCTTTTGGCTTCCTAGCGGCCAAGAAATGGAATACTCTCCCTCTCTGGCTACGTGCTGAGAAATATGAAGCAACCTTTCGCAGTGGACTGAAAACTTGGCTGTACAAACAGTAGCTCAATAGTCTTTAATTTCTTTTCTTGCTTTTGTGCTTCCAGCGTAGGGTCACACCTTTTGGGGTAGCCAGGCGCTCTACAAATAAACCATTATTATTATTATTATTGGTGGATTTTACCCAGTTCTCTAACCAAATACAAGTATGATATATTTCTCTAACGACATCTACAGAGCACTAAAGCCTTTAACAATTTGAAATAATGACATGATTTCTTTCCTCTAACTCAATCTGTTATTTAAAATCACTAAATTCTCTTCTGTATTATTGTTTTCTACAATCAATCACTGTTCGTTCTCGTCCACCAACCACCAATACCAGCACGGCACTTTATGACATCAGTCTAACTTCTCAATGCAACTGACCCTCCCTTTACAATTTATTTGCCATCCTTTCTTTCGCCCTTTGAAAACAAACTGCACAAAACAATATACCATAAAACAACTTTGTCATCTCAACTAAAAGAATTATAGCTACCCACTCATTCAGAAAATCTCATTCGCTTACCGTGAAAATCTCCACCAGCCCAATATAACTCTAATTAAGTAAAAAATCTTGAGATCTCCCCTGGTACGCCTCCTGAAGAAATCTCAACAATTCCAACTTGTCATGCATCAAGTACCCTGTCTCAGTACTGGCAACAACTTCTTATGCACAGTACTCACAAATCAGCAGACAAACACACTTAGTGTATGCCACTCTAAGACTGCCTTTAGGCTTATTCCGGGATCTTAGGTCTCAATGTACCCGTACTCACTTGGGCCACAACAGACCTAATTCAACACAACATAGACATACAATTTTCTTAATTAATTCACTCATTATTCTTTTCTTCAGAAGTTGCATGACAATATTAGGTACCACTAAGAAAATATCATGCATGTTTTTATTTTCAAAACAGATTAATATGTGTGTCACATTTGTTATTCATGTTTGTATCACATATTGCTGAGATAAAGCTGCAAATCTTCATATTATCAAGCATCTTTGAACCTAAACATTTAAATCATTTCACGTGTTTCCTTATGTAAGCATTAGTATCATTTATCACATATAGAAATCATCAGCACATTTTCTAAGTTAATCATGGTTACATTCTTAAACGTGTTTTCATTGCATGTGCAAATAACTTTTTCTTGTCTCTTTACTCATGTTTTTTTCATATTTTCACGTTTTTAGAACTTCTCTGCATGCTTTTACAATTCAGTAGAAAATCTCAAGTTTTTCATTTCCAACCATTTCGCACATTTTTTATCAAAATTATTGTTGTAAATCTCATATAATGGTGAGAATTGATAGAGGCATTCGTCATTAAACTTTTACGCTCCATCTCTTGCATATTGAGATTTGTGATGACATGGATGTGTGAAAACCCACATACCACTAACACTTCAGAAATTACATCAGAAGGTGTCCTTATGAAACTATGAAATCAGTAGAATTACCAGTATCTACCATCTGATGACTGTGTGGTGCCTGGCCAGGTGAGATTTCCTTTCATGGAGCAGGTCACTCTTAACAGAGATCGTGGGCCTGTCAAATAATCAATGTACTTGTACAGTAAAAAAAACATTATGAGTGTAAAACACATATATACAATTAACTGTTGTATTTAACACCAAATCATGTACTTGACTATACATATATAATGAATAAATTAGATTTAAGTACTTGCTAACACAAAGTTTGGTTAGCATATGACCATACCAGTTTTAGGTAGCAGTGGGTGATGAACTCGCCCTCGAAGCTGACCTCCTGGTGGACCCTGTAGTCCTACCCCAGCTGTAGGATTCACACTGGCTGTATGAATAAAATAATAATATAAAATTCATTTTGCATAACATCTGGAATAATCAGGCCACGGGTATCACTTTACCAATTTTGACACAAAATAAACTAGGAACTTTCTAATTGTTTTGCAAATAATTCTGGGTACAAATAATTCTGGGACATGTAATGTCAGAAACAAATCATATAAATTATATTAGAATTATGAATACTTTTTTCACAAAAAACCATGGAGTGTCTTCTATAGTCACATGCAGTGCTAAATTTGTAAGAGTATGAGTTCCAGTGGTGCCCACCAGCAAAAGCCAGCTCAAATATTTTTTCTATAGAAGATTTCTTCCTCCTCAAAATAGGCAGCATTCTTACACACAGTATAGCAAAGCAGCAGTCGGGTAGTTTTTATGTGGTTTGGAGAGATTAACGGATTTCAGATGTAAGTACTTAGTATGCCATGCGTCCTTTGAATTTTAAAGCAATGTGGAATATTCCACCCCAACATGATAATCCGGTTATTGTTTTGTGGTTGATTGAGGTCCCTCTCATGGCCCCAACTAACATCTGCCAAAACCTCGTCTTTTTTATCGCTATAGCCTTCACATTTTTTACACACAATGTTATACACTGAAAGACCAACCGCCATGGTTTCGGCAGGCGGTCCTTTTCTGACCTCCTGTCGGAGCACTCACATTGCCCAGAATTACAGCCTGGGGAAAGGGCACTGGAGGGTACCTATGGTGCCCCCCTAAGGTGGCCCCCTAGATATCCCTGCACCATGTGGCAGGCACCGCATGGTGCCATCCATGTAGTGCAGGGATATGCAAGTGCCTGTTTTTTTGCATTGCGGCGGGGGCTGCTGACCGCATCCCCACCACAATGCAAAGTATAGATGATACGACCGCCGAGGTGGCGGTCGCATTGTAATTCAGATTGTGGGGAGGCCACCTCATAGGCAGTCGGTCCCAAATCCGAAACGATGGCAGGCGGACTGAAGCCCGTCCGCCATCATAATGACCCCCAGAGTTTTTTAATCCAAAAATGAATTCTCCTTCCAACTGGCCAATTCTTTCAAAGCAAGATCCATATCCCACAAAGAAGAAGACTTTGGATCCTGTGGTACCCTTAACAGCACATTCCTCAACAACCTTTTAACCACATCATGCTGACCCAATGGTAAACTATCCGTCAATTTGTGACCAGCTGAAATTGCAGATCTATTAATATTCAAAGAACTGTCAATTTCCCTTCTTAGAAATTAATCATCTCTACCACAGGTGCTGATATGTATCCAAATGCCGAGAAACACACCAACATACCAATGTCTATCATGCCAACCTGTATACCTTTGATGTTCCTGAAGCCCAGGAGTGGTTGATGAGTCTTGAAGCATCCATCGATAACCCTGACACCTGCCAGGCTCTCCAAAAATCAACTATCCAATTAACATCAATGATGCCTGCAAAAATAACTTGTTTCTCTTACCGACTGTGCTCAATACCATGTCCTATAACTCTGGCAGAAGAACTGGATCATCTATCAACACCCACATGACAACCAGTTACCATACTAGGGATGGCCAAAATGGAGCCATCGACACCAAATCTGCCTGATCTCTTCTCACTCTCAACAATAATCTCTGTATCAAAGCAAATGGCAGAAAAGAATAACCGCAAATCTTTCTCCAATCTTGCAGAAATGCATCCACAACTTCTGCCTCCGGATCCAGCCTCCAACTGTAGAACATGTGTATTTGAGCATGCATCCTGTTCACAAACTAGTCTACCATAAATGGACCCCACCTGTTGCTGACTACCCTGAACACCTCCCTGTTCAGCATCCAATCACTGGAACCCTTTGACTTCCTGGAATTCCAATCTACTATTGTCTTGATCTTTCCTGGTATTTACTGTGCCTGTAACATAATATCCTTGCTCAGACAAAAATACCAAAACTGTCTCGCTAAATCTGCTAAAGCCTTTGACTGAGGTCCCCCCAACTTCTTGACATAACGTACTGCAGAGATATTATAAAAATCATTCACATGCTTCCGGACAAAACTCCTTATGGCAAAGGAACATGCCAACCACACCAGATAATTGATGTGCATCTCCTTCTCTTCAACTGTCCATTTTTGACTTGTGGATGTTTTCATCATTTAAATCCCAAAGATGAATAGTCTTCATGATCTCTTGCAGTATGACATGATGTGCCAGCTGCTTGCGTAAAATATGAATGAATGGTTCTTGCCGCTGCTAAACAGTATTGAACCACATGACATTTGGTAGTGTTGATAAATGAAACAGTAGCTGGACCTATGTTAAAGGATCTTCATACAATTTTGCAGATGCTGAAATCTTACCTCACAGAAATTCTGACCTAGAAAGTAAGACTTTAAACCAGTATGTTGTGTTAGTGCCATATCTGCACAGAGCACCAGTGACAGCCATCTAGTTGTTACATGCTTTAATACTTTTGCATACTCCAAATCGCAAAATTCCTTGAAATCTGCTAATACACCTTTTCTTTCAGAGTTTTTTTCAAACTAATAACAAAGGTCTATCTTCAATGCAGCACACATGGAAGGCATAAGATTTGGCACTTTCTCAGGTTTACGTGATTAAGTAAATCTGGGGCAACGTCAAAACCCATAGGTGTTGCATGGGAAAACCCACTGCAATGCCCATGGAATGCCTCCCTGGCGCAGAGTAAGGCAATGCAGCAATTTACACTACTTTATCTTACTCCAAAACTGTGAGGCCATTCAAAGTCATGCAAAGTGGCTCTGCATGGCCTCATAGATAAGGTTGAGAGGTTTGTGCTGCCAGAGCATCAGAAAAAGTGACGCTCTGCCGGCACAAGCCTCTCATAAATAAGCCTCTGTGTACAATGGGGGTGGAAAGAGTTAATGTTGTCGGGGGTGTTACTTGAACCATTTCCAGGGTTGAATTGGGATTTAAAATCGCCTGGGCATGCTAATAAAAAGTGGGCCACATTTGCATATTGCCTTTCTGCAAAACACTGCTTCAACAACATTTTATTTTAAAAGGGGGGGGGGGGTTTAAAAAAAATGCACAGATTAGTTTACACTGGTGAACCGCAACTGAAGGCAAGTGAGGTCACTTTTAATCAGGCCCCCTGCCCCCGCTCAATAAGCATACATTAATGGGCCGGCCCAGCGAGAGAAAGGGAGTGACACCTCTGCCGTGTTGATAAAAGGGAGGTAATGGATGCCCATCTATGTCCAGAAGGGCTACCCAGGAACCCACTGGGCTGTTGGTGGCATGGAAAAACGCAGAAACTACCCAAATCACCTTCGCCCCGGCTGCTCAAAACAGCAGCCTACAGCTGGAATTTGGATAGTGGCCCCTCGGGCATTGCCCGAGTGCCCACGTTAACAATCTGACGCTGATCATTTCTGTAGTACTCACTACTGTTGAGTCCTAACAGTTTCACTCCGTGCATTCAATAACATGTCAGTCATCTATAAGTTCACTCCAGTTGGCATAAGCTTGTCTATTTTAACGCTGTGCTTGTGTGCTATGGTTTAGTGAGCTATTCACCGCATAGGCATGTAGGGCACAGCCACCAATGTGAGATGGTTCTGTCATTGCCTCATGTTCACTAATACACTAAACATCAGGCCTTGCATAATGGCCCTCCCCTGCCACATAATTCCCAGCTCATGAGTAATTAACCTCACCCATACTTAGCTATTGTTGCACCATTATTTGGTTCCTGGAAGAGTCCCTGGCTGTCAAGATACAAACACATCTTTGGGTAAAGGATTTTTTCCCTGCTTTCCAACAACAGTGAAAATTAATGAATATTTTACACTATACGCATGTGGAAATATACAGTAAATGTATTTATTCTTTAGTGATCTTAAAAGCTATTGGTACTGACATTCTGGTATTTTATTTTGAGAAAAATAATTGTTAGTGCTGGTACGTGATTATATCTGCTCCAAAATACATTGCCTCGTTATCAGTGCAGGAGAGATAGGAATGAATGGGACACTTGTTAACACATATATACAGACAAAACGTCTCCCTTTCGGTTCTGTGCATCTCAGTGGCACTGAAAAGTATTACATCTCCTAGATCTTCTGAACAGCAGTTGACCAATGGGGCTGAGCGGCGCACACGCTCCTACTTTCTATCCAGTCAGACCTCTCGGTCTCCATATCTCATGTATGCATAGATCCTAGCAACGAGGACCAAGCTCCCTCCAAAAATATTTGTCCAGGCCGGCAGCAATAAAAAAAAATTAAAATAATATGTATATTATGTGAGTACTCATTCAGTCACTGCATTCCTTCTAGTAAGCTTTCAGATTCGACGATGCCAAAATTTAGACCTGGCGAGTTAAAAACAGATCTATCTTTGCTTCAGTTATTACTACCTATGGTAAGAAAATGTGTCAGTGGTATTGAACATGTTAGAAATCTACCAGCTGATTTTCCCATTGTTTGTAGCTGCAGTCATGGGAAATAAATTTGCCCACTAGACGAGCATTTCAAGTAAGCCTGGGCAAAGCACTACGCTACGCTCGCGTAGTTTGCGAAGTTTGCACTACTTTGCACTACGCGAATTCCACGTAGCACAGTGCAAACATGCGTAGCGTAGCGTTGCGTAGTGCAGCGGTCATTTTTTGCTTGCTCGCGGTCCTCAACGTCAAGTTGGCGACCGCGAGCAAGCAAAATGACATCCCGGCGAGACTTTTTCCTTGTTCGCGATCCGCAACATCAAGTTGGCGATCGCGAGCGTGGAAAATAAACCTCCCGGCGAGATTCTCAACGTGGGGAGGTCAGGTTTCTCATTGCGAGTGGTCGCTTATGCTCGCGACCGCTCACGATGAGAAACTACTAGTCCGCGTTGAGAAAGCTGCAGCTCGAGTAAAAATCTACTCGAGCGGCAGACAACTACAGCTCGCACTGTGCAAGATGCCGTTTTCAATGATTGCACAGTTACGGATGCTTGTTCGCACTGTGCAATCATTGAAAACGGCATCTTGCACAGTGCGAACAGGGTACTACGCAGTTCGCGAAGTGCTACGCATAGCTCGCGTAGTGCGAAGTGCACTTTGCGTAGCTACGCGTAGCGCTACTTCGTGAACTACGCCCAGGATTAATTTCAAGTTTAGTACTTTCAAATCAAACGCACTACTGTCATTGAGTGAGACCTGTGCACTGCTGCTGCAGCTCAATATACGTTGCATAGGGTGACCAGGTGTCCCGGATTTGCCCCGACAGTTCCGGGATTTCACGAGCTGTCCTGGAAGATTTTGGCAATTTTGGCTCATGTTCCGGTTTTTAGAGGGGGTCGACTGAAACCAGTGAGAGGCACTTATCGGGTGTTCTAAAGTTGTGCTAGTTAGCAGCTGTTATAAGTAGGCTATTTAATTAACAGGTATAATGCTGGTTTTAGAAATTACATTTTATTTATTTTCTTAGTGCTTCTTCTGTTTTCCTATGTTGATAGACTTGTCATTCTGCGCAGCACCGTTGATGTAAAATTGTAGTCCTTCTTCTATTTTTGAGAAATGTCCGGGTTTTTGCTTCTCAAGATCTGGTCACCTTAGCGTTGCAGCCTGCTTCTCTTGTCAGAGGCCTGCGGAGCACTATGCTGGAGCGGGCGAAAACTTGGGGAGGATGCAGATCCATTGGTCCAACTCGGGAAACGTGAGGCTTCAACGCAGCCAAGGAGGGATGGGCAAATGTATTCCCAAGCCCTACTCGCACAGTCATTGGTAGCGCTGCCTTGTGGACTTTACGCTGAGGCAAAGACTCACCCAGGGTTTTTCTGGCACTGCAGGCCTAGCTGGGTGGCAGACGCTGATTTAAGAGTTTGTTATACACTGTATAATCCTGCCAGTGACCCCCCGCTGCTGCCAGTGGTGCTTTTTCCCACACAAATGGGAAAAATGTCACCCATTTGTACAGGAAATCTCCAAACCTGGTAACACTGAGTCCAGGGCATGGAATTACCGGGTGATATCGGCTCTTCACTAGGAGACCATGTGAAGTGAGCTGATCTCATGTGACACACTGTGGCACTGTGTGAGTTTCCAGTTAATCGACCACCCTCTCTAAATTGGACAGATGGTCAGATGGCTAACCTCCGACAACCCATAATTCGTGGGACGATGATGTTGGTGATGAATTTGGAGTAGGCATCATCCTCGACACACTGTCAGTCATCCCACCTCGAAATTTTGTGGACGGGAGGTGTGTTTGGAGGAGAGGGTACTCCATCGCTGGTGCTACAAAGTGCTCTCTCTGTGAACCCATTATTAGACCCAAAGTTGGTAGCACTCAAATTATGTCTACGGAGTGAAAACAGTCTTGCTAAGTGGAGAAAACCTTTTTCTAAGCAAGAGTAAACAGGGAACCATAAACTCGTGAAGGGTGAACATAAGGTGCTTTGCAAAATGCTTTCATTACAAACACAAACTTGGCACAGCTCTAGTGAACACTAGGCAACATTCCGTTCCTATAGCATAGATCTGTAAAAGAGAACGCCCAACTACTCGAAAGGAAATTTCGTATTTGTATTTGGGCTTACTAATGCTACTTCATACCTTCCCAGGTTTATTTTTCAAACATTTACAATGAAATCCCTCCCTCCTTTACTTACAAATTAATTAGGATTTCATTTAAAAATAGGTATTCTACTCCCGGGCCCTTTTGGAATGATCACATTGATTTGTCACTTTGATTGTCCGAGTAGTAAACATTCTACTGAAATGCTGATATGATAGGAAAGGTAATGAAGCAAAATATATATTTAATGGAAAAATCACGTTGATTTTTGAGTTCATTGCTTTGCATGTCATGTTTAGTGTAGAGGAGAAAGAATCGAGATATTGGACTATCTAATAGGAGCCCTGGGAGCCCATTGTGCATGGTACAAAGCCCACTGACAAGATACATTGCTTGAGTCCCCTTTTATCGCTTGTTAGGACTAGTTACAGAAGGCTGTATTCACTCTTTTGAAACCTGCTGAGAATTATCATGTCAGAACTTTTCACTGAAAGGTGCGTCAGCAAGGCTCGAGGAGTATACAATGTCTTCACATAACCGGGAGAAGCATAAAAGAGTCATTGCATTAGCTTTGTCATAGGCACAGCTTTAATTTATTTTACTGAACAAATAATGCAATTGGTGTTGCATAAGAACTGCAACGCGCTTTATGTAATATCTGATGCTTTGATGTCCATGGTGCGCTGAACACCTATACACAGACAAGTGGTTTCTTTACACTAATGAGAACCATTAAGAAGAGATGACAGACCTGCAGTTCTGTCAACAAATCTTACTGAACACCCACCACATGGTAAGGCATTGCTAGTAGGAAGGGCATGATCTGCATGTGATGAGGAGCCGCGATTGGCACGAGGTGCCAAGAACAGGTGCCACAGATACACCTCGTGCAGACTCTGAGGGGCAGATTTACGTTTCCTGGCGCATCTCTGCAAATCAGCATGGATGCGCCAGGAAAGATGCGTCACGTAACTTTACCCTTGCGCCACCACAGATGCGCCGCATTTACAATGCAGCGCATCGTGGCGCAAGGATAAACAGATGCATGACGCATCTGATGGCATAAGGGCGGCGCATTGCTGGAGTCGTGTCGCAGGCACGACACAACTCCAGCAATGTTTAGGGGCTTGTGGTAAATATTTCGTTACCGGTACTATTTTTTTATGCGGTAAAATCTATCAAGAATAACTCAGTAAATATAAGAGGCAGAATCCGTGGTATTAGAGGTTTAAAAATGCTTTATTCCTATACAAAGGAAGACAATTCGAATTGTGGGCCTTCTGTTCCATCACCACGAAAGTTCAGGAAGGAAGGGCGCATATATTATTGACAGTTAAGCAGTTTTATAGAAAATACATTACAGTGAAACAGATGCAAGAGGCGTAACAGCTGATAAAAGGTGCATACGTAGCTAATAGAGGGCGTAATTCAAGAAACGTTACTAAACATGACGTCACAAGTGGGTGGATCCATAAAAGAATCCTGCAATGTCAGCAGAAATGTTTGGCAAAGATGCGCACGCAGCCGCATGACGTGTGGTTGACGTGCAACTAGAGGGTGAAGGGGACTTGACATTTAGCTCTACATGTGGAGACAGAAGTCTGGGGTTATGTCAACCTAATTCCAAATCATATCTAATATCCTATGTTTAAAGAACTGTGTTATCCAAAAGGAAAGGTCTCTTAGGATAGAATCTTATTCTATACTGACTATACTGACTGTTAGTGCGTGTACAAGCGTCTAAGTGTCTACACTAGATGCGAGGGGGTAGGAATATTCCATGGTAACGGGGCTATGAATTACTTGCATGAGGACAGCGAGGCCTGGCCCTTTGCACGGTAGCTGGAGGAATGTTTACCTAAACTACTAGATAGGAATGCATCGGATGGGGAGCGAAGGAGATAATCTCGAAGGTGAAATACAGTTTTTGGCAGGCAATATGGTGGATCAGGCACCGTTAGCCGCGCAGGGAGTAGGACAAAGTTCATGGTCACGGATGCAGGCTCAGACTGGAGCTTTCAGAGGCAGAAGGCAGGAAAAGGCTTGATGACAGAATTCGGGCCTACTCGCCTGAATCTGTGAAATGTGGAAAGTGAACCACATAAAGTCGGTGGCCTTTCATACTTAGGAATGGAATATCTGACCCATTCATGGCGGATCTGAAAGAGGGCATGTTGACGGTGGACGCACATATATTTGCGTCTTCAAAACTGGAGCAGGAGGGAACATACATGTACTTATAGCATGCACATGGAGCCGTTGGGGTCTACGATAGGGGACATAACTGATCACAAAATTCATATTTCCTCAGGCTGCTCATACCTTACATGCTGCGTCATGCCTAACGCCTGTTTCAAGCAGGCGCAATGTTTTGACGCAGCAGCGTCGGAAAAGTGACTGAGCGAAATCTTGTAGATTTCACTGCATTACTTTTCCGAGGCTTTTTCCGCTGGAACGCCCACCCTGCATACATTAAACCTGACGCAGGTTTAATGTGGCGCAGGGCTTTACACCATGACGCATCTCCATAGATGCGTCACTATGTAAATAGGGCGCAACGTGGCGCAGGGTAAATCTGCCCCACAATGATTTTGTGTGCAAGAACCTGCCTTGGCATTTACTCAGTGACTTTTTCCCAGTCTTCCAAACCAGAGCTCCGGCCGGACCACCAAAGAAGTTTGAAAGAAAGCAAACTCTGAAGCCACAGAGCTTTTGGGGAGAGGAGTTGGCCTAACGGCTAGGGCGCTCGACCTCGGACCTGGGGAATTGGTTCGAAACTCGTTAACGACGCTGAACATCCTGTGATTCTGGGCAAATCACGTAATCTCCCCGTACCTAACAAAAAATGAATGTGTGTCCTCCTTATGTAACGTAACTGTTGCTATGTAAAGCGCTCTGATACCTGATTGGATTCGGGTCAAGTTTGTGCTATATAAAACTCTAAAAAAAAAGGTACTGATGCTACAGCACAATTGTGTTTTTTAAATTCCTACATTTATAGGGACATGAATAACCATATAAAATACTTATCTGAACACGTGCTAGGCGTTTTTGATAAATAAAACTAAATGCAATCAACATATAGAAATAATGTCTCAGCTTCAAACGAAAAGCCACATTTTAAAAGCAAGTGAGAGCACTAGGCTTTCATAACTGTGCATTTTATGTTAGAAAGACTTCTGAATGCATTTTTTCCTTTTCCTTTCCTGCCATCGGGTCAGAAATGTAAGTAATGAAGGATGGGAGACTTTCAGTGATACAACAATGCTGAACTGAATGTGAACTAATAGAAAATGTTAGAGTTTGACCTTCCCATAGAAATATTTTCAAAGAATGCAATAATGTATTAAATTGTGTAGTTTAATTTCCGGGAAATGTTTCTTCTTGAGTAAAATTCAAAAGCTAGAATGTGTGAAAATTGCATGCTTTCGTCTGTGTGATGTAGAGACTTAACTATTAACTGTTTTGTCTTGTAGTAGAAATGAACAGTATGAACCAAAGCTTGGAAGCAACAATGTTTATGAAATGTTTTGTTTTAGTACTTGCCTGAATGTATGCGCGCTAAGACTCTACTGAAGTTTCATAAACATCTGCTTATGGGAAGTGGTAAGTGATTAAGGATAGCTTAAAGCCTTATACTTTACCTCTCGATTTGGAACTCTGTATGGGTTCTAAAGATATTTTTTCTCTCATTTCCTATACTTAGAATAGATATTTATTTGTATGGAATGCGTTTTATGCAATTGTTCTGTATTGTTTTTACTAATGAATTGATTACCTATTATGAGAATTAAGATATACTTACTAAAAGACTTTAATAAAGCTTTGAAAACTCATACCAAATCTCATCATTGATTTCCGAGAAATTATATTTGAAATCTGATGTATAGAAAGTTAGAATTGTTGATTTGCAGCTTCTGATTAGTTTTCTTCTGATGTTCAAGGTCTGTTAGCCTGCCCAGCAATGAACAGGGACCTTTCTCCAGATGAGTAATTAAATTGATATCATCAATCGATCAATCAAACAGTAATTCTAGCGCACAGCTTATCAGCCAGGAGGGTATGTAGGCACTGGGTTGCAGGTCTTAGTCAAAGAGACAGGTCTTAAGTTTCTTCCTAAAGTCCATTTGTGGTGGTGACAGGCAGAGGTGGAGGGGTAGGGTGTTCTAGGACTTGGCCACAAGGTGGGAGAAGGAGCATCCTCCAATGCGGCAGCAGTGGCTGCACGGTATCTTTGTGACGGCGAGGTGAGTGGAGTGGAGGTTTCTGGATGGTAAGTGGAAATTCAAGCTGTGGTTCACATAGGGCAGTCCTTGGTTGTGGAGTGGTTTGTAGGCGTGGATAAGTAGTTTGAAATGGCATCTTTTCTGGATGGTTAGCAAGTAAACCAAATATTTATTTAAAGTCCCTGCTCCACCACATGCTAAAGAAAGGGGCCTTAGAGACTTTGCTTTAAGGGAGGTAGACCAAACAGGATTACTGAGAGAGGCCACATGTTTATCATTGCAAAGGAAGTAGTACAATTTACTAAAAGAGGGTGCATCCAAAATTAAGGATTCCATAGGTAGTAGGCTTTAACTTACAAATGGCAACAGGTAACCAGTTAATGTTTGATGTCTTCTTAATTGTAATGAAAAATTGTCTCTTAGGATAAAGTTGGATTTTATTTTACAATTTTGAAAATTCCACTTTTTCCTCAAATGCCAGGTGAGAGTTGGGCACTCTCTGGTGTTATCGGCACTGTGGTTACACACGCTAGCTTTCCACATGTCTTTGAGTCACACAACATATATATCTCTTTTGGTTTTACAGGTAGTTTAATATATTTAAACCAGTGACTTGGTCCTTGTTTAGATTTCCATCAGGTAGATACTCTTTTTCATCACATATCGTGCCTGGTTTTCTTTTACTCAAATTCACGAGGTGATTAGGCTTGTGTTCACTTGGTGTGTTTGTGTCGCAACACCCACTACATTTTAGCAGTCTCCTTCTAACTTTCGAACTTCAAGCTCATTCACGCTGTACCTTTGGACTTTCCCGGACATTATGGGTCTACTTTGTTCTGTTCAATTTTGAGTATCATGTCTGTACATGCTCTTTAATTTAGACAGTCATGTTTATTCGCCAATTTTTGAGACATGAAATGATATATTTGCTTTTAGATATCCCCTGAAGAGGGGTGCTGGTTACACCCGAAATGCATTGGGATTAAAGAAACAGCATTTAATTGTTTGGAATCAGAACAATATGGACTGTTGGAATCTTTTTCATTTGGACTCAGTGCTCATAGAGTGAATAAAAGATAATTACCATCAAGAAGGAAGTGGTTAATGGTTTACTCACCTTTTTAAATGACTGTGGATTTTGGAGATGATGTTAAATCATGAATAATCTTGATTTCCATTTGTTAAAATTGTTTTACTTTTGTGTAAAGTGTTTCAAGTACTCTTTATATTAGTTTATACACACTCATGCAGGATTGTACAAGGTAGTGCACACCCTGTCTAGAACAATATGCTCTAGTTCATATTTTCTAATTTGGAACAGGTGGCAGGGTGGAACCACTTCAGGGAGTGCACACCAAGTTAGAATAACATTGGACACCAGGTTCATTTGTGTACCAGTCTAGTTCTAGTGTGCACAAACTGTGGTTAGTTCTCTTACTTTTAAAAGATGGCATTTTCCTGCCTTGACCATTTAATGCCTGCAGACCATCTCTAGGTCACAAGACTGGATGCAGCTGACAGTTAGGTTGTACATACTCCTCCTAGACAGACGCATACAATAGAGAGCTTAGGTTGCCTGGATGGGCCATCAGTGGTAGGATGTGAGCACGGATCTGGGCACAACCATACTTACAATTGAATAGGCTATGTCCTGCCTCCACATAAAAGGCTGCATACCTCCTTTAGTTAGTCTGGAGCCAGGCAGGGGAGGCATGAAACCTGTGGACTTCAAAGTGAATCCGTTAGAAACTTCTCTGACTTCAAAGAAAGGTCCAGACATAAATATTAGACCTCAGTCACCAACTCGCAGTACACATTTAGACATGTGGATACTCTGACAGAAAAAAGGACTTCCACTCTGCTGGGCAGATTCTCTGAAGGACTTCTGCCGTGCTGCTGCTACCTTCTTGCTTGGGTAAGAAGGATTGTACCTGCATCTGTAGAACCGAGGACCCTGGAGTAACTCCAATGGCTAGTTGTGGAGTGTTTTCACTGTGTTACTGTTTGAAGTGTTGCACAAATACTTTAGACATTGTCTATAAGTTAAACCTGACTGTTCTGTGCCATGCTACCAGAGGGTTGAGCAATTAGCAGTGACTGATATTAATTCAAGCATTCCATCTAACACTTTTTTGTATACTTCAGTGCGACAGGAAGCCCAGACAGGGGTCTCATGCTGAATACCACTGTGGTTGATACTAATTCAAGCCTTTCAGTCTGTCAATAATTTTTATATGTCATGAAATGGGCTACTGGTTGAGGTAGGTGAAACCCTACTCAACCAGAAACCACAATCCTTGTTAGGGTGAAGTCACAAGCAATCCCTAATCTGTGCTCAGCCCCCTGGTAGTTTGTCACAGAGCATTCAAGCTTAACTTAGAGGCAATGTGTAAAGAATTTGTGCAACACTTCATGCAGTAATACAGTGAAAACACCATACACGTAGATCCCTCATCAGATTATAAAAATAGAGCTTAATTTAACTAATAAAACATGACCAAAATGAAGAAAATTCAATTAGTAGTACAAGAGACATTCAATTTTAAAGTTTTTAGAGAAAATAGCACCAAAAGGCATAAAGTGCCAAGTGTGAATATCTGGTTGCGCCGGACCAGGACAAAGTCACAAGTTCAGGTCAACAGGTATGGATTGCAGGCACTTTAGAAAATGGGCATTTCTCTGCTCTTATTGTTCTATGTGCTTTGCAGCCTGTCGCCAATAAACAGCTGGGCTGGGTGACAGTTACACTTTGTGCATTCCCTCCAGACAGCCACAAATACAGGAAAGCTAGATGTGGCTGAGTACCCATCTACATACATCTGTATGCTGAAGGCCATTCTTGGTCAGGAAGGGAGGAAGGTGCTCAAAATTATACTTCAAAAGGTAGTTGCCTGACACCACACAAAGGAATGATTACCCCCCACTGATAGCCTGGCAGGCAAGTCTGGGTTTAGATGGATACTAGTGTACTTCAAAGCCATTCTTTAACATCTCCCCCACTTCAAAGGCATAGTTGGGTATAAGTATTGTGTCTCAGACCGTAGCAAATCAAACACTATTGGACTTGTAACTGAAGCTTTGACAGAAGAACTGCTGTACAGTTTAAAGGACTCAACTGGACTGCTGGTCAGGAGCGCCTACATTTTTGTTTGTTGGCCTGCTGCCTGCTGTTCCCTGAGTTTGATGAAGGAGAACTGGACTCTGCCTTCACTGCAAGGCTGCTCAAAGGGTGTTGGCTTGACTCCTGTTGCTATAGACTCAGGGATATCAAAGTTTTTACCCTTGTTCCTGTGCCTGGTTCATTGGAAGGGGACCCAGATACTTGCATCAGTGGAACCAATGCGAAGCAACGTGAAGCCCTGCAAAGCCTTGCTGTACAACCGACAGCTCCACTGAACCGAAGCTGGAAGATGTGAAGCCTCGCAAAGCATTGGTGCACATCCTCTGGAAAATGACGCAAAGCCTTGCAAAGCCTCGATGCACTGCTTCTTAGAACAGACTACATAAAGCCTTGTAAACCCTAATCATGCAGACTGCACCCCAGAATCCAAGGTGCTGGGTTCAGTAGGCCCAAATGGGTCCTTGTAGCCGACCCACGCTCCATCGCGGTCAGCCTGAACTTGTGACTTTGTCCTGGTCTGGCACTATCAGATAACCCCAATGGTGCTTTTTGCGTCCAAACGCTATAACTTTTTTTATTCTATAAAAATTTATATCTTGACTTCTATACATTAGATATTTGTCATTTTGGTCTTGTATTTTCATAATATAATACTCTATTCTTCTAACCTGGTGTGGAGTCTTTTTGTGGTATCTTTACTGTGTTGTTGTATGAGGAATTGCACAAATACTTTACGCTATTGCCTTCTAAGTTAAGCCTGGCTGGTCTGTTCCAAGCTACCAGAGAGTGAGCACAGGATAATTTAGGCTGTTTAGTGACTTATCCTGACTAGGATTGTGGTCCCTACTTTGACAGGGCGCATACCTCTGCCAACTAGAGACCCAATTTCTAACATTAAGTTAGGATTTTACATTAGGATTCTAGAGTCAGCAAACATGATCCAGTTGTCACTCCCAATTTGGAAATTATGCTTAGAAAATGTAATAATGTAATTTCAATGATATCCTATGGGAGAGATTGGCCTTACAGTACTGAAAACATAAATGTAAGAGTTTTTCTCTCCCGGGACATCTAGAACATAAAGTACACGTTCCACCTTTTTAATACAATACACCCTCCCGTTGGGAATGTCCACAGCCTACCTTAGGGGTTACTTATATGTATTGGAAAGGAAGGTTTTGGCCTGGCAATAGGTTTATTTGGGAAGTTAGAAATGGTAGTTTAAACTGCACACACAGGCTCTGAAATGGCAGGCCTGAGACATGTTTAAGGGGCTACTTAAGTGGGTGGCATAATCAGTGCTGCAGGTCTACAAGTAGCATTTAATTTACAGGTCCTGGTCGTCACATGTAGTGCACTTTATTGTGGGCCCACAAGTAGACTAAATATGCCAATTGGGTATAAACCAATGTTACCTTATTTTGAGCAGAGAGAGCAAGCACTTTAGCACTGGCTAGCAGTGGTAAAGTGTGCAGAGTCCTAAGGCCAGCAAAAACAAAGTCAGTAAAAACAGAAGGTCTGAAGGCTAAAAGAAAGGGGTAAACCACACCAAGGGTACCAGTTCTAACAGTACACATTACACAATAGATAGATTTATACTTTTGCAAATTTGGTATACATACTAACACTAAATAGCCGACACACCCATTCTGTCTTAACAGTATTGAATAACCCACTGCTTAATTACTCTTAATGACATGCCATGTCAAATACCTAAGTATAAATTAACATGCCTAAATGCATTCTATCCTTATTTAAAACTACTTACTTACACACCATGCACTACTCAAAACCACTGATGAAGTGAACTTCCTCAAACATTAGCATGAATCATATTCATAATTTAACAACACCCGGTTTATGCATGCATGAAAATCATACCTCAAAAGACAACCTGCACATAGAATGAAATACACATTCTAACTTGCCATTATATTTATCTCCACCTAACACAACAGTCCTCAATAAACATAACTATTATCTAATTGACATACTGGCCTAGTAACAATAATTTTTCACTGGCACTCGGACACTAAATATCAGATACTACTAACATAAAGTAACTACATCAAGTTTGATGGTGGACTGGTGCTGACCAGACTCATCCAACAAAAGCCCAATGTACCCATTGACTGAAATGCCCTGTGCTGTCTCTGTTTGAATTACTTGGGGCAAAAGGCAAGATAAAATTGCCACCCATCACTTTCAGACTGGTCAGATATTAACTGGATAGCTAATTTGTGATCCTACATGCAGCAATTTTCCTTTTGCCATTGACACTTAGGTGCCGATCACGATCCGGCAAAAACCGGGTACGAACCGTCGGACGGAGCATATTCTCCGTCCGACGCGTACCCGGTCGTCAAAATATACAAACATGGAATTACGATTCGCACGGGTACACCATTACCGTACGAATCGTAAAAAAGACCGACCGAACAAAAAACACCTACCAATGCGATCCGGGAAAGCGCCGACCTGACGTCGGGACGCACGCAGCCAGCCATTCACGACCCAGGAATCACGATTCGCACCGACGTCACCCCGCACGGTGAATATTTTGCGGCAGCCAAAAACTGCCGGGAAATCAGGACGACGCGAACAAGGACCACCAGTACGCGACGGACAGACGGCGACGCGAACAAGGAGGACCAGTACGTGACGGACACACAGGACGACGCCACCAAGGAGGACCCGTACGCGACAGGACGACGCGATCAAGGAGGACCCGTACGCGACAGGACGACGCGAGCAAGGAGTACCAGTACGCGACGGACAGACATGGACCCGAACCTACGAGTCATCCCTGCCCTCATAGCAGTACACCTCCTCTACAGGTTACGACGCAGACGCCGCAGAAGGTCAGAATAACTAAGGGAGGGGGGAAAGTGGGGTGGGGTGGGGGTGGCACGACCAGGGCAGGCCACAAAACAACCACATGAGTGACACACTACACATGGCCTGGACATACCTGACTCCCATGCCCTGGTCACCACGAGGGGGTGGGGGCGTGTCCTGATAAGCCAGCGACCGCCACAACGGAAGTCCGTCACCACGCGAACCGGCAACACAACCAGACAGGTACGTCCCGTACCCACGCCTGAAGAGCGTGGGTACGAGTCGGACCACGCCCACACACGTCACCCCAACAATGGCGGGACGGATCGCACCCACGTGGCAAAGGCCTGGGTACGGGCCGCACAAACATCACATAGCATGGGGACGGATATGTACGGACCCTACCCCCACCCCGTATGCAAGGAGCGTACCCCCCAGCCCAACAGTGCAAGTACGACCCGTACCCCCACCCGCGGACGTACGGAGCGTACCCCCAGCCCAACAGTGTAAGTACGACCCGTACCCCCACCCGCGGACGCACGGAGCGTACCCCCAGCCCAACAGTGTAAGTACGACCCGTACCCCCACCCGCGGACGCACGGAGCGTACCCCCAGCCCAACAGTGTAAGTACGACCCGTACCCCCACCCGCGGACGCACGGAGCGTACCCCCAGCCCAACAGTGTAAGTACGACCCGTACCCCCACCCGCGGACGCACGGAGCGTACCCCCAGCCCAACAGTGTAAGTACGACCCGTACCCCCACCCGCGGACGCACGGAGCGTACCCCCAGCCCAACAGTGTAAGTACGACCCGTACCCCCACCCGCGGACGCACGGAGCGTACCCCCAGCCCAACAGTGTAAGTACGACCCGTACCCCCACCCGCGGACGTACGGAGCGTACCCCCAGCCCAACAGTGTAAGTACGACCCGTACCCCCACCCGCGGACGCACGGAGCGTACCCCCAGCCCAACAGTGTAAGTACGACCCGTACCCCCACCCGCGGACGCACGGAGCGTACCCCCAGCCCAACAGTGTAAGTACGACCCGTACCCCCACCCGCGGACGCACGGAGCGTACCCCCAGCCCAACAGTGTAAGTACGACCCGTACCCCCACCCGCGGACGCACGGAGCGTACCCCCAGCCCAACAGTGTAAGTACGACCCGTACCCCCACCCGCGGACGTACGGAGCGTACCCCCAGCCCAACAGTGTAAGTACGACCCGTACCCCCACCCGCGGACGCACGGAGCGTACCCCCAGCCCAACAGTGTAAGTACGACCCGTACCCCCACCCGCGGACGTACGGAGCGTACCCCCAGCCCAACAGTGTAAGTACGACCCGTACCCCCACCCGCGGACGCACGGAGCGTACCCCCAGCCCAACAGTGTAAGTACGACCCGTACCCCCACCCGCGGACGTACGGAGCGTACCCCCAGCCCAACAGTGTAAGTACGACCCGTACCCCCACCCGCGGACGCACGGAGCGTACCCCCAGCCCAACAGTGTAAGTACGACCCGTACCCCCACCCGCGGACGTACGGAGCGTACCCCCACCACACCAGTGTCAGTAGACTCGTACCCTCACCTCTAATGCAGTGTGCGTAACCCCACCGTGTATGTGCCAAGCGCACATATCCAGAAATCGGAGGTGTGTGTGCAGACTCCACCCAGCAGTGCCCTGAGACAGGAGGGGTGGGTGCCCATCACTCCCAGCAGTGCCCAGAGACAGGAGGGGTGTGTGCAGAGTCCTCCCAGCAGTGCCCTGAGACAGGAGGGGTGGGTGTGGAGTCCTCACAGCAGTGCCCTGAGACAGGAGGGGTGGGTGCAGAGTCCTCCCAGCAGTGCCCTGACACAGGAGGGGTGGGTGCAGAGTCCTCCCAGCAGTGTCCAGACCCAGGAGGGGTGGGTGCAGAGTCCTCCCAGCAGTGTCCACACCCAGGAGGGGTGTAACACATGTGTGTGGTGCCACAATTACCCACATCCATACTGCCTACAAGGGAACATGTCCCCATGAACTCATGTCAACTGACTCCACACACAAGTACAGTGATCACCAAGGATGCCACGATTGTTGCAGGTGGAGACATGGCCATGCATGCATGGCCAAAGTAGAAGGGCTCCGTCACACACACAGCTCATGTAGACACAGCTCTGCGCTAAACATTGGGAACACCCTGCAGGGAAGAAACTGGGTACACAGAGGAAGGAATACACCCTGGGACAATTGAACCATGCAGTAACTGCTGACATGACCTAAGGAAGTTAGCCAACACCTTGTGATGGCACACAGATCCTAGGGTGGCCCCAAAGAGCAGAACACTACTACAAATCCCACACACCCAAAGCCTTAAACACCACCCAAAACAATGTAGCAGCCCCACCAACACCAATACCACCATAGCAGGAGTGTGATAATGAAAAAAAAAATAAAGCTTTAATCAGCATGAGCACAATGTCCGTGGATCAACGGCAGTTCAAAGTCAACAAAGGCCATAGGGCAGTCAATTATTCCCAGCTGCATGGGGGACACAGTGGGATGTGTGTCCCCTACCTTGCCTGCACAGTCAAATGCCATCGTCTTCCATACTGGTGAGGGCATCAGGGGGGGGGGAAGCAACAGGCACCGCAGGGACATCAGGGCAAAGGGGCGGCGTTGTGGGTGCAGGGATGGAGGACTCAACCACAGGGGGTGTGTCATGGCCAAAGGCGGAGGCCAGGATGGCACTACACACCTTAGCAAGGTCCTCCAGGGAGTCCCCTGCACCCGAAGTGACCTCAGGCCCCAAGGAGGGGGGGGGTTCAGAGGGATGGGTTGCAGCGCCACCGGGGGAGGGTGGAGACAGGGGGGGAGACTCAACCACCCTGACCGAGGACTTCCTTGACCGCTTGCGTGGTGGCGTAACTGTGGGGCTCAGGGACAGAGCGGCCATGAAGGAGTCCTTGGGGGAGATGTGGCCAGGAGAGCTGAGGGGAGGGGATTTGGAGGGAGTGGATTGTGTGGAATGCGGACTCCCACTCTGGCTGCGTGTCACACGTTTGCCCCCCGACCCAGTGGGTGTGCCTATCTCACCCTGTGTGTGCGTGTCAGGAGGAGTGCGGTGGACCTTCCCTGCTGGTGTGGTGCCTGTGTCTGTTGTGGTGGGTGTATGCCGACGTCTGGGTGTACGTGGGACAGGCATGGAAGTGGGAAGTGTGGATGGGGCAGGGGTAGGTGGGGGGAGGTCGCGCTGCAGGAGACCCACTGCTGCAGTCAGTGTGGAGTCTAGGGACCTCAGCAAGTTGCGTTGGTCAGCCTGCAAAGAATGAATGCCCTCCAAGAATGCCTCGATGTTGGTGAGGGTTTTCCCGTGGGAATGGAGGACATTCAGGATCGCAGCCTGACCAACCTGCATTTGCCGCTGGATGTCCATAGACTCAGCATTGGCGGCAGCAGTGGAGACAGGGGCAGGGGGTGCGGTGCCTGGCAGGAAGGAGACATGCGGTGACCGGGCACGCTGGGAAGGGACACGAGCAAGTGGGAGGCGGTTGGTGGGAACTGAGGGGGCGGTGGCAGGTGTTGTTCCACTGTCAGCTGCTGGTGCAGCCTCCGCCAACCCTGAGACATCCTCCTCGGACCTGTCAGCTTCGTAGTCTGATGTGCCAGTCGACAGGTCCTCGGCCACACTATCCTCCGCCTCTGTCCCACTCGATGTGCCAGCCCCGATGTCACGGCTGCCACTGGTGCTCGGTCCCTCCGCCTGGTCCGTGTCCATGTCTCCCTCTGTGTCCCCCGACGATGCTGTGGGCAGGGTGGAGAGACAGAAATTAATCAGACACCTGTACACATCTGTCACATGAGTCCAATCTACATAGTCAACATTGCATAGCCTGAAGAGGCAGATCCCTAACATCTGCAAAACAAGGTACCGATGTAGGGCATGAAACACAGTTGGTTGAGCCACCATGCCACTGAAATACCATGGAGAGCATGAGACAATAGCTGATGACAGGAAACGGAGTCTGACATAGCACCCAGGCCCTGGGGACAATCCTGCACTGCCTCTGCACCACACAGCGTTTGTGAAAATACCTATGACCAGGGACAATATCCATGAACTTGAGACACATGCTGCATAGGTAATGCTGCAAACATGCCCAACATAACTCGGTCACTGCACCTTGCGTGTGTGTCCAGTAACATCACACACTGTCCAGACCCAGCAATTAGGAATCAGGATTTGACACATAGGCATTGCCCGCCCCAAGCAACCCCCACACGATGCTAATTGCTGAGACACAGGTGGCACCAACATCTCATAGTCTGGGTGATAAACACAGTGGCAGGCAAAAGGCAAGATTGGACGCAAATCAGCAAAGGTGCGCCTGTACAAATAATGAGGTACCAGTGCCCATCCTCAGATGAGTATAACAAGACACACAGGCACTGGCAACTGTGAGTATGAAGAGGGACAATCAGGTCAGGCTGCACAGTGGACACCTGTACATAATAGCACGTCTATATACATGGTGACAGGGGACAATGGCACAGAGCACAACCTACGCTGTAGACAGTGAGAGTGTCCACGTTGATGATGACACAAACAACACTGAGGATAAGGTGCCCCAGGGGACAGTATTGGGCACGCAACTACATGCTACTGAATGGCTGAATGGGAATGACTGCTACACACGTCACCATCCCTGCACTATGCGTAGCGCACACTCATGCACATCATGTCACAGGCCACTACATAGGACATGTGCGCTGTAAGGCATGACACATGAGAGACCAACTCCCATGTCTGGAGCCAGCATCAGTGCCAACTGACATGGAACCCACATGCAGTGAACTTGACAGTTCACAGGCAAGGTCCCACAACCTGTTACCCACCACTACCACCCATGATGCTACAGTCATTGTTCTCGTGGACAAAGCGCCAGCCTACATTACCTTGTGAAGGAGTGACTACACACAGACCAGGGAACACATTGCAAGGAGGGGAAGGGTGGCAGGGGCGCAGCGCTACACTTGGGCAAACTGGATGGGCACAGCACCTTTAAACCCTGCCAGTGAATTAATGCCACTGTGCCCTTACAAATGCCGGTGACACACAACAAACGCACATGTACCTACCCCCTTCCGCCTGCTGCATCGCCTGTAAGCGCCTCTCCAGGTCTGGAAAGACCACCGGCAGCACACGCCTGTGGAGGTGGGTCAGACGGCGGCGGCCGCGGTTCTTGTGGCTCTCAGGTGAGTCCCCCAGCAGGAGCCGTGCAATCCTCCGCGTCCAGCACCGGATATCCTGCCAGCGTTTCCTCACCTGGGACAGGCTCCGCCTCCGACCATCCACACGCCTCACGGCACTGACGGCGGTCAGCCAGATCTGCTCCTTGGCAGAGGCGCCTACCTGTGAGGAAGTACAAGTGACACCACATCAATACACCAGCCACATGTCACAGAGAGACATATGTGAACATAATAGCTGGTTACTACATGGCATGTAATGCAGCCAACGCATTGCACCTCTGTCATAGGGACATCATCCTCTGGTGAGGGAAAAGGCAGTACGTGCCATAGTGGGTACTCAGGTGGAATGATGGCAATGTCACAATCAATGATCAAGGCTCACACTGTGCATCACACCCACCCCTCCTGTCTCAGGGCACTGCTGGGAGGACTCCACACCCACCCCTCCTGTCTCAGGGCACTGCTGTTAGTGATAGGTCCCCACCCCTCCTGTCTCAGGGCACTGCTGGGAGGACCCCACACCCACCCCTCCTGTCTCAGGGCACTGCTGGAAGGACTCCACACCCACCCCTCCTGTCTCAGGGCACTGCTGTGAGGTATAGGCCCCCACCCCTCCTGTCTCAGGGCACTGCTGGGTGGACTCTGCACACACACCTCCTGTCTCAGGGCACTGCTGGGAGGACTCTGCACACACCCCTCCTGTCTCAGGGCACTGCTGGGAGGACTCTGCACACACCCCTCCTGTCTCAGGGCACTGCTGGAAGGACTCCACACCCACCCCTCCTGTCTCAGGGCACTGCTGTGAGTTATAGGCCCCCACCCCTCCTGTCTCAGGGCACTGCTGGGTGGACTCTGCACACACACCTCCTTTCTCAGGGCACTGCTGGGAGGACTCTGCACACACCCCTCCTGTCTCAGGGCACTGCTGGGAGACATCAGGCACCCCCCCCCCCTGGTACCCCCCCGACAGTACATGGCATGTGTGTCACACCGGGTCACAATGCCTGAAGACACAGTCACAACATAGGGACAGTCTGTGGCAGTGGCCTATGCACTCACCTGATACCCTGGTCGCCCATACAGCATGGGGTACTGTGGGAGGATCACATCCAGCAGAGCCATGTTCTCCTCCAGGGTGAATGGCTGTGTCCTCTCCACAGCCCTTGACATGTTTCCAGGGAATCAGTAGCAGCAGCTTGGTCGACAAATGCAAAGATGTGCAGGCAAGTAATCCCTCATGGGACCTGGCTGCCTTATATGTGGCCTTCTGCCCAGTCTCATGCACAGGAGTACAGAGTGATTGGTCACTCACATTTGCATCCTATGTTTCCACCAATCCCTTCAAACCTAGCAGTCTGTGGGTTCTCTATCGGTTTCATTCTCCTGCATGATGTCAGCCCCACAAACACATTGCAACAAAGTAGAAGAATTCCAACTGACTTCTGCTGTGCACCTTCCAGAACAAAATCGAAATTTGAACCTGGTCGCCATGACAACCAGCATGCATGTAGGCCTTAATACTTGTCCCCTATGTAATTAGGAGAATCACACACAGGTACGGTGCGTTTCCGGGCCCTAGGGCACCCCAAAAGCATGGCAACGGCCCGTACATGCATGCCTACGTTCAAAATCACTATGGGTCTGCACGCGTATGCGTACACGTAGTGGTACGGACCGTACACACGCCTGTACGCTCACTATCACTATGGGTCTGTGTACCCGTAGTGATAGTGAGCGTACATGCGAGTGTACGGTCCGTACCACTACGTGTACGCATACGCGTGCAGACCCATAGTGATAGTGAGCGTACATGCGAGTGTACGGTCCGTACCACTACGTGTACGCATACGCGTGCAGAACCATAGTGATAGTGAGCGTACAGGCATTTGTACGGTCCGTACCACAACGAGTACGCATACGCGTGCAGACCCATAGTGAGAGGGCCGTACACTCGCATGTACGCTCACTATCACTATGGGTCTGCACGCGTATGCGTACTCGTTGTGGTACGGACCGTACAAATGCCTGTACACTCGCCATCACGATGGGTACACATACGGCAGCACTCCCACAGTGATTGGGGAACATACACAGGCCCTCTTAGCAGCAGTACGCCGGTTTGTACACATCACTGTGGTGATAGTCGACACACAGGTAGGAATAGGGCGGACATACTTGTCCATGGATGGACATACTTGTCCAGGAATGGACATCAAGGCATCGTCTGTGCATTACTACATGTGTGGGGCACAGGTGTGACAGGCTGTGATGTGGAACATGCCTCCTGAGTGGAGAAGGCACCAGATGTATGATGAGATGTGTACAGGTGTACTGTGTGAGGGTGCAATGTGTGCCAGGCATGCCCTTGACTCCTTTGACATGTGTGCATGTCGTACTGCGCACTTGGGGTGAGCGTCACTGGCATGGCACGGACACCAACACACGGAAGTGTCCCATGATGGCCGGTACAGGGGTCATGAAACCTGACTTGTCACTACCCACAGTGCACAATGTGACTATGTCATTTATGTGTCCGGGATTTACATCAGGTTGATGTTGTAGCACCCTCAAAAGCTGCAGCCGTTGCAGCAACCAACATGTGGCTGTGTGTAGATTGTCATTGCACACTGTTCCCAACACCATGCCACATGTGGTATCTGATGTGAGGTGCACATGTATGCATGGGACACGGAGTAGCGTGACAAGGCCATGTCAGCATCCTCACAAGGAATGTGTGGTGAGTCATGACATGTGCACCTTCATGGCAAGGTGTGTGGGCAGGCCTAGTGTAATGTCATGTGACCTGTGGCTCCGGTGTTCCGCTACCAGTCTCTACAATCGGCATCCTACTTCTGCTGATGTGTGGGTGTATGTCACTTCTGTCTTGCGTCGGGCTGTTCACTTGCACTGGGACACAGCTATTCCCATGGCGTGGCATGGGGAGGTTCTCAATCACCGTGTGTGGCTGGGTCTTGGAAGGAGTGTCACCTTGCATCCATACGTGTCCTGGGCATGTAGCACATGCCTGACTCCCTATGTGGCATGTGTGTATTGGCAGATTTACATGTGCTCAGTAGACATGCGTTGTTCTCGTAGTGCACTCACTCTTCCTTGTCACTTCCAAATTACTGCAGAGCGCCTCCTGTTGCCCGAAGAATTCCAGACTTGGCCACCATGCAGGAGAATGACAGGATCCGGCTCTACCGCTTCACCCAACCGTTGATTCTGGAGCTGACGGCGAGACTGGCACCACACCTGCAACCGCAGCACAGGTATACTACGGCACTGACACCCCAGCTGAAGGTAATGGCTGCCCTACATTTCCTTGCCACGGGTACCTTCCAATATACCATAGCTCATGTTGGTGGCATGTCCCAGAGCATGTTCAGCGGTGTGCTGCATGATTTCTTGGAGGCCATGTTGATTCACCTGGATGACTTCATCAAGTTCCCAACCCCTGAACAGATGACTGAGGTCAAGCGTGGATTCTATGCCCTGGGAGGGATGCCCCATGTCATTGGGTCCATAGATGGGACACATGTAGGTTTGGTACCACCACACGCACGGGAGGTGGCGTACCGCAATCGGAAGCACTACCACTCCATCAATGCCCTTGTGGTGTGTCTGTCCAACATGGTGATTTCACATGTCTGTGCTCGTTTTCCAGGATCAGCACACGATGCCTACATCATGAGGCGTAGCGGGATGCCTGATATGATGATGCAGCTGCGCAACGAACGTGCATGTGTTGTTGGTGGGTACAGTCTGTCTGTCCTGTATTCTGTTTGGCCGAGCAGCACTACCGCTTCGCCTGTTCTAACGATATCCATGTGCTTTCCATTTAGGGGACGCTGGCTATCCCAACATGCCTTGGCTGCTGACACCTCTCCGCAACCCCATCACGCCGGCCCAGCTCCGCTACAACACCGCCCATGGCCGGACAAGGCGAGTGATAGAGAGGACGTTTGGCATGCTGAAGAGCCGATTCCGGTGCCTCCACAAAACCGGCGGCGCACTCCCATATGCCCCGGCGAAGGTCTGCAAGATCTTCATGGTCTGCTGCATGCTGCACAACATGGCAGTTGAAAGAGCTGTGCCCCTCATCCTGGATCAAGATGACGAGGACCATCCACCCGTGGAGGACGAAGGGCTTGGCAATGGGGCTAGTGATGTGGAGGATGTGGAGCCGCAAGAGGACATCCGGACTCGGCTCATACGCGACTTCTTTGCTTAGTGGTGAGTACCAGGGTCTGAGTGTGCACGCATTGGTCCCCGTGTGGCATGCGTTGTGATGTGTGTCTCCACCTGCATGTATGGCACGTGGGTCAGAGGTGTGTGTGGGTGTGTCACTGGAGTGATGGTGGCAGTGATGGTAGTATTTCCCCAGGCATAATTGTGACATAGCATGTTGTCATACATACATGTGTCGAGTACATGCACATGCAAGTGGCTGTGCTTCTTGTGGCTGACTTCTTGTGTGTCTCTCTTCCCCAGGTACCTGCGCATGCCGTTTGCTGGTTGCATTGTTGTGGCACTGCTATTCCTCATGGACATGGCATCGTGGGCTGACTCAGCATTACAGGCACGGACACGTTTGGAAGTCTCCATGGGGTAAGGGATGCATCTGGGGTGTATTGGGTGTGGCAGTTGTTCACGATGTGTGCACACTGCCCCGGTCGGGGTTTGGGTCCTCTGCAGACATGTGGCATCCCCATGGGACACGACATGCAGCTGGGTACACCTGAATAGATGGGCTGCCTGGTTGTCAGTCATCAGTGATGGGATGGTGGATTGTGATGAAGGCATCAATGTGTGTGACACTGCCCTCGGACACATCCGGTTAACATTGTCTTGACATGGCGTGGGACTTCCACATCAGCGGATGTATGGTGTATGGCAGGCTCTCCGTGAGCAGCTGTGGGTATTTAGCTATTATCCGACACTTGTGTGCCAGTTCCATGGCTATCACGCATTTGTGCTGCAGAAGGGGGGTGCCAGTGTTGGAGCCACATGTTACTCCACATGATGTGTTCATGTGTACTTCAAGTTGCCTCTGCAATCCCAAACACATGACTATTAAAGGTGTCCCTATGCCTCCAAGGTGCCTCTTCTCAGTCAATGCTGGTGTGTTGGCACGGTGCATCCTGCATGTCTGGCATGGTATTCCCTGATTGTGGCTATGTGTCAATGTGTCGAGTGGCAAGATGCAAGCTGTGTGTGTGTGCTGAGACTGTGTAATGGGCATGATGTCCATGACTGTGTGGGTATTGTGACATGTGCCATCCCCATGCATCCAACGTTATCCATGACCCCATTCTCTGCATCCACCGGACTCAAGCTTGCAGGACATGGTTCTGCCACCTGTCTACACGTACCTGGGTGCCCCCCAGGACACGGGCCAGGATCCCTGACCTCTGCGCATGACTGTTGCTGTACTCAATGTGTCTGTCAGCACGGTTGTTCGGCCACCCCCTCAGCTGGTTCTGACCATCACGGGTGTGTATGGTGCTCCATGTCTGTCTTGCCTAGAAAACTGTGACCCATGTGTCCTGTGCCAGACTCAGGCCCCAGGGTGTGGATGGTTGAAGTGAACAGATGACTCAGGCATGTTTAGACTGTACAAGACACATGTTAGGTAATAATGCTACCAGCAGGCATCTACTCTTAATAGTGTGATTTATTATTGGGGGGGGGGGGCCAAGTGAGGGCCTTTCCGGGATTAGGGAATCCAAAGTTCAGTAGGGGAGTTCGTGTCCTTGCCATTGGAAATCCTCAGAGTCCATGCCACAGTCTTTGTCAACATTGGTCAGCCAGTGACCAGCAGGGCCATGTGGCAGAGAATGTCTCTTGATGCTGTGATGCTGTTGCTCCAGTGGGCCAGGTGCCAGGCCAGGTGTCCTGGGAGATGGTGATGTAGCAGCCACCCTCACGGTCCTTTCCGTGGACGACCCGGCTTCCTGCGGGGAACCTCAGCAGCAGGCCGTGACGACGTCTGGGATGCTCCGTCGGATGTTTCCTCCTCCTCCTCATGATCCCTCCCTGTGGGTGGTGATGTTCTCCGCCTTCTGGCACAGGGAGGGTCGGCCATGGTGTCGGCCATCCGACGGAGTTCAGCGTGAATCCCCTGGGACGCCGTCACTTGCTCAGCCTGTCTGTCCTCCATCCTCCGTTGGTGTAGCTGTAGACAGGCTATTAGCTCCGCATGTTGCTGGGCCTGCTGGACCTTGATCCCCTCGAGGACGGACACAACCTGGGCCATGCCCGTGGTGTCCTGCCGGTATGAGTCCAGGATGTTACGGACATGGGAAAATACCGGATCCCCAGCCAACTGGTCAGGCTCGCGCCTCCGCCGCTCTCCACTCCCACCACCCCTGCCCACTTGCGTCTGGCCTGCACTTGTGGGCACATGGGGTCTCCGGGACCCCTGAGGGGTGGCATTGGCGTTGTCGCCTGCCTCCTCCTGGGTGCCCGGGACACCGTGTCCCTCCTGGCGAGCCTGGCTGCATTGTGGTGTTGGGGCAGGGATCCTGGGTGTCTCCTGGGATGTGGCAGGAGTGGGGGTGGTGGTTGGCACGGTTGTACCTGACGCAGGTGCTGCAGGTGGTTGGACACCAGAGGGGCCAGGTCGGTCGGGGTCGTCCGCAGAGTGGTGAGAGTGGTCGCTGCCGGTGGGATCGGTCTCCTGCAGATCCGGGTCCTGTGAGTGTTCCCCCCCAGTGTTGGGGGGTGCAGCACGACGTTGACCTGTGTGTGAGAGAGACAATGTTACTTTTGATCCATGCAACATCCATGTTGCATCCGTTACAAAGTTGGCACATTTCCTCTTGGAATTAGGATCTGTCTTGCATTCCACTCACAGTGCACTTGTGCATGTGTGTGTCCCTTGGGCACCAATTTGGCCCCTTTAACTATGTGTGGCACAGTCTTACTTGCTGCGTCAAGTGTGACTGCAGTCAGCAGTGGAGTGTGCATGTGTGCCGAGCTATGCGTTTGCGCCTTCCTTGTAGCACTGTACATGTGCACATGGAGTGGATCCACACACTCATATGATGCAGGTGGCTGTCCTTGTGCTCGTGTACAGGTTGTAACATGGCCCTGCGTTTTGCCATGATGAAGAGGGGGGGTTCTGGCACTGGGCACCCTTGTCTACATGCACGCAGTCCACCTGCTGACGAGCAGACATTCCCACACACCAAAGGACTGATTTGCTCTCCCTGTGTCTCCCTCCTTCTCTGTCCCCCTCTCCCTCCCTCTCTGTCCCCCTCTCCCTCCCTCTGTGTCCCCCTCTCCCTCCCTCTGTGTGTCAGCCTCCTCCCTCTGTCCATCTTCCTGTGTCTCCCTCCCTCTGTGTCCCCCTCTCCCTCCCTCTGTGTGTCAGCCTCCTCCCTCTGTCCATCTTCCTGTGTCTCCCTCCCTCTCAGTCCCCCTCTCCCTCCCTCTGTGTCCCCCTCTCCCTCCCTCTGTGTGTCAGCCTCCTCCCTCTGTCCATCTTCCTGTGTCTCCCTCCCTCTCAGTCCCCCTCTCCCTCCCTCTGTGTCCCCCTCTCCCTCCCTCCGTGTGTCACCCTCTGTCACCTTGGCCCAGCTTCCTGGGCACACACTGTTAGCAGATCTTTGAGTGGCCCTTGGCCTGTTGATGTGAGTTTGTTTCTGATCTCCAGGCACCCATTTTGTCTGCTGTGTGTCTGTGCGCTGCTGCTGTGGTGGTGTGTGCTGCCACTCTTTCACACTGTTGGCTGTTCATTAGCTGCTGGCATGTGCAAAACAGTGCCTTCACCCCCATGTGTTGATGCAAGGCATCCGCCATTTGCTGGCAAGTCATTCCTGTGTTGGGACACAGTGTTTGTCTGGCTGTGACCTAGGCCATATGGGCAGAGGGCATTGTTGTCTGCTTTGGAGTCGCACTATGTGATTCTTGGTGCCCACACTCCCGCCATCCGGGTTACCGTGTCATGTGTTGTTGTCTTCTGTGGCCTGTGACTTGACATTGTCCAGCTGGGTGCATGGGGCATGGTGGCAGCAGTGGCATGTGCCTGCTCATGGAGTGTGGTTGAGTAATGCGATGGCTTGTGGTGGTTGCGTGCCTGTTAGTAATTTTGTTTGTGGTTGCAGTTCCCCCCATGTGAGGTGCGTTGTTTGTGTACTCACCCGGGTCTCGGAGTCCTTCTACTCCTTCAACTGCCTCCACCGGCAGTATGGCCATCACCCTCTCCTCCCAGGGATGGTACTGTACGGGTCTGCGGGAGGGCCCTCCTCCGGTGGCGTTGGCCTGGTCGTGTTCCTCCTGTCTCTTGGCTCTGACCCTCCTCCGCAGATCGTACCACCTGTTCTGGCAATCCTGCTTGGTCCTCCTGGTGTCCGCAACAGCATTCACAGCATCGACGATGGTCTGCCACATGGCTGTTTTGGCTGCCTGGCTGGTGCTTCTGACCAATGTTCCAAAGATCTGTGGCTCGACTCTGAGGATTTGATCAACAAGGACCTCCAACTCTCGGTGACTGAACTTTGGATTCTTGGTAGTGGGCATGGTGAGGGGTGTGGGTGGGGATGGTGTGGGTGTGGGGGTGTGTGGATGTTGGGGGGGGGTGTGGATGGTTGTGTGTGTGTGTGAATGTGATGAGAGGGTGTTTGTGAGGGTGGTCGTGTGAAGGTGTGCAAGTGTAAGATGTGGTGTCGCTTGTAGTCTGGTTCTGTGGTGTCTGGCAGCAGTGGGTCTGTTGCAAAGGCTCATGGTTTGTGTGTGTGGGCCCTTTTTATTGGTCCATGGGTGGGTGTGGCAGTGTTTGAATTTTGGGTGGGTGTGTTATAAGGAGTGGTGGTGTATTGGGCCTCTGTTTGTTTTTGACAGTTGCAGGTCAGTGATTGTGTTATTTTAGTGGTTGTTGGCCATGTTTAGTGGCTGTGTGCCTTTCGAATGGTGTATTGTTGAGTTGTTTTGTTTTGTCCTTGTTGTGTACGTGCGTTTTGAGCGTGTGTACGGTGTGTACATGGGCCATTTGGTTGTACGATTTGGTCCTTGTGTGTGGCTTTGCACGACTCGTACATGCGGTTGTGATGTTGGGGCATGGGGTGCGCTCCGTACTTAGGAGGTTGTGTTGGGGGTGCGCCAGGAACGTACTGGGGTGGGGGTACGACTGGAACGTACTGGGGTGTACATAGACGGTGGTACGACACGTACAGGGGTGGGGGGGTGTACATTGACGGTGGTACGACACGTACTGGGGTGGGGGTACGACTGGAACGTACTGGGGTGTACATGGACGGTGGTACGACACGTACAGGGGTGGGGGGGTGTACATTGACGGTGGTACGACACGTACAGGGGTGGGGGGGTGTACATTGACGGTGGTACGACACGTACTGGGGTGGGGGTACGACTGGAACGTACTGGGGTGTACATGGACGGTGGTACGACACGTACAGGGGTGGGGGGGTGTACATTGACGGTGGTACGACACGTACTGGGGTGGGGGTACGACTGGAACGTACTGGGGTGTACATGGACGGTGGTACGACACGTACAGGGGTGGGGGGGTGTACATTGACGGTGGTACGACACGTACAGGGGTGGGGGGGTGTACATTGACGGTGGTACGACACGTACTGGGGTGGGGGTACGACTGGAACGTACTGGGGTGTAGGTAGACGGGGCTGTGACACGTACTGGGGTGGGGGTGTGGCTCGAACGTACTGGGGTGTAGGTACACGGGGGGTACGACACGTACTGGGGTGGGGGTGCAACTGGAACGTACTGGGGTGTACATAGACGGTGGTACGACACGTACTGGGGTGGGGGTACGACTGGAACGTACTGGGGTGTACATAGACGGGTGGGGGTATACATATACGGGGGGTACGTGTCGGACGTACGGGGGCTGGGGGGAGTGTTGGGCGCGTATGCGGGCACATGTCTCCATGGTTGCTATTGGTGTTCGGTGCGGACAGTGTTTTTTCCATACGGTTGTAGGCTCGGACGCACGGGATGGATCGTGATTCCTCGGTCGGACTTGGATTTTTACGTTTGTAAGGTAAATCGTCCGAGGACGTGTCGGACACATTTTCCGACCCGAGGACGTGTTGGGAATGATTCCCGGTGCGGGTCGTATGGACTTTTTACCATGCGAATCGTGATTGCCAGTTCGTACGGCATTTGTACGATTCGTACGGTAAAAAGACCCGATACGAGTCGCACGGGGGAATTTTTTGCCGGATCGTGATCGGCACCTTAACAAACACTTTGGAGAACATCACCTTCATAATATTTCTTAATTCAAAATATGAACATAATAACTTCAGGGCAGCTCTTTGCTGCCATTGGTGGCTTGCCTCATCTATTTCCTCTATTGCCCATTAATGTCTATTCACTTGCTCTTTCTCTCTCTCTATCTCTGTAGCTCTGCTCCCAAATCCCAGACCATTTCTGAATTAAGCTCCTTTCTCTGAGTGCAGGGAAGCTGCACCAGCTATGTTCTTGCAAAAGAAGCTCTAAACTCCTTCCCTTGCTCTAGAAGCCTTAACTACCAACCCTGCTTCTGCCCTCGTTACACAAGAGAGGTCTCCCTTGGGAGTAAAACAAATTTGAAGTACTATGCATTAGCAGCTTAACTTTTTTCTATCACTTCCTTCAACCTTGACCTGCAGGCACTGTTTTCCTTTTTCAAGACAGCCACTTGATTGCTTTGTTGTTTGGTCGGAGCTCCTCTGTGGCAAAATCTCCACATGGAAGAAGCTTCAAAGCTTTCTTGCACCTTCTTTCATCCTGTTACAAAAGTTCAGACCATGTTTCTGTGGGTGAGCAGTCTAAATATTGAGTTTTAAATGTCGACCTACAAGTATATCGAGTTGTAAATATCGTAGGTAAAGAATATCGAAGTCAAGAATATCGATGGACAGAATATCGACCCCAAGGTAAGTATTATCGAAGTCATTAATATAGATGTAAGTAATATCGTAATCAAAAATTCCGATGTCAAGAATATCGATATTTTATTAGTGTAATGTATTTTAATATGTATTTTATTTGTATGTGAAAGATTATTGTAATGTATTTTAATACATTTAAAAATAAATGTTTAGAGATTAATAATTATTTAAAATATAATTTAGCGTTTTAGTATCAGAGCGGGTTGTGGGTTTATAGGGGAATAGGGTGGGAAGTAATTTAATTATAATTAATTAATTAATATGTATTGTTTAATTGGTATTTATGATTAATTAATTGTTAATTAATTACTAATTGTTAATTAAATATATTAATTGATTAATTAATTGTTAATTAATTATTAATTGTAAATTAATTGTATTAATTGGTTAATTATATAAGTTATAATTAGTTTAATTTTAATATTTCTTTATTGGTATTGTTAATTAATTAATTGTTAATTACTAATTAATTGGTGATTTAATTTTATTAAGTGATTAATTGATGCTTAAATTAATTATGTGAATTTTTATGTGTAGTGGGTTGTGGGTTTATAGGGGAATAGGGTGGGATGTAATTAAATTCAAATAATTACTGATAATTTTTAATTATTTGTAATTAATAATAATTATTTGTTAATTAATTATTAATTGGTAATTAATTGTTATTAGTACGTTAAATATAGTAAATATAAATAATTTATTATTTCATGTTCTTTGTTGTTATTGCTAATTCATGTATTGTTAAATAATAATGAATTTGTGAATAATTGTAATTTGGTAGTTCATATGTATAAATTTGTAAATAATAAGTATATTAATTATAAAGAATGTATTATTAATTGTGAATAATAGATAAACTGATATTTAAATGTATTGTGTATTTTGTATGTGCAGTGTGTTGTGTGTTAAAGGGGGAATAGTGTGGGATGTAATTTAAAGTTATTTATATAAATATTTATTTTAAATAATTGGTATTTAATAATACATATTTTGTAAATTAATTATTAATATGCTATTTTTTTATAACTCATGATTTAATTGGTTATTATGTTTATATTATAGGGATAGCATAGGGATTATAGAATCCCTATGCTATCCAGTGCTTTCTCAACTGTTTTACTATCTGGAGTTGGAATAGTAATTTTTAACCCTACGCTATCCAGCGCTTTCCCTAGTGTTTCACTTACTGGAGTGGGAATAGTAATTTGTACCCCTACGCTATCCAGCGTTTTCACTACTGTTGCACTCTCTGGAGTGGGAATAGTAATTTTTACTCCTACGCTATCCAACGCTTTCCCTTCTGTTGGACTCACTGGAGTGGGAATAGTAATTTTTACCCTTACGCTATCCAACGCTTTCCCTACTATTGCACTCTCTGGAGTTGGAATAGTAATTTTTACCCCTACGCTATCCAACGCTTTCCCTACTGTTGCACTCTTTGGAGTTGGAATAGTAATTTTTACCCCTACGCTATCCAGCGCTTTCCCTACTGTTTCACTTACTGGAGTGGGAATAGTAATTTGTACCCCTATGCTATCCAACGCTTTCCCTACTGTTGCACTCTCTGGAGTTGGAATAGTAATTTTTACCCCTACGCTATCCAGCGCTTTTCCTACTGTTGCACTCTCTGGAGTTGGAATAGTAATTTTTACCCCTACGCTATCCAGCGCTTTCCCTACTGTTTCACTTACTGGAGTGGGAATAGTAATTTTTACCCCTACGCTATCCTGCGCTTTTCCTACTGTTTCACTTACTGGAGTGGGAATGGTAATTTGTACCCCTACGCTATCCAGCGTTTTCACTACTGTTGCACTCTCTGGAGTGGGAATAGTAAATTTTACCCCTACGCTATCCAACGCTTTCCCTACTGTTGGATTCACTGGAGTGGTAATAGTAATGTTTTCTCCTACGCTATCCAACGTTTTCTCTACTATTGCACTCTCTGGAGTTGGAATAGTAATTCTTTTCCCTACGCTATCCAACACTTTCCCTACTGCTGCACTCTCTGGAGTGGGAATAGTAATTTTTACCCTTACGCTATCCAACGCTTTCCCTACTATTGCACTCTCTGGAGTTGGAATAGTAAGTTTTACCCCTACGCTATCCAACGCTTTCCCTACTGTTGCACTCTTTGGAGTTGGAATAGTAATTTTTACCCCTACGCTATCCAGCGCTTTCCCTACTGTTTCACTTACTGGAGTGGGAATAGTAATTTGTACCCCTACGCTATCCAACGCTTTCCCTACTGTTGCACTCTCTGGAGTTGGAATAGTAATTTTTACCCCTACGCTATCCAGCGCTTTCCCTACTGTTGCACTCTTTGGAGTTGGAATAGTAATTTTTACCACTACGCTATCCAACGTTTTCCCTACTGTTGCACTCTCTGGAGTGGGAATAGTAATCTTTACCTTTACGCTATCCAACGCTTTCCCTACTATTGCACTCTCTGGAGTTGGAATAGTAATTTTAACCCTACGCTATCCAACGCTTTCCCTACTGTTGCACTCTTTGGAGTTGGAATAGTAATTTTTACCCCTACGGTATCCAACATTTTCCTTATTGTTGTTTTTGTTGGAGTTGGACTAGTAGTTTTATTGTGTCTGATATTTCATACGTTTTGTATTTTTTTTGCTATTGTAATATATCATTAATAATAAAAATTATTCACATTAAAAATATTGATTATTATTTGCTATATGTAATTATTAAATATTTATTAATGTTATTATTTTATGTGTATAGATGTATTGGTAATTTTTAAAAACATTTAAGAATTTATACGTTACAGAAATTATTAGTAAAATTAATTATTCAGTAAGTATATATATTATATATTATATGTACATGTTTAATTAAAGTTTTATTAAATTATATATATATATTAATTATACATTTTAAATATTATACAATATATTTAATTATGTTTATTTAATTTCTAAGTATAATTTGGTTTATTTTACATATATTTTTAAAGTAAAAGAAAAACGATATTTTTAATAACGATATTTTTGACATCGATATTTAATTTTCGATATTTTTGTACTTACCATGTTGTAGATAGGATGTCGATATTCTTGACATCGATATTTTTGTTGCGATATATTTGTAGGTCGATATTCTGTCTGTCGAAATTATGTCATACAACCGTTTCTGTGATATGCTAGCTCCAGAAGGGAAAATGGGCTGGTGACTTTTGTACCTTCTATGTGTTTCTTCATGCTGAGCGTGCATGTTTGTTTCTTAAAGTTTAAAAATGCTTTACTTAGCAAAACATAATATAAGTAACAAACTTCAAAACAAGTAAGTAGCAAAATAATTTAGCAAGTACATTTTGAACAAACAATATAAGGAGCAATTTCTAGGCTAAAATAAAAGAGAAGAAATGCGAAGCAGATAACTGATTAAGCCAATATCGGTATAAAAGTAAAAAGAAAGGAAAGATAGAGGAGAAGAGGGGTATAGGAATGTCATAATGTGTAGCTGTACTTCTTATAACAAGTAATTCAAAAAATACACTAGACCATAAAACACTAAAAAGACAACTGATTACATAGAAAAAAGTTATGAATCATAAAATAAAAAAGGAGAATCAGACTAGAATTACAGTTTTAACCATTTTCAGGTAGCTATAACATCTATCTACAATTAATTGCAACAGGAACCATAAATGCACAACCTAATCTTTGATTGTAGCAAACTTAATACCACTAAGCTTAAAAAAAAACATGAAGTGAAGTCTTCCAGTCAGGAGTTAAAATTTGAAACACAATTGCTAAGCATTCATCAATTATGCTAGTATTAAGGATAGAACGTAATCACGTCAGATAAAGTGCCCAGGAATACATTAACAATTTCAAAAGACAAAGAACTAATCTGATTAATTTGACATCAAACCTGTTTCCAATATTTTATAATATTTGGGCAGAAAAATAACATATATAACACTGCCTCTTTCCCTGATATTTGGAAACAGGCAGTAGTAATCCCTTTACTGAAAAAGGCAGGAACAGATGTTCTCAACCCTAAAAATTATCGCCCAATCTCCCAACTTCCATACCTCTCTAAAGTTCTAGAGAGGTTGGTGAACAGACAACTATCAAACTACCTAGAAACCAACGACCTATTAGATCCTTCTCAGACTGGTTTCAGGGTGACCAACAGCATGGAGGCTACACTACTGGCAGTACTGGATAACATCAGATCTTGCACTGACCAGGGAGGATCCGTAGCTCTGCTACTTTTAGACCTGTCGGCAGAGTTCGACACGGTCTCTCACAATAGAATGCTGGAAACCCTTCATGAAAAGGGAATCCACTCTAAAGCTCTGAAATGGCTCTGTTAATTTTTTAGCAACCGAACAGAAAGAGTTCAACTAGGTAATTTCCAATCTAAATCTAGCACCATCAGCTGTGGTGTCCCGCAGGGGGCATCGCTAAGCCCCACTTTATTCAATGCCTATGTTTCATCTCTGGCAAAAATCAGTAGAAAGTGGGGAATTGGCATTTGCTCCTATGCAGACGACACACAGCTGATGGTGGCCCTTGAGGAAAGACCTGAAGTTACCAAAATAAAGCTACACAACTGTATTTCAGAGATGGCACAATGGTTGCAGGAGCATTGTCTGAAATTAAATGCAGGAAAATCAGAAATCCTGCTCTTTGGAGTGGCCAAGTTAATTTGGGACGCCACATGGTGGCCACAAACACTTGGTGCCGCTTCAATCCCTAAGCAATGCGCAAGAAACCTGGGCACCCTTATTGATGATACTTTATCCATGAAGGACCATGTGCGGGCCCTTTGTGGTAAGGGCTTTGCCACCCTGAAACTGTTAAATAGAGTCTTCCCCTGGATCCCGTTGGACTGCAGAAGAACAGTCACGCAAGCCCTGCTCATAAGTCAACTTGACTATGGAAACGCCTTATTCGTGGGCATGACCGAGCTCCTCTTCACACTGCTACAGGTGCTTCAAAACGCTGCAGCCAAACTAGTTTGCAACAAAAGCAGACTAAGCTCTGCATCGATAAGCATGAAAAATCTGCACTGGCTACCCATGCGTCACAGAGCAGTATTTAAACTGTTCAGTCACGCACACAAAGTACTGTATCGAAGTGGCCCCAAAATACTTCAGGGGAAAATTGAGTTCTATGTCCCCACAAGGAGCCCACGGTCATTACATCAAGCACCGGCCAGAACAAAGCGCATCAAGAAAGTGAAGACTGGAGGGCGCTCCTTCTCATATCTGGCAGCTAGGAAATGGAATGAACTCCCCTTAGACTTACGGCTCACATCCAACTACTTGGTGTTCAGGAAAAAACTGAAAACCCAATTGTTCCCTAAAAGCTAATATCCACTTGTTTTCCCTTCACCAGTAGCTCAGCCCTCTATTTTGCTATCAGCGCCTTGATATCCCTTGGGATGAATGCTGCGCTCTAGAAATAAATAAATAAATAAATATATAATATCTCATGCTGTACTGGGGCTCAGTACAGCATGGGAAAATAGGTCTTCCCCTCCGAAAGCTACACTTAAGATTGTATACTGGAAGTGGATTACGACCCAACGGAACACTAAGGTGCCAATTACGATCCTGTAAAAACCGGGTACGAACCGTCGGACGGATCATATTCTCCGTCCGACGCGTACCCGGTCGTCAAAATTTAAAAACATGGAATTACGATTCGCACGGGAACACCATTTCCGTACGAATCGTAAAAAACCCCGACCGAACAAAATAAACCTACAAATGCGATCCGGGAAAGCGCCGACCTGACGTCGGGACGCTCGCAGCCTGCCATTCACGAACCAGGAATTACGATTCGCACCGACGTCATCCCGCACGGTGAATATTTTCCGGCTGCCAAAAACTGCCGGGAAATCAGGACGACGCCAACAAGGACTACCAATACGCGACGGACAGACAGGACGACGCAAACAAGAAAGACCAGTAAGCGACGGACAGACAGGACGACGCGAACAAGGAGTACCAGTACGCGACGGACAGACAGGAGGACGCGAACAAGGAGGACCAGTACGCGACGGACAGACAGGACGACACGAACAAGGAGGACCCGTACGCGACGGACAGACATGGACCCGAACCTACGTGTCATCCCGGCCCTCATAGCAGTCGACCTCCTCTACAGGTTCGGACGCAGACGCCGCAGAAGGTCAGAACAACTAAGGGAGGGGGGAAAGTGGGGTGGGGTGGGGGTGGCAGGACCAGGGCAGGCCACAAACCCCCCACCAAAGTCACACAGCACACATGCCCTGGACATACCTGACTCCCATGCCCTGGTCACTACGAGGGGGTGGGGGCGTGTCCAGCTAAGCCAGCGACCGCCACAACGGAAGTCCGTCACGACGCGAACCGGCAACACAACCAGACAGGTACGTCCCGTACCCACGCCTGAAGAGCGTGGGTATGAGTCGTACCACGCCCACACCCACGTCACCCCAACAATGGCGGGACGGCTCGTACCCACGTGGCAAAGGCCTGGGTACGGGCCACACAAGCATCACATAGCGTGGGGACGGATATGTACGGACCCTACCCCCACCCCGTATGCATGGAGCGTACCCCCACCCCAACAGTGTAAGTACGACCTGTACCCACACCCGCGTACGTATGGAGCGTACCCCCACCCCAACAGTGTAAGTACGACCCGTACCCCCACCCGCGTACGTATGGAGCGTACCCCCACCCCATCAGTGTAAGTACGACACGTACCCCCACCCGCGTATGTATGGAGCGTACCCCCACCCCAACAGTGTAAGTACGACCCGTACCCCCACCCGCGTACGTATGGAGCGTACCCCCACCCCAACAGTGTAAGTACGACACGTACCCCCACCCGCGTACGTATGGAGCGTACCCCCACCCCAACAGTGTAAGTACGACCTGTACCCCCACCCGCGTACATATGGAGCGTACCCCCACCCCAACAGTGTAAGTACGACCCGTACCCCCACCCGCGTACGTATGGAGCGTACCCCCACCCCAACAGTGTAAGTACGACCCGTACCCCCACCCGCGTACGTATGGAGCGTACCTCCACCCCAACAGTGTAAGTACGACACGTACCCCCACCCGCGTACGTATGGAGCGTACCCCCACCCCAACAGTGTAAGTACGACCCGTACCCCCACCCGCGTACGTATGGAGCGTACCCCTACCCCAACAGTGTAAGTAAGACACGTACCCTCACCTCGAATGCATGGAGCGTAGCCCCACCCCAACAGTGTAAGTACGACACGTACCCCCACCTCGAATGCATGGAGCGTACCCACATCCGTGTATGTCATGAGCGTACATATTGTGAAATTGGAGAGGTGTGTGCAGAGTCCTCCCAGCAGTGCCCAGAGGCAGGAGGGGTGGGGGCCTATCACTCCCAGCAGTGCCCAGAGGCAGGAGGGGTGTGTGCAGAGTCCTCCCAGCAGTGCCCAGAGACAGGAGGGGTGGGTGCCTATCACTCCCAGCAGTGCCCAGTCACAGGAGGGGTGGGTGCAGAGTCCTCCCAGCAGTGCCCTGAGACAGGAGGGGTGGGTGCAGAGTCCTCCCAGCAGTGCCCTGAGACAGGAGGGGTGGGTGCAGAGTCCTCCCAGCAGTGCCCTGAGACAGGAGGGGTGGGTGCCTATCACTCCCAGCAGTGCCCTGAGACAGGAGGGGTGGGTGCAGAGTCCTCCCAGCAGTGCCCTGAGACAGGAGGGGTGGGTGCAGAGTCCTCCCAGCAGTGCCCTGAGACAGGAGGGGTGGGTGCCTAACACTCCCAGCAGTGCCCAGTCACAGGAGGGGTGGGTGCAGAGTCCTCCCAGCAGTGCCCTGAGACAGGAGGGGTGGGTGCAGAGTCCTCCCAGCAGTGCCCTGAGACAGGAGGGGTGGGTGCCTATCACTCCCAGCAGTGCCCAGACACAGGAGGGGTGGGTGCAGAGTCCTCCCAGCAGTGCCCAGTCACAAGAGTGGTGTGTGCAGAGTCCTCCCAGCAGTGCCCAGAGACAGGAGGGGTGTGTGCAGAGTCCTCCCGGCAGTGCCCAGAGGCAGGAGGGGTGTGTGCAGAGTCCTCCCAGCAGTGCCCAGAGACAGGAGGGGTGGGTGCCTAACACTCCCAGCAGTGCCCAGTCACAGGAGGGGTGGGTGCAGAGTCCTCCCAGCAGTGCCCTGAGACAGGAGGGGTGGGTGCAGAGTCCTCCCAGCAGTGCCCAGTCACAAGAGTGGTATGTGCAGAGTCCTCCCAGCAGTGCCCTGAGACAGGAGGGGTGTGTGCAGAGTCCTCCCAGCAGTGCCCAGAGACAGGAGGGGTGTGTGCAGAGTCCTCCCAGCAGTGCCCAGAGGCTGGAGGGGTGTGTGCAGAGTCCTCCCAGCAGTGCCCAGAGACAGGAGGGGTGGGTGCCTAACACTCCCAGCAGTGCCCAGTCACAGGAGGGGTGGGTGCAGAGTCCTCCCAGCATTGCCCTGAGACAGGAGGGGTGGGTGCAGAGTCCTCCCAGCAGTGCCCAGTCACAAGAGTGGTGGGTGCAGAGTCCTCCCAGCAGTGCCCTGAGACAGGAGGGGTGTGTGCAGAGTCCTCCCAGCAGTGCCCAGAGACAGGAGGGGTGGGTGCCTAACACTCCCAGCATTGCCCAGTCACAGGAGGGGGGGGTGCAGAGTCCTCCCAGCAGTGCCCAGAGGCAGGAGGGGTGTGTGCAGAGTCCTCCCAGCAGTGCCCAGAGACAGGAGGGGTGGGTGCCTAACACTCCCAGCAGTGCCCAGTCACAGGAGGGGTGGGTGCAGAGTCCTCCCAGCAGTGCCCTGAGACAGGAGGGGTGGGTGCAGAGTCCTCCCAGCAGTGCCCAGAGACAGGAAGGGTGGGTGCAGAGTCCTCCCAGCAGTGCCCAGAGGCAGGAGGGGTGTGTGCAGAGTCCTCCCAGCAGTGCCCAGAGACAGGAGGGGTGGGTGCCTAACACTCCCAGCAGTGCCCTGAGACAGGAGGGGTGGGTGCAGACTCCTCCCAGCAGTGCCCTGAGACAGGAGGGGTGGGGGCCTATCACTCCCAGCAGTGCCCTGAGACAAGAGGGGTGGGTGCAGAGTCCTCCCAGCAGTGCCCTGAGACAGGAGGGGTGGGTGCAGAGTCCTCCCAGCAGTGCCCTGAGACAGGAGGGGTGTGTGCAGAGTCCTCCCAGCAGTGCCCAGAGACAGGAGGGTTGGGTGCCCATCACTCCCAGCAGTGCCCATGGAACGCAAAGGGTGGAGTAGTCACAGATACCATGCCCACAAATGTCAGTCAGGTGCACAAAGACCCTGCAGTACATGTACCACATGTGTGCGAGGCTGGGAGTATACGCATGCATAGCGCAGAAAAGAAAACATGTACACATGAAGTCATGTCAATAGGCCACATACACAAGTGCAATGACTACCAAGGATGCCACGAATGATGCAGGTGGAGACATCGCTCAGCATGCATGTGCAAAGGTGAAGGACTACGTCACACACCCAGCTAATGGACACACAGCTCTGTGCCAAAGTCAGGGGACACCCTGCAGGGAAGAAGTCAGGGTACACAGAGGAAGGAATACACCTTGGGACAATTGCAACATGCAGCAACTGCTTACATGAATGGAGAAAGGTAGCTAACACCGTGTGATGGCACACAGATCCCAGGGTCCCCCCTATGAGCAGCACACTACTACATTTCCCACACACCCAACACATGACCAACACCCACAACCATGTAGCAGCCCCACCAACAGTAATGCCAGCAATGCAGGAGTGTTCCAAGGGCAAAAAATAAATAGCTTTATTCAGCATGAGCAAAAAACTAGTATGACGTAAGTCCAATATTAACAAAGGCCATAGGGCAGTCCAAGAGTCCCAGCTGGATGGGGGACACAGTGGGATGCGTGTCCCCTAGCTTGCCTGCACAGTTACAATCCGTTGTCTTCCACAGGGGTGAGGGCATCATGTGGGGGGGAAGAAACAGGCACCGCAGGGACAGGAGGGTGAAGGGTAGGCGTCGTGGGTGCAGGGATGGAGGACTCCACCACAGGGGGTGGGGCAGGGCCAAAGGCGGAGGCCAGGATCTCGCTGCACACCTTAGCAAGGTCCTCCAGGGACTCCCCTGCACCCGAAGGAACCACAGGCCCCAAGGAGGGGGGGGGGTCAGAGGGATGGGTCGCAGCGCCACTGGGGGAGGGTGTGGCCAGGGGGGGACTCAACCACCCTGACCGAGGACTTCCTTGACCGCTTGCGTGGTGGCGTCACTGTGGGGCTCAGGGACAGAGTGGCCATGAAGGAGTCTTTGGGGGAGATGTGGCCAGGAGAGCTGAGGGGAGGGGATTTGGAGGGAGTGGATTGGGTGGAATGCGGACTCTCACTCTGGCTGCGTGTCACACGTTTGCCCTCCGACCCAGTGGGTGTGCCTACTGCACCCTGTGTGTGCGTGTCAGGAGGTGTACGGCGGACCTTCCCTGCTGGTGTGGTGCCTGTGTCTGTTGTGGTGGGTGCATGCTTACGTCTGGGTGTATGTGGGACAGGCATGGGAGTGGGAATTGTGGAAGGAGCCGGGGTAGGGGGTGGACGTAGCGCTGCAGGAGACCCACTGCTGCAGTCAGTGTGGAGTCTATGGACCTCAGCAAGTTGCATTGGTCAGCCTGCGATGAATGAATGCCCTCCAAGTATGCCTCCATGTTGTTGAGGACCTGGCTGTGGCCATGGAGGACATTAAGGATCGCAGTCTGACCAATCTGCAACTGCCGCTGGATGTCCACAGACTCAGCATTGGCGGCAGCAGTGGAGACAGGGGCAGGGGGTGCGGTGCCTGGCAGGAAGGAGACATGTGGTGACCGGGCACGTTGGGAAGGGACACGAGCACGTGGGAGGTGGCTGATGCCAATGGAGGGGGCGGTGCCAGATGTAGGGCTGCTGTCAGATGGTGGTGCAGCCACCGCCCACTCGGAGAGATCATCCCCGGACCCGTCAGCTTCATACTCTGTTGTGCCAGTCGACAGGTCCCCGGGTTCACTCTCCGCCGCCTCAGTCCCACTCGAAGTGCCAGCCCCGATGTCACCGCTGGCACTGGTGCTCGGTCCCTCCGCGCCGTCTGTGTCCATGTCTCCCTCCGTGTCCCCCGACGATGCTGTGGGCAGGGTGAAGAGACAGAAATTAATCATACACCTGTATACATATGTCACATGAGTCAAATCTACGTAGGTTACAGTGCATAGCCTGAAACAAAGGATGAGTTACAACTACAAAACAAGGTACATACGGAGGCCCTGCAAGACACAGTTGTGTGACCCATCATGCCATGGAAAAACTATGGAGAGCATGACACAATAGCAAATGAGATGACATGGTATTCTGACTGAGGAGCAAGGCCCTGGGGACAATACAGCACTGCATCTGCACCACACAGCGTGGCAGGAAATTGGGATGAGCAGGGACCAAATCCAGGAACTAGAGGCACATGCAGCATAGGTAATACTGAGAACATGCCCACCCTGACTGGCACGCTGCACCTTGAGTGTATGTCCAGACAAACATCACACACTGGCCAGTCCGAGCAAGGAGATGACAGGTCTTGACATGTAGGCCATGCCCGCCCCACCCACCCCCTACATGAGACAAATCTGTGGAGACACAGGAAGCACTTACATCTCTTAGTCTGGGTGAAATACACATGGGATGCAACAATTCAAGATTGCACACCAAATACCCAAGGTGCGCCTGTCCTAATAATAATCTACAAATGGGCATCATCAGATGATTGCAACAAGACACACAGGCAATGGCCACCGTGAGTATGTACTTTGAAAATCAGGTCAGGCTGGACAGTGGACACTTGTAATACATCTCACATCAAGAAACATGGTGCCAGGGGACAATGGCACAGAGCACAACCTATGCTGTAGACACAGAGATTGTCGACATTCTCGGATTACACACATGATACCTAGGAAAAGATGCCCCTGGGGACAGTAGTGGCCACACAACTCCATGCTCCTGAATGGGAATGACTGTAACACACGCTAACATCCCTGCACTTTGCCTAACGCACACTCATGCACATCATGTCACAGGCCACCACATGGGACATGCCTGCTGGAAGGCCTGGCACTCGAGAGATTAACTCCCATGTCTGGACTCAGCATTAGTGCCAACTGACATGGAACCCACAAGTCCAGAACTGGACAGGGCACAGGCAAGGTCACAAAACCTGTTACACACCACCCCCACACATGATGCTGCAGGCATTGTACACTTGGAGAAGGTGTCAGGCTACATAACCTTGTGATGGAGTGACTACACACAGACCAGGGAACACATTGCAAGGAGGGGAAGGGAGGCAGGAGAGCACTGCAATACTGTGGGGAACAGGATCTGCACAGCACCATAAACCCTGGAAGTGTATCCATGGAACAGTGCACTTACAAATGCTGGTGAAACACAACAAACACACACATGTACCTACCCCCTTCCGGCTGCTGCATGTCCTGTAGACGCCGCCCATAGTGGTAGGGCCGTACGCACGCCTGTACGCTCCCTATCACTATGGGTGTCCTCGCGTATGCGTACTCGTAGTGGTACGGGCCGTACACACGCCTGTACGCTCACTATCACTACGTGTACGCATACGCGAGGACACCCATAGTGATAGGGAGCGTACAGGCGTGTGTACGGCCCGTACCACTACGAGTACGCATACGCGAGGACACCCATAGTGATAGGGAGCGTACAGGCGTGTGTACGGCCCGTACCACTATGAGTACGCATACGCGAGGACACCCATAGTGATAGGGAGCGTACAGGCGTGTGTACGGCCCGTACCACTACGAGTACGCATACGCGAGGACACCCATAGTGATAGGGAGCGTACAGGCGTGCGTACGGCCCTACCACTATGGGTGTTCTTGCGTATGCGTACTCGTAGTGGTACGGGCCGTACACATGCCTGTACGCTCGCCATCACGATGGGTACACATACGGCAGCACTCCCATAGTGATATGGGAACGTACACAGGCCCTTTTAGCAGCAGTACGGCGGTTTTCACACATCACAGTGGTGACAGGCGGCACACAGGTAGGGATAGGGCGGACATAATTGTCCATGGATGGACATACTTGTCCATGGATGGACATACTTGTCCATGAATGGACATACTTGTGCATGAATGGACATCAAGGCATTGTCTGTGCATTACTACATGTGTGGGGCACAGGTGTGACAGGCTGTGATGTGGAACATTACTCCTGAGTCGAGAAGGCACCAGATGTATGATGAGATGTGTACAGATGTACTGTGTGACGGTGCAATGTGTGCCAGGCATGCCCTTGACTCCTTTGACATGTGTGCATGTCGTACTGCACACTTGGGGTGAGCGTCACTGGCATGGCACAGACACCAACACACGGAAGTGTCCCCTGATGCCCGGTACAGGGGTTACCACACCTGACTTGTCACTACCCACGGTGCACAATGTGACTATGTCATGTATGTGTGGGGGCTTCCCATCAGGTTGATGTTGGAGCACCCTCAAAAGCTGCAGCTGTTGCAGCAACCAACATGTGTCTGTGTGTAGATTGACATTGCACACTGTTCCGCACACCATGCCACATGTGGTATCGGATGTGAGGTGCACATGTATGCATGGGACACGGAGTAGCGTGACAAGGACATGTGTGCATCCTCACAATGAATGTGTGGTGAGTCATGACATGTGCACCTTCATGGCAAGGTGTGTGGGCTGTCCTAGTGATATGTCATGTGACCTGTGGCTCTAGTGTTCCGCTACCAGTCTCTGCAATCGGCATCCTACTTCTGCTGATGTGTGGGCGTATGTCACTCCTGTCTTGCGTCTGGCTGTTTACTTGCACTGGGACACAGCTATTCCCATGGCATGGCATGGGGAGGTTCTCAATCTCCGTGTGTAGCTGGGTCTTGGTAGGAGTGTCACCTTGCAGCCATACGTGTCCTGGGCATGTAGCACATACCTGACTCCCTATGTAGCATATGTGTATTGACAGATTAACATGTGCTCAGTACAAATGAATTGTTGTCGTAGTGCACTCACTCTTCCTTGTCACTTCCAAATTACTGCAGAGCGCCGCCTCTTGCCCGACCAATTCCGGACTTGGCTGCCATGCGGGAGAATGACAGCATCCGGTGCTACCGCTTCCCCCAACCGTTGATTCTGGAGTTGACGGCGAGACTGGCACCACACCTGCAACCGCAGCACAGGTATCCTACGGCACTGACACCCCAGCTGAAGGTAATGGCTGCCCTACATTTTCTTGCCACGGGTACCTTTCAATATACCATAGCTCATGTAGGTGGCATGTCCCAGAGCATGTTCTGCCGTGTGCTGCATGATTTCTTAGAGGCCATGTTGATTCACCTGGATGACTTCATCAAGTTCCCAACCCCTGAACAGTTGACTGCGGTCAAGCGTGGATTCTATGCCCTGGGAGGGATGCCCCATGTCATTGGGTCCATAGATGGGACACATGTAGCTTTGGTACCACCACACGCACGGGAGGTGGCGTACCGCAATCGGAAGCACTACCACTCCATCAATGCCCTTGTGGTGTGTCAGTCCAACATGGTGATTTCACATGTCTGTGCTCTTTTTCCAGGATCAGCACACGATGCCTACATCATGAGGCGTAGCAGGATGCCTGAAATGATGATGCAGCTGCGCAACGAAAGAGCATGTGTTGTTGGTGGGTACAGTCTGTCTGTCCTGTATTTTGCATAGCCTACCAGCACGACCGCTTCACCACTTCTAACGATGTCCATGTGCTTCCCATGTAGGGGACGCTGGCTATCCCAACATGCCATGGCTGCTCACACCTCTCCGCAACCCCATCACGCCGGCCCAGCTCCGCTACAACACCGCCCATGGCCGGACAAGGCGAGGGATAGAGAGGACGTTTGGCCTGCTGAAGAGCCGATTTCGGTGCCTCCACAAGACCGGCGGCGCGCTCCCATATGCCCCTGTGAAGGTCTGCAAAATCTTCATGGTCTTCTGCATGCTGCACAACATGGCAGTTGAGAAAGCTGTGCCACTCATCCTGGATCAACATGACGAGGACCATCCACCCGTGGAGGACGAAGGGCTTGGCAATGGGGCTAGTGATGTGGAGGATGTGGAGCCGCAAGAGGACATCCGGACTCGGCTCATACGCGACTTCTTTGCTTAGTGGTGAGTACCAGTGTCTGAGTGTGCACGCATTGGTCCCCGTGTGGCATGTGTTGTGATGTGTGTCTCCACCTGCATGTATGGCACGTGAGTCAGAGGTGTGTGTGGGTGTGTCACTGGAGTGATGGTGGCAGTGATGGTTGTATTTCCCCAGTCATAATTGTGACCTAGCATGTTGTCATCCATACATGTGTCGAGTAAATGCACATGCAAGTGGCTGTGCTTTTTGTGGCTGACTTCTTGTGTGTCTCTCTTCCCCAGGTACTTGCGCATGCCGTCTGCTGGTTGCATTGTTGTGGGTGGGTGGGTCTCGGACGTACGGGGGCGGGGGGGAGTGTTGGGCGCGTATGCGGGCACATGTCTCCATGGTTGCTATGGGAGTTCGGTGCGGACGGTGTTTTTTCCATACGGTTGTAACATCGGACGCACGGGATGGATCGTGATTCCTCGCTCGGACTTCACCTTTCACATTTGTACGGTACATCGTCCGAGGACGTGTCGGACACATTTTCCGACCCGAGGACGTGTGGGAAATCATTCCCGATGCGGTTCGTATGGACTTTTTACCATGCGAATCGTGATTGCCAGTTCGTACGGCACTTGTACGACTCGTACGGTAAAAGGACCGGATACGAGTCGCACGGGGAATTTTTTTACCGGATCGTAATTGCCACCAAACTGTACACTGGGCAGACTTACGGAGGACTTTCTGAAATTCAAGGACTTGCCGATCCGGGAATTATATCTTGATATCATAGAGAGACCTTTCGACAGGACCCTTTATTTCAAATTTAGGACCGGGTCTCTCCCACTTCATGCTTTTACATCTCGGTGGAAACCCCCAGCCCAGACCACAGAATCTTGTCCTTTTTGCATATCTAGACAAGATTCGAATGCCAGGAGTATGTACACCCAAGAAGAAGATGGCTTAAGCAATTGTGTCGCTCCTTAGGAACCAGGCACCACACTGAGGCGTTACGCATTTTAATGTCAGACTCTCGCCCTTTGTATGCTTGCGCCCTTTCAAAATTTTTATCATGGGCATGGTGCATCAGAAGCAAAAGGCTTAAAGAAATTGTTTAATTCGTTCTTAATACTTATTTATGATGTGCTTCTTATTTTATTGTAAAAATTGGATTTTAAGGTTCAATGAAATCAAATTATTTTTAATTATGAAGCTTTTATGATATGTTTTATCGAAATAAAGCCTTTGACTTGACTTGACTTGATTTATTAACATAACAACACCAATAATATGGGCCATGAGTTTTACACATTTTTCTTACAGGTGTTGAAGTCATACGTTAACGGTTATTTATAAAATATAATACATTTTTACAATTTAGACAAATTTTGATTCCATAAGGAGTAAGGTCAGGATACGTTGAGATCTCTTTCAAAGGACAGTCCAGTATTAGATTCAGGATTGGATAATAATATTGGTAAGAGATTTTTCTCAGAGCAATTGTGTGAAATCGTACTGTCCAACAAGAAGAAATCGTTATTTAGTTCACTTGCAAGAGGTTCAAATTTAGTTTGGAAACTGTTAGGGCAATCAAGTTTCAGGTAAAATCCAGAGAAGTTAAACAAATTGATACACCCATAACATTTCTCTAATCCTTCAGTAATGCCAGGCAATTGGTTTGTGATTGATTTAACGATTGAAGAAAAGTGTCTCTTAGTTAGTTTCCAAAGTTAAAATAAGGCTCAAAAAGCTTGTAAGTGATTTGAAAAAATTGAAGTAGAAAAGGAGGTAGCCACACTGAAAGCTTTTTAAAAAGTCTTCAAAGTTAAGAGGATAAATAAAGGAATACTTAATACTGAACTATCATGGCGAAATTATGTTTTATCATTTAATAGTCAATAAAAAGCTTGTTTTATGGTGAAGTGTTAGACCTGCCACCCTGAGGGTGATCGTCCCCTAAACTTTTTGCCTACTTACCTTCAATTGTTTCTGCAATTCTTTTTGTTGGCCTTAAGACTTGGGTAACCAGTGCTAAAGTGCTTGTGCTCACTCCCCCAAAGATGGTTTGATTGGCATACACCTAATTGGCATATTTTATTCAATTATAAGTCCCTTATCGAGTCCTATACCATATACCCAGATCCTGAAAATTAAATGCTACCAGTGGGCCTGCAGCACTTACTGTGCAACCCACTTCAGTAGCACCTTAAAGCATGTCCCAGGCCTGCCATTACAGCCAGCATGCAGTTTTAAACTGCCTTGTTAACTTGGCATTTAAAACCCCTTCCCAAGACTTAAACACCCATTTAGTTGCATTCAAGTTACCCATAAGGTCGGCCCTGGTAGCCCTTAGGGCAGGGTGCTCTGCAATTAAAAGGTTGGATATGCACTTTTAAGTTTTATATGTTCTGTTATTGAAAAACTCCTAAATTAGATTTTTATTACTGTGAGGTCTACCCTCCCACAGGATAACAGTGGGGACTCCTAATTACGTATAATAGGCTGTAATTTACAGTTGGCAGCAGGTGCCTATGTTATGTTTGGTATCTATGAAATTGTAATGATAAAGCCTCTTTAATGGTAAAGTCAGATTTTTCATTACAATTTTGAAAATTATACTTTGGGAAAGTTGGCTTATTCCTGCCATGAGCCCTTTGTGCCTGCAGACTGTATATCCAACTGTGTGAAGCACAAATATGGGGCATGTGTGTTAATGGACTTTGAACTTTGTCATCCTCACAGGCTGATGCCCACCAGAAGCAGGAGATAGACTTTGTGAATTCGTCTTAGACAGTCACACACCAAAGGGAATATGTGTGCCTTCAATGGGCGGTCTGCTGGCTGGATGTGGGGGCCACTGCAGCCAGCTTGAAAACAGGAGGGAGGATTCTGAGAAATTCCATATACTTCAAAGAACCATTTCAGACGGTTCTCCAACCTTCCAAAAGAAGGGCACCAGGGTATAAAAATAGGGCATTCAGACCTACTATTCAGTTCACTACTGAACAAGCGGAAGGACTTTCAGAGGACTGCCTGCTACTGTGACTTGCCATGCACTCTGGCAAACTGCTGCTGTTCCTGAAAGGACTGCATTGCTGTTAAAACATCAAAAAATAAGTTTGTGCTATCAGAGGAAATCTTTCCTTTAATAAAATCAGACTGTTCCCATTAGAAATGGCATATCTGGTTATCAGACTATGCACTCTGTACAAGCAGGAACCACAATCCTAGTCAAGGTAAGCTAGATACACACTAAAAGATAACCTGTGCTCACCCTCTGGTAGCTTGGCACAGAGCAGTCACGCTTAGCTAAAGAGGCAATGTGTACAGTATTTGTGCAACACACTCATAGAGTAACACACTAAAAACACCACTAAAAACCTCCACACAGGTTTACAAAAATAGATTATTATATTCTGATCAAAATAAGACCATAACAACAAAATTTGATAAGTACAAATCAAAATATGAATTAAAAAAAATAAGTATAGAAATAGCAATTAGAAGCAATACCACTTTAGGAGTTACTTGAGGTCGCACTAGATGACGCATAAATTAACAGTTTAGGCTGACTGCAATAGCGCGCAGGACCGGTGAACAGAGTACCTTGATGTTGGTCGCAACAGCAAAATGCAGGGTGTTGACGAACGATGTGTCGAAGTCAGACCCTCAGTCGAGGTGATGCATCGATTTTCTTCATGCAGTGGGGACGATGTGTTGGGGTCTGCTGAGCAAAGTGCCTGTTCTGAGTGTGATGGTGCTGAAAACAATGCAACAGATTAATCCACACTGGAGGGATGATGTGTCGGTCTTCTCCACTCAGTGGAGGCGATGCATTGGTTTGACGCAATGGTTCCGGATGTGATCCAGTGGTTCTGAGGTGATTAACTGGGTTGCACTCCTGCATCAGGGTCAATGTGCCAGTTCTGCTACACCATATTAATTTACTTTTCTGACCCTCACCTAGCCCTTCAGTGCCTTGTTAGTATAGTCTAAGAAGTATGCTCATGTCTGTGTTGCAATATTGTAACTGGCCCTGAACCTCTGTCCGTATTTCTCAAGTGTCAGCCCAAACGTGTTGACCATTATTGTCTTCATTGCAGTGTATCATGTCTGTTCCCCCAGCTCCAGTGTGAAAGTGTATCCCTCCCCTCTGTGGTCATGTACCTCTATAGACTACCATCCCAGACTGAATTCCTCTCAGACAGTCACACACCAAAGGGAATATGTGTGCCTTTAATGGGCAGTCTGCTGGCTGGATGTGGGGGCCACTGCAGCCAGCTTGAAAACAGGACAGAGGATTCTGAGAAATTCCATATACTTCAAAGAACCATTTGAGACGGTTCTCCAACCTTCCAAAAGTAAGGCACCAGGGTATAAAAATAGGACCTTCAGACCTACTATTCAGCTCACTACTGAACAAGCGGAAGGACTTTAAGAGAACTGTCTGCTACTGTGACTTGCCATGCACTCTGGCAAACTGCTGCTGTACCTGAAAGGACTGCATTGCTGTCTGGAGCCTGCCCTGAACCCTCAGAGGTCAGCCTTGCTGTTAAGTCCTACATCTTCATCTACAGCAAGACTACCAGAGTGACACCAAGGACCACTTTGCTCGCTCCCTGATCAAAGCCACAGAGACACAAAAGACCCTCACCATCTTGAACCCGCACCTGGACCCAGCCTGAGTGAACCCTGAGCCCCCAAGAGCTGCTCACCAGTCCTGCACCCTTTGTTTTGGTACTAAAAGTGAACTGATGGCCAAATCCAAAAACTGAGGACATGGAAAAATGTTGGCTAAAAACTGCTCTCGGCTATTGGCCAGGGTCATTGCTGGTCTGATTGCATTCATGCCTTCTCCCTCTAAGTTCTTCTCTGCAGCAGCAAATCCTTTTCAGAGGTCCTTTGCCAAAGGAGTATCCGACCTCATGGAATTGTCTTTGGCTACAGCCCTCTGCCTCATCCCACTGGAGAGTTTCAGCTGCAACTATGACGACTAAGTCTGAATGTAGTAATCTTCACTACGGCTGCGACCCTAGGCCATGCGAAAGCGACGCTCCCTCCTAGGAGTCTGAAGGAAAGCTCTGACTGGGACCATCAATTTCTTGAATCCGAACAACACTGCTTTGGTGTGGGACATATTTGTTTACTTGGACCCGGTCTTGTGCGACTAGATGCCCATCGATGTTTTGGATGCTTGTTTTCTCAAAAAAAATGTTCTACTGATCGCATTTTTGTCATTTAAGTGTAAAATTAATTATTTATTTAAATGTACTCTTTTTTTCCTAATTAGTTTGGGATGTTTCATTTGTCGTGAATTCCCTTTATTACTGTTTGTGTAGTGCACAAATGCATTACACATTGTCTCTAAGCTACCTAGGGTAAGTAAAGGTTAATTTAGTGAGGTTTGTGGTTCACATTGCAGTGGATTGTGGCGGTTGCTTGACAAGGGCTAACAACTCAGTCAACCAACAACTCAATGTCTCACATGAAAGCTTTATGATATTAAGAATAATCTGGGAATTTAACCCCTCTAAGCAAATAATCTCCATTAAGCTTAGCCAGAGAAAGTCTAGTTTTTTATTATTTCATAAAAACGTGGATAGAATAAAATCATTTTTTTTTTAATTACAAGAGGGAATGTTAACCGAGACCATACAGGTGAAACCAGAGGGGAAAGCATCCTTTTAGATTAATCTACCACGCCAATAAAGGAGCAAGGGATTCCATTTATTAATGAGGAAAACTAATTTTTTTTAAATGTTCTTTAAAATTATGTTCATAGTTTCCTTAAAAGCATTACTAAACCATATACCTAAATATTTCATTCTTTACAGAGACCAGCAACTGTGTGAGGTGCTAAATATACCCTAGGCGCAAAATGTTTTCAATGGAGAAACTTCAGTTTTATCAGACTTAATTTTATTCCCTCAGACCAATGAAAATTGATGAATTTCTTGTAAAATGTGAGGTAAGGAAGATTGAAGACAGGAAACAAATAATAGAATGTCATTATCATATGCTGCGAAATTCAACAGTTTAGATGCATATTTAAAACCAGAAATGTGCGGGTTGTCTAATTCTTGAAACAAAAGGGTTCTAATACCAAGATTAATAATAATGGGGATAAGGGGCAGCCTTGACAAACTCCTCAATGCAAGGAAAATAGTTGGAGATCATTCCATTAATGTGAATACATGCTCTTGGTGAGTTAAATAGTAAACAAATCAGCATGAAGATGAAGTTTGGGCAAAAGATTTACCATTTTAAAGTTTCAAAAGTAATTTTCCATTCAACTCTATCAGTGTCTTTTTTGGCATCTGTAGTATTGACTAAAGGATTGTGAAGAGATTTGATTTAGTTAAAACATCCAAAAATAAGTTTGTGCTATCAGAGGAAATCTTTCCTTTAATAAAATCAGACTATTCCTATTAAAAATGGCATTTCTGGTTATCAGACTATGTACCCTGTACAAGCAGGACCACAATCCTAGTCAAGGTAAGCTAGATACACACTAAAAGATAACCTGTGCTCACCCTCTGGTGGATTGGCACAGAGCAGTCACGCTTATCTAAAGAGGCAATGTGTACAGTATTTGTGCAACACACTCATAGAGTAACACACTAAAAACACCACTAAAAACCTCCACACAGGTTTACAAAAATAGATTATTATATTCTGAGCAAAATAAGACCATAACAACAAAATTTGATAAATACAAATCAAAATATGAATTACAAAAAATAAGTATAGAAATAGCATTTAGAAGTAATACCACTTCAGGAGTTACTTGAGGTCGCACTAGATGGGGCAAAAATCAACAGTTTAGGCTGCCTGCAATAGCGCGCAGGACCGGTGAACAGAGTACTTTGATGTTGGTCGCAACAGCAAAATGCAGGGTGTTGACGAACGATGTGTCGATGTCAGGCCCTCAGTCGAGGTGATGCATCGATTTTCTTCATGCAGTGGGGACGATGTGTTGGGGTCTGCTGCGCAAAGTGCCTGTTTTGAGTGCGATGGTGCTGAAAACAATGCAACAGATTAATCCACACTGGAGGGATGATGTGTCGGTCTTCTCCACTCAGTGGAGGCGATGCATTGGTTTGACGCAATGGTTCCGGATGTGATCCAGTGGTTCTGAGGTGATTAACTGGGTTGTACTCCTGCATAAGGGTCAATGTGCCAGTTCTGCTACATCATATTCATTTACTTTGCTGACCCTCACCTAGCTCTTCAGTGCCTTGTTAGTATAGTCTAAGAAGTATGCTCGTGTCTGTGTTGCAATATTGTAACTGGCCCTGAACCTCTGTCCGTTTTTCTCAAGTGTCAGCCTAAACGTGTTGACCATTATTGTCTTCATTGCAGTGTAGCATGTCTGTTCCCCCAGCTCCAGTGTGAAAGTGTATCCCTCCCCTGTGTGGGCATGTACCTCCATAGACTACCACCCCAGGACTCCTCTGGGACCTTGTGCACTCTTAGAGCCACTGCATAGCCTGCAAATCATTTGTCAGTGTCATTCCATACCACATAACTGGGCACCATATCCTTGGGTATTCAGGCTCTGGACTCACATTAGGACACTGCAAGTATGATGCCACCATTGGTGCTGGACCCTACTTCCAGGGCTGCTATGCCCAGCTCCTTCAAACTAAGCTAATAGGCCAATGTATTCTCCTCAAGAGCAAGTTTCAATTTTGTAAGCTCCAACTTGAGCTTCCTCTCCTCCCTCCTCGGGGACAGGTTCTTAGAGGAGGCACTGCTCCCTGCTCTGGGAACCACCACTGCTGCCATCAAGTCATTGGAACCCTTCACAGGCAGATCCAAAGCCACATTTAAACCCTAGAAACAGGTCATCATCCTCCTCAGGAATTTCCCGCTCCTCCTCTTGACTGTCATCCCCTGCAAGCGGGATCTCTCTCCTGGCCCTCAAAGCTTTCTGCAGCTCCACCATCCGGGTCAAGCCTCTTGAAGAAACTCGAAAATCCATGCATAAAATCTCTTAGCTGGGGCACACTGTAAGACTCTAACCTGGCCAGCTCAAAATCAATTACTGCAGGTGTTGCTTCTCCAGAGTAAGACAACATTTTGCAGAAAAATATAAAGATTCAGATTGGTCTTAGTACAGAGTTGTAGTGAACAATGAGTTACTATATGATATTAAACAATAACAAGTGTTATTCTCACCTCTTATCACCAATGTTACAAAAGGCATTTCTGACTGTCAGAGTATGCACCCTGTTAGATCTGGGGGTCTCTGGTTGGCAGGGTAGGTACCACTGTCCAAGTAGGGACCCTTGCTTCTAGTCAGGGAAAGGGGGATACACTGTTAAGATAACCCCTGCTCACCCTCTAGGTAGCTTGGCCTGAGCAGTCGAGGCTATCAAAGGCAATGTGTAAAGTATTTGTACCAACACTCACAGTAACACAGTGAAAACACCACAGATTTACTCCACACCAGTTTTAGAAAAATAAGGTATCTTTACTAAAAATTCACAAGACCAAATACTACAGAAAAACCAACATACAATTAAAAAGATTACTTTAAAGATAGTTCAAAAGTTTGCAGAAAGTACTCCATGATGTAAAAGTCAGTGTCCTGCACAATGCGACTCTCAATGCACAATATGCGACACTCTCGTGCCCAACAGTACCTGTAGTTGCGATAAGGTTCCCAAAAGCTATAACAAGGAAGGTGGCAAAGGCGATGCGATACTCCTGGGATTTTGGGGAGGCTTTGCAGCAGCCCTGCTTCACGCAGAAGAGGTGGATGCGCCGGCTCCGATCTGTAGGGGGAGGATGCGATGACTTTGGCTTTCGTTGCGTAGGTTTCTTAGGGGGAAGCTTCACGCACAGGTACGATGCGACGATCTTCGATGCGGCGCGATGCAAGGCGCAGCGCTGACTTTTGGCGCTGCAACCCTCGATGCGTCGCGGTGCGTGGCACGGCGTTGACTTCTGGCGCCGCAACCCTTGATGCGTCACGGGATGGGACTCTGCGTCGACACACGCAGCGACTGGATACTTTCACGCACCGGGAGTGGTGCGGCCCGCAAACTGGTTCTGCGACGACCCTCGTAGCGTCAGGAATCTTCACACACCGGGACCATGCTCGACGCACTCGGCGATGCTGGGACTCCGGGTGCTGCGATGACGCCGCGATGAAATTCTCCTCGCACTCTTGTTCTTGCGACTCGCAATCCGATGATGCGTTGGGTACCAGTTACTCTTTTTCACGCTTCTGCTTCCCAGCTCCCAAACACAGCAAAACGACCTCCTGAGGCTCCAAGACTGGGCAAGCACTCCAAGGCAGGTCAGAACTCCCTCAGCAGAGTTCCAGGGGAGCTGGTGGTGAAGTCCTTTTGTTCCTGGGATTTCTTAACAGGGAGCCAGCTCTTCTCAGGCCCTTGGAGATCAGAATCAAAAGAAGGGGACACAGCAAAGTCCTTCCCCTCTCCTTGGCAGCAAAGCAAAACAGCAAGCAGGCAGTCTTCTTCTCTTCAGTTCTTTTCAGATTTCTCCTTGGCAGAGGTTCCTTCCTAGTTCCAAAGTGATCTAAAGTTTAGGTGTCTGGGGTCCTCTTCTTATACCCCTCCAAGTCTTTGTCTCTCTGTGTTTCAGTGGGGGGATTCCCCTGCTCAAACCGGTTCCTGGGTGTGCTCTGCCCTGGAGCACCTGGTTCCTTTCAGAGTGAGGGGCAGGGTCGTTAGACGCTCAGCAGGAGGTGGAACCTTCTTTGTGCCAGCAGAGGCAGAGTCCTCAGCCTGGCCAGCAGGGGATGGAGCCAGCATTGTGCTGGCAGAGGCAGCCCTATTCAATCCCAGGGGCTACTCCTCCCACCCATCTAAAGCAGATCTCCCTATTCACCCTGCTGCTGACTCATCCAGACTCCTGGTGCCACCTAGCCCATCACATGACACCAGTCACCCAATCAGCACACAGGCACACAGGAAGGTTAAACAGGAGAATAGCTACTTTCTAAAAAGTGCTATTCTCACACAGTGAATTTAAAAACCATCTTGCTAAAAAGATGTATAATTAAATTCTGAACACAAAGATACCAAACTTGGATTTTCTATCTTGCCCTTATGGGAAGATAGGCATTTAAACAGCCTCCCCCATTCTGTCCTATGGGCAAGATAGCCTCTCAGCAGTGAAAAACGAAAATGGCTGTAATTCACTACCAGGGCATGATACACACCTCAGTACATGCCCTACCTTTCAGATACACTGCACCCAGCCCAGGGGGGTACCTAGGGCCACCATAGGGATGCCTGACATGTACAGAAAGGGAAGGATAATGCCTGGTCAGTGGGTGCACTGGCCAGGTCGACATGACAGTCCTGGACTGCACATAGGCACTGCAAGCAGGCCTAAGACATCATTTTAGGGCTACTCCTGTGGGTGGCACAATCAGTGCTGCAGCCCACTAGTAGCATTTGAATCACCAGCCCTGGCACACCCAGTGCACTTTACTAGGGGCTAACAGGTGAAACAAATATGCCAATCATGGATAACCAATCAATATAACAATTTACCAAGGGAGCACTTGCACTTTGACACTGGTCAGCAGTGGCAAAGTGCCCAAAGCATCTAAACCAGCAAAACGAAATCCAGCATAGCGTCAAAAATACAGGCGGTAGAGGCAAAAAGTCAGGGGTAACCACGCCAAAGATGCCAGGTCGAACACACCCTGTGCAAGCAGGACCCACAATCCTAGTCAGGTTAAGATAGATTCATGCTAAAAGAAAACCTGTGCTCACCCTCTGGTAGCTTGGCCCAGAGCAGTCAGGCCTATATAAAGAGGCAATGTGTAAAGTATTTGTGCAACACACACACACGGTAACACAATGAAAACACCACAATTAAACTCCAACCAGGTTTAGAAGACTAGATTATTATATTCTGAACAAAACTAGACCAAAATGACAAACATCCAATAATTTCAAGTCGAGATATGAATTTTAACAGAATAAGTGTAAAAATAGCACTTAGAAGTAAAAGCACTTTAGGGGTTACTTGAGGAATATGATGGATGGGGCAAAGTCAACAGTTCGGGCCAACCACAATGGAGTGCAGGCCTGGGAAAGAGCTGGGAGCAGAGTAACTTGATCCTGGTTGAAATAGGGAGATGTGGGGTGCAGATGGGCGATGTGTCGGGCCCGCAGTCGAAGCGATGCCTCGATTTTCTTCACGCAGTATCAACGATGCATCCGGGTCTGTTGAGTGAAGTACTGGTTCTGAGCATTATGGTTCTGAAGAAGATGTGCCAGATTAATTCACTCTGGAGGGACAATGCATTGGTTCCAAAACGGTGGATCCGGACTCAATTCGGCGGTTCAGAGTGCGATATGGCAGGTTCTACTCCTACAACAGGGTCAATGCACTAGTTCTGCTACATGGAGATAGGAGATGCTTTCATTTCTCTGGTGCGAGTATCTAGGTCCACTTCCAGTGAACCAGGCAAAGGAGCCTTGCTCACTTTGATAGCCCTGAGTCTCAAGCAACTGAAGGCAAGCGAACAAGCCTTTGGAGATAACTTCAGTGCAAGGCAGAATCCAGTTCTTCTCAGCAGAGTCAGAGCGCAGTAGGTAGCAGTGCAGCACAAGAGAAAAACAGGCCTTCCAAGTCAGCAGTACAGCAGTGCGTCCGTCCTTGATGCAGCACAGCAGTTCTTCCGACAGAGTCCAGTTGTAGGTCCAGAATTGTCTAATTTTGGGGGGTCAGAGACCCAGGACCTATACCAAAATGTGCCTTTGAAGTAGGGGTGACTTCAAAGAAGGGTCTTTAATGTGCACACATGTCATTTTATCCCAGACCTGGATCCCGTAGGGGGTAATCAGCCCATTGTGTGGAAAACAGGACACTGTCTATTCACGTAACAGCTACCCCCTCCATTCCTGCTCAAGAAGAGCTGTCAGAATGCATAAGATTATGCAGGCACACCCAGCTGTTGTGTGTTTGTGGCTTTCTATAGGGAATGTGCAACGTGTAGCTGTCACCCACTCCAGACGTGTATTGGAGACGGACTGCAGGCACACAGAGCGGAGCCCTGCCCACATTTTAAAAGTACAATTTATCAAAGGAGAAAAACAGCTAGTTGCACTCAAATATACAAATGAAAATATAAAGTGAACAGTAAAAACGAAGTGAAACAGTACAGTGTGCACCCTCTGAGGAGGCTCAGCCCAGCCTCCTAATTCGAAGTGAAAGAGAGAACTAGGACAGGCATTTAGCATGGATCAACAGCGACTACCTTATCTGGACGTCAACATTGACATTGAAGGCACTAACATCAAGACTTCGCTGTTTAAGAAATCGACTGATCGAAACAACTCCCTGCTGTATTCCAGCTTTCGCCCTCCGTCCCTTAAAAAAGCATCTTCCCCATTCTCAATTCCTTCGGGCCAAACAAATTACTTCGGATGCATCACAGCTTGCAGTTACGCTGAGTGAATCTAGACAAAATTCCTGGAACAATGGTATCCTCTAGCAGTAGTAGATGAGGCTGATCGACGTGTTCAAGGTCCACAAAGAGAAAACGTGTTGAGGAAACAGGTTAAGGAGCCAGCCAACAGAGAAATCTTTGTGTCCACTTACTCTACTCTATCACCAGCCATTAAACATGTCATCATGAAACGCTGGGAATTACTGCAATCCGAACCAGATTTTCAAGGTATCTTCTCGGATCCTCCCATTTTTGCTCACAGCATATCTCATCCATGGTCTGGTGAGAACATTAAACTACATTTTACAGCCGACTGTAACAGCCAATATGTCATCTACACGATCCGATGCCCGATACATGTTTGCATCATGCTGGCATAGCTTATTTCTGCTCAATTTATTTTGACTGAGTTGCATGCCACTTCTTTTTTTGGATTTGCATATCACTGTTGGAGCAGAACTGTTTGGACTTGTACTTTAGATTTAATGACTTGGGTAATCCTACCCATTTCCGCTTGTTCACATAGGTCTTTTCATATTTTTTTGTATTTTTGAAACTTATGTAACTTGCTTACACCATTACTGGTTTACATTTGGTGTTGGTTTCCTGTTTAATCTGTGTTCCTCTCCTCCTCTTTGAGCCTGGTTACTTTTAGTCTTTTTCACCTACAGTTCTAGCAAAAGTCTGTTCCTCGTGGTTTTACTTTTTAAAGTTCTCCTCATGGCTGTTTGTGCTAATTTTGTTTTTTATCACTTGAAGCAGTATGCATTAGGATTTATTTGCTTGTAGATTTCCCTGACAAAGGGCTCCTGTATATGCCCGAAATGCTTTGGGAACTGCTTAATATCCATGGGACTCATGCAACTACCATCTTACACATGTGAAACAAGTGTTATTCTTGCTCAATAACAATTTGAATGAGTTACCGTCAGCGTCTCGGCCACCACTTCATGATGGACCTTTGTACATTGTAATGTGGTTCTTGTGTTGGCCTTTGCATATTGATTGTTGATGTTTGACTACTTTTGAATACAAATGGTTTACACTCCTGTAGGTGATTATTTGTAGTGCACCTGATGTCTAGGACATCTGTCCTAGGTCTCTCTTTCACTTTTTAAAAGTGCTATTTCTAAAATAGTAATGTTAAGTTTAACTTTACCAGTAAACAGGATTTATCAATATCATTCCAAAGATTAAAACATGATGTAGTCACTCCTTTCTAATAAGGAATTACATCTTAAAAATATATCAAGGAATTTCCAATGTTCACCTATGAGAGGAGTGGCCCTCACAGTAGTGAAAAACAAATGTAAGTTTTTGTCACTACCAGGACATGCAAAACCTAACAGTGCAAGTCCTACCTCTTGCTTGCACAGCACTCTGCTCTATGTGCTACCTAGGAACTACCCTAGGTATTACTTATGTGTAATAAAAGGAGAGTTAAGGCTTGGCAAAGGGTTTTAAATGCCAAGTCGAAGTGGATGTAAACAACACGCAGAGGCCCTGCAATGGCATGCCTGAAACAGGTTTGAAAGGCTACTTAGGTGGGTGGCACAGCCAGTGCTGCAGACCCTCAGTATATGGTTCACCACTTTACAAGGGACTTATAGGCAAACTAATTAGGTGCATTTTGTATTCACCAATGTTACCATGTTTGGAGGAGAAAGCACATGTACTTTATCACTGGCTAGGAGTGGTAAAGTGTTCAGAGTCCTAAAGCCAACATAAGGAATGCCAGAAAAAGAGAAGGAGGAAGGTAAATCATGTGGGATGACCCTTCAGCGAGGCCCATTTTCCAAACATTTCTCTCTGATGAGGTTAGGTAAAAGAGGATCAAGATGTAATGAAGTGGTTTGTGTAAATGTTCTGTAGTGTATATTAAAAAGCAAAATAGGTCTATAATATTTACACAGTGAAGTATCTTTACTGTCTTTGGGAATAAGACAATTGCCTCTAGAAATGTGACATTATCAAAGCCATTAGAAATAAAAGGGGGGGCATAAAGACAGTCCCATTTTGTGTTTGGGGTGTAGCATTGGCATTCCTGTTTTGGGAAGACCCCACCCCTTCATATTAACAAAGAAATAATCATTGGTGCCTAATGAGCATTCTACCCCCCTGGGGGGCAGATCCTGGGCTAGTCCCCCATCCGCCCCCCCAGACGGCAGAAAGATTTTGGTTGCAATTTATTTTGGGTAGGGGCATGATCTTCCCATTGTGAGTAACCCCCCTTTCATTTATAAAAAAATTCCTGCTGTCTAGTGGCCTTTCAGCCCCCTGATGGGTAGATCAGGTTTCATAACCGTGTTTGCCCCCCAGCGGAGCACAAAGGCTGTCCCTTTTATGTTTGGGGTTGGGGTCATTGTCATGCCCATTTTGGGCAGCCCCCATCACCACATATTAAAAAAAATAATCCCTGGTGTCTAGTGTGCTTTTTGCCCAGGGGTGGGCAGATCAGGGGCCGTTGCCCTCCTTTGTACCCCGGGAGGGGCAGAATGACTGAACATGCAAATAAAATGTTCGGGGAGAGCAAAGGCCCTTACCCAAGGGGCTACACCCCATGGTGTCTAGTGGTCTAGTGGTGGATCCCTGCTTGTGCAAAACCCTCCTACAGTGCTCCCAAACAGGGATCCCCTGGGTACCGTTAGAAAGTGAAGATATCTAATGTTACTTACCCTGTGTGTTTCAGTGCTCAGGGGGCTGAAATAGCCCCCCAAACACCGATGCACTGATAGTGAAATGCGTCGATCAGCACATTTCACTTTCACTTTCATTGTAATGATGTCAAACCGCCATGCTCACCAATTGTCATAGTATTGAATTAAAAAATTGCCTCTGGCAGCTGTGGAAGCTCCCAAGTCTGAAAAATAAAAAGGGAAACCCCTCTGCTGTAAACAGCAGAGGGAAATCCCTCTGCTGTAAACAGCAGAGGGATTTCCTGGTTGTGTGCACACAACCACCGTGGCTGAGGACAGAACCATTCCGTCCACAGCATGGAACAGATTAAATGCCGACTTTCTTTTAACTAACTCTTCTAATATCTGTTGGGAAATGGATGTTTAAAATATGTGTTCTTTTTATTTTGTTTAAAGATAATTTAGAATCATAAAGCATTTTCTTTTTCTGTTTAGAGAAAAATCCATTATAAAACCCTGTGCTTTAGGCTTTAAATGCATTCCACAAGACATATATGAGCTAAGTTCAGGATTTATGCATTTTGTAAATGAAAGAGTAAACTGGGATTTCTCAAGTAAAACATTATTAAATCATGAACAATTGGAAGTTTGGTGATGGGGATTAGATCAATATATGTAAATACAGGAACATGATCTGAAATCAGTATGGATCCAATCACAAAACCGGTTAAATGTTGCAGTAAATGTTTGCTTAGAAAAATGCAGTCCAATCTGGAGTGAGAATTATGGACCGGTGTGAACAATGAATATTCCCTTAATAGGGGTTGCTAAGTTTCAATGAGTCTGTTAAAGATAGTAGTAGATTGGGATTGTTGATATAATGCATTTTTTATATGTCCTGTCAGATAATATAATCAACCTGCATTGGGCAATACACATTAAAAATAGATTACTATCCACTGACCGTCAGTAACAGCTTGTTGTGAAATGATAGTAACTCTATAAATTAATTACACAATGTAACTGAACCATTTTTTTTATTGGCCGCGAGAGGTATGAGAGTTTTCCCTAACCTAATGCTTTTAATGTTTATGAGCTTCTGAATCTGATAAGGGGGTTTCATGTAGAAGAGCAAGATATGGTATATATTTGGCCAAATGTGAAAGAACTCACTGCTGTTGACAGGCTATTCAAACCTTTAGCATTCCATGAAATAACTGTGAATGATAAAAATCCTTAACAACATACAAGAAGAAATAGAGGATATCATAATATTAAAATAAAGAGAAAAGAAGAAGAAATAGTGAGAAGGGGATAAATCAAGATAGGAAATATAGAAAAGGAAAAATGAATGGAAAGAAACAAGAAGATTCCAGATAAAAACTGACAATACATACCAAGAATATGGTGACCGTGGAACATACTTGGTGCTGTATTACACAAAGTATCCCGGGGTGCAACGGGTGATTGCGCCCGCTTTGCTCACCCCCGGGGCACTTTGGTATTACAGAAGGGGCTGCAGGTGCTTGTTCGTCCCTTTCTGAAATGCTGATTGTGCTGGCCCACGTAAAGCACAAGCGCTATCTTCAAGGGGTGTTCCCTCATTTGCATGGGGCATGCCCCATGCAAATGAGGGAATCCCTGTGCATCTGTGAGGGAGCAGAGGCAAAGAAACTATCAGGAGGTGCACTGTAACTGCACTCCCTGATAGCCCTCTGTAGGGGGGAAAGAGGGTCCTATAGGCCACCAGACAACCCCCCGCAGTCTGGTGCAGTCACTGACTGCACCCGCCTGCAAGGGGATCTCTAATCCCCTTTAAAAGTGCAGCTGGGTTGCCACCTGCACTGTGAAAACATGGATCTGCTTCCAAGCAGCTTCTCAGTTTTTCACATGAAAGTGGGCTACAACCTCCTCGCTGCAAGGGAAGAGCTCAGGGATGTTTTCGTGAGAGGTGTTATTACTAAAACCCAATGTGAGCTAACCTGGCGTAGTGAGAGGTGCAATGCAGGAAGTGATTTGATGTTAAAAATAGCTACACAGTTTACCGCATTATTTTATTCTGGCTACCATGTGCTAGGATGAAAAACAAGAGCATATGACAGAAAACATTAGATCCTATTGTATTATTTTTTGATAAACATGTTTCAACCAATCACCTATAGAGTATCATGGCTTTCTTCAGGATTTTAGCGAGCGATGTGGTTGTAGCCTGCATCATGACTAGGCTTCATGATGCGAGGATTCCCAATGATGAAGCATGCCACCTCTGCTGGGTGAGGGAAACCGTCCTTTAAAGGGGTGCCTTCTTTATAGCAAGCCTTTGTTCTTATAGACCAGAGGGTGTTTTGTGTTACTGAAATTGGGGAGTTTACCCTCGCTGGTCTTTAAATCTCCTCTGGCCCTCTTCGTGTGTACACGAGAATATCAGTGAGCCAGAAAATTCTTATACCTATTTGCTGTCTCTCTTGATACATTCTGAGCAAGAAAGATGCTATTACCCATCCAAGACAATTTTTTTGGAGTCTTTGCAGTATTGAGAACTTTAAAGAGGACAAGATGCTCTAAAAAAGCATGACTCCTTTTGGTTTAGAAGAAAAGGATCTTTTTGGGCAAAACTAGCAACTTGAGAAGAAAGGAGGTAATAAATGCAATTAGCTCTAGACTGTAGAACTCTTCTGGTAAACCATAAATTCTTAAGTTATTTCTTCTATTTCAGTTTTTTCACTCTTCTGTTTCCTTTTTTAGCTTGAAAATGTCTTGAAGTATAGAATACATTTTTGTAGTTGCATCTTAAATGTCACTGATACCATATTCCTTTTCGGAAATCATTTTATCAAGTTAAGATCACTTATCGTCAAGAATTCGCAATTTTTCACTAGTTTCTTCCATATGAGGAGGAACAACTCAGATTTCTTTCTAGCAAAATGTAATGGTGAATGCAGAAGGTTTATCATTTGAAGGAGGATTTTGTTTCACAGTTCTAGTAGTGGGAACAGCAAGAGAAGATTTAACTAATTGACCCAGGTCAGTAATACCAGAATGCATAATGTTTGGTTTGGAAGTTGAAATATCTGACACTGTATTCAGTGATTAGGAAGAGTCTGTGGGGTCTAAGTTATCAGAGGTCGACAAAATTGATGGAGAACTCAGATAAAGGTGCCCTAATTTTCCCTATAGGGGTATTTGAGGCAGCGAAGGAAACACGGCTAAAAGAAATATCAATATTGCCAGATTTACCACTTTGTTTAATGCCCAGATACAGACAAATAGTGAGGGTTTGATTTCAGAAATTACATTGCTCCATTTGTGATGTTAAGTGAAATGCCCTTATAAACATGTTGAAAACATGTAAAATTCAACTCCATTGAAGTGGTCATGAGGAATACAATAATGGCTTTAGAGTCTTAAATAGCCGCCATAGGATGACATTTCTGAGGAAGCAGGGCATTGTCAAGAAAAAGGATTCCCAGTACCTCAACTGCACTGATAAAGTGCTCCATGCATGCTCTGAGTGATGAAACAGGACGATATATCATAAAACCCCTAAGAAAAGATATGTCCGGTTAAAACGTTATCCATTGTCTCTGCATACTCGTAAGCTCCGATGTCAGGCTGCCATCTTATGCAGAGTCATAGCTATACCCCTTCTCCCAGCTGTATGTTTTTAATGTACCTTGATGTTATATCTCAGCCAAATTCAATGTTCAATTATAGATTGAAACAATTAAACAAATTCAATTAGAAGAGGTAAGTATAATACATGGGAACCTCCAACCCTCATATAAAAGTCCATCCTAAATTTCATTGTCATACTATAGAGCTGTGATGGCCATTGCTACTTTAACTAAATAGATTACATAGCTGCTCACCTGTAATATGCTATTACAGTTGACATCTGATGTCACAATGCTATCTACGAGAGTCAGTAGTCTAGAAGAAAGGGAGGTGGTAGAGCATTATTACAGCTGCAGTTTAAAAATGGAAAATAGAAACTGCATTTACTTCTCATATGTTTAAATGTCTAAAATGATAAAGTGATCAACAGAATGGAGATCTTTGTGGCAATGTTTTTTTTCCATGCTATAAGTCATCGCAGGAAATAAATGATCTTTGTATTTCTCTGCACAATCTGAGCCACAACATTTTCCAATCTAACCTACAGTAAACTGTTTCTAAAATGCTATGTGCGTTTAATTTTGTAGTACAGATTCTGGTTTTGTTTTTAGGTCTCGTCTAGGCAGCGCTTGCGCTGTCTATTTGAGACATGCTGTATTCAGGATATTGGCATTAAGAAACACCCATCTTTCTAATTGGCTCCTTTCACTGTCCTTCGTAAATGGATGCTTTTCATTGGGAAAAATGCACATTAGTCCCTCCTTTCCAACTTTTGTAACCTCTCATGAGGACTGCCCCTTTGACATGTGCTATTACGCTAAAGGTTACCTAAAAAACTTCCATAGTACTCATTTCTGGTTAGCCTGTCTCTGCTCATGTTAAATGTTTTGTTTGGTTTACTTCCTATATACCTTCCCAGCCGCTTTATTTTTCAGCTTGCCCATGATTCTTCTCCCAGATCTCCTGTGCCATACCCTACACCATCTCATGCCTCCCACTTGCCCACTGATCCAGCGGTAAACCAGCCACAAATAATCTAATACCTCATACCCATAAACACACACATTCACACACACAGGCCAGTTAAATCCACTGGGGTCAATTTTTATATGTATCCCTCTAAGATTAGTTATCTGACATTTCTAACCAATCTTTCAGAGATCAAAAGTTCTTTCCTCTGGTCAATGGACCATTAGTTGAACTAGTTGATGGTGAAGTGACATGAATAAAATCTACTTTTCTCTGCAATGAAATAACCACAGACTCAGGAACATTTTTAAATGTTTATCTAAATTAAATTCATGTGAGTAAAACCCAAAATACAGTACTGACTCCGTCCCATGGAAGAAAAAGATTCAAATTAATAAGACATTCAATGACGAGAGGATAGAGAGAGCAGCACTTTTTAAATCTACAGAACATTATAGTTACCTAGTATGGTGTAAAAACCGACCCCTTAACCAAGAAGTTGTGAAGGGTCCCCCGGGAAAAGGTCAGTAGACAAAGACTTCAGGACAGGATTCAGGACAGGATAAGGTGACCTCTTTTAGATTCGACGCCTGCATTGCACCCCTCTCTGACACCATCTTCCCCTCGATTCTTCTGCAATCTTCTTCTAATTATTTGGCTTAATTTTGAAATCTGCAATACGATTCTTCTTCAGCATTTGCTCATCACTCCGACAGCATCCCAAGCTCTGCAGCATTCCGGTCTCTCCGTTCCCACTAATTAACTAAACTACCTCAATTATTCCCTTCTAATGCCATGTACCACCCCTTAATGTCTCCGTTTCAATGAACTCCTAATTCTGGTTGGACAGGCAAATGGGATGATCATCACACCATGGGGTCCCGCTTCGTCGAGATTCTTGTTTGCCTGCTCCTCCTTTATTGTAGCAAGCGGTGCTACATTTGTTGCCATTCCAGCCTCCGCTGTGGGATTAGCCGGCGCTTTGCGGGAAGAAGAAAGGGAGGAAAACTACCGCTCCCAGGTGCCCTTTGCTTGCTCCACCTGTGCAGAGGGCCGGCCACCTGATCTCCCGCCCACTGGACTCTCAAAAGAGCTCGCGGAACCCGCTGGTGCGGGTCCCGCTTTGTCGATATTCTTGTTTGCCTGCTCCTCCTTTATTGTAGCAAGCGGTGCTACATTTGTTGCCATTCCAGCCTCCGCTCTGGGATTAGCCGGCGCTTTGCGGGAAGAAGAAAGGGAGGAAAACTACCGCTCCCAGGCGCCCTTTGCTTGCTCCACCTGTGCAGAGGGCCGCCCACCTGATCTCCCGCCCACTGGACTCTCAAAAGAGCTCGCGGAACCCGCTGGCGCGGGTCCTGGACGGCCATGTTCTTCACGTCAGGAGGGTCTCTTGGGTGGGCAATAGACGTAAAAACTTACCTGGGGATTGCATTCTTGTAAAGGATCCTCGGGTCCCACGGCTTATTTGCAAGCATTACTCAGGTCCCATCACGAATGGCATAGAATGTTACGACTTAAGCCAATTCTATTCAGATTCCATATATTCTTTTCATCTGCAACATTCTTTACTTCCAGATTATGACGGGTTCCAAAAGGGGGCCCAGTTTATGGATGTCAACAATTTTGCCTCCTTTCCCCGTACCATGCATCGGGAACCGCATTTCTTGTACGATTCCTATTGACATGATAACCTTGTTGTTATTGATTCCTGTATCCCTGCTGGTAATGGTCATAGTGATGCAGTAGGGGCTTTCTTAGTATCGGATGGGGATTTTTTATCTAACACTTTCCCATCTAATTCTCATCATCAGAGTCCACAGTCCGATACATGTCCCCTGCTTAGAAATTACTCCCCATTGTCTTCCATATTAAATCCATCTTATGGCATTCTTAATCCTGTTATTTCTCCAACTATTTGTGATTCACCTTCAGATATCTCTCCCCTAAAGATTCTAAGCTGGAATGTTGCTGGCATTGTCAGCAAATTAGATCTTCCAACTTGGAATTCTTTGATAGATCCTTATTGTATTTGTATCTTCCAGGAGACCTGGAGTACAGCACCACACCATATGGTTGGCTATACCACCTTTTTTGAGCCGGCCATTTTATCCCCGTCTGGGAGAGGTCGCCCTTCGGGCGGTCTCCTCATTTGGGTTAGTATTTCTCTTGGGTGCACTGTCAAACAGGCCTGCCACATCTCTCCTGATATCCTAAGGATTACTATCAAGGGAGCCCAGGGAAGAAAGTCCCTTGACTTACTAAATGTTTATGCTAGAGGCCTAAGCGGGGGAGCCTTGTCATCTACCCTCTTACTCCTTGAGCGGGAATTGCGCAAGTGCCAATGTGCATCACGTGTTTTGATAGCAGGAGACTTTAATTGCTCTTTTGAGCCCCTTTCATCGCTTGATCTTCCTGATCTTCTGGAGGATGACGTCAAGAGAGGCATTCCTCTACTATCTTTGCCTCCTATTAGGAGATGGTCTAAGTCAGTTATATTTATGAACACCATGTCCTTAGAGTTCGGCCTAAGGGCGGCTAACGGTAGAACTCCTTCAGATCGTCATGGTGCTCATACCTATAATAGGATAGATCACACCTCAAGGATAGACTATATCCTTTTAGACCTCCACTTGTGGCCATATGTGTTGGATATGGAAGTAATCCCTACTATTGATAGCGACCATAATCTGCTATCTTTAAGCCTTCAATCGTTTTGGGAGGGAAAGATTGGTTCTATGACCCCGGCAGTTGGTACTCTTATGTCAACCCTTGAGGTACATCCCTCAAATTGTGAAAGACGCCTTAAATGGCGCAAAGTGGCTCTTGATGAGAAAAAAGTCCAGTCGATTGCTACTATATTGCTTACAGCAGAAGCAGAGTTAGCCATGTCTAATACTGTTGAGATTGCTTATAGTAAGGTCCCAACTTGTTTCCAATGTACTATTGAAGACTTGGGGTCTTTATTTTTAGTAAGTGGCAAAGGAGGGCCTACGAGGGGGTGGGGAAATCAAAATCCTAAGGGAGGTTGGTATACACAAAAATGTAGACGGATGAAATCCGCCTTAATTATGGCCCTTAAGAGTAGAGTTACGTCTGAGATCCAGTCGGCCAGGAGAGAGTATAGGAACACTGTCTTAGATGCTAAAAAGGCCTGGGAAGAACTGTACTGGGAGACCCTAAAGGAGGCTTCCCACAAGCGGGACTCTTCCCATTTTTGGAGTACAATCAGGTCTAAGAATAGACCTGACTGTGCTCTTATGACCTGCAACATCTCTAGTGCAGTTTGGTTTGACCACTTCTTTAAGCTTTACTCTCTCCGACCAGAGAGTGAGGGGGAGCTTCCCCGTGTGGAGGTCTCCCCGTCCTTGGCCCTTTCAAACACAAATTCCTTTACTGAAGGGGAAGTGGTCAATGCCATTAAGTCTATCGTTCCCCAGAAGGCAGCTGGTCCCAACGGCATTCCTGGGGATGTTCTCAAACTAGATCCAGTTAGATGGGGGAAGCTCCTTTCAACATTAATTAATGCCATTGTCAACGGCGCCCCGGTCCCCGAATCTTGGAAGGGGGCCGAGGTAGTCCCGATTTTTAAAAAGGGTGGTAGGGAAGATCCTGCAAACTACCTCCCTATCAGCCTGATCGACTCAACCCAAAAGGTTGTTGGGAAGGTGATTTTGGAGAGGATGTTGTCATGGATAAACGATAACAGTATCCTCTCGGATTACCAGGCAGGCTTTAGAACCGGGACAGGAACCATAGAGCAAATGTTCAGATTGCTCCTTATCTACTGGAAGGTTGTTCTTATTGGCAAAGGTAGTCTCTATCTTGCCTTCATAGACCTTAAAACAGCCTTTGATCTGGTTCCCCGTTCTACTTTGTGGAACGTACTTGCCAGTATGAAGATTCCAACTTATCTACTGACCCTCTTAATAAAATTACATGAGGGTAATTTCGCACAGGTGCGTTGGGGTTCCCAGGGTCAAAAAACAGAGAGAATTCCAGTGAACAGGGGTGTTCGCCAGGGATGTGTCCTTGCCCCTACCCTTTTTTCACTTTATGTGAATGGAGTAGTGGAGCATTTGTCGCAATTTCCATCGGACGCACCATCCCTGGCGGGCGAACGTATTCCAACTCTCCTGTTCGCTGATGATAACCTGTTACTCTCTAAAACCCTGAAGGGTCTCCAAACTCTTCTTGATAGCTTTCAAGGTTTCTGCAACAATAGAGGGCTCATAATAAACACCACTAAAACCAAATATTTAATTCTGAACCCTCCCAAAAAGCTAGGTCGGCCCCCCGTCCTGAATGCAGTTAATCTGGATAGAGTAAATGAATTTGATTACTTGGGCATACGTCTCTCAGACTCAATGCACTGGTCAACCCATATACAAAAGATGCTTATAAATCACAAGCGGGTTACCGGTGCCCTCCTTAGAGAGCATCGCACTTCCTCGTCTAGACCGATAGCACCAGCCCTTGAGATATACAAAGCAAGAGGTGTAAGTTCGGCACTTTATGGTGCCGAATTATGGGGCCTAAATAATATCGACGAGCTTGCCAAATCTGACTCCAATTTTTATAAGGAATTGATGGCACTTCCTCAGAGCACGCCTACGGTTCCTCTGTTGTTGGATTTAGGGTGCCAATCATTGAAAGGTATGGCAAGAGTTCGCCCCCTTTTTCCTATGGGCTCGGCTCTGGCGTACACCGGAGTTAGCAAAGTATGCCGAGGGTTTGTCTGAGATACTCTCTATGCCCTCCTGGTACAAAATCAAATGGCTAAAGGATGTCAAGACCCTATTGTACGATCTTGGCCTAAATGAAGTCTGGGAGAATAGAACCCCACCCCCGAAAGCTGAATTAAAGAAAATTTACTGGAGGTGGGTCACAGCGAAGAGGAACTCTAGTCCCCATGGCTCTAAATGCACTATTGAGTTTTTAAGACTTAAAGATGAAATGCGCTTTGAGCCTTATCTTGATATTATTCAAAAGCCTTTCGATCGAGCACTCTATTTTAAATTTAGGATTGGCACCCTCCCAGTGCGCGAATTAACAGCACGATGGAAACCTCCACTGCAAACATCACCATTTTGTCCTTTTTGCGAGTCCAGGGTTGAATCAATTGCTCATGTCTTATTTGCATGTCCTGAGTACAAAATCCCTAGGTTACATTGGTTGAAACCCTTGTGTAGTGCTCTTGGAACAAGAGATTATATTGTAGCTCTACGCATTTTTAAATCTGACACTAGAACTCTGTATGTCTGTGCACTATCCAAGTTCTTAAAGTGGGCCTGGTGTTAAGATCCAAAGTCCTCGCAGCTTAATATAATCCAGATTTTCCCTCTTGTTATACTGATGTTTTATTATTGTCTTTTAAGATTGTCCTATTTATATGTTTACATGTACTTTTTAATTCCCATCTGTTTTAGGATTATTGGTGATGTTTTCTTCTCTTTTGCACAACCATGTGATTTTAAAATGGCTTGTAATATTATAATTGTATTTGATTTCAAGATATTTTATATCGAAATAAAGCTTATTTCATTCATTCATTCATTCACCATGCTAAGTTTTCTTCATGTTCTTTAGTTCATTGTCTAGTGATCCCTCCCCTTAATTTTTTGCCCAGAAATCTTTATTCTCACCCGTATTCACATTTTTCTCATCAGAAAGTATACATTTGGTGTAATAGATCTTCCTTTCACAGGACATCATGTTGGTTCCCAGGGTATGTTGCTGTTACTTTTCTTGCATGGCATTCAAGGATGACAATGCGGCTTCTGGCTCACTTTAACTGCGCATGTGTAGTGGGTCAACATGGGATATAGAGTTTGGACTTCGACAAAGGCCCAAATACGAACTAATAAGAAAAACAGAAAGAAATGTATTAATTTCAAAAGAAAATTATTTCACTGTATTCCACCTATCTCTACTCTAGTCCCATTTACATATAAATGCTCCCCCCGCATTAGCAATTAGTAAAATAGTGTCATTTAGTTTCAGCAAAGCAGATGCTTAGCATGTGAGCCATTTTAGAGGTGTCTGCGCAAGTGCAGAAAATTCCCTTCAAGCAAAAGTTTGTCATACTACGTAGGTGTAGCTGACGCATACGCAATTCAATTTTTCCTCGTTAGCTGCCATTTTAGATTTCACTCGAGTTACTTGTTAATAAGACACGTACGTAAGCTTCTCTATTCTTGATATTTGAAATGTGGTGCATATTAATTACACAATACACAATTAGTATGACGTTAAGAGTTATATGAGAGGATTGTCTCTAAGCAATTCACTTTTGTGCCATAACAAAATTACCCATCACCAACCAGATGCCAACATTAGCACATCTCAATTCCCTTTCCCTTCTTTTCATTCTCTTCCTCATTTTTATCTTTTATCTTTTAAGTTTTTCATTTTCTTGTATAGCTCACCCTTTATTTCTTCTAACTGTATTTCGTCATACTTTCTTTTCTTTCCCTTTTCATTTATTTCATATCTCTTTCTATTTTTACAACATTTACACCATATCATTATTACTAAGACTGATATTGTTATACCAATTATTGGTAGTATTATTTGACCTATAAAATTATTTCCTACATTAGCAAATCAAGTCCCTATTGAGGTTATACTATTTGTCAATTTCTTCCATATACTACCAACTCCCAGTGGTTTCAATTCTTCTTCCAGTTTCGAAATATTTGTAATGTATCCTCCAATTTCTACACTTTTGTCCGGTATATAAGTGCAACAATGTTGCGCTTTCAGCATTTTACAGACTCCGCCCTCTTTTGCTAATAATATATCAAGCGCAAGTCGATTGTGTAAAACCATTGATCTAATTGCAACCATTTCTGTATTTATCATTAAGAAACCCCAAGCAGTATCAGTCGATAGGCGATCAACTACTGTGGACAATTGACAAATTTTACGTGAATTCAGAATGACTCCCACTGAAGATATCAATGCACTAAATTTATCACCTACTATCTCTGAAAAACAAGCTCTTTTACTACGGATTAGTTCTTTTTTGTTTTCATTGCTTCCAGTGATTCTTTTTACGTGGTAAACTTTCGGGAATACTATTCCAAAATAGCAACTCCCGTACCACCGTGCAAGCAGCTTAAAATAAGCTTTATTCCCACACACATAATAAACTCCAGGAAAAACTGGATCTGTTCCCCATTGTAGTCCCCAACCTCCAAGAATTAAAAAGTTATGTTCACACTCACTGGAACCAATAAATACATTGTTATAGTCAGTTTTTAATATATGGAGGCAGATCATCCCTCTCTTTTCAAAATATATGGACATCACAGCATGAGTCTTGCCAGCTGTATAAATTCCCTCTTTCCCAGCCCATGGAGGAATCTGAGGTTTCTTTTCAGAAAATTTTCTTTGGAAGTCCTGTCTCCTTTCTTCTACTAAACTCAAAAATATATTTTCTTCTTCATGTAATGAACATGTTAAATTGTTTTTGTGTGCTTCTGCTGTATCTCTTGTCTTCATGGTCAAGAAAAATTCACCCATAAACTGTGCAACTTGATTACTTAGTACTGGATTCATACTATTTCTAATAGTAATCTCTGAAAATATCACATCTACGTTATAATAATAATACTGGAACTTTCCTGTCCTATAAAATAAGCTGGTTAATATACTACATGAAATGTCATATGTTAACGGTAAATGGTGATAGGTAACGCCTTCTGTTACTGAAGCTGACAATTTCATACATACATAACAATCACTAATCTCCATGGTGTCTACATACTGAAACAATAACTTGGTGAATACATTTAAAGCAGTGTCGTTATCTGTCACAGTGTGATGTAAATCTAAATCATCTGGTGCTTCTAATTCTACTTTATCTCCTTTTATGTTAGCTAACTTTTCATTTGCGTCAGTGTTATTTTTCTTTTCTGTTATAATTAAGTAAGGAACTGCTATTGTTAATAATAGCCAAACTATGAGCACTTCTTTAAACAATTTCGTTTTGGTCTTCCAGCAACTTCTCAGCCATTTTAGTCTAAGAAGATTTCTCTTCTTTCTTAACTTTGCTTTATGAATTGTTATTTCTTTTGTTACTTCAAGGAGGTCTCACTTCTCCTTCGTCAATCTGAGCTGCAATTATTTCTTCGTCACTTTCTTCATTTAAATCTAGGTTCTCAAGTTCTTCAAGAATCACATAGGTGCAATCAGGGCCTATAAACTTATTGTTCAAGATTCTCAGTCTTTGGCTTCTTCGTCTGGCTTCCTCAATTAACTGTCCAGAATGACTAGTGACTTTATTCACTTGTTCAGGTTCCTCACTTATTGTCTTTAAGTGGTATTTTAACTTTTTGACACCACCTGGCCAGTTATTACCTTTTCTGACCTTTTTGACTTGCACTGCATTTACACTTTCCTCATATTTTCGAGAACCCTTTTATTTTCGTTAGGTTGTGGCACAATTTGATTATCTTTGTCTTTAGAGTCCCTCTCTATCTGACCTTGTTCAGGGTTTGTTATTTGGGCATCATCCACGTGAACAAGTTCTTCTTCCTCTATCTGACCCTGTTCAGGTCTTTTTCCAGCTTATTTTTCTTCCTGAACTTGTTCTTTTCCTGACTGGTCCTGTTCAGGTCTTACTGCGCCTTGGTCTTCTTCAGCCTGAACGCATTTCCTACACCTGTCTGTCCCTGCTCGAGTTCAATAAATGTGTTGTTTGTCTGAGTATTGGTTTCTCTCCCTGTCTGGTCCTGCTTCCTGAGCTTGTTCTTCTACTCCTTACTGATCCTCTCTAGTTTCCTGTCTTTCTTATCTGGTTCTGCTTCTGGTTTTAACAATCACCTCTGGTATGTCAACCACTGGTATCCAGTCGTGCTGATTTGTGCTTGTTTGTTCTCTTTTTTTTTCTTTTCTAAAGACAGGGGTCCCTAGACAAAACTGAATACTATGGGAAATAAATATAGACTAAATAGGTGCTATATTCTTTGTCGAGCTGGACAGGATTTAATATCAAATAGGTATATAACATAAAATACACACAAAAAATTCAAGTGGGACACAACCAGCGTCCTACTAACACAAAAGAACAGAAAACAATTAGGGAAAGGTTCAGACAAAGAGAACGTGTCTGCGTAGCATAAATTATAGCAGACTCATATAACGTAAGAACACCATTGCACAATAAACTTTACAATATATTACATGCATATGGTGTAAAGACTGTCGACAGCGTTTCGATCCCTGGGAAAAAAATATATTGAGATCATCTTCAGGACATTTAATTATACATGCCTGTGTACATTTGGCTCTTGACATTTAACAATGCCAGTGTATTTTCAATAAATGATGCAATATTGCGCAAACCATGGAAATAAAAGGGGGTTAGAGGGACAGAAAAGGAAAAGCATACAGTTACTAGGGGCATTGGGTGAACCATACACACTAGAGTGTTGGCTGTGTAGTGAATACTATTCAACAAGCGATGGGAAAGTGAGGAGTGATTAAATGGCCGTTGATGAAGAGTGAAAACAGAGCATGGGAGAGCCAAGAAGCAGTTTTGGCGAGCAGTAATTGAGAAAGAAAAAGAAAATGGAAAGGAATTTTAGGGGACCGAGGAGGGCCACATAGCAAGTGATTTGCTTTGGCTAGCAAGGAAAGGGAAAATGGAGGCCGTGATTATAGCTGTGAGGGAACTAAGTGCTGGTGACTTAACGGTGAAGGGCAGCACTGGGAATGGTAACCGTAATGGCTTACTGGGTGAGAGCAGGTATTAAGACAACAAACGGCGATACGTGGTTGTCGTACTGGTTACGTTCAGAATAGTGCCTCAGGATCACACTTTGATGCCTAGAAATAAATGCAACTCAGTTAGGATACAGTTGTGCAACGTGTAACGATTATCAAGAGAGTGGGATGGCCGGCTTACCGCGAAGAACAATATTAATGATGAAGGATGCCGGGATTGCTGGAAATAATTGGATTCCTCAATGGGTTGTTCTCTGTCAGCTTCTTCTAAATCTGTTATTCTAGATTCTTCAGCTGCACAACCTTCAGCGGCCTCTACTTCTTGTGTCAGTTGTGATCCCTGTTCCTCAGGAGCTGGAACCCTTTTGGTATGACTGGCATATATCCAGTTAGGCAAACCTGCAAATTTCACTGCTGTTGTTGTGACCAGTATGACCTGTCTCGGATCATGCCACTTGGGTGCTAGCCACGACTCTCGGGTATGATTCTTCACTACCACCCAGACTCTGGGAATCACATCATGTGCTATATCCAGCTGCTTGGCAACTGCGTCTTCTCCAACCTGGTGAGAGACAGAATGCACTAGGTCAGCCAATCCTTTACAGTAGTGCAATAACAGATCATAAGTTGTATTCAACAGTTTATATCCTGGTATAAATACTTGTCTCATTGCTCTTCCCATGGGAATTTAATGGGGGCTCAGTCCTGTTTTTCTGTCAGGAATGCTGCTGAGTCATCATGAGCAATCATGGGTATGGCTTAAAACAGTTACCAAAAAGACTTGCTTAGCATAATGTCACGCCGACTGTCATTTTGCTGCTTCTCTCATTGCATCCAGCTGTACAATACAACAACTAACATCACACCTACAACAAGCCAGGACTATTGGTTGTGTCAATGGTTGTTAGTTGCAAAAGATAAATAAGCAACACTGTAACCCAACTTTCCAGGGTGCCTCACATACCACTGACTTAACTTCAGTTCTACAGGCCTTTCAAATAGGGTGGCCTGCCAGGAAGCATCCAGTCTTGCCTGTTGGTAAACTGCCTGTGGTCACAAAATAAAGGGAGCAGGTACAGCGAGTAAGTATTGGTTTGAGAGCTTCTTATGGTAATGACCAGGGCACCAACAGCAGAAGTGTGTATGGGAGCAGAATTTAAATTGTATTAAAATATGCAAGTGGCCAAAATATTTCTTAGGAGGCACGCTGCTCAGTTCCACCACTGGCATGGGATGTTAATTGATGGGCGTTTCCATATATTGTGACTAAAGCTGTACTTTGATTATGATTGACTGCAGGGTACTCAATACATTCAGCCAAATTGCCATGTCACACAGAATATATGAAAATTCCTTTGAATGGTGAATGTTTAGTGCCATGCAGCCTTAGCACCCTTTGGTGTTCGCCACATCAGCTTCTAATGAATATTTAAGGCAAATGTTGACATTTGAATTTAAACCGTGGAGGGACGGGGTTAGCCTGTGAGCCCATTCAACCCTAGGCCTCTCAGAAGGCGGGACCAGACTCTAAGCACATTTTAGAATCTCTTCCTGGACCAACGCAGGCGAAGGGGGCTGCATTCTGTTGGCATTCCAGGTAAATTGATGCATACTTCCCCCTCCCCCCACCTCCATAGAAGAGGCCGCGAGGCAGCGTAGGTGACACGGGGGACAATTTAGAGTTGGCTCAGATCCCACTCTCTTGCTTAATCACTCAGCCTCCTTATTTGGTTTTAATCAGAGACTTCAGCACATCACCTGTTTACATTGCAAAACATGCAGGCAGGACTCCCAATGCCAAAATACTCACTTGTACAGACTGGGGTTATCCAGAGAGCCACAGAGGATGGAACTGGATACATTGTTTACATACCAACTGCCACAGAGTTAAGAATTTTTTTTACCCAGATGATGAGGGCAAAAATGGAGAGCCTAATAGGGACCTTTCTCAGCAGCTGCTTTTTAGAACTGCCGGCATTGAGCACTGGCAGGCCCCAGACCACTCAAAGTCCTGATTATAATTCTATTAAATTGTGAAACTTGCCCTTCGTAGCGATAAATACAACCTTTTGACACACTTCACCATGACAATGCCTTTGGGACATCCCCTTCATGCCTTTAGGAACTTGTCCCATTTTCATTTCTGTTACTTGCTTTCTGGATTCAGCACGCTTCCGGACCCTGATCCTGTTACTAACGGTAAGGACAGTATTTTAATGTAGTGTTTTATTCTTGTCAATATGGTGTGCCATGTTATAGATAGGTGGTTAACCCCTTCGATGCTCATGACGGAGCGGTTCCGTCATGAGCATCGGTTGAGCTGTGCTCATGACGGAACCGCTCCGTCATGAGCACAGCCCCTGGGGGAAGCGCTGGCGCTCCCCCCCTTGGGCATCGATCGTGCCCCCACAGATGGGGATGGCAGCGGAAGAGTTTCCGCTGCCACCCCCGAGCCCCCCCACGCTTCCTGATGACGTCAGCGCGCACAGCGCGCGCTGGCGTCATCAGGAAGCGTTGGACGCGCTGGAATTCATTTCTTCCAGCGCGTCCAACGGGGAGGGTAAGTGTTTTGCTGCGGTGTGGCGGGGGGGGCAGAATTCCAGGGCCTTGAGGCATCGGGGGAGAGGAAAGAGTATTTCCTCTCCCCTGATGTCTCAATGCTGGGCATTCCTGTCCCACGATCGCGCACAGCGTCGCGATCGTGGGACAGGAATGCCCCCACTAGACCCCAGGGATGTTGTTTTTGGCCATTTGGGAAGCGACCCCTTGGGCAAGGGTCGCTTCCCTGGGGGACAATTTTTGGACAGACTTTTCTGCCCCCCCCCTGGGGCAGATCGGTCCACTTTCGGTCCGTTTCTGCCCCCAGGGGGGGCAGAAAAGCCCACTAGACACCAGGGATGTCGTAATGGTGATATGGGAAGCGACCCCTTGGGCAAGGGTCGCTTCCCTGGGGGATGATTTTTGCAAAGACTCTTCTGCCCCCCCTGGGGGCAGATCGGTCCACTTTCGGTCCGTTTCTGCCCCCAGTGGGGGCAGAAAAGCCCACTAGACACCAGGGATGTCGTAATGGTGATATGGGAAGCGACCCCTTGGGCAAGGGTCGCTTCCCTGGGGGATAATTTTTGCAAAGACTCTTCTGCCCCCCCTGGGGGCAGATCGGTCCACTTTCGGTCCGTTTCTGCCCCCAGGGGGGGCAGAAAAGCCCACTAGACACCAGGGAATTTCGATATATTGATATGGGAAGCGACCCCTTGGGCAAGGGTCGCTTCCCTGGGGGAGAATTTGGGAGAATTTGTGCACAGACTTTTCTGCTGGGAGCAGATCGGTCCACTTCCGGTCCGTTTCTGCCCCCAGGGGGGGCAAAAAAGCCCACTAGACACCAGGGAATTTCGCAATTTTGTTATGGGAAGCGACCCCTTGGGCAAGGGTCGCTTCCCTGGGGGAGAATTTGTGCACAGACTTTTCTGCCCCCCTGGGGGCAGATCGGTCCACTTTCGGTACGTTTCTGCCCCCAGGGGGGGGCAGAAAAGCCCACTAGACACCAGGGAATTTCGTTATAGTGATATGGGAAGCGACCCCTTGGGCAAAGGTCGCTTCCCTTGGGGAATAGTTTTTGCACAGACTTTTCTGCCCCCCCTGGGGGCAGATCGGTCCACTTTTGCTCCGTGTCTGGCCCCGGGGGGGGGCAGAAAAGCCCACTAGACACCAGGGAATTAGTGTAAATAAAAATGGAAGTGACCCCTTTGGCAAGTGTCGCTTCCAGGGGGTAATTTTTATAATATGTATTTGGCCCACCCGCCCCGGGACAGAGTAGCCTTTTTTTTTCCTGCTGTTTTCTGCCCCACCTGGAACATAACGATTGACCATTTGGGTAGTAACATAGAATGTTGTTATGTTTATTGTTTTTTTTTTGTGAATTGCAATAGTAATGTTTTTTTTTTTTACTTTTTTGTTCTAGGTAAAGGCTTTTGCTCTTTTCAGTTTGCCGTGTTTCTGGCGGTTCTGCTGTTTGTGTAGTTTGGTAAGAGACTCTTTTTTGTACAATGTAAATGTGTTTGATTTCTCTGCATGAATTTTTTTTGCAAATGGTGTAATAATAGCAGTATGTTTGTTTTTTGAGTGTCAAAAACTTTTTGCATTGGTGCTCGATGTGTATTTTGTTGTCTTGTGAGTAATTTTTTTTTTTTCTTCTTTCTAGTTTGATATCGTTGGTTTTTGCTGTGTCACTGCAGAGTTGGTTTCTGGTGAGTGCAGCTGTCTCTTGTAATTGGATTGTATAGTTTTTGAGTACATTGATCTTTGTGATAAAGGTACACATTTCTTTACTTACTCGGTTTGCACATTGTTGGTTGTTGTTGACTTGTTTGTGCAGTCTTCTATCTTAGTAAGTATAATGGCTAGCCGCAGGATGACTGCTCAGCAGGTTGTTGGTTTGCTGTTTGAGTCTTCCTCTGATATTGGTTCAGAGACTGACTCTGCATCTGAGGGAGAGGAGGCAGGGGACGATTCTGGCAGTGAGTTGTCTCTCCGTATGGAGTCATCGGATGATGAAGATACTCTTAGTGCGGATGAAGTGCCTGTGTTAGAGGCAGAGACTGATGTGCCGATAGTGCGGCAAGAGGCATCTGGGCTGCAGCCTGGGGCTGCAAGGCTTCCCGTTGGTGTAGTGCGGCAAGAGGCATCTGGGTTGCAGGCTGGAGCTGCAAGGCTTCCCGTTGGTGTAGTGCGGCAAGAGGCTTCTGGGCTGCAGGCTGGGGCTGCAAGGCTTCCCTTTGAAAGTGATGACCTCTGGGTTGCCCCTGGCATGGTGCAGCCGGCATTGCCAGAGTTTACTGGTGTTCCAGGGTCTAGAGTGAATACTGAAAACTTTTTGCCGGTCAATTTTTTTCAGTTGTTTATGGACGATGTGTTTTTTGCAGAGATTGTTGAGCAGACTAATTTGTATGCCGAACAGTTTTTGAGGGACAACTGTGCCAGTCTTAAGCCACACTCTAGAGCTACCCGGTGGACTCCCACAAATGTTGAAGAGATGAAGAAGTTCTTGGGTTTAACTTTTTTGATGGGCTTGCTAAGGAAGCCATCAATGTCTTCATATTGGTCTAGCAGTCCCTTGATGGCAACGTCTATTTTTCCGGCAGTCATGACTCGTGACAGGTATTTGCTTCTGCTTCGGATGATGCATTTTGTTGATAATGGTTTAGCGTTGCCACGAGATCACCCTGACTGTGACCGTCTTTTTAAGATTAGGCCTGTCCTTGATCACTTTGTTGATCGATTTTCTGAGATTTATGCCCCTGGGAAAGAAATTGCAGTGGATGAGTCTTTGGTGTTGTTCAAGGGCCGCTTGGTTTTTAGGCAATACATTCCTAGTAAGAGGGCACGCTATGGAATAAAGTTGTATATGCTGTGTGACAGTAGGACTGGATATGTCTCTAATTTCAGGGTGTACACCGGTAAGGAATCTAGGTTTAACCTCCCTGGTTGTCCGTCCACTTTTGGAGTGACTGAGAAAATTGTTTGGGAACTTGGAAGAGGATTTTTTAACAAAGGCCACCATTTATATGTAGATAACTTCTACACTGGTTTGTGGTTGTTCAGGGAATTGGCCAAAGTGGACACTCTTGCTTGTGGCACAATCCGCTCTAACCGTAAAGGTTTCCCGAAAGAACTTGTTTGTCAAAAGCTTGTGCGGGGACAGTGCAGTGCATTGCGTTGCCAGGAGCTTCTTGCTGTGAAGTTTACAGACAGGAGAGATGTCTACATGCTGACTACCATCCATGATGAAAGCACTGCACCTGTGACTGTTTGGGGTCAGGTCGCTGAAGCGCGCAAACCTGTGTGCATTTTAGACTATAATAGGCACATGGGTGGTGTTGACAGAGTAGATCAGAGTTTGGAACCTTACACTGCTCTTCGTAAGGCTTACATTTGGTACAAGAAGTTGGCTATCCATCTTTTCCACTTGGCAATGTTTAATGCTTTTGTTGTGTTCCAGGATTCTTGCCCTGAGTCGAAGATGACTTTTGCTAAGTTTCAGGAGTCTGTAATAGGCAGCCTTGTTGTAGTGGAACAGGCAAGTGTTCCTAGAGTTGGACTGGTGGAGGATGTTGCTAGATTGAAAGAACGCCACTTTCCAGATCACATTCCTCCCACACCCGCAAAAGATTTTCCCAGTAGGAGATGTAGAGTCTGTTGGCGAAAAGGTTTGCGGAAGGAGAGTCGAATGTACTGCCCCGACTGTCCTTCTCATCCTGCACTGTGTCTCCCTGCTTGTTTTAGAGCGTACCACACACGAAAGAATTTTTGGGAGGATTCTTGAGTGGTAAAGTGAACTGCCTGGTCTGTATTCTTTGGATAATTTGATTCTGTTTCAAGGTTGGTGTTAGTGCAATGTATTTAGTTGCTGATTTTCTGTTAGAAGATTTGTATCTATTTGCAATTTGTTTGTGTTTTTATTTTTTTCTAAAAAAATCCTAAATGTGATGGCGGTGTGTGTAGGCTTGCGCTTGGCTGTTGGTGTGTGTGGACTGGCACTTGGTTGGTGGTGTGCGCGGAATGGTGCTTGGCTGGCGGTGTGCATGGACTGGCGGTGTGCGTGGACTGGTGCGTGGCTGGTGGTGTGCGTGGACTGGAGCTTGGCTGGCAGTGTGCGTTGAATGGTGCTTGGCTGGCGGTGTGCGTGTACTGGTACTTGGCTGGCGGTGTGCATGGACTGGTGGTGTGTGTGGACTGGTGCTTGGCTGGTGGTGTCCGTGGACTGGAGCTTGGCTGGTGGTGTGCGTGTACTGGAGCTTGGCTGGCGGTGTGCGTGGATTGGTGCTTGGCTGGCGGTGTGCGTGGAATGGTACTTGGCTGGTGGTGTGTGCGGACTCTTGCTTGGCTGTTGGTGTCCGTGGACTGGCGCTTGGCTAGCGGTGTGCGTGGACTGGTGTTTGGCTAGCGGTGTGTGTGGACTGGTGCTCGGCTGGCTGTGTGTGAGTAGTGACTTTCTGCTGGTCACTACACACACTGCTAGCTGAGTGCCACTCCACGCAATCCATCAGCCTGTGTAGTTGCTGTGTCTTGATTGTGGGCGTGTGAAAGTGATGGGCCCTTGAATGGCGCAGTCTGCTGGTGTGAGTTTTGTTATGTGATGGGCCCGCGGCTGGCGGTTTGAATGGTTTTGTATGTCTCACACGTATGAAAGGTGTATGAATGGCCTGTAAAGAGGTTGGTGCCTTGTCGTGGCTTTACAGCTCACGAGCTGTGAGTCAATGGTTCAGTTTCTTGCCCTTTCAATTATTACCAGTGCATTTCATTTCTGTGAAATCACTTGCTAATACAATTGTATCTACTGAACCATCACTCACCCTCGTGCCAAATCCAACCAGTATGTGTGTGTGCTTGCGGATTAGATGGCTGTGCAGTAATATTTGTCTTTCTGAAGCAGGGTGTACCTTGTCCCTTTTTGGTGAATTTTGTAATGTGTTGCTTTTGTGCCTGGTGGTGCGAATGGTCTTGTTTGTATCACGTATGAAAGGTGTATGAATGGCCTGTAAAGTGGTTGGTGCCTTGACGTGGCTTTACAGCTCACGAGCTGCGAGTCATTGGTTTGGTTTTTTGTGAATTTAATTATTGACAGTGCATTTCACTTTTGTGAAATCTCTTGTTAATAAAATTTAATACACTGAACCATGACTCGCCCTCGTGCCAAATCAAACCAGTATGTGTGTGTGTTTGAGGAATAGATGGTTGTGCAGGAAACTTTGTTTTTAGTTTCTCTGCCAAGGTACACTTTCCATTCAAGAATAACCCACCAACTGTAGATATTGTCGAAAACCCATGGGAGTTCATGGTGATGTCTCTCTTGTGAATTCAAAACATTTTTTTATCCCCAATGTCCTGCAAACCTCAAAATGTCTGCCACATTTTCTTTGCAATATTATTCCAAAATTCTCACGCTGTAGGAACAATAGTTAATCTGGTTTTGCAAGGGGGGTCACTTTGGTTTTTGGCCCGGTGCTCGGCGGCCATCTAGGGAAACCTACCAAACCCATGCATTTCTGAAAACTAGACACCCGGCGGCTTCTAGGGAGGTATGGCTTGCGTGGATCCCCCAACATTTCCTTACCCAGAATCCCCTGCAAACCTCAATTTTTGCTGAAAAAATCACTTTTTTCACACATTTTGGGGTGGGAAAGTAGTGGCATCACTGGGCTCACACAAATTTACCACCACCCAGCGTTCCCCCAGGTCTCCCGGTAAAAATGGTGCCTCACTTGTGTGGGAGGCCCAAGTACCCGCGACAGGCAAGGGCCCAAAACGTAGTGAGGCGACATCAAAATGGCCTATCGCAAAACCACCTGGTTTTGCAAGGGGGGTCACTTTGGTTTTTGGCCCGGTGCGCGGCGGCCATCTACGGAAACCTACCAAACCCACGCATTTCTGAAAACTAGACACCCGGCGGCTTCCAGGGACGTATGGCTTGCGTGGATCCCCCAACGTTTCCTTACCCAGAATCCCCTGCAAACCTCACTTTTTGCTGAAAAAATCACTTTTTTCACACATTTTGGGGAGGGAAAGTAGTGGCATCACCGGGCTCACACAAATTTACCACCACCCAGCGTTCCCCCAGGTCTCCCGGTAAAAATGGTGCCTCACTTGTGTGGGAGGCCCAAGTACCCGCGGCAGGCAAGGGCCCAAAACGTAGTGAGGCGACATCAAAATGGCCTATCGCAAAACAACCTGGTTTTGCAAGGGGGGTCACTTTGGTTTTTGGCCCGGTGCGCGGCGGCCATCTAGGGAAACCTACCAAACCCATGCATTTCTGAAAACTAGACACCCGGCGGCTTCCAGGGAGGTATGGCTTGCGTGGATCCCCCAACGTTTCCTTACCCAGAATCCCCTGCAAACCTCAATTTTTGCTGAAAAAATCACTTTTTTCACACATTTTGGGGTGGGAAAGTAGTGGCATCACCGGGCTCACACAAATTTACCACCACCCAGCGTTCCCCCAGGTCTCCCGGTAAAAATGGTGCCTCACTTGTGTGGGAGGCCCAAGTACCCGCGGCAGGCAAGGGCCCAAAACGTAGTGAGGCGACATCAAAATGGCCTATCGCGAAACCACCTGGTTTTGCAAGGGGGGTCACTTTGGTTGTTGGCCCGGTGCGCGGCGGCCATCTAGGGAAACCTACCAAACCCACGCATTTCTGAAAACTAGACACCCGGCGGCTTCCAGGGAGGTATGGCTTGCGTGGATCCCCCAACGTTTCCTTACCCAGAATCCCCTGCAAACCTCAATTCTTGCTGAAAAAATAACTTTTTTCACACATTTTGGGGAGGGAAAGTAGTGGCATCACCGGGCTCACACAAATTTACCACCACCCAGTGTTCCCCCAGGTCTCCCGGTAAAAATGGTGCCTCACTTGTGTGGGAGGCCCAAGTACCCGCGGCAGGCAAGGGCCCAAAACGTAGTGAGGCGACATCAAAATGGCCTATCGCAAAACCACCTGGTTTTGCAAGGGGGGTCACTTTGGTTTTTGGCCCGTTGCGCGGCGGCCATCTAGGGAAACCTACCAAACCCATGCATTTCTGAAAACTAGACACCCGGCGGCTTCCAGGGAGGTATGGCTTGCGTGGATCCCCCAACGTTTCCTTACCCAGAATCCCCTGCAAACCTCAATTTTTGCTGAAACAATCACTTTTTTCACTCATTTTGGGGTGGGAAAGTAGTGGCATCACCGGGCTCATACAAATTTACCACCACCCAGCGTTCCCCCAGGTCTCCCGGTAAAAATGGTGCCTCACTTGTGTGGGAGGCCCAAGTACCCGCGGCAGGCAAGGGCCCAAAACGTAGTGATGGGACATTTAGGATAGGCAATGTTGATGTCGCCTCACTACGTTTTGGGCCCTTGCCTGCCGCGGGTACTTGGGCCTCCCACACAAGTGAGGCACCATTTTTACCGGGAGACCTGGGGGAACGCTGGGTGGTGGTAAATTTGTGTGAGCCCGGTGATGCCACTACTTTCCCACCCCAAAATGTGTGAAAAAAGTGATTTTTTCAGCCAAAATTGAGGTTTGCAGGGGATTCTGGGTAAGGAAACGTTGGGGGTTCCACGCAAGCCATACCTCCCTGGAAGCCACCGGGTGTCTAGTTTTCAGAAATGCGTGGGTTTGGTAGGTTTCCCTAGATGGCCGCCGCGCACCGGGCCAAAAACCAAAGTGACCCCCCTTGCAAAACCAGGTGGTTTTGCGATAGGCCATTTTGATGTCGCCTCACTATGTTTTGGGCCCTTGCCTGCCGCGGGTACTTGGGCCTCCCACACAAGTGAGGCACCATTTTTACCGGGAGACCTGGGGGAACGCTGGGTGGTGGTAAATTTGTGTGAGCCCGGTGATGCCACTACTTTCCCTCCCCAAAATGTGTGAAAAAAGTGATTTTTTCAGCACAAATTGAGGTTTGCAGGGGATTCTGGGTAAGGAAACGTTGGGGGATCCATGCAAGCCATACCTCCCTGGAAGCCGCCGGGTGTCTAGTTTTCAGAAATGCGTGGGTTTGGTAGGTTTCCCTAGATGGCCGCCGCGCACCGGGCCAAAAACCAAAGTGACCCCCCTTGCAAAACCAGGTGGTTTTGCGATAGGCCATTTTGATGTCGCCTCACTACGTTTTGGGCCCTTGCCTGCCGCGGGTACTTCGGCCTCCCACACAAGTGAGGCACCATTTTTACCGGGAGACCTGGGGGAACGCTGGGCGGTGGTAAATTTGTGTGAGCCCGGTGATGCCACTACTTTCCCTCCCCAAAATGTGTGAAAAAAGTGATTTTTTCAGCAAAAATTGAGGTTTGCAGGGGATTCTGGGTAAGGAAACATTGGGGGATCCACGCAAGCCATACCTCCCTGGAAGCCGCCGGGTGTCTAGTTTTCAGAAATGCATGGGTTTGGTAGGTTTCCCTAGATGGCCGCCGCGCACCGGGCCAAAAACCAAAGTGACCCCCCTTGCAAAACCAGGTGGTTTTGCGATAGGCCATTTTGATGTCGCCTCACTACGTTTTGGGCCCTTGCCTGCCGCGGGTACTTGGCCTCCCACACAAGTGAGGCACCATTTTTACCGGGAGACCTGGTGGAACGCTGGGTGGTGGTAAATTTGTGTGAGCCTGGTGATGCCACTACTTTCCCACCCCAAAATGTGTGAAAAAAGTGATTTTTTCAGCAAAAATTGAGGTTTGCAGGGGATTCTGGGTAAGGAAACGTTGGGGGATGCATGCAAGCCATACCTCCCTGGAAGCCGCCGGGTGTCTAGTTTTCAGAAATGCGTGGGTTTGGTAGGTTTCCCTAGGTGCCGGCAGGGCTAGAGTTCAAAAACTACAGCTAGACACTTAGCCAAAAAAGGGTCATTTTTCACTGCAAAATTGAGGTGTGACCACCTTGCGTTTTGCGCCGTTTCCTGTCGCGGGCACTAGGCCGACCTGCACAAGTGAGGTACCATTTTTCTCGTATGACTTTGGGGAATGCGGGGTGGGTGGAAATTTGTGGATCCACGCAGATTCCGGAACTTTCCACCACAGAAATGTGGGGAAAATGTGTTTTTTTTTTCATTTTTTTACGTTTGTAAGGGATTCTGGGTAACAGACCATGGTGGGAGGCAGTCAAGTCACCCCATCCTGGATTCCCCTGGGTGTCTAGTTTTCAAAAATGTATAGGTTTGCTAGGTTTCCCTAAGTGCCGGCAGGGCTAGGGTTCAAAAACTACAGCTAGTCACTTTGCCAAAAAAGGGTCATTTTTCACTGCAAAATTGTGGTGTGACCACGTTGCGTTTTGCGTCCTTTCCTGTCGCGGTCACTAGGCCGACCCGCACAAGTGAGGTACCATTTTTCTCGTAGGACTTTGGGGAACGCGGGGTGCGTGGAAATTTGTGGATCCACGCAGATTCCAGAACTTTCCATCCCAGAAATGTGGGAAAAATGTGTATTTTTTGTCATTTTTTTACGTTTGCAAGGGATTCTGGGTAACAGACCATGGTGGGAGGCAGTCAAGTCACCCCATCCTGGATTCCCCTGGGTGTCTAGTTTTCAAAAATGTATAGGTTTGCTAGGTTTCCCTAAGTGCCGGCAGGGCTAGGGTTCAAAAACTACAGCTAGTCACTTTGCCAAAAAAGGGTCATTTTTCACTGCAAAATTGAGGTGTGACCACGTTGCGTTTTGCGCCGTTTCCTGTCGCGGGCACTAGGCCGACCCGCACAAGTGAGGTACCATTTTTCTCGTAGGACTTTGGGGAACGCGGGGTGGGTGGAAATTTGTGGATCCACGCAGATTCCATAACTTTCCATCCCAGAAATGTGGGGAAAATGTGTTTTTTTTGTCATTTTTTTACGTTTGCAAGGGATTCTGGGTAACAGACCATGGTGGGAGGCAGTCAAGTCACCCCATCCTGGATTCCCCTGGGTGTCTAGTTTTGAAAAATGTATAGGTTTGCTAGGTTTCCCTAAGTGCCGGCAGGGCTAGGGTTCAAAAACTACAGCTAGTCACTTTGCCAAAAAAGGGTCATTTTTCACTGCAAAATTGAGGTATGACCACGTTGCGTTTTGCGCCGTTTCCTGTCGCGGGCACTAGGCCGACCCGCACAAGTGAGGTACCATTTTTCTCGTAGGACTTTGGGGAACGCGGGGTGGGTGTAAATTTGTGGATCCACGCAGATTCCAGAACTTTCCATCCCAGAAATGTGGGGAAAATGTGTTTTTTTTGTCATTTTTTTATGTTTGCAAGGGATTCTGGGTAACAGACCATGGTGGGAGGCAGTCAAGTCACCCCATCCTGGATTTCCCTGGGTGTCTAGTTTTCAAAAATGTATAGGTTTGCTAGGTTTCCCTAAGTGCCGGCAGGGCTAGGGTTCAAAAATTACAGCTAGTCACTTTGCCAAAAAAGGGTCATTTTTCACTGCAACATTGAGGTGTGACCACGTTGCGTTTTGCGCCGTTTCCTGTCGCGGGCACTAGGCCGACCCGCACAAGTGAGGTACCATTTTTCTCGGAGGACTTTGGGGAACGCGGGGTGGGTGGAAATTTGTGGATCCACGCAGATTCCAGAACTTTCCATCCCAGAAACGTGGGGAAAAGGGTTTTTTTTGTCATTTTTTTATGTTTGCAAGGGATTCTGGGTAACAGACCATGGTGGGAGGCAGTCAAGTCACCCCATCCTGGATTCCCTCGGGTGTCTAGTTTTCAAAAATGTATAGGTTTGCTAGGTTTCCCTAAGTGCCGGCAGGGCTAGGGTTCAAAAACTACAGCTAGTCAATTTGCCAAAAAAGGGTCATTTTTCACTGCAAAATTGAGGTGTGACCACGTTGCGTTTTGCGCCGTTTCCTGTCGCGGGCACTAAGCCGACCCGCACAAGTGAGGTACCATTTTTCTCGTAGGACTTTGGGGAACGCGGGGTGGGTGGAAATTTGTGGATCCACGCAGATTCCAGAACTTTCCATCCCAGAAATGTGGGGAAAATGTGTTTTTTTTGTCATTTTTTTATGTTTGCAAGGGATTCTGGGTAACAGACCATGGTGGGAGGCAGTCAAGTCACCCCATGCTGGATTCCCCTGGGTGTCTAGTTTTAAAAAATGTATAGGTTTGCTAGGTTTCCCTAAGTGCCGGCAGGGCTAGGGTTCAAAAACTACAGCTAGTCACTTTGCCAAAAAAGGGTCATTTTTCACTGCAAAATTGAGGTCTGACCATGTTGCGTTTTGCGCCGTTTCCTGTCGTGGGCACTAGGCCGACCCGCACAAGTGAGGTACCATTTTTCTCGTAGGACTTTGGGGAACGCGGGGTGGGTGGAATTTTGTGGATCCACGCAGATTCCAGAACTTTCCACCACAGAAATATGGGGAAAATTTGTTTTTTTTGGCAATTTTTTAGGTTTGCAAGGGATTCTGGGTAACAGAACCTGGTGGGAGTCACCCCATCCTGGATTCCCCTGGGTGTCTAGTTTTCAAAAATGTATAGGTTTGCTAGGTTTCCCTAGGTGCCGGCAGGGCTAGGTTTCAAAAACTACAGCTAGACTCTTCGCAAAAAATGTGTAAATTTTCAGTGTGAAAATGTGGTGTGTTCACCTTAGGTTTTGAGCCACTTCCTGTCGTGGGCACTATGCCTACCCACACAAGTGAGGTACCGTTTTTATCGGGAGACTTAGGGTAGGTCAGATTTGTAAAGCAACTGTTATTACCTATTGATTTTTGATGCATTTCTCCCTTCCAAATGAAAGACATTGTGTAAAAAAAAAGTCATTTTGAAAAATGACCAATAATTGTCATGCAAGTATGAGTATTCCCAATTTCGAAAAAGTGCAAATATACACTGTTTCTAAACTCTGTAATTTGTTCCCATTTCAGAAATACAAAGGTGTTTTTCATACCAATTTTTCCATGTATACATTTTCACACTATAATTGCTATATACCTAGAACTAAAAAAAAAAACATTACAAAATGCTGCTCATTTTTTTACTCTGGGTTCCTTGGGCTCTTGGTGAACCTACAAGTCCTATATATCCCCACAACCAGGAAGTTCCAGTGGATGTAACGGTACATTGCTTTCTAAGAGATGTCATAATTAGAAGAAGTTCCAGGTGAAAACGTTGACTCAAAAGGCTGCTTTTTTCAACTAATTTTTAATTTTTCCTATATTTAACTGGTAGTTTCTATAAAGAAACCTTGATGGATCTACAGAAATGACCCCTTGCTGAATTCAGAATTTTGTCTACTTTTCAAAAATGTATAGCTTTCCAGGATCCATTATTGTTTTTGTACCCATTTCTACCATTAACTGGAAGGAGGTTGAAAGCACAAAAAATAGCAAAAATAGGGTATTTCCCAGAAAAATGTCAAAACTGTGTGAAAAATGTTGGTTTTCTGACAAAATTTTGTCATTCCCTAAAAGCTGGAGAAAGGGTGATTTCAGCCCCACAAACCCTTTTTTGATAGCATTTGCAGAGAAAAACCCAGAAGCTTTCATTTGCAGCCCGTTTTTCCCATTTTTCACAAAAAAAACAAAATTTTGTTGTATTTTGACTAATTCCTGGGAACCCTCTAGGAGAATCCACAAACCCTGGGTACCATTAGAATCCCCATGATGTTGGAAGAAAAGGACGCAAATTTGGCATGGATACCTAATGTGGTCAAAAAGTTACAGGGGCCTAAGCGCGCACTACCCCAAATAGCCCAAAAAAGGCTTAGCACAGGAGGGGAAAAGGCCTAGCAGCGAAGGGGTTAATTATGTAATGTCCCTGAGCATGCTAAGCAGTCAACTCTCTTTTACTCTCCTTGGAACTCACCGTGTGGGACAGATCCCAATTCAGCAGTATTCAAGCTGGGTAAATCATTCAACAAGTTTTAAGCATAGGGGCCATCAATAGGATGCTCTACTCAAGTGTATAGCACTTAGATGTTTCCTTCACAATCCTCTTAATGCTTAACAACTATATGATGATAAGACCACTTCTGTATGTTCGGGTGTTCTTACAAAAGGTTGGAGTCACCAATTGTTACAATTGCAGTCTTCAGGGTTAAAAAAAACACCACCCTCTGACACCTTGGAGCATTACACTCTACACAACATGACTACACTACACATACTGCAGCCTCATAAAGGACGTCTGGTAATGTACAGATCCTTGAAGGCAGTGACTCCTGAACTTGCCTGCTTGGCCCCTGTAGGTATTCTCAGTTTTGGGTACTTTTGAAACTCTATTACTTTTCATTTTAACTACAGCAGTAAACTAGTGGTATACTTACAGTGGCAACAACATATATAGTTTTCCTGCTTACCTTGCCAGTTTTGAGGGCTGTGGTTATTTTCTCTGGCCTTTTATACTCACTTCACCCCTCTGAAATCAAGCAGAATAAAATGTTACACTCCGTAGCACACAATCCCAATACTCATAAATCTAGTACACTCAATGCCACATGATTAATATCCACATCATTCCACTGCGCACCATGCCACATAATTCCACTACACTACACAACTCTACTCAACATCACACAATTACACGCCACACAATTACACAACAAACAATTCAAATCCAACACCGATAATTCCACTCAACAGCACAAACATCCACTTCACTCCATAAAACATGGCTAAAACACATTGACCTTTACAATGCCAATTGCTCTCTAAAGTGCAAAGCTATCCACACAGTTCCATGCCACACAATTCAACTCCTCACATTTCCAATCAACACCACATAATTCGACACCAAACCGCATATTACAATTCAACAACATAATATACCACGTACCTCCAATCCATACCAGTCAATTCCACATTTTGCAACAAAATTCAACAGCACACCACATAATTAAACTCCAATACTCACCAATCCACAAGTTTAACTATCTTTACAAAAACTATAACAGTCTTCAACATTGTCTGCTTCACTATAACTGGTTATCCATAAGCTTCAAACTATTTTATAACTAACTGACGTACCAGCCCTTTCACACCAAAATGCACCCTGACAATAGGAGTTTTCTTTTAAATGTATTATTACAATTACCTTCATTTATAAATTTTCTAGAAATATTTATAAGTGTACTATGCTAGGCAGTATTTTTATTTTTATATTGATACATCATTGTATTACTATTTTCATACTTTAAGTCACTGAGCAAAGGCTTGTAAGTTTTATTTTGTTTTGCATGTGTTCTTTACTTGTATTTCTTTATTTTTGTTATCATAATTACCGTTGCATTTTCAGTCGCCTTGTAAGCGCTTTCAAAAAATAAATTTTGTGTATTAAGGCTACATAGTTGACAGGACCTTTTTGAAAAATGTCAGTATTCTAATTACAGTTTGATATTAAGTCAGCGTTTTAAAACTTTAAAGGTTTGCTTTGGTAATTTTTGGGGACAATATGGTACATCTTGGTGCGTTTGGTAAAGTTATTAGCTTTCTTCCACAATGCCATTGCTTGTTTACAATACAATACATCTCTCCCTCGCACTTTCACCAACCCAATCATCTCTCCCTCACACCTCCACTACCCCTCTCATCTCTACCTCACATTCCTCCCTCATCTCTCCCTCTCTCTCACACTCCCACTGCCCCTCTCATCTCACAACCCCACTTCTCGCACTCCCTTTCTATACTACCTGCTCAAACATAGTACATTCCTGTACCTCTTAACGCTTTGCACTGGTACAGCTCTCGCCTCACCCCACCTGCCTCTGTGTGCCCTTCCTACTCATCCCTCTTTCTCTCGCTCTCATACTCTCTCTCATCCAGCTCTCTTGCTCTCTCTTAAACTGTTCCCACCTCTATTTTATGATTGATTTCAGTTCTTCGAGCACAGTTACTTTCCTGTGCCTTTTCAACATTTCCATCTCTTAAACTCACTCTCTACTTCTCTTTTTGAAGTGTCTTTTGAGTACACAGGCGTCTGTCGCCTGCTCTCACCTTCTTTCTCTCTTTCTTTCACATTTTCTGCTCCTCTCTCTGATATTTCATTCACCACTTCCTACACAAACTACCTATCTATCTCTATCTTCCTTTCTATTTATTCTGTGCACCTCTGATCCCTATCTATTCACCATACCACATAATTCCACTATACAAATACACTCTTCAACATACAATTCCACAGTTAACAATTCCAATTCAACCCACACAATTCCACTCCACAAAACACACTCAAAACCAAAACACATGGGTAAGTATATTGTAATTTACAATGCCAATAGCTCTAAATCATCTCCCAAAAGTGAGACCTATTGGAATGCAAATGCATTGCAAATGTTTTTTTCTTCTGATCTGCAATGAATATGAAATAGCAAGACAACAATGATTTGATGATTTTGTGAGAAGAGTGATGATTAAGGGTGGAGCTTTTAGAACTCCACACTCTTTTTAGAGTGCAAAGTTTCAACAACTCTGCACTCACAGTAGAGCGGAGTTTACTGGTGCCACTAAGGAGGAGTCTAGGATTTACCTCCCAAATGGTGATTATCCACAGTGGTGCAGCCAAGCTGCCAGTCTCTTCTAGCCGCCACTGCCTTCCTGCTCATGCTGGCTGCACTCCACTTAGAAGCCTGAGCCTCCGCTGCTCCATTCAGGAAGGCAGTGGTGGCTAGGAGTCGGGACTGATAGCCGGGCTGCACAGTCCTGGATAGCCGGTGCCACCAATACCTACCCACCAAGTGAAGGAGGAGGCTCAGGTAAGGTTAGGACTGGAGGCCTTACTACACCTGGGTTGCACGCTTCGCACAGACGCACCAAGAGACCAAGTAAGGAAGATCTCAGTTGGTGCAAGTTACTCTGCCAGGGCACGGAACTCCATGGAATTTCAGAGTTTTCCAGTAACTCTGTGAAAGTACTCAAAGTACAACTCCGCAAACTCCGCCAAGGCCTAGTGATGATGTGACCATTTATTATAAGGAATATAATACCCTCTGAAACACCCTGTGATGCACATTGTAAGGATATTGCAGGTCACCCCAGATTTCCATGACTTTATAAATGAACTCTTTTTTTTGCTATATGCTTACAATGTACAGCACCATCCAATGTATCTTAGAAATTAAATGGATGATCATTTTGTTTATTATGCACTGTTTGTTAGTCTGTATGCTGTTTATAACATGATTTACACTTCCTTAGATATAGTTGTTCTTTTACCTACAGAGAGCTAATTCTATGTTCCTTCAAATACAATTTTGTTCACTGCTCTGGTGGCATTTTGGAATTTATTATCATGAGACTGATCAACTATTTATTTTTTTGAATATATTAAACCAAATAAACACATGACAGTGAAAAAGTAGTCAATTTTTACTCTTTGTATATAATTATTATCACATCTACTACACCCTCACCTAGAGAATGCTCTGTGGTGCAAGAATTATATATTAATAAAAGGAAACAAGGACATGATGATATCACAACGTACATCGTTATGTCTGATAATTAATTAATTTTGTTTACATAGCATGTATGACATTATTGTCACTTAACACAAATCAGCAATCCATTTAGTAGCAATGGGATAGCTCAGCTTATGTGATTAGCTCGACAACATACAGTGCTCTTAATAACCAGCCTATTGTATCTCCTTTCACATTCTAAATTCTATGCAAATCAAAGAACACCCCATTGCGAGACTTTATTAATGTAAACCCGCAGGCGTTTATGAAGGATTTACTAAACTTCTTTACCGTACATATACAACTTGTACAAAACGCAAATGTAATGCAGGAAGCTCAGCACATGGCGTTCCATGCTGCTTTCTCTGCATGTATATTATGACTCAAATATTTATTCTGCTATTGGAAAGTGCCAAATTATTACGCATGAGGTTAGAAATAATTGTTGCATTTTTGGGCTTTCGGTAAACAAAATGCTATAAACTGTATACATTTTACTGGTATTTCAATCGTGAATAATGGAAGCACATACAGTGCATCCAATGCCACCTTGGATCCCTCCCACGGTCCATCGACAGTCACAGAGAGACCTGCCCTACATCTCATTTGCTAGGTTCGTGTGTCTTAAGAACCAGATAACTTGGAGAAGTTACATTTTCCTTAGTGATGTATGCCATATGTAGTACTTGTATAGATTAAAAGTCATCATACTACTGTACAGGATAAAAAGCAAAGATACAGTGAATGAGCTATTCGAGGGCTAGCTGGGTTCTTAATTGGGGACTGACTGTTAATCATTGAATTGTAGCGCTCTTAAAGAGGCGTGCCTTCAACCCTTTCCTAAATTTAACAAGAGTATAGGTGGTTCTGATGAATACAGAAATATCATGTCAGTTCCTTCTTCCTTAAATGGTAAGAAGGCATGCTGCCCTTTTTATATTTTTTGCACTTCTTTGTCGGCAATCTGGCGGTCGGTAGTCACCTTGTCAGCCAAGTAGGAGGGGCTGTCCATCATAATGACATTGCATATGATACAGATGGTTTGGAAAGACGTTTTGGCAGCAAATATAGCCAGTGCAGTGGTGCAAGGGGATCAGATATCTCTGGGCCCTTGAAGAGACAAAATGCAACATGCAAGATGCAGTGTGGAGATTGGGAGACCTGCTTCAGGGCATTGCCACTATCCAGATACATATGAGGCCATGAACAGTATTTCTGAATTCACTTTCTAGGAGGAACAGTTTCACTTTCCTTAATAGTGAATCTGGTACCAGCTCTTCTTTTTTTCCAACCAATGTATTTCTTGAGGTTGGTTTTTTTGGGGTGAATGTGATTGATGTGGCTTTGGTTGAAAGTAGGGATTTGATTTAATTAAGAGTCATGATTTTGAGCCACGTTTTAATCTCTAGCTGCTTGTTGTTCTTGGTGAACAGTAGGATAAAATAGCATTAAGTGGAAGGACATGTGACCTGTTAACGATTAAGAGAAACCTACATTTAAAAACGTAGGCAGTGCTGGCCTGTATGCATTTCGTAGTCTACGACCAGTTGCAAGAGACAAATCGGTGAATTGTAAGGTATAAAAACATGGAGCACAGTGTAACATAAAACAAGAAAACACAGATGGATACTGAAGTGACAGGTTTTTTAGTAACACCAAAATTAAATCCCACATGCCATCTTGTATTTTAGCAAGTCCTCTATATAGTATTACAGGCGATTATAAACAAAGGTAAACAGGTAACTGGTTTAGATCTCAAATACTTTCAATCAGTATGCCACCAATTACATAGCCTTCCACAGAACAAGTCCCATGACATTATAAGAGTAGTCTCGTCAACAGTATTAGGTGTTTCCTTTATCTTCTTTAGTAGATTCAAAATAAGTTAAAATGAGTCATCAGGCCTGTAAACGTAGGGGCAGATTTACAAGGCCCCTGCGGCACCAGTACGTCACTTTTCGTGATGTACTGGTGGCGCAGGGGGCTCCTCCATATTTACAAGGAGAGGAAAAGCCACCCTGCTTGACTTTTCCTCTCCTTTTTTTTTTTTTTTTTTAATTTTTATTTTCATCATCACAAATGACACATAAGTACTATAATGCAAAAAAAAATCCTAAAGAAAAGTTTAACATCACCTTAGTAATAGATCGAAAAGGACATAGAAAATTACAAGGAGAAGGAGAGCAACAATCATAAATAAATCAAACAGGACCATGTAAACAAAGTTTCATATAGTACTTAAATAATATAGAATTATATAATCAAAAAGACATAGGTCGCCACAATACTTCAAATTTAGCTAAGGAACGAATTCCCCTTGCCTTTGCTAGGGCAGCCTCTAAACCATAAGTTTCCTTAATTATGACCCAACAATCCTCAATCAACGGAGGTGTGGGAGAAATCCATACCCTGGCTATAGTTAATCTAGCCGAAGCCATCAGAATTGAAAAAAGACATGCCATAGCTGGATTATTCTCCCTATATCCCAACATAATTTCTAAATCAGTAAGTGGTTGATCCAACCCAAGTTTAGACTGTAAAAGTTGTTCCATTTTCTTCCAAAAAACCGTCAAAACTGGGCATGATATAAACATGTGTAATAAATTAGCAGCATATAATCCACATTTAGGGCAGTGTTTTTTATCACCCGTCACATTTTCTTGGGCCCATTAAGCTATTTTAGCCGGAGTATAATACAACATACAGACAGTACGTAATTGCTGAAGTTGCAATTTGACAGAGTGGACCGATTTTTTCAGATTCCCTAATGCTTGTTTGATCATGCTGGGTGAGACCGCTATGCCCAAAGTTTGACTCCAGCATTCGGCTAATTTTTTACTACCATCTAATTTAAAACCATGTAAATGTGTATACATCAGCCCTATTAGAGATTTAGTCTTTCTTCCATATATACAATCCCAGACGTTTGACTCCATAGACTCAGTTATCCTTAGATTTGAAGTCAAGTAGATTCTTACTTGCAAATATTTAAAGAAGAAATGTGATGGTAAATTATAAATTAGACACAAACTTTCAAAAGATTTGATTCCTTTCTCACTATATATCTATCCCAGACATGTAATTCTCTCCATGTAAATATAGCTCCTTCACACGCAGCACTTTGTTTTCATTTCTCCTCGTTTTTTCCTCTTTCAAAGCATGCTGCATTCTATAGTATGCATTGCAAGATGAAAATGCCTGTAGTGATTGTTTTTGTGCAGGAAGGTGCCCCTTCCTGCACAAAAACAATCTCCCAATGGTGCAGGCACCCTTGCACCATGGTGCAAGGGTGTCTGCACAGGTTTATGGATGCAGTTTGTGCGCCAGCGCAGGGGGAAGCAGAGGAATGCAACATAATATTGTAAATATGTTGCATTCCTGTGCTTCAGAAGTGCCGCAGCGTGGCGCAGCCAAAGGGCTTGCGTTGCCGTGCTGCAACACTTCCTTGTAGATCTGCCCCGTTATACATTAAACACAATAAATATAAATATGACTATACAAATATATGAATATTCTTTGCAAGTCTTCCATACAATACACCCAACATAACATTAAAAACAAAAAGACACTACCCATAAGTTAAAAATATGGAATAATGGGTAGACAACATGCACATATCACATATTATGCAACAGCAATTTTGGAACACAAGTTTGAGCACAGCCTGTACAGTTTCATTAATCTAAATTTGATAAAAAAAAGTCTCTAAAGATAGAAGGGAAAAGAGAGCCTGAATTACATTTAATATATACAATAAAAATCTAAAGGCATCACAGGCACCTGCTATTACTAATATAGCTAGACGTGTATCCCATTGGTTTCACAAAGCAAATTAGGTTTGTGACTATTACCTCCACCTCCATAAGGTTTCATTCAGGATCAGAGTGTGTAGGTACCTAAACATTCAAGGACAATGGGTGTCAAGACAACACTTATAATTTGATGGGACTTTTTCTTTGAAATGATATGTAATTGATTAAATGTGGGGGTTGGCAGTGACGTTTAGCAAAACGAGTCTCACAGGAATAGTCTCTCTCTGGGATTGAAAGCGGGGGGGACTGAGGGCCATATGTATCAAAAAAGAGTTTCGCGATTCTCAAATTGAGATTTTTAGCGAATCGCAACTAGAGAATCGCAAAATGCAATGTATGTAGGATTTGCTAAAAATGTAGCTAATCCTACATATTTCTTATTTGCGAAACGCAAATTGAGATTCGCAAATAAGCAATACCTTCCCATTCATTCCTATGGGCTTGGAGGCCCATAGGAATGAATGGGATGACAATCTCAATTTGCGATTACCAAATATAGAATCGCAAATTGAGAATGCAATTTCAAGGTTGCAAGGGTGCCAAAAGGACACCCTGTTGCACCCCTGAAATATGCATGTGTGCACAATTTGCGCACATACATGCCCTAAGGGCATGTATGGGCGACATATGGCACTTTAAAAAAATCAAAAAAGTGCTTTTTTAAAGAAAATCGCAAATTACCACCAACTTGAAGTTGGTGGTAATTTGCAATTCCTTAAGGCCAAATAGCAAATTTCTGGTGCTTCCAGAATTGCATTTAAGGAATCGCAATTTGCAAATCCTTAATTGCATTTGCAAAATAGAGAATCGCACATTTTGCAATTCTCCATTTTGTGATGGCCTTTTGGGATGATACATCCCAAAATGCTTTTTTTCAATTCGCAAACGGGCCGATTATGAGAATCTGCCCATTTGCAAACGGAAAAAGGCTTGATACATATGACCCTGAGTGTCGTGAGGGTGGGAAGAGTTAATCTAAGGAACAAAAAATGCACTGACAGTGACTCAACTCCGCCATTTTGATTATTATCTAGTTTCACCATCCGCCATTTCCAGGTCCCCATTCCCAAAACGTACAGCTGTATTGGGGGTGGTACGCACTCCCGAGCCTGTCCACTTCGTCCGAGGTGGACATGGTGTTGGATCTCGTCCAGGTAGATGGGCTCTCCTGAATAGGCAGCAACTTGGGAGGAAGGTACAGAGAGTGTTCCTAGTTAGTGCCTCTCGGCAGGGTGTTTCTCCCCGCCCTGCAATTATGATTAACTCTTTGAGGAAATGCACTGCTCTGACTGCGTTATCTTTTGCCACCTTCCTGTCTCCCGTTATCTCCAGAGCGCCGCCTAAGCTGAGGGAAATCTGCATAAGTGTTTAATTGTGCAAACCTCGGCTGATTCTGCCGCAGATGCCTATCTCCTCCAGGACTTGTTCACCTTTGTTCTGTCTTAGCGACAATACGGAAATAACCAGCAACCTTCCTGATTGAAGCTTCCTGCAGTGCTGTTACTCCCCAAGGCGCCCTGCAGTCCCGTTCAGGGACCTTCTCTGCATTTCCACAGAGATACCTCTTGTGCTGTTTGTTGGTAGGGGAGGCTGTGATGTGCTTTCGAGGGAGACTTTCTTTGCTGCTTTTTAGTAGTGCTGATTAATTCCACTAGCAGAGTGGAGCAGCGGAATTTATTAGCAATTCCTCATTGCAAGAGTAACGCAGCATTACTAAATTCCTCCAATTCTGCCAGCGAGATAAAAAATTCAGCCCCCCCAGTATAGAAGCCGTAGCTTATCTACCAATGTTATAACTATGAATAGCAATTCTGTCAACCTATCCAATAGGTACAGGGTACACAGTCACACATGCACAATATGTAGACAGGCCTCTATTATATGCAAAATAGGCAGCCTCTAATATATAGGCAAAATGCATTCCTCAGAAATATCAACAGAGCACAGCCTATAGACCTGTCTACTGCACACATAACTAAGTCAGGCATCAAATAAAGTACCCAAATTCTCCAAATAATGAAACCATGAATTGCCTTATTATCAGTTCCCCATTATCTCTGCAGGGAGAAACCGGTGACGGAATATACGTTACTGACCGGCAACTCCCCTGAAATAATGGGGATGACAAGTTTTACCTCTCGAATGGGGAATAACACACAGACCCAGTAGTAATGGAACCAGGCTTGCATGTCCCCCCTCTTCCCAGCTAAAATAACAGGCCCAAATCTGCAAACATTTACCCCTTGCTTGTAGCAGGTGGTAAATGATGTTGTTTTGGCCAGTGATGGTTGGTGGGGTGCAGGAGTAGAGAGAGGGCACAGTTCATTTACATTCAGTTGCAGGAAACGTTTTCTCCTATGCTCATACTGAAATGAAGTAAAAGAGTGGATGGGGCAGGGGAGCAAGTCCAACAGCTGCACATAGCTTCTAAGATATCTCTGGGTCTGGTGTTTCTGGGCCCAGAATCATAATGTCCAGAGTTTGAGAAATCGATAATCCAGGTTGGGAGACTCTGAAAACGTGTAGTTGAGATCGAGGGTCTAAGTGTCCCTTTATCATTTGTGCTATCTCTCAATAGTTCTGGCTTTTTAGTCAATAGCATTTAGTATGCTAAGAAAATACATTTATTTTTCTAATATGAAAAAATAAAGCACATAATACAAAGTCCTGTTTTTTACACACGTATCAAATCGCCACTTTCTCTCCATTCCTGATTATGTTGTAATAAAGAGAAACATTGTGTGGACAGCTTTTTATTCTCGCACCACCAGGAAGCGGAAGCTCCAAGGAAAAGGTGTGAGTGTCCCAGAGCCACAGCATACAAACTGCTTTTGGATAATAGATAGAGTGATATGGGGCAGAGTGGGGTGATCATTGCCATCAGATACCACAATAATGGTTGTAATGCTGTCACACATAATACATCATACTCACAGTTGCATATCTTAATGGGGACATGGGAAGCCTCCCATTAATAAATGTACTTCCGGTTTTTTAGGAGGGTAAAGGGCTTTACATAATGTTGGGCAATGTCTGTTGGGTTTTCCCCTGGAATCAGCATGACTTGTGGGAAAGCAACCTATTACCTTAAATATTTCAAATGTTCATTCAGACCAATCAATATTCCCTCACACACTGAAGGGAATATGACACTAGTGATTACCATGCACTGAGACCGTGCTTCTCAACCTTTCTTCTCTTAGAGAAGGTGTTTCACTTGCTTATTTTACTTTGATGATCAGAACAAAGGCAGAGAGGGGAGGCAACTGGGCCACCATCCGACCCTGCATTACCATCTCATAGCACAGAGTTGCCACTTACAATTCCTGTAACCCACAAATACAACTTGGATTGCTTTAGGATGACTATTGGGTTTCTCTCTTTCCTTTTTTATTTTTCTTTCAGGTTTCTCTTCTCCCCCATGAGCACTTCCATCTCCCAATCTCCCAATTGATTAGTTTGGCATCATGTGACCATCTCCAACAATAGATATAACATCGATTTTCAGTGTGTGCACGCCATTCATGCAGATGAAGGGCTGGAAGGTAATGGCATTTGGCCTGTCCTATGGCCATATTCTTAACATCTTATTCTCCCTCCTGCCCTAAATTCCCTCTTCTCCTCCACCTTATCTCACCTACTAATCATATTCCTTACTCTGCACTTTGTCTTATCAACACTGTTAGCCTGGGGAGACACTTCAGGTACATTGCTGTGCTCCCTGTACCTTTTACATGCCTGGGGTTACCCCCTGCTGCTCTTGGTTAGATCTGAATAAGCACTTACCATGACTGCGTCTGGGCATACCCGTCCCACTCGGGGTGACAAATGCAAAAACAACAATTGATGGACAGAATGCAGAACAATGTCATAAATGCACCCCAGTACAGAGATCTGTGCCTAAATCCATCTTTCTTTTGCTCACCAAAGCCATTCCATTTTGAACACAGCCATATGCAAATCAGTCTTGACCATGTGCCCAATGGGTACGGTCCAGCCCAAACTGCCAGGCCAGGTCCTCCCTGTAGGAGAGTAGGATCTGCTTCACATGTTTACCCCCACTTTTTGCTGGTGTTTCACTGTTTTTCGACTTTAGTCTGGCGGGGACCCTGCTATTCATGTCCCATGCCTAGCTGCTTCCTCTCTAAATTGATTGCATGTACTTTAGGCACACCACAGATTGGATCCTGAGGTACCCGTGTGAGTCCCTAGTATATGGTACACTATGAACCCAGGGCATAGGTACCCCAGAGACCTACCAGGGGCTGAAGCATATATTATGCCACCCCTGGAAAGCCACCAAAATTGACACCACAGGTCTGCTACTGCAGCCTGGGTAAGGTGGTGCATGCACCCCTTACTGTGATATAGGTTACCTATATCACTACATATATACACACATATAAACCTATAAGTCACTCCTATGGCAGGCCTTATCAATCCTGAAGGCAGACTGCTTGGTTCTTATGTGAGAGGGTGCCCCTGCATGAGCAGAGCCCCTCAGCAGTGTTCGGAGACCCTTCTCTGATGCTGTTTGTAGTGCAGCCTGACCATATACTCTTAAGTGCATTATAACCTCGCGGTAAATGCTAACTTTGGGATGGCTGCACAGAAACATGTCGTGTTTGATGTCAAATGCTTTGGAATCCTACCCCCGCTGCCAGTTCTGGCGGCGGGGGTAGAATTTCACCCTTCTAGAGGGAGAGACATGTCCCCACTGGTATACCCGTAGAAACTTAATAGAGCCCTGGCATCACAAAATGGATGCTGCAGCCACAGACACGGGTCTGACCTCCTGCTGCTGACCGAAACTCTGGCGGGGAGGCCTGGACAATAGGTTCTTTGGTGTCCCATCGATTCTACAGGCTCTAGGCCTTGTGTCTAGTTAAGTCGTGGTTCTTATACCACTATTTTAGTATATGGTTTGGCTCGCCCCTAGGGCCTGACCTGTGTGTTTAGAAATAAATACATATATTTTATATATATACCTGGTGTGGTTATCTTTCATTTAGGCACTCAAGAGATTATAGACTAGTAAAACAAGCTGCTTTACATTCCTTCAAGATTTAGCCTGAAGGCTGCTCTCCATAGCTACCACTAGGATAGCTTTCAATAAAGGTTGTCTTTAACTGGCCAACTTCTCACACTCCCTGGAATGAAAACAAGCATCCTAGGACCGGTTTCGGGGTTTCACCGGTCTTCAGCCAGGATAGCTTGACTCCAGTGGCATGGAGAGCACAAGACCCACGTCTGGGCATACCCGTCCCACTCTGGGTGACAAATGCAAAAAACAACAATTGATGGACAGAATGCAGAACAATGTCATACATTCACCCCAGTACAGAGATCTGGGCCTAAATCCATAGTTTCTTTGCTCACCATGCCATTCCATTTTGAACCCAGCCATATGCAAATCAGTCTTGACCCTGTGCCCAATGGAAACAGTCCATCCCGAACTGCCAGACCAGGTCCACCCTGGACTGGAAACAAGCATACTAGGACCGGTTTTGGGGTATCACCCCTCTTCAGCCAGGATAGCTTGACACCAGTGGCATGGAGAGCACGAGACCCACGTCTGGGCATACCCGTCCCACTCGGGGTGACAAATGCAAAAACAACATTTGATGGCCAGAATGCAGAACAATGTCATACATTCGCTCCAGTACAGAGATCTGGGTCTAAATCCATCGTTTTTTTGCTTACCATGCCATTCCAGTTTGAACCCAGCCATATGCAAATCAGTCTTGACCCTGTGCCCAATGGGAACAGTCCAGCCTGAACTGCCAGGCCAGGTCCTCCCTGGACTGGAAACAAGCATCCTAGGACCGGTTTCGGGGTTTCACCCCTCTTCAGCCAGGATAGCTTGACTCCAGAACATTTGTTTGAATTTCTACTCTGCTGCTAAAATCCAAACAAGAACTGTAACCCTTGCTCTGACTAGGATGGTAGGAAAGTGAACATGTACATCTATGTTTGACACTACTTCATTTCACCTCATGCATAAACCTAGCAACATAAGGAAGGCTTTCAATGACTCATCGCTCACAGCACCAACACACTCTGGCCAAGGCCACACTCAACCCAAACACTTTAGTACAGCTGGAGTTATAAATTAATGTAAAGCACTTGTGTACCATCCCTTAGTTTTCTCCCCTCCTCTATGTATTTAGACGTTGCAACCTAAGTCAGATTAAGAGCACAAATTTGTCAATCAAGCTCAAATGGTGTGAATCGGTATATAAAAGCAATGGCAATACAGTATCAACAAATATTTGCCATGATGGGAGGGTGGGGTCAGGGAGCTCCTACTAATTAAAAAAAAAACTCTCTGGAGGGGGCTGAGCTTGGCGGGCTGCTAAGTTCCCGCTGTTTAACACCTTGCATTATTCCCATTGTTTGGCTGCAAAGGCCCTGAGAGTGATAACTGTTACCACATGAAGAGGTGGGCTCTAGACTACTAAATCACAAGCACTGGAAGTGCTCTCTCTTGATGATGGCGAGGATGGCTAGATGGAACCTAGGAGTAGTGTACCGTGGGGGAGTCACCAGTAGCACCTGGGAGAGAGAAGGACTGGTGCAGCCTCAGGTGTGGATGTACTGCTGGCAGCCAATGGAGAAAGGGGTCAGTTACTGAAATGGTGGTGGATACAGCTTTACTGGGATCACTTCAGCTCTCTACAGCTTAATGGGATGAAGGTTGGTGTAAGGAAATGCCTCTTTATTCATGTTCAATCCCACATTTCTGGACTGATGCCAATGTTTTTTAGACTCTGAGAGTGCACTGAGTCCTGCTAACCAGACCGCACTGCCAGTGTTCTAACCCTATACAAACGTGTGTTAAATTGGATCCATCCAATTGGCAAGGGCTGACTTACTTATAAGTCCTTAGTATATGGTTCCCAGTGTATGGACGGCAGAGTGTTCACCTAAGGCTGCAGCACTGTTTGTGTCACCCTGCTTGTAACAAGTATAAAATGGTCCCCAGCCTGCCACTGCAGACTAAAAGAAATACACATGAAGACTGTGGAGTCACTGATTACTGTGTTTCATGAATTCAATTGCATAAACTACCTGAGATATGGGTTCTGGTATTTGGAAAGAGAGAAGAAGCTGGAGATGGAAAAACCATACCTCCATAGAAAATTCATGCAAAGACATTTTGTGGTGAAATACAGAGAGAGAAGGTTCAATACTGTGGCTCCAGATATGAGACTGGAACAAACGAACAAGAGATCACAGAAAAGCTCCAAGGGAATGTTGGTCAGTCATGTAAAAGTGAATATGTTGCTCAATGGCAGCTAGTTTACCACAAAGTCCTTTCTATTTGCAATATTTTCATAGAATTTAAAAATTCAAAATTAATGGACCATTATGAAACTGTTCCGCACCATGGACCTGTGGGAAAGAGAGGGAAAACTTAACATGTTGACAACCTTCTTCATTTCATGCAGTAGAAAGGAAACCCCTTTGAAATGACTGAGTCTGTGATAACTACACAACTTTGTGACCAAACAATATGTGGAAAACGATATAAAGACAGGCTTACTAGATGTCCTGGAACATGGATAAAGACTATACACAAAACTGAAGCAGGAGAGATTTGTATTAAAAGACAAAAAGCTGATTGACATAATCACTAATACAACAAGCATTGGCATTGCCAATAGGTCTCGCCTTTGGGACCTTATAAGTGTTTAGCTATGCAACAGTTGCATAACTAAATACTTATAAGGTCCGAAAAGTGAGACCTATTGGCTATGCAAAGCGGCCGCGAAAGTGAAAGTGAAAGTGATCGCGATCGCGATCAAACATCAAAGCGGCCGTGCGGCCGCTAAAGTGAAAGTAATCGCGGTAAAGCGCAGCGCGCGTGCCCGCGCACATGCACTGTAGCTCCAGGCTGGCCTGGTAGCACTTTTGGAGCCCTCTCAATAAGTATCGCCAGACCAGCGCATGCGCTGAGTCAGGCGAGGCCTAAAAAAACAACTTTTGTGAACACATAGAGATGGATGTAGCTAAATAAAGGAGTAAATTTATCAAGGACATTCTATTGCATGATCTTCTTCCAACAAATGCATTATTTGATAGAGATGCTTCAACCAAACCAGTGAAGCACAAGCTCATACAAGAGCTCGAAAAAAAACTTTCACCTGAAGGATTTCAATTCAAAAAGGTGCCCTCATTGAAAACCGCTGTTGTGAACTATATGTCACATTTACGTATGGTCAAGATTTCATCAATGCAAAACTTTGGAGAGGTCATTCAGACTGTTCTACAGATGTCAATCTCAGTGTGCACCTTGCAAGAACTGCACATTGACTTTGACAGTAATCTTGAACTATCTGTCAAAGAATGTGAGCGAATCAGACAAGTGTCTACAAGTGGAACAGTTGACCTTTCCTGCATCAAAATTGGACACCTATACCTGTGTAACTTGATAAATTCTGGTCCTCAACATCGAACTTGAAGATGTTAACTCACCAAAACATTGCTGATACTTCAGTTAACACTGCATTTACAATTATTTCAAGTGGAATTATTGTCAACGAGGAGTTGGTGCCTGCAGAAATATATTCAAAAGGTACAGGCTATATTGTTCAAGAACTTAACCCCTTCTGTGCCTATGACGAGCTGGACTCGTCATGGAGCACAGTCGCGCTGTGCCCATGACGAGTCCAGCTCGTCATGAGGCATTCCCTAGGGAATCCCTCTGGTGCGGGAACCAGAGGGATTCCCTTTAAACCAAAATAGTCTCAGGAGCTGCGGAAGAGCTTCCCCAGCTCCCGAGGCCCCCCCCCCCTTTCACTGTAATGACGATCGGCGCGCACGTCGCGCCGACGTCATTACAGTGAAAGTGAAACTGAAATGAGCCAAGAGGCTCATTTCAGGTTTCACTTTGTACGTGCTCAGGGGGCTATCTCAGCCCCCTGAGCATGTAGAAAGACGGGAGAGGTATCGTTGGAAAGGGGAGAATCTCCCACAGGAGGGCGATCCCCAAGCAGGTATCCACCCACTAGACACCAGGGAGGGGGGAGCGGCCCCTTGGGCAAGGGCCTTTGCTCCACCCAAATTATTTTGGGCACATTTAGTCTTTTTGCCCCCCCCCGGGGGCAGTAGTCCCCAATCTGCCCCCCCCGGGGGGGGGGCAAAAAGTCCACTAGACACCAGGGAATTTTTTTGACAATCAAAATAGGGGTGGGGGCTGCACAAAACGGGCAGGCCCATGCCCCCACCCACCCCCAAATGATGACAGTCTTTCTGCCCCCCCCCAGGGGGCAGATGGGCATTGGCCCCTAATCTGCCCCTTCGGGGGGCAGAAAGCCCACTATACACCAGGGATTTATTTTCAGTTTTTTTTAGGGTGGGGGCTGCCCGAAATGGGCATGCCAATGCCCCCACCCACCCACCACCATTACAGCCTTTCTGCCCTCCCTGGGGGGCAGATGGGGCATTGGCCCCCAATCTGCCCCCCCGGGGTGCAAAAAGACCACTAGACAGCAGGGAAATGTAAAAATAAAACAAAATAGGGGTGGGGGCTGCCCAAAATGGGCAAGCCCATGCCCCCACCCCACCCCCCAATTATCACAGTCTTTCTGCCCCCCCTGGGGGGCAGATGGGGCATTGGCCCCTAATCTGCCCCTTCGGGGGGCAGAAAGACCACTATACACCAGGGATTTGTTTTCAGTTTTTTTTTAGGGTGGGGGCTGCCCGAAACGGGCACGCCAATGCCCCCACCCACCCGCCACCATTACAGCCTTTCTGCCCCGCCTGGGGGACAGATGGGGCATTGGCCCCTAATCTGCCCCCCCGGGGGGACAAAAAGACCACTAGACACCAGGGAATTGTAAAAAAAAAAAAAAAATAGGGGTGGGGGCTGCCCAAAACGGGCTGGCCCATGCCGCCACCCCACCCCCCAATTATTACAGTTTTTGGCCCCTAATCTGCCACTCCGGGGGGGGCAGAAAGCCCACTAAACACCAGGGATTTTTTTTGCGCAATTGTTTTTAGGGTGTGGGCTGCCCGAAACGGGCACGCCAATGCCCCCACCCTCCCCCCCACAAAATGACAGTCTTTCTGCCCCCCAGGAGGCAGATGGGAGCTGTAGCCCCCAATCTGGCCCCCCCTGGGGGCGCAGAATGCCCACTAGAAACCATGGATTTTTTTGTTTTATTAGTGATGGGGTAGGGGCTCCCCAAAATGGGCCCCGGGAGGGCAGATGGTGGCAGTGGCCCCAGATCTGCCCCCTGGGGGGGCAGAAAGCCCACTAGGCGCCAGCGAGTACGCAGGCTTTTTCTATGCGTGGGGGTGGGGGCTGCCCAAAATGGTCAAACCAGTGCCCCCACCCCCACAAAAAATAGCCACAGTCTTTCTACCCCTTTAGGGGCATATTAGGATGAAACCCCCTTCCCCGATTCCCCCCCAGGGCGGCAGAAAGTCCACTGGGCTCCTGATTTTTTTTAGCAATGTGCATACCTGTGGATTTTGGGCCCTAGCGCAGTTGACATGTAGGCAAACCTAGCAAACCTGTACATTCTTTAAAACTAGACACCGAGGGGAATCCTGGATGGGTGACTTCACTGGCTCTCACCAGGTTCTGTTACCCAGAATCCATTGAAAACCTAAAAATGTGTCCAAAATAACACATTTTCCTCACATTTCTGTGGTGGAAAGTTCTGGAATCTGCAAAGTCTTCAGAGAAAAATGGTACCTCACTTGCGTGGGTAGCCCTAGTGCCCGTGTCAGGCAAGGGCTAAAAACCTATTGAGGAAACATCAAAATTACCTATCACAAAACAATCTGGTTTTGCAAAGGGGGTCCTATGAGTTTTTGGCCCCGGGCTTGGCGGCCACAAAGGGAAACCTACCAAACCCACACATTTCTGAAAACTAGACACCCGGGGGATTCCAGGGAGGTATGGCTTGCGTGGATCCCCCAACGTTTCCTTACCCAGAATGCCCTGCAAACCTCAAATTTAGCTGAAAAAATCACCTTTTTCACGTATTTGTGTGTGGGAAAGTTGTGGCATCACCGGGCTGACACAAATTTCCTACCATCCAGCGTTCCCCCGGGTCTCCCGATAAAAACGGTGACTCACTCATGTGGGAGGCCCAATTACCCGCGACAGGAAAGGGCCCAAAACGTATTGAGGCGACATGGAAATTGCCTTTCTCAAAACAACCTGGTTTTGCAAGGGGGGTCACCTGGGTTTTTGGCCCGGTGCTCGGCGGCCACCTAGGGGAACCTACCAAACCCACACATTTCTGAAAACTAGACACCCGGGGGATTCCAGGGAGGTATGGCTTGCGTGGATCCCCCAACGTTTCCTTACCCAGAATGCCCTGCAAACCTCAAATTTAGCTGTAAAAATGACATTTTTCACACATTTTTGTGTGGGAAAGTTGTGGCATCACCGGGCTGACACAAATTTCCTACCACCCAGCGTTCCTCCGGGTCTCCCGATAAAAACGGTGCCTAACTCGTGTGGGAGGCCCAAGTACCCGCGACAGGCAAAGGCCCAAAACGTATTGAGGCGACATGAAAAGATCCTACCTCAAAACGACCTGGTTTTGGAAGGGAGGTCACCTGGGTTTTTGGCCGGGTGCTCGGCGGCCACCTAGGGAAACCTACCAAACCCACACATTTCTGAAAACTAGACACCCGGGGGATTCCAGGGAGGTATGGCTTGCGTGGATCCCCCAACGTTTCCCTACCCCGAATGCCCTGCAAACCTCAAATTTAGCTGAAAAAATCACGTTTTTCACACATTTTTGTGTGGGAAAGTTGTGGCATCAGCGGGCTGACACAAATTTCCTACCACCCAGCGTTCCCCCGGGTCTCCCAATAAAAACGGTGCCTCACTCGTGTGGGAGGCCCAAGTACCCGCGACAGGCAAAGGCCCAAAACGTAGTGAGGCGCACTACGTTTAGGACCCTTGCCTGTTGAGGCGCACTACGTTTTCAACCCTTGCCTGTCGCGGGTACTTGGGCCTCCCACACAAGTAAGGCACCGTTTTTATCAGGAGACCCGGGGGAACGCTTGGTGGTAGGAAATTGAGGTGTGTCCACGATGCGTTTTGCGCGGGCACTAGGCCGACCCACACAAGTGAGGTACCATTTTTATCGGAAGACTTTGGGGAACGCGGGGTGGGTGGAAATTTGTGGATCCACACAGATTCCAGAACTTTCCACCACAGAAATGTGGGGAAAATGTGTTTTTTTTGGCAATTTTTTAGGTTTGCAAGGGATTCTGGGTAGCAGAACCTGGTGGGGGGCAGTCAAGTCACTCCATCCTGGATTTCCCTGGGAGTTTAGTTTTCAAAAATGTATAGGTTTGCTAGGTTTCCCTAGGTGCCGGCAGAGCTATGGTTCAAAAACTACAGCTAGGCACTTTGCCAAAAAAGGGTCATTTTTCACAGCGAAATTGAGGTGTTTCCACGTTGCGTTATGCGCCGTTTCCTGTCGCGGGCACTAGGCCGACCCACACAAGTGAGGTACCATTTTTCTCGGAAGACTTTGGGGAACGCGGGGTGGGTGGAAATTTGTGGATCCACGCAGAATCCAGAACTTTCCACCAGAGAAATGTGGGGAAAATGCGTTTTTTTTGGCAATTTTTTAGGTGTGCAAGGGATTCTGGGTAACAGAACCTGGTGGGAGGCAGTCAAGCCACCCCATCCTGGATTCCCCTCGGTGTCTAGTTTTCAAAAATGTATAGGTTTGCTAGGTTTCCCTAGGTGCCGGCAGAGCTATGGTTCAAAAACTACAGCTAGGCACTTTGCCAAAAAAGGGTCAGTTTTCACAGCGAAATTGAGGTGTGTCCACGTTGCGTTTTGCGCCGTTTCCTGTCACGGGCACTAGGCTGACCCACACAAGTGAGGTACCATTTTTCTCGGGAGACTTTGGGGAACACTGGGTGGGTGGAAATTTGTGGATCCATGCAGATTCCAGAACGTTCCACCAGAGAAATGTGGGGAAAAAGTGTTTTTTTGGGCAATTTTTTAGGTTTGCAAGGGATTCTGGGTAACAAAACGTGGTGGGAGGCAGTCAAGTCACCCCATCCTGGATTCCCCTGGGTGTCTAGTTTTCAAAAATGTATAGGTTTGCTAGGTTTTTCCTAGGTGCCGGCAGAGCTAGGGTTAAAAAACTACAGCTAGGCACTTTGCTAAAAAAGGGTAATTTTGCATTGTGAAAATGTGGTGTGTTCACGTTGGGTTTTGACCCATTTCCTGTCGTGGGCACTATGCCTACCCCTACAGGTGAGGTACCGTTTTTATCGGGAGACATAGGGTAATTCAGATTTGTAAAGGAACTGTTATTACCTATTGACTTTCAATGCATTTCTGCCTTCCAAATGAAAGACATTGTGTAAAAAAGAAATCATTCTAAAAAATGACTGATAATTCTCATGCTAGTATGAGTATTCCCAATTTCGGTAATGTGCAAATATCTACTGTTTCTAAACTCTATATTTTGTTCCCATTTCAGAAATACATAGGTGTCTTTCATACCGATTTTTCCATGTACACATTTTTACAGAATAATTACTATATACCCGGTACATAATAAAAAACCATTGCAAGTTGCTGCTCAGTTTTTGGCTCTGGGTTCGTCGGGTTCTTGGTGAACCTACAAGTCCTATATATCCCCACAACTAGATATGTCCAGCGGATGTAACGGTATATTGCTTTCAAAGAGCTGTCAAAATTAGAAGTAGTTACAGGTGAAAACGTTGACACAAAAGGCGCTTTTTTTCAACAAATTTTCAATTTATCCTATATTTAACTGTTAGTTTCTATAAAGAAACCTTGATGGATCTACACAAATGACCCCTTGCTGAATTCAGAATTTTGTCTACTTCTCCAAAATGTATAGCTTTCCAGGATCCATTATTGCTTTTGTACCCATTTCTACCATTAACTGGAAGGAGGTCGAAAGCACAAAAAATAGCAAAAATAGGCTATGTCCCAGAAAAATGCCAAAACTGTGTAAAAAATGTTGGGTTTCTGACAAAAGTCTGATATCCCCTAAAAGCTGGGAAAATGGTGATTTCAGCCCCACAAACCCTTTTTTGATAACACTTGCAGGGAAAAACCCAGATGCTTTCATTTGCAGCCCGTTTTTCCAATTTTCCCCCAAAAAAACTAAATGTTGCTGTATTTTGGCTCATTTCTGTGACCCCTCCAGGGCAATCCACAAACCCTGAGTACCCTCAGAATCCCCATGATGTTGGAAGAAAAGGACGCAAATTTGGCGTGGATACCTTATGTGGTCAAAAAGTTACAGGGGCCTCAGCGCGCACTACCCCAAATAGCCAAAAAAGGGCGTGGCACAGGAGGGGGAAACGGCCTGGCAGCGAAGGGGTTAACAGAACATTGGAGGAAGCTGATCTTCATGTTGTGCCACATATATAGTGGGCTCTTCAAAATGGTTCCAATCGAGCCAATGTACTGTCAAACAACACAGATGTTATTATTGTGTGTTGCACTTGGCCCTTTTTGCAGGGTCATCACAGAACTTTTTTGCCTTCCTCATGTATTTGTTCTGACCCTTTGTTGGTGGTTTTCTGACTCTCGGCACTTTACCACTGTTGATCAGTGCTAAAGTGCATAAGCTTTCTTTTGTAAATTCTGTTATGTATTAGTGTTTCCATGATTGGCTGTTTGATTTACTTGTCAGACCTTAGCACAGTGCACTATGTGTGCCCAGGGCCTGTAAATCAACTGCTGCTGGTGGGCTTGCAGCACTGATTGTGCCACCCACAGAAGCAGCTTGTACAATGTGGCTCAGGCCTGCCATTGCAGAGCCTGTGTGCAGTCTGGGACTGCCATGTAAACTTGGCAAGTGCAAACACTTGCCAGTCCCTAAACATTCCCTTTTCTACATGTTAGTCACCCCTAAGGTAGGCCTAAGGTCCTCCTATGGGCAGGGTGCATTGTATGTGAAAGGTAGGACATGCCCTGATGTGTGTGGCATGTCCTGATAGTTACATTCTGCCAATTTTGTTTTTCACTATTGCAAGGCTATCCGTTTCCAAAGGCCAGAATGGGAAGTTAGTTTATAACATCTCATAAACATAACTGACCCCAGGAAAAAGATAGGAAAATAAAGTATAGTATGCCTGAACTCAGAATGTTAAGATGCATATTTTAGTGAGGGTGATTTTTACATTCTGTGTTTTACCACTTTTAGAAAGTAGGTATTTTCTTGCCTAACCATCCAGTGTGCCTCTGCTAGGTTTGTGTATTTTTTTCTTTTTTCTGTTTTTTTTTGTCCTCATTTGCGTCTAAAATACACCATTCCATTTGCACCTTTGAATGGAGTACCATGCCCTTATGTGCTGGAAGCCAGGAGGAAGAGAGGATGAGGGTTTCACCCTTTACCGCCCTTGTTCGTTTGAAACTCCATCCTCTTCAAAATTCCCTTTCTATCACTCCACTTCCCCACCATATTGAGGAAAGGGGGGGGGAGAGGACAGAAAGTCAGATGAGGCAGAGAAGGCTTAATCATTGGACTTCATTAGTTTGTTGCTCGCACCAATTCAAAAAAGGAAGCCAGTATGGTATTTTTAAAACTTTTTTAACCTTATACCAAGTCTCGGCCAGGCCCCTCAAGGTTTTTAACATCACTTTTTTAAAGTACTTGGGGTCTGCATATTTACACGTGAAGCCAACATTACCCCCTAACTCCTGGTTTGCCATTACTCCGAGTAGTCTCCCAATCTCAGATGGTGTGGGTATATTCAACAACATTTTCCCATTCTTCAATAAAATTGCCCATGAATAAAACAACAAGTCCGGCAGTGCTAATCCTCCCTTCTCCACCCTCCTTCTCAATTTCCTCCAAGCTATTCTGGGTCCCTTGCTTGACCAAATTAAACTGCTAATCTGACTTTGCATCTTTTTAAGCCATTCCTTATCAAAAGGCAGGGGAATTGCTTCAAATAAGAAAGTAAATTTCGGAAGGAGCATAATTTGTACTAGGTTTACACGGCCCAACAGAGTAAGCTGAAGATGCGCCCAGATTTTTAACACTCCACTGACGTCTTTCTTAAACTTCTCAAAGTTTACTTTAGTGTTTTTAGTAATGACCTGTGGTATCATTACTCCCAGATATCTCATTTCACCTCTACTGGTGGCATCGCCTACTTCCAGGTTCCAAGACATAACCTTCGTCTTGTTCCTGTTAATTTCATAACACAAACTTTTTCCAAATTCTGTCGTCAAGGTAATGACCCAACTCAAAGTGTTTTGTAAGTTAGTTGTGCAAATGAGGATATTATCCGCATATAGACCTAATTTCTTACTCCAGCCGTTGTACTGAATGGATAAAATGCCTGGATCCTCCCTGATATTCCTGGCTAGGGGCTCTATATAAAGATTGAATAAAAGTGGTGATAAGGGGCAAGCCTGTCTCGTACCCCTGGTGATAGGGATAGGGTCTGTCAAGAAGCAGTTGATCAGGACTCTGGCTTTTGGTGCCGTATAAAAACCCTCTAGTGCTCTGCAGAAATTGAACCCAAGATTTAGAGATTTTGCCACACCTTGTAGGTAGACCCAATTGACCCGATCAAATTCTTTAGTGGCATCCAGTGCTATCTCCGCCAATGGAAGCTCGTAAACAGTCGCCAGGTCTATGGAGCCTATCAATGAATATGTGAGCTCTTTCAATGATCTGCCATGTATAAAGCCTTTTTAGTCAACATGCACCAGCTCCCCCATACATAGACCCATTTAAACTATCGGCCAATATTTTTGCAAAAATCGTATAGTCGTAATTTAGCAACGATATTGGCCGGTATGAATCACAATTCTTGGGGCACTTACCAGGCTTCACATTTAGGGAAATGGTAGCGTCCTTCCATGAGGCCGGCATTTCAACCCCTTAAATATACAGGTCATTGAAAATGTTTACTATAATAGAGATTAACACATTTGCCAAAGCTTTATAGACTTCTATGGGCAAGCCATCTTCTGGTCCAGGAGCCTTGCCTCTCTTGCCCTGTCTTAATGCGAAGTCTACTTCCCTCTCATTAATTTCCACATTCAACTGCCAACTCTTATCTAATGAAAGAGGGTTTATACAGCCTTGCCCCAGCCATGTTTCAACCTCTTCTTCAGTAGGTTCTAACTCTTCTTGATAAACTTTACTATAATAACTGTGGAAAGCATGCTCAATACCCTTATTATTTCTAATTATAGCTCCTGTGTGTTCCCAATTGACCTGATCTATCCTAGTTCTCACCTGCTCTCTTTTGACCATCCAAGCCAACAGCTTACTACATCCCTCACTGTATTCGAAATGAGCCAAGCGACTGACCTCCCACTTTTTCCTGACCCTATCATGTAGCATTGTTGCCAGGTTTGATTTTGCCTCCAACACTTCCTGAAGCAACCTCACCCGGGCTTCTTCGTCTACCCTCGGGTCAATCAGATCCTTTTCTAAAGAACGAACCAGCTCCTCTACTGCAGACACCTCTTTATAGTATCTCCGCCTTTTTTCTGCAGCCAGTGCCCCTAATCTTCCCCTTAAGAAGGCTTTATAAGCATCCCAGATCATTCCGGATGCAGCTGAACCCTGGTTAAACTCAAAGAACTCTTCGTTCTCTCTACTCAGTGTTTCTACGACTCCTTCTTCCTGCAGGATCGTGCGATCTAAAGTCCATCTAGATTGAATGCCCCCAGTATAGATATTCAGATGTAATATCACTGCCGAGAGATCTGATAGATGAACTCCCACATGTTCAACTCACTGGACCAATTCTCCCAAATTACTGTCAATGAGGAAATAATCAATCCTCGACTGATGTCTGTATTTTTGATTATAAAATGTAAAGCCTTTTTGCAGCCCTGACTTGCCATATATCACACAGCCCCAACTGGGCCATCATTTGCTTAATAAGCCCTGACATTCTAGGATTTACAAGTGCTCTACTGTGGGAGGTTCTGTCTAGGGTATGGTCTAGGACGGCATTAAAGTCTCCTGCCAATATAATGGGATCAGATGAATTTAATAATTCAGCCAGAAGTTCACCTAAGGGAGAGACATCATCTTGGTTTGGGCCATAGTACCCCGCTAGAGTAAAGCCTTGACCCAGTATCTTCATTTTAACAACTAGCCATCTTCCAACTTTGTCTGAAACCTGGTCCCCTAAACTGATTTGTGTCCCTCTTTTTACTAGAATCGCCACCCCCTTTGTTACCGCTGATTGGGTTGTACAGAAAACTTGGGAGATCCACTTTTTGGCCTTGAAAAGCTCTAAACCCTCCTTTTCTGTCAAGTGTGTCTCCTGCACAATAGCAATCTGGGCCGGGCAATCTTTCAAATTTTGTAATATTTCTAGGTTCGTGTATTGCATGTCTGGCTTTTGGATGACAGGGGTTGGAGGAGGGCTGTGGCTCCAGAAGTCTGATGAGTCAGAGCTGGGCTGAATAGGCTGGGTCTGCATTTGCAGTGGTGGGAGGAGTAGCATCTTCACCTGAATAGGGCTATGCCTGCCTTCCACAATGACGGCACCGCCCCCTGTGGTGTGTTTGAAGCCAGGGCTCACACTGACAAAGAAGGTTGTGGTGCACTTGCAAAGTGCCCCACAGAACTGGTTTTGGCTGGGTACAGACACTCTCTGCCTTCAGAGAACAAAGGATTTTGGTGAATAAAAAGAGTGGCCCAGACCCCAGACTTTTAGATCACTTCTGGGAATCAAGAGAAACCTTTGCCAAGGAGAAGAGCCGGAGAAGCTGAGGAGGAATACCGCCCCTGTGCTGTTTGCTGTCTGGGGTTGGCCTGCAGTGGCTGGTTGCTGCCAAGGAAAGGAGAATATGACTTTGCTGTTTGCTTTGTCATCTTGAGAAAGATCACCAAGGGCTTGAAACTGAGCTTGCCTCCTGTTTTGAAGTCTCAGGGACACAAAGACTTCACCACCAGCTCCCCTGAATTCCTCTGCTGGGAATTACAACCTGCAAAGAGGTGCCTGCTGCTGTTAGGGACCTCTGGAGACTGTTTGTCGCTGGGAGCTGGGAAATCAATGCAACACTGAAGAAGTGTGTCGCATCCGCACTGGTTTCCCGACGCGTCGCCGAAACAACCGTCGCAGCACCTGCCGCGACTCGAGAAATCACCGCTGCCGCACCGATCATGACGCAAACCTGCTGTGTGGCTGCACGAAGACACGCATCATACCGGATCGGCGCAATGCATCAAGGCACTAAAGACCGTTGCATCGCTTGGGGACCGCAGTAAGAAACAGGCACATCAACTCCCCACACAGTAAGGGACTGACGCATCATCTCCCCTGCACCACAGTAAGGAACAGAAGCATCCCCTCCCCTGAGTGTAAGGAACAGACACATCGCCTTCCCTGTGGCCATCTTGTTTGCTTTGCATGTCGCATCTGAGGTACTTTTGAGAAAAGTGTTGCATTTACAACTTGCATTGAACTGAACTATTTCTACCATTTGAAAGCCTTATTTTTAATACTGTATTGTGGATTATTTTGTTTGGTCTTGTTTTGGTTTAGATGAAGATTACTTATGTTTCTAAACTGGTGTGGTGTCCATTTGTAGTGTTTTCACTGTGTTACTGTATGTGTTCACAAATGCTTTACACACTGCCTCTGAGATAAGCCTGTCTGCTCATACCAAGCTACCAAGGGGGTGGGGAGGGGTTATTTTAGTAGTGTATCCCCCTTACCGTGACTAGAAGCAAGGGCCCCTATTTGGACAAAGGTACCTACCTCTGCCAACTAGAGACCCCCATTTCTAACATTGTGCTACTAAGATTTCTTGCAATGTTCATAGGTCAAGGATTGTCAGAGTTATGGATATGAACAGGATAGAAAAGACACTTAATCCCCCTTCATATTCTGTACAAAAGACTTGACCCAGCGAGCACATTCCTGGGATATATGTGGCACCCCTGGCACTCTATCCCTCAGATCACACTGGAATCAAATAGAGGACTGACGAAGGACTGCCATTAACCTTCACAAAAAGACGCTGCACTATTGAGACGGCTGCACCTGCTGCACATTTGAGCTAGTGAGATTAGGACTGTGCCTGCGGCTCCTGACACAGGAAAAAAGTTAATTTCCCACCTTAAACCACAGCAGTTACTCCAAGGATTAGGCAGCTGATCCCCTGGAACCATCTCCAGGTACGTATGAACTGAAAAAGCCCAATCCAATTAGTTGGTAGCCACCGCAAACTTTTTGCCTCTACCAGCCGCGAGGCACACAAAGGACAAATCAGAGACTGCCAAAATCTGCACCCATGTCTGCCGGACCCAGGAGTGCCATCCAAGACTTGATTTGAAATACTCAAGGGACACCAGCCCCCACCTAAGGTTTTGCCTTCCACTGTGGTGCAACAAAACCAGTAGTACAGCATCAGCTAATCGACTACTGCAATGTAGAGGACTTAGAGGGACACCAATCTCCACAGCCAAAGTCACCCCACATCACCCATGGACCAAGGAACCACCAAAGATGCTCCCCCATCGACCACACCACAACCAGAGCATCCTGCAAACATCCTTTGCCTGTATCCTCAGCATCAGAACCACTCCATTGATGTCTATGGAAGTGGCCAAACACAATTTGGGACTTGCTTCAAAAATGCCCTGGTGGCCGGGTAACTGTCCAAAGTATCCTCTCTGACCCCCTATACATTTGCCCTGCTGGATTTGGTCACCCAACCTGGGCTAAAGTACCCGCACTAACTCTTTTAAACTTTTGAAATGTTTAAAAACATTTTGTTGAACCATGCTTGTTTGCGCTTGCATTTAAAAGTGATAAAAGTTTCAAAAATCGGTATCTCCAGAACTCTCTGGTGGATTGCGATATAAAAGGTCTCTAAAAATTCATAAAAATACACTCTATTGTCATACATTTTTCTTGTGTCTCTTCATTGGTGTGTGACTTTCTAATTCAGTTGGTTGTTGCTGTTAAATGCTTTACACTCAGGGACATATTTATGAGCCCTGTTGTGTGCCATAGCACCAAGCAACGTGGTGCAAGAGCAATGCAACTTAAATATTAGTACTGTTTGATGGATCGCACTTCAGTAATCAATATACCATCAGACAGGGCAATGTAAGAACAATTCTCATTTTTGTTACAAGAGGAAAATTCAAAGATGGTGCTACTAGGGGCTACAAATGCACCCTACTACCTTGGGTGCATAAACACATGGGTCTCGTACACCGTGACCCTGTGATACCATAAGCAATACACGTCCCCCGGCACTCATATATAATATTCTTTTACTTGTGTCATACCCTATTCGGCAAAGACAATATTATCATATCACACTGATTATAAGCAGAGAAGGATTCGTACAAAAAATATATGTATTTAATTTTATAAAAAATTGATTTTGAACAAGAAGTTTTAGCAGCACAATTTTTAAGAACAATTTTTAAGAGCAGAAGCCAAGTAAATCCCTTATAGATCTAATAACGCCAAAACCGACATTACAGTCTTTAGAGAATTTTGAAAATCTTATGAGGGGCCTATCACAGCCCACATGGGATTCATATAGTTTGGACACACACAATACAAGTATCTCAAAGTACCACTCTTCCTGTGGCTTGTCTCAGCATTGAATATCCGAATATAGAGAACCTTATTTCGCTGATAATATCATTCAAAATTCAAACCTTGTTCATCATAAGCCTTGAAAAAGTCACTATTGTGACGAAACACGTGTCGGCTGTTGGCTGTTACACTTTTGAGATCAAGATCATAGAACCAAGGACACCCTTCACAAATGAGTTTCTAATTGTCAATGTATTAGATATATAAGGGATTTACGTGGCTTCTGTTCTTAAAAATTGTGCTGCTAAAACTTCTTGTTCAAAATCAATTTTTGGTAGCATGGTTGATGAAGATGATCATGTTGCAGTACTTGTTGCCGGTGACCTATTAGGGTGACCCAACGTTTCACAAGTACTCACACATGTACAATCAGTGTGTCAAGTCTGCGGTCTGTCGTGACCAAGGTTGTAACAATGCACTTCGATTGTAGGAAGTGCAGAGTAGGGCAAATATGCATGCATAGGCCGGAAAATGTGTCATTAAACCACCATACTGCGCCATTGGTGTTGACTGCAGTATTGTTGGATGCTGCTGTTGATGGTGTCTAGTAGCATCTCCTCTCTCACTCTGCTACAAATATTTCTCAGCCTCAACCCTGTCATATGGTGTGTCATGTGGTTGCGCGATGAGTAAGTGGATGTGTATTCGGTCACTTCTTGTGTGTAGTAATTGACCTTTCAAATGCTAATCCATTACAAATGCTAAGAAGTGTGCAAAGGTAAGCCATGCCATGTGTATCAGCGTGGGGAAGTGTGTGGACAGTCTGATCTTGTCGAAGAAACCACATATTGAAAATGATTGTGAGAAGTTGTGTCATGTGAGTCTAATGCTCTGCTAGTGACAAAAATGATTGTGAGAAGTTGTGTCATGTGAGTCTAATGCTCTGCTAGTGGCAGATGACGCAGGCCAGTAAGTTCACGTGGTGTCACAAGTCATTGTTGATGGTGTGTGCCAACCTTCACTGTCCCCATTGGGCCCTGCAGGTAAGGTGGCTGTGGTCTGCTCCTCGGTATTACCTCGGGACATACAATTGCGTGGCTTGTGTGGTGTCACAGGTCTGCCATCAGCATGTGATGCATGTTTGAATGTCAGCTGTGCCATGTTTGGCCGAAGTCCTTTGAACATTCACATGCCGGTGACTGCAACGAGTGTGGATCAGTGCCATGGCTAGATGTTAGGAGAGCCAGACTGCCTGTCGGTGTCTGTGGTTATTGTGCAGGCATCATAACCATTTTGGACACTTGTAGTGACACTTATGCAACCGTTCAGCAAACACCAGCAAAAAGGATGGTTGGAGAATCAATACTGAGGCAATGTACTCAGCATTGATGCCGCTAAATAGCCAGAAGCAACACATGTCTAACCTAAGTCAAAAAATAGCAAAGAGAACAATCGCTAAATATGTCAACACTGTCAACATAGTATGCCTAATGAATCATGTACACATCTCCCTGTTACATCTCATAGGTGATCAAGGATATGCTCTCTGCCCATGGATGATGACACCAATACGAAACCCCACCACCCAGGCACAGAGGCAGTACAATGCTACACATCAACGCACACGTGGGATCGTGGTGCGTACATTTGGCGTGCTCAAGTCACGTTTCCGGTGCCTGGACATTACAGGTGGCAAACTGTTGTACAGCCCAGAAATGGTCAACAAAATAATAATAGCATGTTGTGTATTGCACAACATTTGTGTCCGCACAAATGCGCTGTGGATCGAAGTGCCTCCAGCACCGGCCGATGACCAAGATGATGAAGAAGATCAACGAGGTGGCCCACACACCACTGCCAATGCTGCTGGAATTGCCCGAAGGGACAGGATCATAAACAATTATTTCACTTGAGCACATCACATTGTGACTGACAAAAACAAAGACATGTATATGGAAAATTGCCTCAAGAACTGTTTGTGACAATAAACAAACTCAACACACATACCCTGTCTGCAAGTTACTTTCCTGCATCAGTATATCACTATGAAATGTTACCATTGTACAATAATTGCAAGTAGGACTCCAAAATGACAATCCTGGTGTGTATGTTTCAGCATCACAGAGAGTTAACAGGGTGTCAATCGTGCACAACTTGACTTTACAAGGAGTAAAATCTGGCACACAATTCATCAATGGTTGTGTCAAATAGCATGCAAACCATGATTCACAGGGTGTACTTATCATTAAAAATGGAAACTTCATGTGTTTGTAAGTGCCAAATAATGAATTTCATGGTTAATTCGGTTTTAAAGTTTCAGGACACATCTGAAAATTGGGCATGGAATGTTGCTTAAATCTGAGAAGTGGGTGTTGAATGGGGCTCTATTTGGAAATATGGGTCCCAAAATGGGTGCAAATGTTAAATTTGCGTGTGAAATGGTGCCAAGCATGAAAATATATCTTTGCATGCATCCAAGACATTGAATGAGCCACCAGCAGAGCTCACATGCACACCATCTCTGGACACCTTCAGGAAGACCGTCAAGACTGGTCTCTACTTTGAACAAATCAGCTCATTGTCAGTATGACCCAACAGACAAGACAAACTATCTGACCATCTCTCTGCACCCCGTGGTGGACAAAGTCACTGAGAGACCCATAAACACCCAGCTGACTGGCTACATTGAAGAGTACTCCATCATGGACCATTCCCAGTCTTGTTAGGGTGTCAAGCACAGCACCAAGAACTTACACCATGCTGACAATGCTTAAATATGCATGCCACTTGACCTATGTCACATTGTGGACAACACATCCTACTACACCTCTATGCAGCCACAAACACCCTCTCACACACCACACACCACATGCCAGACACCACCACAAGGGGATACAAGGAAAAGCCCTCTCCTGGAGTACAACATGGAGCGTCACTAACACACACGTTTTGCAATATACACATATCCCCACTCACTGCCATTGCTAGACAGCACGGGGTAAGCATATCATCCCACACAGACAACACACAGCTCATCCTCCCCCTCAAGAACAACACAGAAGACATAAAAGCCACATCCCAGGAATGAATGTCGGAACTAGCAGATTGAATGACACACCTCGGCATAAAGATCAACTGTGAGAAGACTGACCTCCTCATCTCCGCTCCATCCACATCTGCATGGGACAACCTCTGGTGGTTGACAGCCCTTGTGAGCCCGCCCTCACTGACAGACCATGCACGCAAGTTTGGCATCATCCCAAGTACACCATCATCCTGCCTTGCAAGATCTACTCCATTGCATGCTACAGCTGCCTACAGACCGAACCTAATCCATCACAACGGATAACCCCAGGAAGCATAAAAATTGGCCAAAACGCACTCATCCACAGCAAACTGGACTACTGCAACAAAATCTATGCAGGGAGATACAAACCGCCACTACACAAGTTCTAACACAGCATGAAAGCGGCAGACACACCTGTCTTCAGAAACCCACATCCCAAACACAAGAGGCAGCACATACAGAACATCCAATGTAGCACCAACAAGGAGAAAGTAAGCCGCTAACTACTCACACACACATTCAATTCACTACACATCATCAGCCACAAAGAAATCCATGACAGAGTCAACCTCAACATCCCCAAGAGGAACAGCTGCTCTGACAACCTTGCCCTTGCAGACTCGACCGGGATCGGCAAATCACAAGGCAGAGGGAGAGCTGCCCGCTACGCCGCAAACAAAGCCATGGATGAGATGAAAGTCAAATTCCCACAATCTCATACCCAGCATGCTAACATGTGGAACAACAAGACCTGTCTATTTGGATGAGTTGGAGCTGCACTCCTACTCCCCCACAGCGCATTGGGAGACGCACGTGTGAGTAGGGCACATCATGCACACCCTTATTGTCGGGTTTATATGCACACATACTCATCACCTACAGACCACCCCATGGGAGTACTACCCTTACAATTCACATCCCTTTTTGTAATGAATGTCTGTGAAATTACACAAAGATGTGGGGATGAGTAATGTCACATACCATTTTGGGTGTTGACTGTCTGGGAACATAAAAGGTAGTCTGTGTATACCCCTGAGGAAGTGTTGCTTATGGAACAACAATTCCCATTCTGTTTTGTGCAGTGGGATACACAGTACCTGGGCCTACAACTTGCTCCGACTCTTGCCTGTACAGCGAAGCTAAAATATTCAACACTGTTGGATGAGACGGATAAGGCGCTGGACGCCTGCTCAAAACTGAGCCTCACATGGTTTCGAGGCATAGTGGGAGGGTAAATGTTGAGTCTTCCATGCATTTCCAAAGTATGTCAATTTGGACACATGGTGTCCCACCACCGTGCACTCACACAATTGCAAGCCATCATAAATAAGTCTGTCAGGGAGGGCAAGCAGACTTGCCTCACACATGTGCAGCTTACACGGCCGAAAATTAAAGGCTGCCTGGGATTGCCCCTCATTGGTGGCTACTAACAAGCCATATGCCTCTGATATATAGTTGAATGGAATAGGCTGCTATTGGAGAAGCAATGGAACTTCATGGACCAGTCTGTGGCGGGCAAAACACCTGGATCTAACTGTGGCTAGCCCATAAGCACTGGCCCTGGGGCTTGTACCCTTTGCCGGTTAGGGTGCCCACCCATAAGGTCTTGGACAGGGTGGCAGTATGGAAGGGATGGCCCTTTATCCCCTCACCGACAAACTACAGTGTGGATAACCCGGACTTGTCCCCGGGTCAGGAATCTGCGATATTCCATCGCTGTCAAATACACGGCTGCAAAAGCATAGGATCTATCTTTGATCCAGAAGGGCATGTGCCATATCTGTGGCACATACAGGATTATGAATTTCCCAATGCTGTTGTTTACTCATAATGCCAAATAACACACTGGGTCACTGGACTCTACGTTGGTTACGTCATATGCAAAGTGGTCAGCGCATAAGGAGGACAAACATTCCCTCATATCTGAACTGTATGAAATGCTCATCACCACTCTGAGTGGTCAGTGCACAAAAGTGCAGGTTTTGATGGAAATGTAGCTGCGGAGGCCAACATAAGCCAAGGAATGGGAACGTATCCTGTATTGCGCACACCACACTGTGCACAGTGTAGCGGGGGCTGGAACCCCCTACAAGGTTTGCTCTCATTGTTCTCACACACCTGTGCAACTACATGTCTGGTATAACAGCCAGCCAGATTGCTGCTGTCAGGGATGCAGGATGACTGGTACCCTCGTGCACTTACTCTGGCATTGTCCAAAATTGTAGAGATATTGGGGTGAGTCCTTAGATAACATAGATACAGCGTGCGACATTGCAATGCCCGGCGCTCCGGAGTACACTCTCCTTGGCTTCTCACATCAGAAGGCCTTCTCACTAACATCCCTCAGGGCTAGGCAAATAGTCCCAGCTTTGCTGGTGGACAGGCTGGTTATCCTAGCACAGTGGGGGACAATGGCAGTTCCTGGGCTCCTGTTCTGGTTACAACGTCTAAGGAACCTATTAGCTCTTGAGCGCCTGTCTCGGGCTGCAGAGGGAAGGGTGTTTCCACTTTGTGACTTCATTGTCGAGAGATATGAGGGAAGTCACATGCCCAAAGTACTTGCAGGTCTGATGCATACCAACGATGGGGCAATCATCCTCCGCCGGTCACACAGTGGAGTGACGAGGGGGCTTCCTTACACACATATTGTGTATGCTTACTCTCATCTAGGTAGGCTGAAACTATTGCAGAAGGTGGGGTTGTGGGAGGGTTATTGGGGGAGGGGCGTCTTTTTGCCTTTTTTCATGATTGTTCCACTTCTTTGTTTTACATGGTTATTCTTTGGAAAATGGAAGACGCTCTTAGTGGCTTCTTTGCTCTTCCGGTGTGCGTCCAGCCTCCGTGTGGCAGCATAAACGCTGTGTAAATGCACACAATGCGTGCACGTCCGACATTCGGATGTAGCCAGCAAGCTGGGCTGCCAACATTAGCCTGCCTTACTCTAAAAATAGGTAACCCTCAAATGGAGTCGGACGTCATTGTGTAAACCTATCTTCACATTGTATTATTGTGCAGTGATCAGAGTATTGGCCTGAATGTCCATCATTGCCATATAAATTCCAGGACGTGAGTTTCTCATCGCAAACACGATGATATATCCCCCGCGCATTTAAGGGCACATGGCTGGACACACTCCCCAATACGGTATCAGCATCAGGCCAGTAGCAGCCTCTTAGCGTGAAGAAACCCATTGAAAGCTATGAAACATGCCGCATACACATTACAGTAAGCATATTGACATTAGCGGGTCCTTAGCGTGCAGATTCTGGTCGTATGTATGCTGCATGATTACATTAGCTGCCCCTTAGCGTGCAGATTTTGATCGCTTTTCATTAAACTGTATGCATACATATTACAGTAAGCATATTGGCATTAGCGGGCCCTTAGCGTGCAGATTTTGATCGCATGGATGCTGCAGGATTACATTAGCTGCCCCTTAGCGTGCAGATTATGATCGCTTCTAATTAAACTGTATACATACACATTACAGTAAGCATATTGACATTAGCGGGCCCTTAGCGTGCAGATTTTGATTGCATGGATGCTGCAGGATTACATCAGCGGCCCGTTAGCATTCAGATTATGATGCTGGCACTGGAGGCGGACCTGCTCGATTACACCGGTGTCCTGTCTGGCATCCAGGGTGGTAAGTACCAATTCCCTTGTTGTCCACAACTAATGTTACGTACATATATGAGTGACGTGTGTGAGAAGAAGATAAGGGGGCATATGTATCAAAAACCGTATTTGCGATTCGCAAATAGCGATTTTTAGAGAATCGCTATTTGAGAATTGCAAAACGGGATGTATGTAAAAATTCGCACATATTTATCAAATTCTGAATATTTCTTAATTGCAATTAGCAAATTGCGAAATCGCAATTAAGGAATACTTTCCCATTCATTCCTAAGGGCCAGGAGGCCCGTAGGAATGAATGGGAAGTCATTCTCAAATTGCGATTCCCAATTTGCTAATCGCAAAATCTGAATAATTTCAAAGGTGCAAGGGTGTCATGATGACACCCTGATGCACCCCTGAAATGAGCATGTGTGCGCATATGGCGCACATACATGCCATAAGGGCATGAATGTGCGCCACATGGCACCTAGAAAAATGGCAAAAAGTGCTTTTTTATAAGATTTTGCAACATACCACCAACTTGACATTGCTGGTAATTTGCAATGTTTTAAGAAGAATGCGCACAACTTGAGTGCTTGTTACATAGCATTTAAGGAATCACAATTTGCAATTCCTTACATGCTTACGCCAAATTAAGGAAACGCAAAAATAGTGATTCCTTATTAGTGCGATGCGAAAAAGGCTCATACATCCAGTTTTGAGATTTTGTATACGCAAACGCTGTTTTCTTGCGAATCACAGAGTTTGCGAATACAAAATCGCTTGATACATATGCCCCAAGATGTTTTAATGCTGTCCCAAGACCGTGATACTGTAACAACGTGGTTAATGCAATGCGACTGCGATAAATACTTGCACATGATGGCCTTGACCTTGGATTTGCATGACACACTCTCCCCACTACAGTGTGTGCAACAGTACGGAAGGTGTTGGAATAGTCTATCAAAATACACATTATTGATGTGCGCCATGAATGGAGATCCCCGGTGTCAAACATCCCAAAACACACATGCCTAATGTGAGCGAATACTCAGCAGGAAGGGCTGCAGGGGCATGGCGGTGTTTGCATGTTGAAGTATATCAAATGGTGTGTCTGTCGAAGAGCAATGAGTTAGTGCTTGGAGATGGGGAGCAACGTTGCCTGTCAGAGGTGTAGCGGAAGTGTGCCACTGGCCATATCTGCAAGGTAGGAAAAGGAGCAGACTCACAATCAGGTCCCTCTGGGGCGGGGAACATGGCATAGGCCAGCTGGTTGGATCGTCGGGTCCTTTGATGTGCCATGGAAATAGAGTTGGATGTTAAGGTATGTTTGGCCAGTGTTGTGGATGGCTGTGTGATCCTGGGTGCACATCTTGAATGTGACTCGAGCTTTGATGTGGAGACAGTGGAGTGTGTGCAGGTGGTGGGAGGTGTGGCAGGGTCCTGGCAGTGTGATGATCAGTGCTGTGGTTGCATTTGAGATGTCCTGCAGCTTGCGGTTGTGGTTCATGTTAAATATGTCATGGACTGTGTTGCCATAGTATGGTGAGCTATTGCACAGGGCATGAGTGAGTGTCTATGTGTGTCTGAGTAGGAGTCATTTGAGTGTCTGACATAGGAGGCAGAGTGTGTGGAAGCACGATGATAAGACCGGATAGATCTTGCAATTATCTTGGACATCGGAGTCCATGATGGATTACATGTCGCGTGCTTGGGCCGGGTTGGGGTGTGGGTTCCCCATGCCATGTGAGGAGCCTCTGTAATTACATGCGTGGATGTTTTGGTGCATGATGGGTACATTTTGTTTGTTTTTGCTCACTTGTATGCAGCTCTTTTACATTCATCTAGGAAGCTCTGCCATGGATTTGCAATACTTTTCTTTGCTCTAGTTGTGTGGGCTGGATGTGTCGAGGAGGAGTTGGCAGTCGTATGCCTATGATACAATGTTGAGTCCATAGCTAATCACGATTGTGGCGTGCGGAGACATGTAGATGTGAAAGATTGTAGGTCTGAATGAGGATCTCTGGGGAACTCCACGGCTGGTTGTTGGAGGCTTCAAGACAACAGAGGGGTGTCTGACCCACACATATGTTCGTTGAGGAAGGAGCGGATCCAGTTGAGGGCCTTGTCTTGGATCCCTTTCTTATGGAGTCTGCATATTGGTGGCCTTTGTGAGACAGTGCTGAAAGCCGCTGCGATTGGTCAAGGATGATGAGTAAAATGGTTTATTTGCGCTCCGTGTGGATGAGGTGCCTTGATATTGGGTGAAACAACTCTGATGTGCAGCTCGACCAGCGGTGATGTTTTGGCTGTGCAGCCTCCGCTTCCACATGTTTGTGTGTGGATGCCATTCAAAGTAGGCCCAGTCATGTTGCCAACATGAAGTCAACACCACAGGGATTTAGCATTGTTTGTCACTGTAACAATTCACATAGTGAATATGCCATATTTGCTGCGGTTTGATAACAACCTATATTTGCGTTTGTCCTCTCTCTCAGATAGATGCCAACCGATCACCCAGGGGGACATTGACCGTTTCCGGGACCCACACGCCATAATGAGTAGTGACAAGAAATATTGGCATGTTGCGTGGTCATGAGTGTCTGTGCCAAATGCAGCACGTTGTTGATTAGCAGTATGGGTGTGTATCGCATGTCAATTGCCTATGATGTGCAGAGGTATTCAGCCTTTCCGTACTGTGTCTAATATGGTATTGTAAAGGAGTACAATGCATCTCATTCAGAGTTGTGAGTTTGTCCATCAACAGTCATTGATACACGTGTCAATGCATATGCCTATTTCCAAGCTAATGATGCTGCCAACTAGGCATTTACACTGCAGTTGTGATGGCAATAGGCCACTAGCATTTACTCCCATGTTCATTTGCACAGCCTAAGCAAGATGGCACACTTACATGCGGTAGACAACGTCCAAGGGGCGTGCAGTGGGTGTAGCATTGTGCACAATGAGGCAGTGCTATTATGTCCGTACAAGATCATGCATCTTGTCACAGTGATACCTAAGGTATGCTGCATAGCACAGAAACAGAAGTGGCAGGGTGTAGCTCAGATCCAATATTGTCAATGGTGTGTTACACAAACACATTCCATAGATGTGTATGTCAATGGAGAATTGATATTTGTGCAGTGCAATGGTGTTGACAGGCTATGTCCGTGTGGACATACCAGGCTGGAATCAGGATCATGTGTACCAACTCATCTGACACAATTGGTGACATCTATATGAAAAAAAGAGAGGGGGGACCAGGAGCTTGTTATGGTCCAGTGTCTGTGCTCCATGTATCGTCTATGTCAAGGAGACACTGTTCCAAAGAAGTAGAGGAAAGGAAACCGAGAAAAGAAGGTCCTAGGCTATATGAGACCCAAGGGTTGGGAGGGGAAGCAGAGCTTTTCTCTTGTTGCCCTCACACACCCCAGGAGGTGTCATGCTTCATCATCGGGCGTTTTGCTCCTCTTTGGGCCGGCGCTGCAATGCCCTACGGGTCCCCGAAGGGTCACTTTAGCAGAGATCTTTTTAGAGAAAACGCCGTCTGGTGCATGCGGGTGTGTGATTTGGATCCTAAAACTAATAGTGGTGCAGGAGTGTGTGTAACGTGATATATTAAAATTGTCTAAGGGTTGCTCAAACGGTATTATTTAATAGAAAAGAGGGAATGGCACCCTTGACAGGCTAAAAAACCCGTAGGTTGGGTGTTACCTTAGTGTGCTTAATGTCCCAATAGGTAACTACAGTCTGGTCAATGTGGTCGACATGTTTCGCGCCCCTGCGGTCCAACCGGATCCGTGGTGCTTCCTCAGGACCAACTACAAAGTGAAGTGTGCATGAATGTGATCTGGGGAGTAATACCCACAGTGTAAGGTCAAAATGGCCCGCTCTCTGTTCTGTCAGATTTTAAGGTCGCTCCTGGATATATGCCTAGGTAAACATAAAAACTGAAGGAAAAGACAAAAGGACGATATGTCAAGTTTTTTTTGGGGTGCAAGGAAAGGTAACCTTGCCCCAAATCTGTTCATAAACTAAACACAAATAGATAAAAACTGAGTACGAGACAGCGGTGTGCAAGAAACATAAATTCCCCCCAAGAGAGGATGGGATGTGGGGTCTCAACGACAAGCAAACAGGGCAACCATCCACAGGATATAAGCATCCTGGTGTGGGTGGCCTCCCTCCACCAATCGGAGTCACCCACTGATCCCAAGGTTCCTCTACTTCTTTGGAACAGTGTCTCCTTTCTTGATTGACAATTGGTGACATCACTTAACACACATTTCATAGCCATGCATTAGCTCAGCATCATTTTATGTCACAGAGATTATCTAATCAGGACTGCGGCAACAAGATCTGTGTGTACACATTAGCCATAATAATTACACAATCCTCATGACCCCAGGGTGCCATTACAATGTGTAATCCATTGTAACAGTTTGCGTAGTTGAAGCATGGGTGCTCATCTCAAGTATGGAGTGCGATTGGGGGTTACAACACATGCATGACTGGCAGTTGTGGGTCAATGATGTATCCCCCTCGCAGTGGATGTCTATCACCAATTGCATTGTAATGGTGGAGTGAGCAAGTGCCTAAGTCCGCATTCATACCCTAAACATTTTTCCATGTGTGCGGCATGATGCAGCATGATTACAAGTGTGAGTAGGTGTTGGACCCGGCCTCATAACATGGCTCTACTGGTCCCCACACCACCTAACCTGGTGCCGGCAGCCCCAATCCCCCGGCCTCACCAAGCCTTTCCACCAGAACACACGCACTCGACCCGGACATCCTCGTCCATGGCCTCTCTCCTTTCGGCCACCCCGGGCCCGCGTGCCCACTTCATGCACCAAGATGGCCGCCCGGCCCCAGCGCGACCCGGGCCTAGAGGTGCCACTCCGGCTGGAGGACATCACGCTTCCAGGGGTTGAGAGAGGGAGGAGCAGTTTCTATCGCACCTCTGAACTCCCCTGGGACAATGGCAGGAAACCCCCGACAAGCGACCCCCAGGTGACAAGACCCCTGCCTGCACAGACTCCGGACATCAAAGAGGGGTCGACCTATAACAAGGGGTGCTCTGGGACTGTCCGGCAGATTCGACGCTGGAACAACGAGAGCCTGCTGACGCGGTCGTGGCTCCTGGAACTTAGAACCACCTGAGCCCTGCTGAGTGACTCGCGGCTCCCTGAAGATCGTAAGACCTCCGAACTTGTACCTGAGCCCTGCTGAGTGACTCGCGGCTCCCCGAAGATCGTAAGACCTCCGAACTTGTACCTGAGCCCTGCTGAGTGACTCGCGGCTCCCCGAAGATCGTAAGACCTCCGAACTTGTACTTGAGCCTGCTGAGTGACTCGCGGCTCCCTGAAGATCGTAAGACCTCCGAACTTGTACCTGAGCCCTGCTGAGTGATTCGCGGCTCCCTGAAGATCGTAAGACCTCCGAACTTGTACCTGAGCCGCTGAGTGACTCGCGGCTTCCACAGACTCCACTGGTCCCGCCGGACCCCACGACAACCAGCCTACCCCCCAGCTCGAGGATTGTGAGCTGTGCGCCGGGTACATCCTTACCTTGAACTTTTGTGCCAAAGACTGTCCCGCTACCCCCTATCCCTTCCGAGACTCATTGAGCCCGCGCTCTCCTTGTACATATTTGCAGTGCTAACCTGTTTGATAAAGATTGGTTCCTGAGAACGCACGGTGTGTTGTTTCTGTGTCGTGTGGTGCCCGAAGTACGATCCTCGATACGAGACTTCTCCTCCTGAGGAGTCTCCCACCAGTGCCCGGCTACAATACTTGAGGGTGGGTCTCAGGGTAGTCAGGACCCCCTTTCCGGGCTCCTCTGAGGTCGCCGTCTAACATTGGTGGCAAGCGACGGGATTCGGGCCCATCACCGAGAGATCGTACTGTGAACGACGGACGCACTACCATCAAAGATGGCAGAAGGAAACACCATGATCCCCGCAGAAATCAACGCCAACAGGGTGTTCCAGGTGGAACAACTAGAAGAATACACACACAAAGAACTAAAGCAATTCTGCAAAGAACTTACAATCGCTACCACCGGTCTCAACACCAAGGAAGATTTGCAGAAAGCACTGAAAGCCTGGGTGGATACCGGGGCCTCCCGCCTGGAAAACGCGGGGGAGCGCCCCGACGAGGCCGAACCCCCCCAAGGCGAAAGCAGCAGCAATCAGGTGCGAAGCATCGTACCAGACGGGGGCCTATCCCCGGAGGAACTCGCGGACAGAGAGAGAAGCCGCAATCACGAACTCGAGTTAGCTAAACTCAAAATCGATGGCGAATTAAAGTTAGCAGAGAAAAAGCTAGCAGTAGAGCAAATGCGCGTGCAAGGCGAGCTAGAAGAGAAGAAGCTCCAACGGGAACACGAAGGAAGGAAGCTCCAACTGGAGCACGAACGCAGCTTGAAGGAAATCGAACTCAAGGCCAGAAGTGAGGAAGGGAGGCCCCCGGGAAACCGAGAGGCGACCTCCCCAGCGGAGCAGAAGGTCCACATCCCCAAGGATGTGGTCAAGGAATATTATAAAAACAATGACATTCAGCAATGGTTCAGGGCCTACGAGGTCGCCATGACCTCCCATCGGGTCCCGCAGAAGGACTGGGGGGCAGGGTTGTGGGGACGGTTTCTGAGCGAAGGAAGAGACACCCTGCTCGACCTACCCTTCTCTCTGCAGACCTCCTACAGCCACATGAAAGAGGCTCTACTCACAAGGTACGGTCTCACCCCCGAGATGTACCGTCAGCGATTCCGGGACTGCAGGAAAATCCCGGGCACCACCTGGGTAGAATATGTAAACTTTTTTAGTCGGGCCTTCGATGGGTGGGTCAAGGGCAGCAAAGTCACCACCCTTGAGGAACTCACCGACCTCCTATTGTGGGAACACCTGGCTGCGAACTGCTTTGTGGAACTACGCCAGCATCTGCTTGACAGCAAACTCACTGATCCCAGGAAGCTGGCGGTGGAAGCAGACCGCTGGACCAACACCCGGGTCACCCGGGGCATGGTAGGAGAATACCCCCGAGCCAGTCAGGGACCACCCCGCCAGAGAGGAGGGGGGAACCAGGGAGGCCAGAGAGAGTCCCAGCCTAGTCCTCCGAAGACCCAATCTCCACCTTTCCCAGCGCCCCCCCCACCAGTAACCGGACCCCCCGGGAGACGGGGACACAGGGTAACCGTCACTTGTTTCCGTTGCCAGAAGCCCGGGCACTACGCCAATGACCCAGAGTGCCCCATGGCCACCCAAAACACCCCTGCAAGACAGATAGCCAACGTAGCTCTGGGGGAGGAGGTTGAGGAAACCGGGGAGTGGGAACCCGCAGCCATGGCCCTAGTATCCCTGGGAGATAGGGAGATGGTCCCTGGTAGCCTCCTGCCCTCCAACACGAAGAAATACGGGCAACTCGTTAAGATCAATGGCCACCAAATAGAGGCCCTGCGGGACACCGGGGCCAGCATCACCGGTGTCCTCAGGCACTTAGTCCCCGAGGAGCAGATCCTCCCCAACGTCTTTTGCCCAGTCATTTCCGCCGATAATAGAGAGAGTATGTGTCAGGTAGCTCTGGTGCCGTTTGAGTGGGGTGGAGTGATAGGTAAACTGAGGGTTGCCGTAAGAACCTCCCAGCCGGTCGACTGCCTCCTAGGGAACGACCTGGAGAGTTCGCCCTGGAAGCACGTCGAACGCAAGGCCCACCTAGAGATGATGGGGCTCCCCGAGTGGGTGTGCGCCACCACCCGATCTATGTCAGCCCGACTCACCCCCCTGGGAGAAGTCGAAGACGCCCCGACCGAAGAAGTCAGAGCAGTAACCCCCGAGGGTCCTCCCGTCCCCCCATCGGAGGGGCCCGTCGCCAGCGACGAGCCTTCCCTGTCCGACACCGCCCCGGTCCCTGAGTTAGGCGATCTACCCGAGTTGGCTTAATGGCGCCACGAGGGTGGGCCCACCCGGGAGGAGTTTTGCCGGGAGCAGGCCACCTGTCCTTCCCTGGTCGGACTGCGGCGCCAGGCCAAGGGAAAAGCCGCAGGCGACCAAACTGGCACGCACCGAATTTATTGGGAGAATAGCATTTTGTATAGTGAGCAGAAGTCGGTGGAGCTGGGATCCGGACGGGTGCTGGTGGTACCCCTCCGCTTCCGAGACTTCCTCCTGGGCTTAGCCCACGACATCCCCCTTGCTGGCCACCTGGGTCAAGACAAGACCTACAGCCGTCTCGTGACCCATTTTTACTGGCCTAAGATGAGAGCAGCCGTAGAAGCCCACTGCAAGTCCTGTCCCACGTGCCAAGCTAGCGGGAAGAGTGGGGGGAAGCGCAAGGCTCCCCTCCAACCCTTCCCGGTTGTCAGTACCCCCTTTGAACGAGTCGGGATCGACATCGTGGGGCCCCTGGACCCCCCCACCTCCCAAGGTCACCGTTTCATCCTGGTCCTGGTGGATCACGCCACCCGATACCCTGAGGCGATCCCCCTACGCACCGTCACGGCCCCCGTAGTGGGCCGGGCCCTGATGGGGATCTTTTCCCGGGTAGGGTTCCCCCGCGAGGTCGTGAGCGATCGCGGAACTAATTTTATTTCGAGGTACATGACGTCCCTGTGGCAACAATGTGGAGTGTCCTACAAATTCACTACCCCGTACCATCCCCAAGGGAACGGCCTAGTAGAGAGGTTTAACCGGACTCTGAAAGGGATGATCACCGGCCTAGAAGAGCCCCTCCGGCGTAAGTGGGACGTCCTGCTCCCCTGCCTCTTGTTCGCTTACCGAGAGGTCCCCCAGAAGTCCCTAGGGTTCAGCCCATTTGAGTTGCTCTATGGACACCCCGTCCGAGGTCCCCTCAGCTTGGTTAAGGAAGGGTGGGAGGCGGCACCCCAGACCACCCCACGAGATGTGTTCCACTATGTTCTGACCCTCCGGAACCAGACCAGGAAGTTCTGAGCACTGGCCGAGGCCAACCTAGAGACAAGCCAAGAAGAGATGAAGCGCTGGTACGACCAGAATGCCACTCTGGTCGAGTTCCAGCCGGGCCAACAAGTATGGGTCATGGCTCCCGTGAAGCCAGGCGCCCTCCAGGACAGGTGGACCGGGCCCTACAAAGTGATTGAGCGGAAGAGTCCAGTCACATACTTGGTGGACGTCCAGTCGCCTCGAGATCCCCTCCGGGTCCTTCACGTGAACCGCCTCAAGCCTCACTTCGTGCGGACAGAACTAAGCCTCCTGCTGGCCACCGATGACGGGGCCGAAGATGAGTCCGATCCCCTCCCGGACCTCCTGTGTGTCAAGGAGCAGGATGGCTCCGTGGAGGGAGTGAATCTCTCCCCAGCTCTCACTGCCCAGCAACAAGAGGACTGCCGCCAGCTACTAGGACAATTTGCCGACCTCTTCTCCCTGATCCCCCGAGTCACCGACTGGTGTGTCCATGACGTGGACACCGGGGACAATCCGCCGGTGAGACACCGAGCCTACCGGGTCCCCGACCGGGTCCGGTCCTGCATTCAAGCTGAAGTCTCAAAGATGTTGACCATGGGAGTGATCGAGCCATCTGACAGTCCCTGGGCCAGCCCCGTGGTCCTGGTCCCGAAGGCAGCGGCCCCCGGTGTCGCCCCCGAGCTCCGGTTCTGTGTGGATTACCGGGGGCTCAATGACGTCACCCGAGCCGATGCCCACCCCATTCCACGAGCCGACGAGCTCATTGACCGACTCGGGGCAGCACGGTTCCTCAGCACCTTCGACCTCACCTGCGGATACTGGCAGATTGCGCTCACCGAGGGGGCCAAGGAGCGGTCTGCCTTCTCCACCCCAGATGGGCATTACCGCTTCCGCGTAATGCCCTTCGGAATGAAAAATGCCCCGGCCACCTTCCAGCGACTGGTAAATAGAGTCCTGGCCGGGCTAGAACAGTTCAGCGTGGCCTATCTGGACGACATCGCCGTTTTCAGTTCCGGATGGAGTGAGCACCTCCAGCACCTCCGGAGGGTGCTAACCGCCCTGCGCCAGGCAGGCCTGACAGTAAAAGCCAGCAAGTGCCAGATTGGGCAAGGATCAGTAGTGTACCTGGGGCACCAGGTCGGGAGTGGCCAGGTCGCCCCTCTACAACCAAAAATCGACGCCATCGTGGCCTGGGAACCCCCCACCACCCAAACGGAGGTCCGAGCCTTTCTGGGCCTCACTGGCTACTACCGCAGATTCATCAAGGGGTATGGCAGCCTTGTCGGCCCCTCACAGAACTCACATCCAAAAAACAGCCAAAAAGGTTCAGTGGACAACCGCCTGCCAGGAGGCGTTCGATGCCCTAAAGAAGGCCATGTGCACGGCCCCCGTCCTCCAGGCTCCCGACTACTCCAAGGAGTTTGTAGTCCAGACCGACGCCTCCGAGCATGGCATTGGGGCCGCCCTGTCCCAGGTGAATGACCAAGGCCTGGACCAGCCCGTCGCCTTCCTCAGTCGGCGGCTGTTGCCCAGAGAACAGCGATGGAGTACCATTGAGCGCAAAGCCTTTACCGTGGTCTGGGCACTCAAGAAACTACGCCCTTACCTGTTCGGCACACATTTCAAAGTCCAAACCGATCATCGGCCCTTGCGATGGCTTATGCAGATGCGGGGAGAAAACCCCAAGCTACTGCGGTGGTCAATCTCCCTTCAGGGGATGGATTTCACCGTGGAACACCGTCCTGGGACGGACCACGCCAACGCCGATGGCCTCTTCCGGTTCTTCCGCCTCAGCGAAGAGAACCCCCCAAGATGATGGGCAGTTCTCTCCGGCTTTCAGCTGGGGGGGACGCGTGTTGGACCCGGCCTCATAACATGGCTCTACTGGTCCCCACACCACCTAACCTGGTGCCGGCAGCCCCAATCCCCCGGCCTCACCAAGCCTTTCCACCAGAACACACGCACTCGACCCGGACATCCTCGTCCATGGCCTCTCTCCTTTCGGCCACCCCGGGCCCGCGTGCCCACTTCATGCACCAAGATGGCCGCCCGGCCCCAGCGCGACCCGGGCCTAGAGGCGCCACTCCGGCTGGAGGACATCACGCTTCCAGGGGTTGAGAGAGGGAGGAGCAGTTTCTATCGCACCTCTGAACTCCCCTGGGACGATGGGTTTCGATCGGCCCTCCGGCCTCCCTGAAGGCTGGCTCCACGCCTGCTGGGTGTCTGGGACTCCTCCCGACCCGGCCCTGAAAGGATCAAAAGACAATGGCAGGAAACCCCCGACAAGCGACCCCCAGGTGACAAGACCCCTGCCTGCACAGACTCCGGACATCAAAGAGGGGTCGACCTATAACAAGGGGTGCTCTGGGACTGTCCGGCAGATTCGACGCTGGAACAACGAGAGCCTGCTGATGCGGTCGCGGCTCCTGGAACTTAGAACCACCTGAGCCCTGCTGAGTGTCTCGCGGCTCCCTGAAGATCGTAAGACCTCCGAAGTTGTACCTGAGCCCTGCTGAGTGACTCGCGGCTCCCCGAAGATCGTAAGACCTCCGAACTTGTACCTGAGCCCTGCTGAGTGACTCGCGGCTCCCCGAAGATCGTAAGACCTCTGAACTTGTACTTGAGCCTGCTGAGTGACTCGCGGCTCCCTGAAGATCGTAAGACCTCCGAACTTGTACCTGAGCCCTGCTGAGTGACTCGCGGCTCCCTGAAGATCGTAAGACCTCCGAACTTGTACCTGAGCCGCTGAGTGACTCGCGGCTTCCACAGACTCCACTGGTCCCGCCGGACCCCACGACAACCAGCCTACCCCCCAGCTCGAGGATTGTGAGCTGTGCGCCGGGTACATCCTTACCTTGAACTTTTGTGCCAAAGACTGTCCCGCTACCCCCTATCCCTTCCGAGACTCATTGAGCCCGCGCTCTCCTTGTACATATTTGCAGTGCTAACCTGTTTGATAAAGATTGGTTCCTGAGAACACACGGTGTGTTGTTTCTGTGTCGTGTGGTGCCCGAAGTACGATCCTCGATACGAGACTTCTCCTCCTGAGGAGTCTCCCGCCAGTGCCCGGCTACGATACTTGAGGGTGGGTCTCAGGGTAGTCAGGACCCCCTTTCCGGGCTCCTCTGAGGTCGCCGTCTAACAGTAGGGCAGTCCCAGGCCTGTTATTGTGCATGTAGTGTGAGACTACAATAGGTAGGTATTCACACCTGCACACATACACCCTTGCCTGTCTTGGCACTGACTTGATGTACTGCACACAGTTCTTGGGGGACACACATGGCTGCACATGTGCATTTCAATTCTGATGCAGCTGTCTGTCACAGGGTGGTAAAGGGTTGTGCTGTGCACGTAGGAGCCATGCCTCCCGAATGAAGTCAATTGTACAGGTCACACACAGCCCAGTTGTCCAAAGGTGCCATGTTTGTAGCGTATCCTTAGCTTTCAGTTGTGTCAGTGCATGTACCATGCCATGCACTGTCATGTCAGTCTCAACAGCATGTAGTTATTTAATCCTGCGTAGACAATGTGTTTAACAGGCCAGTCCTTGACTTAACATGTTGTTTTCCACTTGTGATACAGATCTCATGTTGTACGGTTACATAGTGTAGGGGACAGAAAACTGACATAGATTTTTTTTCTCTCTCAGACAACATGACACCTGAGGAACAGCACCGGTTCCAGGTCGCCACGGACCGGTACCTCCATGTGCGAAAGGTACACAAGAGTTTCAGGTTTATGGCACTTAGGTACCGGGCCGAGAGGAGGGCAGGGACCTGGCCGTCGCTGCCAGAATGTATCACCACTGGCAGCGGCTCTACAACATCCACCTGAGGTGTTGTTGTGGGATCCCGGGATGTCAATCCCCCTGCTGCCAATCCCGCACTGGGCCAGGCCAGCATGCGCCACCACATGCACTAGCCCCGGCACCAGCACCAGCCACGCACCAGCACCAGCACCGGCACCGGCACTAGCCCCCGCACCAGCACCGGCACCAGCCCCCGCACCAGCACCAGCACTGGCACCGGCACCAGCACCAGCCCCCATGGACCCTGGAGTTGCACAGATAATGAGGATTCTCCAGGGCCACACTACCCTCCTACAGGACCTCCGCCATGAGTTCCTCTACTTGAACAGGCAGATCCCTGAGATCAGGGCTCACCTCAGACTGTCCTGAACACTGCCCCAGTTCTCACCTCCCCCCTCTTCTCCCTTCCCACACTGTCCCCCTTTTATTAGTATGTTGTGTGATGTCCTAGTTGTATGTGTTGTTTAGCATAGTTTTAGTGTAGGCTTAGTTAGGGTTAGTTTTAGACTGGTTTAACTCATTGAATGTTATAGGATTTGGGGATAGGTTTCATTTATCTTTGGGTGGGGGGGTGATGTATTTATTCTTTTTCTGTGTTTGTAAATAGTTAGTTAAGATAGTTTTAGGTAGAATTCATATTTGTACTTAGGTTAGGGCTAGAGTTAGGGACATAGATTAGTGTAGGTTATCATTTTATATATATATGTGTCTTTGTATAATAAATCTTGTTAACCATAGATTTTTGCTAGCACTTATATCATGGCTGATGCGGGGGAGTGGGTCTTGCACCATCGTGTGCAAATCATACCATCTTTGGAGTAATCATTGTATGTGTAACTATGGTCGTGACCTTTCACTCAGCAGGATGGATTGAACCCAGATACCTTAGATGTGAGCACAATGACCTTGTATGTCTGATAGATTAGCAATTATGGTTTACGGCCTACTCTGGTGACAGTTCATTGTGACCTCCAACATCTCACATGTTCCTGGCCATGGCCAATCGATCTCCATTCCATGCATGCTGTTGGTCATTTGTGGGTCCATTGTTAATGTCACATGGCACAACAGTGTCAGCGAGTCACATGAGTTATATGAGACTGAGTAATGAGTTTGGAATAGAGGTCACTCACAGGTGTATAGGAGTATTAACACTGTCCGGAATACAGACTTAACTTCGAGTTTCTTGCTTTTGTGACACACTTACTCATTACAGTAATGCCTTGGGACCTGATGATGTTGGCTTGCAGATACACAGTTGTGCTGCACACAAGTGGTGACATGCTGCATTGCTCCCTGTACCAACAGAGCCATAGCCACTCATCCCAGCTGTTACTATCGCATTGTCTCATAGTGATGACACCCTTGTAATCTTGCCACTGATCCAGAATATATGCTGAGTGCAGTTCAAATGACATCCGTGGGCACATTGCCAATATGTGTGCACTTCATGGCAGTGCTCAGAAGTAGCTTTTGCATAGGTTTTGCACAGGTAGGAGCTGAATGACGCAATGTACTTTGGAATCAGTAAGCATTGTGGACTCAACTTCAGTGTGGCTTAATTTGTAGTTCCATATATGTATGTTAGACCTGTGCCCTTGGGTCTCCTCAGCAATGTGAATCTGTTGTGAACACCTAGAGATGTGACATGCAATGTGCTACATCACAACAATCTTTGGCCAACACGTCCCGTGTTTGGCTATATGCCAGGAGATTATGCTTTGCTATCATTCTTTGCGGCACTACTTGTGTCCTGCAACAGACTTGTACATGTTGTCACAGATGCATATTGTTAGAAAGTGGCTAGGTATATACTGTTCCCAAATAGGTACGGTGTGCACAGAGTCCACAGTCACCAGAGTTTGTGCAGAGCTTAAAGTTAGATATAACCTTACTCTATGAAGTGTTAGCTTGGTCAAGCAGTAAGGCAGTATCAGAGGACAGTGTAAAGCCTTTGTTGTAAACACTCAGTCAGCAGGTGGTCTCACACACTCAATAACTGAACTCAAGGCCACAGTTTTTTTTATTTTGTAACCAACAATAGGTATCAGAAGATACTTACTCAGATTGTGAGGCTTTAGTTACATACTTTGGCAATGTGCCATTGACTTTGGTAGGTAATAGTTACAAGTTGTTGCAATAGGCAACACAATTTCAAACACAATAATACATTGAGCTCAATGTGAGTTTGAAGGGATTTGCTAATAATTACTTCTAGGATAACTGTTGTAAGGCATGGCCTGGATCCGATATTCAGTCCTGTGCAAGGTCTTGGAAACATGTGAGTATATCCGTTGTAGTTGCTGTTGTGATTTTCAGGAAATATGTTGCTATTACTAAACTTGACACTAAGAAGAAATTTTACAGAGTAACTGCCAATGATTTCCTATGGAAGAAAATAGTGTGATTGGTAAGTACGGTTGTGAGTGGTTTTCCGGGTCAGTGCTGGGCAACAAGATCCAGCACTGTGATCTCTCCTAAGAGCAGTTGAGTTGTTCCATTTCTGTTAGTTGGTTGTTTTTAAGCAAAACTTGTTACTTTTAGAATCTCAACACTTACAATGAATTTCTTATGAAACCAATCAATTTTACCCTGTGGAATACATTTGGGTTATCAGCTTTTTGGTAAGTACTCGACTGGCAGAGTTAAGGTTCTGGGCATAGACTCAAGGTTCCCCCAGGCTCAGGTTTGTACAGTTGTTACACCCTCTGTGGGACTGTGTCGGATAGGGGCAGAGTGAGTTTGGCACGATGTTATCCCATGGGAGGCACGGGGTCCTTGGTTGCTGGCTGCTGACTAGCAGGCCACACAGCCGTGGGAGCTGATCTCCTGGTCACTTGCTCAGGGCAAATGTGGGAAGTAGGTAGGAGTAGAAGTTACACTGCCAGGGCCACTCAGGCAGGTGGGTGCAGAGTGCCTTGGACCCTTTGTGCGCTCAATGGTTTGCAATGGGAAAGCTTCTGGGCAAACCAAGGCTGCAAGCTCGGGGTCACAGTTTCTTCATGTGCCCCCACCACTTTGTGAGTTAAATTGGGTATTTGGAGGGTGGGTATGTCCCCAGGAGTCGGGCATAGGGTGCCGCAGTGTGCCGGGTGCTGGGGTGACTTTTGTTCTTGGTAAATCTTACCCTCTGTTGATAGTGGCCGGGGGGGGTCCCTGGTTCAGAGGCTGCAGGCATTGTAATGAGTGTCGCGGTGAGACCTTGGTGGCCAGATTCGGGGTCACAGTTGCCGGGGGGGACGTCATCGGGGTCTTTGTCCACTCTGACACAGGCCAGGCTTGTCCAGTGCAGGGTGTGCAGGCCTTGCGGTTCCGTGATGATGTCAGGGGTTAGAAACTTGCTTTGAGCAGAGCTACTGCTCATGGGCCTCCCATATGATCAGAATCACAAGGTAGCCAGGTCCGCAGGGGTTTGTGAGGTTGCTGGCCGCAAGTGGGTCTGGGCTGTGGCAGGAACAGGTTCAAGGGTCGACAGGCCGGTAGGGTTGGGGTCAAAGCAGTTGGTGTCTTCCTCTTCTTAGCAGCTGCACGGTAGTTTCTTTCTTCTTGCTCTTCCTTGCTTTTTCGAAATCAGGCAAAGGAAGCTTCAGGGTGCCTCTAAATACAATGTTTATTTGCGTTACAGGTAGGTACAGGGCAGGGACCAATGGGTCCCTGCCCTGGGGTGGATACACACACTATCCTGCCACTCACCTGTGGGAGTGGGCCAGTAGCCTAGTCCTGATTTTGCAAGCCTTCACAGCTTCAAGATGGAGAGCGCACGGAGATGGGCTTCACCTCGCCTCCCACACCTGAGGGTTGGTGTGGGCAGACTGGAACATACCCTGTCCTTATTGTGTGTTTTCGGCCAGTCTTCCCGCAAGAGTGGGTGTCAGAACAGGGTGTTGGGGGCAGTTTTCTGGGTACAGCCCGTGGCCTGTAGAAGCTCACAGAGTCTGCATGCCTTTGAAGGTTCCCCCTGGCCATCCTGGGGGAGGAGACCTAGCACCCCGCCCAGCATGTGTATTATTGCAGGACCAGGGGAGGGGGGGCTGTACACCCTGGGGTCCAGCAACATGTCTGATGTGTGGCAACCTAGGCAGCCTCCCAACCAGACGTGGATTGTAGGTTAGTTGTCCATGGTTTGACAATTGTGAATGTTAGTGTTTAGGGAAGGAACATAGGCCCTGGGCACCTGATTGGCAGGAGTCCAGGGCACACTCAGTCAAAGTCCATTCAGCAGTTTCTCAACAAGTGGGTGAATACCATGCATGAAAGATTGTACTTTCTCACACATATGTCTTACATGTTGTGTGACCAGAATTGGGATATTGCTAGTTGTGCCATCGGATCAATGTTGTCAGTGCAATTTTGGACGTGTAATCTTGTGGGGCACCCTGTGGCCCTTCTTCACTATCTGACTCCGGTTGTCTCATCTTAGCCGTCATTGCAAGTGTAATTTATTTTGCAACACTGTGCCCCCTTCTGATGGGTTTAGTTGTATTGCTCATTTACATTTCTTAGCCTGTATTTGGACACGTGTTTTTCAAAACGCCTCCGCTCTCCCTTCCCACCACAGTTGACCCTGCTGAGACGCACAGCAACATGCACTTTTGTAACACCCACATGCCAGGCTGATTCTCCCACCTCCCCTTCCACTTGCGTACATATACGCTGGGTCTGCGCAAGGTGCAGGAACATCCTGGGTCCGCGAACGCAACTACACACGTTGCCACTACGATGCTAGCACACTCAACGCCCTCAACATAGGACGATCACACACCTGCTTACTGCCCAGAACAGAACGCACACAAGGACACATCTCCAGCCGGAACTGCATTGTCACCAGCATTGAATCTGCAAATCCACCCACTGTGTTGTAAGCAAACTACCTCAGATGCATTGTCCCCAACACCTGCCACAGATGCCAACACACAAGTGAACTCTGCGACCTACTCAACTCAACCTCCCCAGACATGGTCTCCATGACAGTGACCTGATTGTACCCCTCCTCAGAACACTACCTCGCCATAGCCATCCTGTGCAGCTATGAGATCAACCACAGGGACCGCACCAACGGAGCAGGACTATGAATTGACATCATCAACAGGAACACTCGCAGAGTCTCAATCAACCACCACAACATCCTCATCAACGCCAGACACATGCACATCCAGATCCACAACAATCCAAGAACCACCCTCAGAGTAACCCGCGTCTACATAGCCTCCAGACACCGAACACAGTTCTGCATCTCCATCACCAACTTTGTTGGTACACACGCCCTCACATCCACAGACTACATCCTTCACGTAGAGCTGAACTTCCACCTCGTGTACATTGACGGCACCGTATCCACCCCCCTGACCGCCACCCTGGCCACCCTCGGGCTCATACAATTTGTCACAACACCCACCCACCCACCACAAAATCCACACGCTTGACCACATATTATCCACAAGCTCCCACGTCTACTCCAACCACCCAGCCAACCTCCACTGGAACAACCATCAATGTAGCAAATTCGCATTCCATGAAGATACCACGCGCCACCACACCCAACAGATCCACTGGCACTGCTGAAGCACAGTCACAGAAGCACAGCTAACCAGCAACCTTGCCTGGAGCACAACCAACGACACTCACTCCAGCGCCCAGAACGTCAGACAAGGGATAGGCAACAACGCAAACCCACTCGCCCAGATTAAGACACACTCCAACAGACACACCAGCAAGTAAGCCAGCTGGTTCAATGCAGAACACCAGGCCTCAATGCCGCCCTGCCATGAGCTAGTGAAGAAAGACACCATCAACTCCACAGATACGCAATTGGGCCTCCTTTAAAGACCGCATTGCCAACAACGCACACACCAGCTAAGCGCTCTTCAACCTAGTGAAAGAACTCTCCAAAACCAGCTCCAACAACAACACCATCCCACCTTTGCAAGACCTGTGCAACTCCTTAGTTACTTTTGTCCATCGCAAGGGTGCAGCCATCCACGACAACTACGACGCCACGACTGCCATGACTAGCACTGAGACCTCCATCACCACGGATCCCATACACGCCAAGCCCTTGCTCTCCTGGACCAACGTAAACAACACAAACACAATGCACATCTGGTACTACATCCACTACGGATCAACGTCAGGCACATGCCCACACCACATCTGCTCCAAAGCCAGCCCCACCATTGCACCCCATTTCCAGATGAGCATCAACATCTCCCTCGTAAATTCAACATTGACGTAGAGCTGGAAGCATGCCGATATCAACCCCTTACTCCACAAACAAAAGACTGACCCCAAGGACTGCCTTTTGCTTATGTCCCATCTCCCTGCTACCATTCATGTGAGGTTTCATTGCGAAGACCATCAATAGACAACTGACCCACTAACTCTATGGGAACAGCATCCAGGATCCATCCCATTTGCGCTTCAGCGGCAACTCCTGCAGCAAACTGGACATATCTCCGCCACAGTCCATAGTAATCTTCTGCGGATTACCCCAGGGCTCATCCCTCACACAACATTGTTCTACATGTACATGTCACCACTTGCACACGTTACCCAACTGCCCAACCTCAACATCATCTCCTACGAGAACATCAGCCAGCTGATCTTCTCCCTCACCATGGCCAACCTCACTTACACAACCATACACCATGTAGGACTTTAAGACGTTGCTGAGTGGACGAAGGACTGCCAACAGGAGAGGAACATCAGACAAGATAGAAATGCTCATCCTCAAATCCACCCCCTACGCATGAGACACCTCCTGGTGTGCGGCTGGCCTGGGAACAAATCCAGCAACAACCACCCAAGCATGCACCATGGGGTTCAACATCAACTTTACTCTCTCCATGCCAAAGCCGGAAAATGCCATCTCGTCCTCCTGCTTCATCACCCTCCAGATGCTTGTCAAGTTCAACAGGTGGATTACCACCACGACATGGAGTGCAGTCACACAGGCACTCTGCATCAGCAAGTTGGAATATGGTAACATCCTCTATGCAGGAGCCTCGACCAAATTCTAATAACTATTTAGACGCATTAAACGCCTCTGCACACCTGGTCCTCAAAGTCCCTCGCCGACAGCACATCACACCCCACCTGTGAGACCTGCACTGGCTCACCGGCAACAAGTCTCTCACCTCCACGCACAAGACGCACGCACACAGGCCACTCCACAACACCAGACATGCATACCTCAACAGGCGACTCAGCTTCTGCACCCCAATCCAGCAGGTCCGCAACGCTGACATTGCAATTGCCACAGTCCCCCGCATCTGGGCAGCTAATTCCTGCATGAGATCATTATGCCACCTCAACGCCAAAAACTGGAACACTCTCCCCACCCTCCTGCAGCAGGCACAGCACATGCTGACATAAATGTGACTCCTCAAGAACGGGTTTTCCAAGCAGTGGCAGACTCCCACCCACCCCCGCTCCTTGAGACACTCAGGGGTTAGTGGTGCACTTTAAAGATGTTGTCATAGGAAAATTATCTAGATTGCTTTTGCACATACACGGCCATCTCACTGCCTATCCGTGTCAGGTGACACATGTACATTGATTGAATTAGCCTTGCTGGACCTTCTTGTGAATTCACAGCCCCTTACTTATTACCTAAGTTAAATACTTGATTGTTCATGGACGCACGCACCTGTGTGATTAAAGTGCATTTATTTACAAAAAAAAGAGGTTGTGCATTGACCAGAACTTGACCATAGGACATGGGATTGGCAGTCCATTGCGAGCGACAGAGCCAGGGGAGGAGGCGGATTTAGCAGTGCCAGTGCCATTGTCAATGACCAAGAGGAGATTTGCTGTGGGTCAATGTGTGGTTCCACACTGGGTGTTGATGGACGTCGGCAGACAGTGGGAGAGGAAGGGCAGTGAAATGTTGTTGTGTACAAACCGTCAGGCCTTTGTACATCACTGCTAGCTGAAGTTGCGCATCACCATGGTGGCAGTTTCATCCTCAGATTCATCCGATGATGTGTCGTGTGTCTCACATGTGGGCGGTGGTATGGTGGGAGCAGCACTGTGAGGCACAGACACATCAGGGTGCGGAGCTGAGGATGTGGATGCGCAAGCAGCAGATGTCACAAGACCGTGAGGAGGTAAAGCTGTCATGTGGAGAAGCATGGCCTGCCATATCTGTTCCAGATTGTGCTGGTGTTGAGCTGTGGCAGCATCTGTTGGAGCTCCCTCCGCTCCATGGACTCCATTACCCCTGCCAGTCGGGATAATGCAGCAGAGACACTGCTGGAGCTATCCTGCCGGGACAGCGTGTCCACTCTCCAGATCAGGACCCCAGCAATGTCATCCAGGGAGCGTTGGATGTGATTGAGGGAGGTGTGGATGTCTGGCAGCCTCGCAAAGTTGTTTTCAAAGTGATTCAGACACCCCCTGAGCTCCTCAAAGTTGGCTGCCAGGCTCTCCAAGCCCGCCCGCACAAAGTCCTGTGTCTCCCGTTGGACCTCCAGCACCATGGTTTGAAAGGCTGCATAGGTGTTGGCTGGGTCCTGGGAGGCAGCTGTGGTTGGAGGTGCTTGCTGCTGGGTGGTTTGTGCAGGGGGTGGGCTGGGCACAATGCTGGTGGGTATCCCTGCTACTGGAGTAGGTGTTGCGAAGGAATCAAGGAGACGCTCAAACTCGTCCATATTGATAGTTGGTGTTTGGGACGAGTCATCGTGGTGGAGTGGGTCGTCCCGCTCTCCAGGAGGTGTTGTCGCTCCCTCTGAAATGTTCATGGGAGATACAGTTTAACAGTGGTATCCATGTATGGGCATGCATTATTTGACTTAACAATCAGACTGAGGGAGACTGTACATGATAGATATTTTGTACAATATGCATGCTAGTTGCTGGATGGTGATTATTCCAGAGACATCACCGATGTGTGTGTGTACTTGTACGTTGTAATATCACAAGTTCCCTAGGTCAGAAATGTGTCTAGACAGTGTCCACACACAAATGCTCCCTGTTGTTTCTTGGTTTGTGTTATGTGACTGATGCAGTCCGCAACACCTATTAGGCAATGTTGATGTACTCCGATTAGAATGTGTGTACACTGCATTGTGTGATGGTGACACCTGCTGCCTTTGTTTAGCTGCCCCTTGTCCCTTTCATGAAATGGGCCTTTGACTTCTGTGTATGGACAATGCAGACATGTGTAAATCTGTGTGGATGGTGTATCCTTGTCAGAGTAGTGACACTTGTGCATAGTAGGTCATCAAGGGGCATATTATCAAGCCAGCTTTAGCGCCAGAAAACTGCCGCTAAAACGGCAATAATGTGCTCGATAATATGTTCTATGGAATTCCAAATGAAGCACATGTTAGATGTCCTTCACATCTAACATGTGCTTCAATTGGAATTCCATAGAGCATATTATCAAGCCCATTATCGCAGTTTTAGCTGCAGTTTTCTGGCACTAAAGTGGCGATAAATTTATCGCCTGGCTTGATAATATGCCCCCAAGTGTCTTGGTCACATCAGGGGTTGTGTAACTTGTGTGTACATATGTTTGTGCCAGGGTGTGACATGCTCCCTTGAGGATGAGTTCTACACTCCCCAACATCAGTGAGGTCTCCTGCACCATGTGAATCTGTTTGTCCTGCAGGCATGCTATCCATCATGCCCTATCACATGCCTTATCAGTGTGGCTGAAGGAGTTGCAGCTTTGCAGGGGCTTGCACATGTGCATGTGTTTAGTGTGCTATTGGTGATGTGTGATGAGTGCCCACTTTTGGCACATTGGCAATGGGAGCCTACTTGGGGGCATGTTACCATGGATGTCCATGGTGTTATCTGTGCTTTAGCAGCAGGAGACTTCCGCTACGAGCGGCAAAGATGTCCTTGGAAATGTGCCACATAGAATTCCAGGAGAAGCACATGTTCTGGTGTGAACATGGGATTTGATTAGAATTCTCTGCTGCATTTTATCAGGCACATTATCACCCCTTTGGTGTCTGTTTCATGCCGCTGAAGTGGTGATATTTTTAAGAGCGTCCTTGATTATATATGCCGTGTTGTTCCTACAAAGCTGCAAGCTGGGCTGCCAACATTAGCCTGCCTTACTCTAAAAATAGGTAACCCTCAAATGGAGTCGGACGTCATTGTGTAAACCTATCTTCACATTGTATTATTGTGCAGTGATCAGAGTATTGGCCTGAATGTCCATCATTGCCATATAAATTCCAGGACGTGAGTTTCTCATCGCAAACACGATGATATATCCCCCGCGCATTTAAGGGCACATGGCTGGACACACTCCCCAATACGGTATCAGCATCAGGCCAGTAGCAGCCTCTTAGCGTGAAGAAACCCATTGAAAGCTATGAAACATGCCGCATACACATTACAGTAAGCATATTGACATTAGCGGGTCCTTAGCGTGCAGATTCTGGTCGTATGTATGCTGCATGATTACATTAGCTGCCCCTTAGCGTGCAGATTTTTATCGCTTTTCATTAAACTGTATGCATACATATTACAGTAAGCATATTGGCATTAGCGGGCCCTTAGCGTGCAGATTTTGATCGCATGGATGCTGCAGGATTACATTAGCTGCCCCTTAGCGTGCAGATTATGATCGCTTCTAATTAAACTGTATACATACACATTACAGTAAGCATATCGACATTAGCGGGCCCTTAGCGTGCAGATTTTGATTGCATGGATGCTGCAGGATTACATCAGCGGCCCCTTAGCATTCAGATTATGATGCTGGCACTGGAGGCGGACCTGCTCGATTACACCGGTGTCCTGTCTGGCATCCAGGGTGGTAAGTACCAATTCCCTTGTTGTCCACAACTAATGTTACGTACATATATGAGTGACGTGTGTGAGAAGAAGATAAGGGGGCATATGTATCAAAAACCGTATTTGCGATTCGCAAATAGCGATTTTTAGAGAATCGCTATTTGAGAATTGCAAAACGGGATGTATGTAAAAATTCGCACATATTTATCAAATTCTGAATATTTCTTAATTGCAATTAGCAAATTGCGAAATCGCAATTAAGGAATACTTTCCCATTCATTCCTAAGGGCCAGGAGGCCCGTAGGAATGAATGGGAAGTCATTCTCAAATTGCGATTCCCAATTTGCTAATCGCAAAATCTGAATAATTTCAAAGGTGCAAGGGTGTCATGATGACACCCTGATGCACCCCTGAAATGAGCATGTGTGCGCATATGGCGCACATACATGCCATAAGGGCATGAATGTGCGCCACATGGCACCTAGAAAAATGGCAAAAAGTGCTTTTTTATAAGATTTTGCAACATACCACCAACTTGACATTGCTGGTAATTTGCAATGTTTTAAGGAGAATTCGCACAACTTGAGTGCTTGTTACATAGCATTTAAGGAATCACAATTTGCAATTCCTTACATGCTTACGCCAAATTAAGGAAACGCAAAAATAGTGATTCCTTATTAGTGCGATGCGAAAAAGGCTCATACATCCAGTTTTGAGATTTTGTATACGCAAACGCTGTTTTCTTGCGAATCACAGAGTTTGCGAATACAAAATCGCTTGATACATATGCCCCAAGATGTTTTAATGCTGTCCCAAGACCGTGATACTGTAACAACGTGGTTAATGCAATGCGACTGCGATAAATACTTGCACATGATGGCCTTGACCTTGGATTTGCATGACACACTCTCCCCACTACAGTGTGTGCAACAGTACGGAAGGTGTTGGAATAGTCTATCAAAATACACATTATTGATGTGCGCCATGAATGGAGATCCCCGGTGTCAAACATCCCAAAACACACATGCCTAATGTGAGCGAATACTCAGCAGGAAGGGCTGCAGGGGCATGGCGGTGTTTGCATGTTGAAGTATATCAAATGGTGTGTCTGTCGAAGAGCAATGAGTTAGTGCTTGGAGATGGGGAGCAACGTTGCCTGTCAGAGGTGTAGCGGAAGTGTGCCACTGGCCATATCTGCAAGGTAGGAAAAGGAGCAGACTCACAATCAGGTCCCTCTGGGGCGGGGAACATGGCATAGGCCAGCTGGTTGGATCGTCGGGTCCTTTGATGTGCCATGGAAATAGAGTTGGATGTTAAGGTATGTTTGGCCAGTGTTGTGGATGGCTGTGTGATCCTGGGTGCACATCTTGAATGTGACTCGAGCTTTGATGTGGAGACAGTGGAGTGTGTGCAGGTGGTGGGAGGTGTGGCAGGGTCCTGGCAGTGTGATGATCAGTCCTGTGGTTGCATTTGAGATGTCCTGCAGCTTGCGGTTGTGGTTCATGTTAAATATGTCATGGACTGTGTTGCCATAGTATGGTGAGCTATTGCACAGGGCATGAGTGAGTGTCTATGTGTGTCTGAGTAGGAGTCATTTGAGTGTCTGACATAGGAGGCAGAGTGTGTGGAAGCACGATGATAAGACCGGATAGATCTTGCAATTATCTTGGACATCGGAGTCCATGATGGATTACATGTCGCGTGCTTGGGCCGGGTTGGGGTGTGGGTTCCCCATGCCATGTGAGGAGCCTCTGTAATTACATGCGTGGATGTTTTGGTGCATGATGGGTACATTTTGTTTGTTTTTGCTCACTTGTATGCAGCTCTTTTACATTCATCTAGGAAGCTCTGCCATGGATTTGCAATACTTTTCTTTGCTCTAGTTGTGTGGGCTGGATGTGTCGAGGAGGAGTTGGCAGTCGTATGCCTATGATACAATGTTGAGTCCATAGCTAATCACGATTGTGGCGTGCGGAGACATGTAGATGTGAAAGATTGTAGGTCTGAATGAGGATCTCTGGGGAACTCCACGGCTGGTTGTTGGAGGCTTCAAGACAACAGAGGGGTGTCTGACCCACACATATGTTCGTTGAGGAAGGAGCGGATCCAGTTGAGGGCCTTGTCTTGGATCCCTTTCTTATGGAGTCTGCATATTGGTGGCCTTTGTGAGACAGTGCTGAAAGCCGCTGCGATTGGTCAAGGATGATGAGTAAAATGGTTTATTTGCGCTCCGTGTGGATGAGGTGCCTTGATATTGGGTGAAACAACTCTGATGTGCAGCTCGACCAGCGGTGATGTTTTGGCTGTGCAGCCTCCGCTTCCACATGTTTGTGTGTGGATGCCATTCAAAGTAGGCCCAGTCATGTTGCCAACATGAAGTCAACACCACAGGGATTTAGCATTGTTTGTCACTGTAACAATTCACATAGTGAATATGCCATATTTGCTGCGGTTTGATAACAACCTATATTTGCGTTTGTCCTCTCTCTCAGATAGATGCCAACCGATCACCCAGGGGGACATTGACCGTTTCCGGGACCCACACGCCATAATGAGTAGTGACAAGAAATATTGGCATGTTGCGTGGTCATGAGTGTCTGTGCCAAATGCAGCACGTTGTTGATTAGCAGTATGGGTGTGTATCGCATGTCAATTGCCTATGATGTGCAGAGGTATTCAGCCTTTCCGTACTGTGTCTAATATGGTATTGTAAAGGAGTACAATGCATCTCATTCAGAGTTGTGAGTTTGTCCATCAACAGTCATTGATACACGTGTCAATGCATATGCCTATTTCCAAGCTAATGATGCTGCCAACTAGGCATTTACACTGCAGTTGTGATGGCAATAGGCCACTAGCATTTACTCCCATGTTCATTTGCACAGCCTAAGCAAGATGGCACACTTACATGCGGTAGACAACGTCCAAGGGGCGTGCAGTGGGTGTAGCATTGTGCACAATGAGGCAGTGCTATTATGTCCGTACAAGATCATGCATCTTGTCACAGTGATACCTAAGGTATGCTGCATAGCACAGAAGCAGAAGTGGCAGGGTGTAGCTCAGATCCAATATTGTCAATGGTGTGTTACACAAACACATTCCATAGATGTGTATGTCAATGGAGAATTGATATTTGTGCAGTGCAATGGTGTTGACAGGCTATGTCCGTGTGGACATACCAGGCTGGAATCAGGATCATGTGTACCAACTCATCTGACACAATTGGTGACATCTATATGAAAAAAAGAGAGGGGGGACCAGGAGCTTGTTATGGTCCAGTGTCTGTGCTCCATGTATCGTCTATGTCAAGGAGACACTGTTCCAAAGAAGTAGAGGAAAGGAAACCGAGAAAAGAAGGTCCTAGGCTATATGAGACCCAAGGGTTGGGAGGGGAAGCAGAGCTTTTCTCTTGTTGCCCTCACACACCCCAGGAGGTGTCATGCTTCATCATCGGGCGTTTTGCTCCTCTTTGGGCCGGCGCTGCAATGCCCTACGGGTCCCCGAAGGGTCACTTTAGCAGAGATCTTTTTAGAGAAAACGCCGTCTGGTGCATGCGGGTGTGTGATTTGGATCCTAAAACTAATAGTGGTGCAGGAGTGTGTGTAACGTGATATATTAAAATTGTCTAAGGGTTGCTCAAACGGTATTATTTAATAGAAAAGAGGGAATGGCACCCTTGACAGGCTAAAAAACCCGTAGGTTGGGTGTTACCTTAGTGTGCTTAATGTCCCAATAGGTAACTACAGTCTGGTCAATGTGGTCGACATGTTTCGCGCCCCTGCGGTCCAACCGGATCCGTGGTGCTTCCTCAGGACCAACTACAAAGTGAAGTGTGCATGAATGTGATCTGGGGAGTAATACCCACAGTGTAAGGTCAAAATGGCCCGCTCTCTGTTCTGTCAGATTTTAAGGTCGCTCCTGGATATATGCCTAGGTAAACATAAAAACTGAAGGAAAAGACAAAAGGACGATATGTCAAGTTTTTTTTGGGGTGCAAGGAAAGGTAACCTTGCCCCAAATCTGTTCATAAACTAAACACAAATAGATAAAAACTGAGTACGAGACAGCGGTGTGCAAGAAACATAAATTCCCCCCAAGAGAGGATGGGATGTGGGGTCTCAACGACAAGCAAACAGGGCAACCATCCACAGGATATAAGCATCCTGGTGTGGGTGGCCTCCCTCCGCCAATCGGAGTCACCCACTGATCCCAAGGTTCCTCTACTTCTTTGGAACAGTGTCTCCTTTCTTGATTGACAATTGGTGACATCACTTAACACACATTTCATAGCCATGCATTAGCTCAGCATCATTTTATGTCACAGAGATTATCTAATCAGGACTGCGGCAACAAGATCTGTGTGTACACATTAGCCATAATAATTACACAATCCTCATGACCCCAGGGTGCCATTACAATGTGTAATCCATTGTAACAGTTTGCGTAGTTGAAGCATGGGTGCTCATCTCAAGTATGGAGTGCGATTGGGGGTTACAACACATGCATGACTGGCAGTTGTGGGTCAATGATGTATCCCCCTCGCAGTGGATGTCTATCACCAATTGCATTGTAATGGTGGAGTGAGCAAGTGCCTAAGTCCGCATTCATACCCTAAACATTTTTCCATGTGTGCGGCATGATGCAGCATGATTACAAGTGTGAGTAGGTGTTGGACCCGGCCTCATAACATGGCTCTACTGGTCCCCACACCACCTAACCTGGTGCCGGCAGCCCCAATCCCCCGGCCTCACCAAGCCTTTCCACCAGAACACACGCACTCGACCCGGACATCCTCGTCCATGGCCTCTCTCCTTTCGGCCACCCCGGGCCCGCGTGCCCACTTCATGCACCAAGATGGCCGCCCGGCCCCAGCGCGACCCGGGCCTAGAGGTGCCACTCCGGCTGGAGGACATCACGCTTCCAGGGGTTGAGAGAGGGAGGAGCAGTTTCTATCGCACCTCTGAACTCCCCTGGGACAATGGCAGGAAACCCCCGACAAGCGACCCCCAGGTGACAAGACCCCTGCCTGCACAGACTCCGGACATCAAAGAGGGGTCGACCTATAACAAGGGGTGCTCTGGGACTGTCCGGCAGATTCGACGCTGGAACAACGAGAGCCTGCTGACGCGGTCGTGGCTCCTGGAACTTAGAACCACCTGAGCCCTGCTGAGTGACTCGCGGCTCCCTGAAGATCGTAAGACCTCCGAACTTGTACCTGAGCCCTGCTGAGTGACTCGCGGCTCCCCGAAGATCGTAAGACCTCCGAACTTGTACCTGAGCCCTGCTGAGTGACTCGCGGCTCCCCGAAGATCGTAAGACCTCCGAACTTGTACTTGAGCCTGCTGAGTGACTCGCGGCTCCCTGAAGATCGTAAGACCTCCGAACTTGTACCTGAGCCCTGCTGAGTGATTCGCGTCTCCCTGAAGATCGTAAGACCTCCGAACTTGTACCTGAGCCGCTGAGTGACTCGCGGCTTCCACAGACTCCACTGGTCCCGCCGGACCCCACGACAACCAGCCTACCCCCCAGCTCGAGGATTGTGAGCTGTGCGCCGGGTACATCCTTACCTTGAACTTTTGTGCCAAAGACTGTCCCGCTACCCCCTATCCCTTCCGAGACTCATTGAGCCCGCGCTCTCCTTGTACATATTTGCAGTGCTAACCTGTTTGATAAAGATTGGTTCCTGAGAACGCACGGTGTGTTGTTTCTGTGTCGTGTGGTGCCCGAAGTACGATCCTCGATACGAGACTTCTCCTCCTGAGGAGTCTCCCACCAGTGCCCGGCTACAATACTTGAGGGTGGGTCTCAGGGTAGTCAGGACCCCCTTTCCGGGCTCCTCTGAGGTCGCCGTCTAACATTGGTGGCAAGCGACGGGATTCGGGCCCATCACCGAGAGATCGTACTGTGAACGACGGACGCACTACCATCAAAGATGGCAGAAGGAAACACCATGATCCCCGCAGAAATCAACGCCAACAGGGTGTTCCAGGTGGAACAACTAGAAGAATACACACACAAAGAACTAAAGCAATTCTGCAAAGAACTTAGAATCGCTACCACCGGTCTCAACACCAAGGAAGATTTGCAGAAAGCACTGAAAGCCTGGGTGGATACCGGGGCCTCCCGCCTGGAAAACGCGGGGGAGCGCCCCGACGAGGCCGAACCCCCCCAAGGCGAAAGCAGCAGCAATCAGGTGCGAAGCATCGTACCAGACGGGGGCCTATCCCCGGAGGAACTCGCGGACAGAGAGAGAAGCCGCAATCACGAACTCGAGTTAGCTAAACTCAAAATCGAAGGCGAATTAAAGTTAGCAGAGAAAAAGCTAGCAGTAGAGCAAATGCGCGTGCAAGGCGAGCTAGAAGAGAAGAAGCTCCAACGGGAACACGAAGGAAGGAAGCTCCAACTGGAGCACGAACGCAGCTTGAAGGAAATCGAACTCAAGGCCAGAAGTGAGGAAGGGAGGCCCCCGGGAAACCGAGAGGCGACCTCCCCAGCGGAGCAGAAGGTCCACATCCCAAGGATGTGGTCAAGGAATATTATAAAAACAATGACATTCAGCAATGGTTCAGGGCCTACGAGGTCGCCATGACCTCCCATCGGGTCCCGCAGAAGGACTGGGGGGCAGGGTTGTGGGGACGGTTTCTGAGCGAAGGAAGAGACACCCTGCTCGACCTACCCTTCTCTCTGCAGACCTCCTACAGCCACATGAAAGAGGCTCTACTCACAAGGTACGGTCTCACCCCCGAGATGTACCGTCAGCGATTCCGGGACTGCAGGAAAATCCCGGGCACCACCTGGGTAGAATATGTAAACTTTTTTAGTCGGGCCTTCGATGGGTGGGTCAAGGGCAGCAAAGTCACCACCCTTGAGGAACTCACCGACCTCCTATTGTGGGAACACCTGGCTGCGAACTGCTTTGTGGAACTACACCAGCATCTGCTTGACAGCAAACTCACCGATCCCAGGAAGCTGGCGGTGGAAGCAGACCGCTGGACCAACACCCGGGTCACCCGGGGCATGGTAGGAGAATACCCCCGAGCCAGTCAGGGACCACCCCGCCAGAGAGGAGGGGGGAACCAGGGAGGCCAGAGAGAGTCCCAGCCTAGTCCTCCGAAGACCCAATCTCCACCTTTCCCAGCGCCCCCCCCACCAGTAACCGGACCCCCCGGGAGACGGGGACACAGGGTAACCGTCACTTGTTTCCGTTGCCAGAAGCCCGGGCACTACGCCAATGACCCAGAGTGCCCCATGGCCACCCAAAACACCCCTGCAAGACAGATAGCCAACGTAGCTCTGGGGGAGGAGGTTGAGGAAACCGGGGAGTGGGAACCCGCAGCCATGGCCCTAGTATCCCTGGGAGATAGGGAGATGGTCCCTGGTAGCCTCCTGCCCTCCAACACGAAGAAATACGGGCAACTCGTTAAGATCAATGACCACCAAATAGAGGCCCTGCGGGACACCGGGGCCAGCATCACCGGTGTCCTCAGGCACTTAGTCCCCGAGGAGCAGATCCTCCCCAACGTCTTTTGCCCAGTCATTTCCGCCGATAATAGAGAGAGTATGTGTCAGGTAGCTCTGGTGCCGTTTGAGTGGGGTGGAGTGATAGGTAAACTGAGGGTTGCCGTAAGAACCTCCCAGCCGGTCGACTGCCTCCTAGGGAACGACCTGGAGAGTTCTCCCTGGAAGCACGTCGAACGCAAGGCCCACCTAGAGATGATGGGGCTCCCCGAGTGGGTGTGCGCCACCACCCGATCTATGTCAGCCCGACTCACCCCCCTGGGAGAAGTCGAAGACGCCCCGACCGAAGAAGTCAGAGCAGTAACCCCCGAGGGTCCTCCCGTCCCCCCATCGGAGGGGCCCGTCGCCAGCGACGAGCCTTCCCTGTCCGACACCGCCCCGGTCCCTGAGTTAGGCGATCTACCCGAGTTGGCTTAATGGCGCCACGAGGCCACCTGTCCTTCCCTGGTCGGACTGCGGCGCCAGGCCAAGGGAAAAGCCGCAGGCGACCAAACTGGCACGCACCAAATTTATTGGGAGAATAGCATTTTGTATAGTGAACAGAAGTCGGTGGAGCTGGGATCCGGACGGGTGCTGGTGGTACCCCTCCGCTTCCGAGACTTCCTCCTGGGCTTAGCCCACGACATCCCCCTTGCTGGCCACCTGGGTCAAGACAAGACCTACAGCCGTCTCGTGACCCATTTTTACTGGCCTAAGATGAGAGCAGCCGTAGAAGCCCACTGCAAGTCCTGTCCCACGTGCCAAGCTAGCGGGAAGAGTGGGGGGAAGCGCAAGGCTCCCCTCCAACCCTTCCCGGTTGTCAGTACCCCCTTTGAACGAGTCGGGATCGACATCGAGGGGCCCCTGGACCCCCCCACCTCCCAAGGTCACCGTTTCATCCAGGTCCTGGTGGATCACGCCACCCGATACCCTGAGGCGATCCCCCTACGCACCGTCACGGCCCCCGTAGTGGGCCGGGCCCTGATGGGGATCTTTTCCCGGGTAGGGTTCCCCCGCGAGGTAGTGAGCGATCGCGGAACTAATTTTATTTCGAGGTACATGACGTCCCTGTGGCAACAATGTGGAGTGTCCTACAAATTCACTACCCCGTACCATCCCCAAGGGAACGGCCTAGTAGAGAGGTTTAACCAGACTCTGAAAGGGATGATCACCGGCCTAGAAGAGCCCCTCCGGCGTAAGTGGGACGTCCTGCTCCCCTGCCTCTTGTTCGCTTACCGAGAGGTCCCCCAGAAGTCCCTAGGGTTCAGCCCATTTGAGTTGCTCTATGGACACCCCGTCCGAGGTCCCCTCAGCTTGGTTAAGGAAGGGTGGGAGGCGGCACCCCAGACCACCCCACGAGATGTGTTCCACTATGTTCTGACCCTCCGGAACCAGACCAGGAAGTTCTGAGCACTGGCCGAGGCCAACCTAGAGACAAGCCAAGAAGAGATGAAGCGCTGGTACGACCAGAATGCCACTCTGGTCGAGTTCCAGCCGGGCCAACAAGTATGGGTGATGGCTCCCGTGAAGCCAGGCGCCCTCCAGGACAGGTGGACCGGGCCCTACAAAGTGATTGAGCGGAAGAGTCCAGTCACATACTTGGTGGACGTCCAGTCGCCTCGAGATCCCCTCCGGGTCCTTCACGTGAACCGCCTCAAGCCTCACTTCGTGCGGACAGAACTAAGCCTCCTGCTGGCCACCGATGACGGGGCCGAAGATGAGTCCGATCCCCTCCCGGACCTCCTGTGTGTCAAGGAGCAGGATGGCTCCGTGGAGGGAGTGAATCTCTCCCCAGCTCTCACTGCCCAGCAACAAGAGGACTGCCGCCAGCTACTAGGACAATTTGCCGACCTCTTCTCCCTGATCCCCCGAGTCACCGACTGGTGTGTCCATGACGTGGACACCGGGGACAACCCGCCGGTGAGACACCGAGCCTACCGGGTCCCCGACCGGGTCCGGTCCTGCATTCAAGCTGAAGTCTCAAAGATGTTGACCATGGGAGTGATCGAGCCATCTGACAGTCCCTGGGCCAGCCCCGTGGTCCTGGTCCCGAAGGCAGCGGCCCCCGGTGTCGCCCCCGAGCTCCGGTTCTGTGTGGACTACCGGGGGCTCAATGACGTCACCCGAGCCGATGCCCACCCCATTCCACGAGCCGACGAGCTCATTGACCGACTCGGGGCAGCACGGTTCCTCAGCACCTTCGACCTCACCTGCGGATACTGGCAGATTGCGCTCACCGAGGGGACCAAGGAGCGGTCTGCCTTCTCCACCCCAGATGGGCATTACCGCTTCCGCGTAATGCCCTTCGGAATGAAAAATGCCCCGGCCACCTTCCAGCGACTGGTAAATAGAGTCCTGGCCGGGCTAGAACAGTTCAGCGCGGCCTATCTGGACGACATCACCGTTTTCAGTTCCGGATGGAGTGAGCACCTCCAGCACCTCCGGAGGGTGCTAACCGCCCTGCGCCAGGCAGGCCTGACAGTAAAAGCCAGCAAGTGCCAGATTGGGCAAGGATCAGTAGTGTACCTGGGGCACCAGGTCGGGAGTGGCCAGGTCGCCCCTCTACAACCAAAAATCGACGCCATCGTGGCCTGGGAACCCCCACCACCCAAACGGAGGTCCGAGCCTTTCTGGGCCTCACTGGCTACTACCGCAGATTCATCAAGGGGTATGGCAGCCTTGTCGGCCCCTCACAGAACTCACATCCAAAAAACAGCCAAAAAGGTTCAGTGGACAACCGCCTGCCAGGAGGCGTTCGATGCCCTAAAGAAGGCCATGTGCACGGCCCCCGTCCTCCAGGCTCCCGACTACTCCAAGGAGTTTGTAGTCCAGACCGACGCCTCCGAGCATGGCATTGGGGCCGCCCTGTCCCAGGTGAATGACCAAGGCCTGGACCAGCCCGTCGCCTTCCTCAGTCGGCGGCTGTTGCCCAGAGAACAGCGATGGAGTACCATTGAGCGCGAAGCCTTTACCGTGGTCTGGGCACTCAAGAAACTACGCCCTTACCTGTTCGGCACACATTTCAAAGTCCAAACCGATCATCGGCCCTTGCGATGGCTTATGCAGATGCGGGGAGAAAACCCCAAGCTACTGCGGTGGTCAATCTCCCTTCAGGGGATGGATTTCACCGTGGAACACCGTCCTGGGACGGACCACGCCAACGCCGATGGCCTCTTCCGGTTCTTCCGCCTCAGCGAAGAGAACCCCCCAAGATGATGGGCAGTTCTCTCCGGCTTTCAGCTGGGGGGGACGCGTGTTGGACCCGGCCTCATAACATGGCTCTACTGGTCCCCACACCACCTAACCTGGTGCCGGCAGCCCCAATCCCCCGGCCTCACCAAGCCTTTCCACCAGAACACACGCACTCGACCCGGACATCCTCGTCCATGGCCTCTCTCCTTTCGGCCACCCCGGGCCCGCGTGCCCACTTCATGCACCAAGATGGCCGCCCGGCCCCAGCGCGACCCGGGCCTAGAGGCGCCACTCCGGCTGGAGGACATCACGCTTCCAGGGGTTGAGAGAGGGAGGAGCAGTTTCTATCGCACCTCTGAACTCCCCTGGGACGATGGGTTTCGATCGGCCCTCCGGCCTCCCTGAAGGCTGGCTCCACGCCTGCTGGGTGTCTGGGACTCCTCCCGACCCGGCCCTGAAAGGATCAAAAGACAATGGCAGGAAACCCCCGACAAGCGACCCCCAGGTGACAAGACCCCTGCCTGCACAGACTCCGGACATCAAAGAGGGGTCGACCTATAACAAGGGGTGCTCTGGGACTGTCCGGCAGATTCGACGCTGGAACAACGAGAGCCTGCTGATGCGGTCGCGGCTCCTGGAACTTAGAACCACCTGAGCCCTGCTGAGTGACTCGCGGCTCCCTGAAGATCGTAAGACCTCCGAACTTGTACCTGAGCCCTGCTGAGTGACTCGCGGCTCCCCGAAGATCGTAAGACCTCCGAACTTGTACCTGAGCCCTGCTGAGTGACTCGCGGCTCCCCGAAGATCGTAAGACCTCCGAACTTGTACTTGAGCCTGCTGAGTGACTCGCGGCTCCCTGAAGATCGTAAGACCTCCGAACTTGTACCTGAGCCCTGCTGAGTGACTCGCGGCTCCCTGAAGATCGTAAGACCTCCGAACTTGTACCTGAGCCGCTGAGTGACTCGCGGCTTCCACAGACTCCACTGGTCCCGCCGGACCCCACGACAACCAGCCTACCCCCCAGCTCGAGGATTGTGAGCTGTGCGCCGGGTACATCCTTACCTTGAACTTTTGTGCCAAAGACTGTCCCGCTACCCCCTATCCCTTCCGAGACTCATTGAGCCCGCGCTCTCCTTGTACATATTTGCAGTGCTAACCTGTTTGATAAAGATTGGTTCCTGAGAACACACGGTGTGTTGTTTCTGTGTCGTGTGGTGCCCGAAGTACGATCCTCGATACGAGACTTCTCCTCCTGAGGAGTCTCCCGCCAGTGCCCGGCTACGATACTTGAGGGTGGGTCTCAGGGTAGTCAGGACCCCCTTTCCGGGCTCCTCTGAGGTCGCCGTCTAACAGTAGGGCAGTCCCAGGCCTGTTATTGTGCATGTAGTGTGAGACTACAATAGGTAGGTATTCACACCTGGACACATACACCCTTGCCTGTCTTGGCACTGACTTGGTGTACTGCACACAGTTCTTGGGGGACACACATGGCTGCACATGTGCATTTCAATTCTGATGCAGCTGTCTGTCACAGGGTGGTAAAGGGTTGTGCTGTGCACGTAGGAGCCATGCCTCCCGAATGAAGTCAATTGTACAGGTCACACACAGCCCAGTTGTCCAAAGGTGCCATGTTTGTAGCGTATCCTTAGCTTTCAGTTGTGTCAGTGCATGTACCATGCCATGCACTGTCATGTCAGTCTCAACAGCATGTAGTTATTTAATCCTGCGTAGACAATGTGTTTAACAGGCCAGTCCTTGACTTAACATGTTGTTTTCCACTTGTGATACAGATCTCATGTTGTACGGTTACATAGTGTAGGGGACAGAAAACTGACATAGATTTTTTTTCTCTCTCAGACAACATGACACCTGAGGAACAGCACCGGTTCCAGGTCGCCACGGACCGGTACCTCCATGTGCGAAAGGTACACAAGAGTTTCAGGTTTATGGCACTTAGGTACCGGGCCGAGAGGAGGGCAGGGACCTGGCCGTCGCTGCCAGAATGTATCACCACTGGCAGCGGCTCTACAACATCCACCTGAGGTGTTGTCGTGGGATCCCGGGATGTCAATCCCCCTGCTGCCAATCCCGCACTGGGCCAGGCCAGCATGCGCCGCCACATGCACTAGCCCCGGCACCAGCACCAGCCACGCACCAGCACCGGCACCGGCACCAGCCCCCGCACCAGCACCGGCACCAGCCCCCGCACCAGCACCAGCACTGGCACCGGCACCAGCACCAGCCCCCATGGACCCTGGAGTTGCACAGATAATGAGGATTCTCCAGGGCCACACTACCCTCCTACAGGACCTCCGCCATGAGTTCCTCTACTTGAACAGGCAGATCCCTGAGATCAGGGCTCACCTCAGACTGTCCTGAACACTGCCCCAGTTCTCACCTCCCCCCTCTTCTCCCTTCCCACACTGTCCCCCTTTTATTAGTATGTTGTGTGATGTCCTAGTTGTATGTGTTGTTTAGCATAGTTTTAGTGTAGGCTTAGTTAGGGTTAGTTTTAGACTGGTTTAACTCATTGAATGTTATAGGATTTGGGGATAGGTTTCATTTATCTTTGGGTGGGGGGGTGATGTATTTATTCTTTTTCTGTGTTTGTAAATAGTTAGTTAAGATAGTTTTAGGTAGAATTCATATTTGTACTTAGGTTAGGGCTAGAGTTAGGGACATAGATTAGTGTAGGTTATCATTTTATATATATATGTGTCTTTGTATAATAAATCTTGTTAACCATAGATTTTTGCTAGCACTTATATCATGGCTGATGCGGGGGAGTGGGTCTTGCACCATCGTGTGCAAATCATACCATCTTTGGAGTAATCATTGTATGTGTAACTATGGTCGTGACCTTTCACTCAGCAGGATGGATTGAACCCAGATACCTTAGATGTGAGCACAATGACCTTGTATGTCTGATAGATTAGCAATTATGGTTTACGGCCTACTCTGGTGACAGTTCATTGTGACCTCCAACATCTCACATGTTCCTGGCCATGGCCAATCGATCTCCATTCCATGCATGCTGTTGGTCATTTGTGGGTCCATTGTTAATGTCACATGGCACAACAGTGTCAGCGAGTCACATGAGTTATATGAGACTGAGTAATGAGTTTGGAATAGAGGTCACTCACAGGTGTATAGGAGTATTAACACTGTCCGGAATACAGACTTAACTTCGAGTTTCTTGCTTTTGTGACACACTTACTCATTACAGTAATGCCTTGGGACCTGATGATGTTGGCTTGCAGATACACAGTTGTGCTGCACACAAGTGGTGACATGCTGCATTGCTCCCTGTACCAACAGAGCCATAGCCACTCATCCCAGCTGTTACTATCGCATTGTCTCATAGTGATGACACCCTTGTAATCTTGCCACTGATCCAGAATATATGCTGAGTGCAGTTCAAATGACATCCGTGGGCACATTGCCAATATGTGTGCACTTCATGGCAGTGCTCAGAAGTAGCTTTTGCATAGGTTTTGCACAGGTAGGAGCTGAATGACGCAATGTACTTTGGAATCAGTAAGCATTGTGGACTCAACTTCAGTGTGGCTTAATTTGTAGTTCCATATATGTATGTTAGACCTGTGCCCTTGGGTCTCCTCAGCAATGTGAATCTGTTGTGAACACCTAGAGATGTGACATGCAATGTGCTACATCACAACAATCTTTGGCCAACACGTCCCGTGTTTGGCTATATGCCAGGAGATTATGCTTTGCTATCATTCTTTGCGGCACTACTTGTGTCCTGCAACAGACTTGTACATGTTGTCACAGATGCATATTGTTAGAAAGTGGCTAGGTATATACTGTTCCCAAATAGGTACGGTGTGCACAGAGTCCACAGTCACCAGAGTTTGTGCAGAGCTTAAAGTTAGATATAACCTTACTCTATGAAGTGTTAGCTTGGTCAAGCAGTAAGGCAGTATCAGAGGACAGTGTAAAGCCTTTGTTGTAAACACTCAGTCAGCAGGTGGTCTCACACACTCAATAACTGAACTCAAGGCCACAGTTTTTTTTATTTTGTAACCAACAATAGGTATCAGAAGATACTTACTCAGATTGTGAGGCTTTAGTTACATACTTTGGCAATGTGCCATTGACTTTGGTAGGTAATAGTTACAAGTTGTTGCAATAGGCAACACAATTTCAAACACAATAATACATTGAGCTCAATGTGAGTTTGAAGGGATTTGCTAATAATTACTTCTAGGATAACTGTTGTAAGGCATGGCCTGGATCCGATATTCAGTCCTGTGCAAGGTCTTGGAAACATGTGAGTATATCCGTTGTAGTTGCTGTTGTGATTTTCAGGAAATATGTTGCTATTACTAAACTTGACACTAAGAAGAAATTTTACAGAGTAACTGCCAATGATTTCCTATGGAAGAAAATAGTGTGATTGGTAAGTACGGTTGTGAGTGGTTTTCCGGGTCAGTGCTGGGCAACAAGATCCAGCACTGTGATCTCTCCTAAGAGCAGTTGAGTTGTTCCATTTCTGTTAGTTGGTTGTTTTTAAGCAAAACTTGTTACTTTTAGAATCTCAACACTTACAATGAATTTCTTATGAAACCAATCAATTTTACCCTGTGGAATACATTTGGGTTATCAGCTTTTTGGTAAGTACTCGACTGGCAGAGTTAAGGTTCTGGGCATAGACTCAAGGTTCCCCCAGGCTCAGGTTTGTACAGTTGTTACACCCTCTGTGGGACTGTGTCGGATAGGGGCAGAGTGAGTTTGGCACGATGTTATCCCATGGGAGGCACGGGGTCCTTGGTTGCTGGCTGCTGACTAGCAGGCCACACAGCCGTGGGAGCTGATCTCCTGGTCACTTGCTCAGGGCAAATGTGGGAAGTAGGTAGGAGTAGAAGTTACACTGCCAGGGCCACTCAGGCAGGTGGGTGCAGAGTGCCTTGGACCCTTTGTGCGCTCAATGGTTTGCAATGGGAAAGCTTCTGGGCAAACCAAGGCTGCAAGCTCGGGGTCACAGTTTCTTCATGTGCCCCCACCACTTTGTGAGTTAAATTGGGTATTTGGAGGGTGGGTATGTCCCCAGGAGTCGGGCATAGGGTGCCGCAGTGTGCCGGGTGCTGGGGTGACTTTTGTTCTTGGTAAATCTTACCCTCTGTTGATAGTGGCCGGGGGGGGTCCCTGGTTCAGAGGCTGCAGGCATTGTAATGAGTGTCGCGGTGAGACCTTGGTGGCCAGATTCGGGGTCACAGTTGCCGGGGGGGACGTCATCGGGGTCTTTGTCCACTCTGACACAGGCCAGGCTTGTCCAGTGCAGGGTGTGCAGGCCTTGCGGTTCCGTGATGATGTCAGGGGTTAGAAACTTGCTTTGAGGGGGCGTGGCTTGGACGCCGATCAAGATGGCCGCTTAGACCCGGAGCTCCGCCGCATCGGGATGGACCCGGAGTGATTATAACAGTCTTCTAGTGCTTTCGTCAACCCCACGGAGACGGTCCAGCTAGCGGAATGTGATGTGTATCTGGGGAGCCAAGGGTGATCCCTTTCGCGCCCGGAACACGCTATCTTCATCGCGCTGAATGCGCTCCTCAGAACGCCCGCCATTTTGTCGCCTCAGCGCTACTCGCCTGTAACCGGCGCGCGCACCTGGAACTGCAAGTCCTTCCCATGTTCTCAGACGCGCTCTGCTCTCCATGACAATGTGCAGTAATTCCTACTTGCCAACGGCCTATTCAAGGGACAGCTGCATGAAGGACTCATTACAACTTCCCTGGTAGGTGAATATCTCGGTGGTTTTGACCTGCACCCTGAGGATTACATATCTACTTTAACCCTCCAGAGAAATGATTTAATTTGTTTTCTACGCTATTGTGGCGCTTGGAGATGGATTTTACATCAGGGGCTCTTTCTCTGTGACTCATATACACTTTTAAGGATACCTCTGCCAAACCTTATGTGGTACTAAACCTGTTATTGGGCAACGTTATTTAACCGCTCACTATGTGTGGAAACGCCTCCTAATATCTCCTCACATCACTTTCAGACCCGGAGTTTTTCCATGACTTCTCCAAGTCTCTTCTACTATTTTTGATAACCACTGGGCTATTTGGATCTGGACCAGGCTTGCTGACATATTGACATTCCCTGCCTCTGAACCCAGACTGTTGTGTTGGCTTGCTTATTTGACCTTTGCTTACTATCACTGGCACGTTTCAAGCCTCTATGGGCAAGCTTCGCAATCCGAAGTTTGTCTTTGCGCCTTCGAAGGCTCCGCCTTCCTCTGCCTCCTCCTCACCATCAGGCCATTCTCCTCATTCTCCTTCCATAGAGCAAATGGCGACAGCAGGTCCCTCCCGCTCTTCTTCAGCACAATCTTCTTCCAGTAAGTCTTCTCCTCCTGCCTCCTTACCTAAGCGCATGAAGCCGGATGCCTCTCCTCCTCCTCCTGAATCATCTCCACCCCCTATCTCTATGGAGTTGATACTTGAGGAGATTCGCGCTTTGCGCCCATTCGTGGAGGAGACTAACGCTAAGATGCAGCTTTTTGAGGACAAATGGTCAACTATGGAGGCCCGAGTTTCTTCTGTTGAGCAGCAGATCCCAGAAATCCAGTCAAATTCCCATCGCATTTCCTCTTTGGAGAAGTCTCTTCTTACCCTTCAGCAGCATGCTGAGGACTTGGAAAACAGGAACAGGAGGAATAACCTGCGCGTTTATGGCCTGCCGGAATCCTTGGAGGGGGATGATCCTGTCACGTTCTTCTCTTCTTTCCTCCTGAAATTGTTGGACCTTCCTGCTACCACCTCTCTTAGTATCCAACGAGCCCATAGACTTGGTCCTCGTTCCTCCTCTTCCACCAAACCGCGGGGGGTCATTATCCTCTTTCTTAAATTTACGGACGTCCTCCTGATCCTCTCCACAGCTCGAGCGAAACGCCAAATATCTTGGATGGGTCAGAGAGTCTATATCTCTCAGGATGTCTCTGGTGCCACTGCTGCCAGAAGAAAAGAATTTCTGTCTCTTCGCGCTCCCCTACGTTCTATGCGAGCTAGATATGGCCTGTTTCACCCTTGTACCTTCAAGGTAACTCACCAGAACAATACTTGGACTTTTCAAGACCCGGCTGAGCTCAAGAAATTCATCCACACTCAGACTAACGCTGGCATGGACACATCCAATCCTCCTACTGGTTGATTATTTACTTGTTTGGTCTTTTCTCCTTACAGGTTTTTGCTGGACTTTTTTCCTCCTTAGTTGATTCTCCTTCTATCTGATGTGATTACATAGTGGTTGTCGTTTGGGCTTTCTGTTTCTTGCATACAATTGTTTGTTTGTGTACTGTTTACCTCCCCATGACCCCTGCATAACATGTTTCTTTTTCCTTCCCCTAGATCCTCTGTTTGACCAACCCTCTTGTAGTCCTCTTCATACCACTTGATCCGTCTTCCTCATAATCCGTCCTGTTGCGGTGGGTTGTTGCTCTCCGGCTCGGAGGGCTGTTCTTGTCGAATCCTCCCACACCCCATCGTCGTCATCTTGTCATCTCCCTTCCCCCTTCAGGTATGTTTTCTTCAGTCGTCCGTTTTGGATATGTACTGTCTCTTCTTCTTCTCCTCTTTTTCTCCCCTTTCTTTCCTTTCCTCTTTCCTTGCTCCTTTTTTTTTCACCATCTCCTTCGACTTTCTTTTGTCCTGCTCTTGTCTTTCCCCCGCTCGTTATTCCCCTTTGTGGCGTTTCTGGTCTCATCCCTTTTCTCTGTTCCTGGCACATTTTATTGTGATTTAATTTAAAGTTATTTCATGGAATGTGAAAGGCTTTGTCAGCCCTATTAAGCGGCAGAGAGTGCTTTCCCATCTAGCCTCTTACACCCCTGACTTAGTTCTTTTGCAAGAGACCCATCTCTCTGAGGCGGAGTCTCTTAAGTTAAAAAGAGGTTGGGTGGGAACGGTTTTATTTTCTCCTACCTCTAACAAAAAGAATGGTGTGGCCATTTTGTGTCACAAGAAGTTAAAATGTAAAGTTCTTTCTCAAGAAAATGACACTGAGGGTCGTTGGGTCTTAGCTAAGCTGTTAATCAATTCTGTTTCTTTGACTGTTTTTAATGTATATGGCCCCACTCACCCTGATTGTAACTTTTGGCCTCTAATAACTTCTAAGTGTTTCCAATACAGTGATTCTCTGTTCATTCTGGGAGGGGATTGTAATCAAATTGTTGACCCGTTTCTTGATCGCAAATCCTCTGCCCGTTTCACCCCCCACAAATCACATACACAATTCCTTGACACTATCTCCAAATCTCACCTTCTTGATTCATGGAGACTGTTCCATCCTGACTCTTTAGACTACTCGTTTTTCTCACCCCCTCATGCCTCCTTCTCCCGGATTGACTATATATTCCTCTCTCAGTCTCTCTCTCAAAATCTTCTTTCCTCATCTATAGAGCCGATAGTTATCTCAGACCATGCTCCTATTGTCACCATTTTTGATCTTCTTCCCCCTCACCCCAAATCCTCCCGTTGGCGCTTTAATAATTCTCTCCTTCTGGACCCACTCTTCTCTTCTTCCTTTCTTTCCTTTGCCACGGAATTTTTCCTACTCAATTCTGATCCTTCTCTACCCTCTCATGTTATTTGGGATTCTTTCAAGGCTACGGCTCGCGGCTTTGTGATTGACTTTGTCTCAAAGAAAAAGAAATCTTATCTTAAGAAACAAAGAGACCTTCTCTCTCATATCAAATCCCTAGAACATAAATTCTACACCTCTTCTACTCCAACTGTTGTACCAGACCTTATACGCGCCAAACTCGAGTTTAACAAAATTTCTACTGACAATGCATCCTCATTACTTCTCCGCAGCAGCGCCCGCTACTACGGAGGTCGTAACAAGTCAGGTAAGCTTTTGGCCAACTATCTTAAGTCCCGCAAGGAGCGTAACCTGATTGATTCAATATATTCCAACGATAACCGTCTCCTCCACAAGGAAGAGGATATACTCGCCCAATTCCAGCAGTTCTACCAATCTCTTTATACCCCTGAATCCCCCCCTTCGGCTACTCTCACTCAATCCTACTTGGACAAAATTCCCGCCCCCTCCACCTCTCATCTGAATTTCCTTGACCTTGAGCTTGACCTCTCTCTCACTGAGCTGAGTAGCGCCTTAACATCTCTAACCAAGGGTAAATCTCCGGGTCCAGATGGTTTTTCTGTGGAATTTTATCTACATTTTTCAGATCTTTTGCTTCCCAAACTTCTCTCCCTCTTTCAATCCTTCTTCACCTCCGGCACGGCTTCTGGTACCTTTCACGAGGCTACGATCTGTTTAATACCCAAAGAGGGTCGTGACCCACAATTCTGTAAGAACTATCGCCCAATATCCCTTGTTAATGTAGACTATAAATTGTTTGCCAAACTTCTTGCCCGACGCTTAGATTCTTTCCTCCCACACCTTATCGGTAAGGAACAATGCGGTTTCGTAAAGGGTAGACTTACCTCAGATAATTCCCGTCTTTTTCTTAATGTTCTCAATAAAGTACCCTCTCTTAACTCCTCTCTAGCTGCTATATCAGTGGATGCCGAGAAGGCTTTTGATAGAGTAGATTGGTCTTTTATGTTCGCCTCCCTTCGTTGGCACGGCTTTGGCCCTAATTTTATCTCTCTTGTTTCTTTACTTTATTCCTCTCCTAAAGCGTCTGTATTAGTTAATGGCCGAGCGTCCTCTTACTTTCCTTTGCAGCGTGGTGTCCGCCAGGGCTGTCCTCTCTCCCCTTTACTTTTTGTTCTGGCTTTAGAACCGTTTCTCTCGTCCATCAGAAACAACATTTCTATTTCTGGCTTTCCTTATGATAAAACTCACTTGAAACTCTCTGCGTATGCAGATGACATTCTTTTGTTTATTTCCGATCCTGACCAATCCATCCCGGCCTTATTACTTGAGTTCAACTCTTTTTCCCAAGTTTCTGGTTATAAGATCAACTCCGATAAAACTGAGATTCTCCCTCTTACTAAATTTTGTCTCCCTCACCAGTTCTCGGCCACCGGTTTTGCATGGAATCCCTCTAAAATTAAATACCTTGGAATCTGGTTCTCTAACTCCATTTCTTCATCTATTCGGCTAAACATGTCCACTGTACTATCCCGTATGGATAAGTTGCTCTCTTCTTGGAATCCCCTTTTTCTCTCCTGGTGGGGTCGGCTGGACTCGATCAAAATGATGATCTCTCCCATTCTCATATACATTCTTTCCATGCTCCCCGTTCATATCCCTGATGTCTATTTCAAGCGCATTGATTCCTGTCTTTCTAAATTCCTCTGGAATAATAAAAAATCGAGAATTGCGCTTGCCGCCCTTCGTAAGCCAAAGGCTAATGGCGGAGTCAACTTTCCGGATTTCCGTCTCTACCATAAATCTTTTTCTCTCCGTCAGGCTTCTAATTGGCTTGTCCTTACACCTTCTCCTCTAGCTCCTCTTTGGCTCTCTATTGAACGTTCACTCCTCTCTCCTTTTTCCCTTTCTGAAATTGTACATTTCACTGCTAAGAATTTAACCACTCCTCTACCCCTGTTTAAACATACTACCTCATTGCTACATGCTCTGGTCCGTTCGGACCCGATCTCCCGTGAATCTTTTTTGGCTTCCCCGATTTGGTACAATTCACTTATTCTCCTCCATAATCGCCCTATTTGCTGGACTGCGTGGAGATCTAAGGGGCTAATATGGGTTAACCAGCTTTTTGATGGTTTTCTCCCATGTTCTTTTCCTCGTTTCCGACTTTTGTTTCACTGTCCCCAGTCTTTCTTCCATAGATTCTCTGTCCTAATGGCCATTATACTTGAGGTCTACTACTCTCTCCCCTTGTCACCCTCTTCTGTTTCCCAATCCTCGCTTCTTCAGATCCTCTCTACTCTCCCCAAAGCCTCTCTTATTTATAAGTTTTTCTCCTCCCCCAATCCGACTCGCCCGAAATCCAAATTGGAACTTGCTTGGGAGCTTGATTTGAGCTGTGAATGGTCTATAGTTGTTTGGGACAAAGTCTGGGTCAGATCTTTAAAAATCTCCCGTTCTGCCTCACTAACTCAGTCTATGTTCTTTCTATATCATAGACTTTATCTCTCTCCCCTTTCTATTTCCCGCTTCTCTCCGGATAAGGACTCTACCTGTTGGACCTGCTCTGCCCCTAATGCTGATCTGTATCATTTACTTTTTCTGTGTCCTTCTGCTCTGGCACTTTGGGGTCAGGTGTGGTCTTATGTCTCTCGCCTATTCTCTATCTCTATTCCGTACTCTATCCCTCTTCTTTTCTTAGGTAGTGTCTCTGACGCTCTTGACATTCCTTCTAGCTCCTCAGGTCTATTAGATCTCATGTTGGCTCTAGCTTTCCAACACATTTCTTCCAACTGGAAGGATCTCTCTAAGCTCTCGATACAATGCTGGTGGAACTCCCTCTGTCACTATCACAGACTTGATGTTCGCTTCGCTGCTGCCTCCACTCCTACTCTCAACAGAGATCTATTCTGGTTGCCTCTCACAACTTATCTTGATTCCATGGCTCTGAAGTCGAAATCTGTTTCTCCTTTATCCTCTGAGAATTTCAAACCCCCATGAGAGACTTCGGCTCTACCTTTCCTCTTTCTTTCTTCCTCTCTATTCCTTTTATCTTATTCACATTTACATTCTCATTCCCTGCCTTTCAAATATTCCCTACTCTTGGCTTATTTGCTCTTTCTATTTTATCTATTTTCTGTCTGACCATAGCATTTACTCTTCTCTTAGACGCCTCATATCTCCCTTTCTCTTTCTCTTTCTTTTCCCTTCTTTCCTTTCTCCTCCCCTTTCTCTCTTCTCCCCCCTTTTTCCTTTCGGTTCCCTTTAAAATTCTATAAAATGCTTTTTGTATTTTTTCCTCAGGTTCCTAAGGTTTTTGAGCACATAATGACCCTGTACTATTTTTCTCTTCTTTTGATTTTGTATGACAATGCTCTTTATATGACCTGTATTTGTCGTTCGCTATGTTTCTCTTCAAATAAAGCATTTCAAACACAAAAAAAAGAAACTTGCTTTGAGCAGAGCTACTGCTCATGGGCCTCCCATATGATCAGAATCACAAGGTAGCCAGGTCCGCAGGGGTTTGTGAGGTTGCTGGCCGCAAGTGGGTCTGGGCTGTGGCAGGAACAGGTTCAAGGGTCGACAGGCCGGTAGGGTTGGGGCCAAAGCAGTTGGTGTCTTCCTCTTCTTAGCAGCTGCACGGTAGTTTCTTTCTTCTTGCTCTTCCTTGCTTTTTCGAAATCAGGCAAAGGAAGCTTCAGGGTGCCTCTAAATACAATGTTTATTTGCGTTACAGGTAGGTACAGGGCAGGGACCAATGGGTCCCTGCCCTGGGGTGGATACACACACTATCCTGCCACTCACCTGTGGGAGTGGGCCAGTAGCCTAGTCCTGATTTTGCAAGCCTTCACAGCTTCAAGATGGAGAGCGCACGGAGATGGGCTTCACCTCGCCTCCCACACCTGAGGGTTGGTGTGGGCAGGCTGGAACATACCCTGTCCTTATTGTGTGTTTTCGGCCAGTCTTCCCGCAAGAGTGGGTGTCAGAACAGGGTGTTGGGGGCAGTTTTCTGGGTACAGCCCGTGGCCTGTAGAAGCTCACAGAGTCTGCATGCCTTTGAAGGTTACCCCTGGCCATCCTGGGGGAGGAGACCTAGCACCCCGCCCAGCATGTGTATTATTGCAGGACCAGGGGAGGGGGGGCTGTACACCCTGGGGTCCAGCAACATGTCTGATGTGTGGCAACCTAGGCAGCCTCCCAACCAGACGTGGATTGTAGGTTAGTTGTCCATGGTTTGACAATTGTGAATGTTAGTGTTTAGGGAAGGAACATAGGCCCTGGGCACCTGATTGGCAGGAGTCCAGGGCACACTCAGTCAAAGTCCATTCAGCAGTTTCTCAACAAGTGGGTGAATACCATGCATGAAAGATTGTACTTTCTCACACATATGTCTTACATGTTGTGTGACCAGAATTGGGATATTGCTAGTTGTGCCATCGGATCAATGTTGTCAGTGCAATTTTGGACGTGTAATCTTGTGGGGCACCCTGTGGCCCTTCTTCACTATCTGACTCCGGTTGTCTCATCTTAGCCATCATTGCAAGTGTAATTTATTTTGCAACACTGTGCCCCCTTCTGATGGGTTTAGTTGTATTGCTCATTTACATTTCTTAGCCTGTATTTGGACACGTGTTTTTCAAAACGCCTCCGCTCTCCCTTCCCACCACAGTTGACCCTGCTGAGACGCACAGCAACATGCACTTTTGTAACACCCACATGCCAGGCTGATTCTCCCACCTCCCCTTCCACTTGCGTACATATACGCTGGGTCTGCGCAAGGTGCAGGAACATCCTGGGTCCGCGAACGCAACTACACACGTTGCCACTACGATGCTAGCACACTCAACGCCCTCAACATAGGACGATCACACACCTGCTTACTGCCCAGAACAGAACGCACACAAGGACACATCTCCAGCCGGAACTGCATTGTCACCAGCATTGAATCTGCAAATCCACCCACTGTGTTGTAAGCAAACTACCTCAGATGCATTGTCCCCAACACCTGCCACAGATGCCAACACACAAGTGAACTCTGCGACCTACTCAACTCAACCTCCCCAGACATGGTCTCCATGACAGTGACCTGATTGTACCCCTCCTCAGAACACTACCTCGCCATAGCCATCCTGTGCAGCTATGAGATCAACCACAGGGACCGCACCAACGGAGCAGGACTATGAATTGACATCATCAACAGGAACACTCGCAGAGTCTCAATCAACCACCACAACATCCTCATCAACGCCAGACACATGCACATCCAGATCCACAACAATCCAAGAACCACCCTCAGAGTAACCCGCGTCTACATAGCCTCCAGACACCGAACACAGTTCTGCATCTCCATCACCAACTTTGTTGGTACACACGCCCTCACATCCACAGACTACATCCTTCACGTAGAGCTGAACTTCCACCTCGTGTACATTGAGGGCACCGTATCCACCCCCCTGACCGCCACCCTGGCCACCCTCGGGCTCATACAATTTGTCACAACACCCACCCACCCACCACAAAATCCACACGCTTGACCACATATTATCCACAAGCTCCCACGTCTACTCCAACCACCCAGCCAACCTCCACTGGAACAACCATCAATGTAGCAAATTCGCATTCCATGAAGATACCACGCGCCACCACACCCAACAGATCCACTGGCACTGCTGAAGCACAGTCACAGAAGCACAGCTAACCAGCAACCTTGCCTGGAGCACAACCAACGACACTCACTCCAGCGCCCAGAACGTCAGACAAGGGATAGGCAACAACGCAAACCCACTCGCCCAGATTAAGACACACTCCAACAGACACACCAGCAAGTAAGCCAGCTGGTTCAATGCAGAACACCAGGCCTCAATGCCGCCCTGCCATGAGCTAGTGAAGAAAGACACCATCAACTCCACAGATACGCAATTGGGCCTCCTTTAAAGACCGCATTGCCAACAACGCACACACCAGCTAAGCGCTCTTCAACCTAGTGAAAGAACTCTCCAAAACCAGCTCCAACAACAACACCATCCCACCTTTGCAAGACCTGTGCAACTCCTTAGTTACTTTTGTCCATCGCAAGGGTGCAGCCATCCACGACAACTACGACGCCACGACTGCCATGACTAGCACTGAGACCTCCATCACCACGGATCCCATACACGCCAAGCCCTTGCTCTCCTGGACCAACGTAAACAACACAAACACAATGCACATCTGGTACTACATCCACTACGGATCAACGTCAGGCACATGCCCACACCACATCTGCTCCAAAGCCAGCCCCACCATTGCACCCCATTTCCAGATGAGCATCAACATCTCCCTCGTAAATTCAACATTGACGTAGAGCTGGAAGCATGCCGATATCAACCCCTTACTCCACAAACAAAAGACTGACCCCAAGGACTGCCTTTTGCTTATGTCCCATCTCCCTGCTACCATTCATGTGAGGTTTCATTGCGAAGACCATCAATAGACAACTGACCCACTAACTCTATGGGAACAGCATCCAGGATCCATCCCATTTGCGCTTCAGCGGCAACTCCTGCAGCAAACTGGACATATCTCCGCCACAGTCCATAGTAATCTTCTGCGGATTACCCCAGGGCTCATCCCTCACACAACATTGTTCTACATGTACATGTCACCACTTGCACACGTTACCCAACTGCCCAACCTCAACATCATCTCCTACGAGAACATCAGCCAGCTGATCTTCTCCCTCACCATGGCCAACCTCACTTACACAACCATACACCATGTAGGACTTTAAGACGTTGCTGAGTGGACGAAGGACTGCCAACAGGAGAGGAACATCAGACAAGATAGAAATGCTCATCCTCAAATCCACCCCCTACGCATGAGACACCTCCTGGTGTGCGGCTGGCCTGGGAACAAATCCAGCAACAACCACCCACGCATGCACCATGGGGTTCAACATCAACTTTACTCTCTCCATGCCAAAGCCGGAAAATGCCATCTCGTCCTCCTGCTTCATCACCCTCCAGATGCTTGTCAAGTTCAACAGGTGGATTACCACCAAGACATGGAGTGCAGTCACACAGGCACTCTGCATCAGCAAGTTGGAATATGGTAACATCCTCTATGCAGGAGCCTCGACCAAATTCTAATAACTATTTAGACGCATTAAACGCCTCTGCACACCTGGTCCTCAAAGTCCCTCGCTGACAGCACATCACACCCCACCTGTGAGACCTGCACTGGCTCACCGGCAACAAGTCTCTCACCTCCACGCACAAGACGCACGCACACAGGCCACTCCACAACACCAGACATGCATACCTCAACAGGCGACTCAGCTTCTGCACCCCAATCCAGCAGGTCCGCAACGCTGACATTGCAATTGCCACAGTCCCCCGCATCTGGGCAGCTAATTCCTGCATGAGATCATTATGCCACCTCAACGCCAAAAACTGGAACACTCTCCCCACCCTCCTGCAGCAGGCACAGCACATGCTGACATAAATGTGACTCCTCAAGAACGGGTTTTCCAAGCAGTGGCAGACTCCCACCCACCCCCGCTCCTTGAGACACTCAGGGGTTAGTGGTGCACTTTAAAGATGTTGTCATTGGAAAATTATCTAGATTGCTTTTGCACATACACGGCCATCTCACTGCCTATCCGTGTCAGGTGACACATGTACATTGATTGAATTAGCCTTGCTGGACCTTCTTGTGAATTCACAGCCCCTTACTTATTACCTAAGTTAAATACTTGATTGTTCATGGACGCACGCACCTATGTGATTAAAGTGCATTTATTTACAAAAAAAAGAGGTTGTGCATTGACCAGAACTTGACCATAGGACATGGGATTGGCAGTCCATTGCGAGCGACAGAGCCAGGGGAGGAGGCGGATTTAGCAGTGCCAGTGCCATTGTCAATGACCAAGAGGAGATTTGCTGTGTGTCAATGTGTGGGTCCACACTGGGTGTTGATGGACGTCGGCAGACAGTGGGAGAGGAAGGGCAGTGAAATGTTGTTGTGTACAAACCGTCAGGCCTTTGTACATCACTGCTAGCTGAAGTTGCGCATCACCATGGTGGCAGTTTCATCCTCAGATTCATCCGATGATGTGTCGTGTGTCTCACATGTGGGCGGTGGTATGGTGGGAGCAGCACTGTGAGGCACAGACACATCAGGGTGCGGAGCTGAGGATGTGGATGCGCAAGCAGCAGATGTCACAAGACCGTGAGGAGGTAAAGCTGTCATGTGGAGAAGCATGGCCTGCCATATCTGTTCCAGATTGTGCTGGTGTTGAGCCGTGGCAGCATCTGTTGGAGCTCCCTCCGCTCCATGGACTCCATTACCCCTGCCAGTCGGGATAATGCAGCAGAGACACTGCTGGAGCTATCCTGCCGGGACAGCGTGTCCACTCTCCAGATCAGGACCCCAGCAATGTCATCCAGGGAGCGTTGGATGTGATTGAGGGAGGTGTGGATGTCTGGCAGCCTCGCAAAGTTGTTTTCAAAGTGATTCAGACACCCCCTGAGCTCCTCAAAGTTGGCTGCCAGGCTCTCCAAGCCCGCCCGCACAAAGTCCTGTGTCTCCCGTTGGACCTCCAGCACCATGGTTTGAAAGGCTGCATAGGTGTTGGCTGGGTCCTGGGAGGCAGCTGTGGTTGGAGGTGCTTGCTGCTGGGTGGTTTGTGCAGGGGGTGGGCTGGGCACAATGCTGGTGGGTATCCCTGCTACTGGAGTAGGTGTTGCGAAGGAATCAAGGAGACGCTCAAACTCGTCCATATTGATAGTTGGTGTTTGGGACGAGTCATCGTGGTGGAGTGGGTCGTCCCGCTCTCCAGGAGGTGTTGTCGCTCCCTCTGAAATGTTCATGGGAGATACAGTTTAACAGTGGTATCCATGTATGGGCATGCATTATTTGACTTAACAATCAGACTGAGGGAGACTGTACATGATAGATATTTTGTACAATATGCATGCTAGTTGCTGGATGGTGATTATTCCAGAGACATCACCGATGTGTGTGTGTACTTGTACGTTGTAATATCACAAGTTCCCTAGCTCAGAAATGTGTCTAGACAGTGTCCACACACAAATGCTCCCTGTTGTGTCTTGGTTTGTGTTATGTGACTGATGCAGTCCGCAACACCTATTAGGCAATGTTGATGTACTCCGATTAGAATGTGTGTACACTGCATTGTGTGATGGTGACACCTGCTGCCTTTGTTTAGCTGCCCCTTGTCCCTTTCATGAAATGGGCCTTTGACTTCTGTGTATGGACAATGCAGACATGTGTAAATCTGTGTGGATGGTGTATCCTTGTCAGAGTAGTGACACTTGTGCATAGTAGGTCATCAAGGGGCATATTATCAAGCCAGCTTTAGCGCCAGAAAACTGCCGCTAAAACGGCAATAATGTGCTCGATAATATGTTCTATGGAATTCCAAATGAAGCACATGTTAGATGTCCTTCACATCTAACATGTGCTTCAATTGGAATTCCATAGAGCATATTATCAAGCCCATTATCGCAGTTTTAGCTGCAGTTTTCTGGCACTAAAGTGGCGATAAATTTATCGCCTGGCTTGATAATATGCCCCCAAGTGTCTTGGTCACATCAGGGGTTGTGTAACTTGTGTGTACATATGTTTGTGCCAGGGTGTGACATGCTCCCTTGAGGATGAGTTCTACACTCCCCAACATCAGTGAGGTCTCCTGCACCATGTGAATCTGTTTGTCCTGCAGGCATGCTATCCATCATGCCCTATCACATGCCTTATCAGTGTGGCTGAAGGAGTTGCAGCTTTGCAGGGGCTTGCACATGTGCATGTGTTTAGTGTGCTATTGGTGATGTGTGATGAGTGCCCACTTTTGGCACATTGGCAATGGGAGCCTACTTGGGGGCATGTTACCATGGATGTCCATGGTGTTATCTGTGCTTTAGCAGCAGGAGACTTCCGCTACGAGCGGCAAAGATGTCCTTGGAAATGTGCCACATAGAATTCCAGGAGGAGCACATGTTCTGGTGTGAACATGGGATTTGATTAGAATTCTCTGCTGCATTTTATCAGGCACATTATCACCCCTTTGGTGTCTGTTTCATGCCGCTGAAGTGGTGATATTTTTAAGAGCGTCCTTGATTATATATGCCGTGTTGTTCCTACAAAGCTGCACTGTGTAGGACACACGTGCCTCTAAGTTGCTTTGGCTCCTTGAAATTTGTGTTGTGTGCATTACATCTGTCATGTTTAATCTTGCTTCCTGCACTTCTTTTTGATTACCCTTTCAGAGTATGGTGCAGCATGTATGGCAAATGTTGTTGCTATCTGATCAGACAGTGTCCACACACATTACCCACAGATTTTGTCCCACATGTGGAGTGTGTGTGGCAGTGGTGGGCCGTATTGTGCATCATACCAGGCGCAAACATTCTAGACTCTGCATGAGCGGTTTGATTCTCAAAGGGGGGACTACATTCTCCAAGCAGCGATCACAGCGGATATTCGTGCGCATTGTAAAGGGGACCAAGCATGACCTGAGCTTTCTTTAGGGTGCCAATACATATTGACAGCAGATGTAAAGTTAAAGGCAGTCACATGCCTGTACATGCGCATGGGTCTCGTGGAGCTGCCCCCTTTCGACAAACTGAATTGAAATGGGAGGTAGATGTAGTTCGAGAGATCCATGAAAGGGCTTGTGCAGAGATTGTAGAGTAAGCATGGAGGTCCATCAGGCACACCCGCTTTCAAAGGCTTATTTTAAATGTTTTACATTGCCTTACCTCACACCGGCAGGAAGTCAATGCATGTTTCTACACTGACTCATAGGCATGCACAACGGTTCAGGGAGAGGGGGCAAACTTTCCTCACATGATTTGGGGGTGACCACTTTAGGCAACTTATTGGACCACAGTGATAACAGTATTGAAGGTTTTGACAGACAGGGAGGTTGCCTCCTTCCGCCGCTCTCAGGTACCGGCCTCCGCTCGCTGCCTGCTTGTTTTTCTTCTTTTTCGCCGTTTCCGCCGCCACTGCCCCGGTCACTCTTTCCCCTCCTCCCGCTTCCCTGTTCCGGTCCCCGCAGTCCCGCCTCCCCTCACTGCCCATTGGCTACCCAGCCTCCCGCCTCCCTGCTGACCCTCCCTCCGGGCTCCTACTTATGACGCCCCTTCCGCGACCGCGCAGCGGACGCGCGCAGCGGGAGCGCCGATTGAGCGCCGAAGGTGCGCCAAAGGTAAGCCCGTCTGCGCCCGTCCGCGCCTGGACCGCGCCCAGCGCCAGACTCCCTGGTCCCCGCGCCCGCCAGCCCCCCCGCAGGATCTACGACTTCGCTACGCTCATCGCACTCAAAACCGCCCGAGCCCCCGGATGCTACCGAGCGTCCCCGCGACGCACCCATGGACCCTTCACCTGCCGATCCTGCAACTTCTCTTGCCTCCAAACAAGCACCACGCCCACCAAGACGGACAACAGCAACCACCTCAAGTGCATCCTGCTCAACACCCGCTCCGTCCACAGACACGCCGTGGAACTCTGGAACCTCCTCGACACCGCATCTCCGGACGTCGCCTTCCTCACGGAAACCTGGATGAACGACTCTTCAGCCCCCGACATCGCCATAGCCATCCCGGACGGCTACAAGATCATCAGGAAGGATCGCGTCAACCAGACCGGAGGAGGCATCGCCATCGTACACAAGAGCACCATTCGCATCTCGACTGACTCCATCGACGTATTCAACGCCGCCGAATACCTGCACTTCCAGATCCACACCGACCCCAAGACTACCCTCAGAGGCACCCTCATCTACAGACCCCCGGGACCACGCGCACAGTTCTGCGAAGACATCGCCGACTTCATCAGCCCTCACGCCCTCCCCTCCGCCGACTACATCCTCCTCGGGGACCTCAACTTCCACCTGGAGAACAACAATGACCACAACACCACCGCCCTGCTGGATAACCTCGCCAACCTCGGACTTCAGCAACTGGTCAACACCCCCACCCACTTCGCCGGCCACACGCTCGACCCACTCTTCTCGTCCAGCAAGCACGTCACCTTTAGCCACTCCACCGGACTTCACTGGACCGACCACAGCTGCGTCCATTTCAGCTTCAGAAAGAACACGGTCCACAATCACCCGAAGCAGGCTCCCCACAGAAACTGGAGCAAGATCACCGCCGACCAGCTCGCCACCTCCCTCAGCCAGAGCCCACCTGCCAGGACCACGGACCCTAACACAGCTGCCCTCGACCTCACGCAGTGGCTGACCTCCTGTGCCGACGACCTCGCCCCACTGAAGAACCCCCCCTCCAGACCCAGAAGCAAGAAGGCCCCCTGGTTCACCGACGAACTCAAGGACTCCAAGAAGGCCTGCCGCACCCTCGAGAAGGCCTGGCTCCTCAACAAGACCGCCGACAACAGAACAGCACTCAAACTCGCCACTCGCAGACATCACCAGCTCATCCGCACCACCAAGAAGAAATCTCTGCGGGAACGACTGGACAAGAACGCCCATGACAGCAAGGAGCTCTTCAACATCGTCAAGGAGTTCTCCAACCCCAGCACCGGCAACAACGACATCACTCCCTCACAGGACCTCTGCGACTCCCTCGCCTCGTACTTCCACCGCAAGATCGCCGACATCCACAACAGCTTCGACATTTCACCCCCGCACCCATCGGTTGTACCTTCGCGCCCCGCCGCCACCCTCCAGACATGGACCGAGGTGACCCCCGAAGACACGTCACGCATGATGAACACCATCCACTCCGGATCTCCGACCGACCCGTGCCCCCATCATGTCTTCAACAAGGCAGCCTCTACCATCGCACCCCACCTCCGAGACATCATCAACACCTCCTTCAACACAGCAACCTTCCCGGAGAGCTGGAAGCACGCCGAACTCAGCGCTCTGCTGAAGAAACCAACAGCGGACCCGACCGACCTCAAGAACTACCGCCCCATCTCGCTCCTTCCTTTCCCGGCCAAAGTCATCGAGAAGGTCGTCAACAAGCAACTGGCAGCCTTCCTCGAGACGAACGGATCCCTCGACCCATCACAGTCCGGATTCAGAGCCAACCACAGCACCGAGACAGCCCTCATCGCAGCCACCGACGACATCCGAGCCCTGCTCGACAACGGCGAAACAGCGGCACTCATCCTCCTAGACCTCTCCGCAGCATTTGACACTGTCTGCCACCGCACACTAGTCCAACGCCTCAACGACACCGGCATCCAAGGGAAGGCTCTGGAATGGATCATCTCATACCTCTCCGGCAGAACACAGAGAGTACGCCTCCCTCCGTTCCGCTCCGAGGCCACCGAAGTCATCTGCGGCGTCCCGCAAGGATCGTCGCTCAGCCCTACTCTCTTCAACATCTACATGAAACCCCTCGCTGCCATCGCACGCCAACACAACCTCAACATCATTTCCTACGCCGATGACACCCAGCTGATTCTCTCCCTCTCCAGAGACCCCGACACCGCCAAAGCCAGCCTGCACGAAGGGATGACAGACGTCGCTGAATGGATGAACATCAGCCGCCTGAAACTGAACACGGACAAGACAGAAGTCCTCATTCTGGGACCATCACCCTCCGCATGGGACGACTCCTGGTGGCCCCCGGCACTAGGCACAGCACCTGAACCGACGGACCACGCACGCAACTTGGGCGTCATACTGGATTCCTCCCTATCGATGACCAGACAAGTCAACGCCGTCTCCTCAGCTTGCTTCCACAACCTCCGCTTGCTCCGAAAGATCTTCCGATGGATCCCGACCGAGACCAGGAAGACGGTCACCCACGCTCTCGTCACCAGCAGACTAGACTACGGAAACACCCTCTACGCCGGTACTACAGCCAAGCTTCAGAAAAGACTTCAGCGTATCCAGAACGCCTCCGCCCGACTCATCCTGGACGTCCCCCGACGCAGCCACATATCGTGCCACCTGAGAGACCTGCACTGGCTCCCTGTCAACAAGAGGATCACGTTCAGACTCCTCACCCACGCACACAAGTCCCTCCACGACCTAGGCCCAGGGTACCTCAACAGCCGCCTCACCTTCTACACGCCCACCCGCCGGCTACGTTCCGCTAACCTCGCCCTCGCCGTCGTCCCTCGCATCCAGAGAGCCACCGCTGGAGGAAGGTCATTCTCCTACCTGGCAGCTAAGACTTGGAACTCCCTACCCGTCCACCTGCGGATGACCCAGGACCACCTGGCCTTCAGGAAACAGCTCAAGACCTGGCTGTTCGAGCAGTAGCAGACCCCCTTCCCCAAGCGCCTTGAGACCCTTACGGGTGAGTAGTGCGCGATATAAGTTCCATGATTGATTGATTGATTGATCTGTCGTAGGGGGCTTGTATCCTACATTGCTTCCCACACACGGCTCAAAGTGAGCTTGCCGCAAGTTTATGGATAGGGTATTATTATTGGCCATGAGGGGATATTACGATGCACTGGAAGGCAAGTGGGGCCACGAGTTTAGATCAATGGGAGTGCAAGTTCACCAAATGGGCAGAGTGTGATGGAATAGTTCAGATACTACTGGTCAAGGGTACAGTGGGCAAGGGATCACTTGATGCAGCTAGGGCATGAGACCATTTCTTTGGACCATTTGTGGACAAAGACAGCGAGTGCAATGTCAACACTGAGCCAGGTGAGCTGGCACCAGGCTAGTGCCTTTATAGCACATAGATGTGACCATTCCACACCATTGTAGACATGCATGATGGGTGAATCTAAAGCGGCAGCCTGTATATTGTGTTTTTCGTGTTTAGCTTCTGGATAACACAGATTACCACAGATTACGTACTGGTAAGGCTATCAAGGAGTACAGAGCAACATGGGTAGTGACATGCCTTGAGGGATTGTGAAATAGACTTTCGTATGGATCAGTGCTGGTGATGTTGGTTTATATGGCCTGTGTTGTTAATTGTTTGGTATGCCCCTTTTTATATGGTTCTTAATATTCAAGGTAGTAGAGGAGACATGTCATAGTAACAAGCCAAGGATCCTATGCTCAGAAAAATGAACACCATAGTGAGTGGAGAGGGACTAGGGGCCATATTATCAGGATCCATGTTAAAATGATTGCGGCTTTAGCGGCAGGTAACTGCCACTATAGCGGCGGTGTTGGGCTTGATGATCGGCCCTTGTGAATTCCCATAGGAGTCCATGTTCTGGTGTGAACATGACCTTCTCTGGGAATTCCCTGGGGCATATTATCAAGCCCATTGCCCCCACTTTTGTGGCAGTTTCATGCCGCTAAGGCTGCAATGATTTTAACGCTGATCTTGGTAATATGTCCCTAGGTTTGCACAATTGTTAGATCTGAAGATCTAGGTTACGCAGACATGAGGATTTAAACATTTTGCTATTGAAAATAGTACATGCCATGCGTTGATGTGGGGCGGGAGAGGGTCGTGGGTATTATGGACAGGGATATGTGTGCATGCAGGTGAGTTGCCTTTGGATGACTGAATGGCTTTCATGGTGCGCCCCACATTGCATTTTGCAGTGGAGAGCACACAACTAAGGGCCAAATTATCAGGGACGGCATTACAGATAATCGGCACTTGAGCGGCAGAGAACTGCGGCTTAAGCGGCGATCATGGCCTTGATAATATGCCCTAGGGAATTCCAATAGAAGTCCATGGTCTGGTGTGACCATGGGCTTGTATTGGAATTCTCCAGGACATTTTTTAAGGGCCATTATCGCCGCTTTGGTGGCAGTTTTCTGCCACTCAAGCAGCTATTATTTTAACGCCGTCCTTGGTAATAAGCCCCATAATCCGTATTTTTGGTGTGACATTGCATGTGTTGTCGGTATGCAGAGTGACTCATTACTTTCTCATCTTGCTGTACACAGTGCTGCATAGCATGTAAAGGCAAGGGGGCATTTTTGTAGTACAGGCATGAGGTTGTCACAATGTCCCCCTTGCATCATCACCACACTTATCCAAATCTTCTTCAGAAGTCCGCAACACCCATGTGCCAAAATGAGTATGCATTGTGAATGTGACTGGTCACGTGCACGAGTAAGCATGCCAGCGACAGGCTCAGCACACCTGCAACATTGCACATGTGTCTGGCTCGTGTGCAAGGTTGTGTGTGGCCCTCCAAGTCCCACTTGTTGGCCACGCACATCCTTGCACTCAAGTCAGGCACATGTGCTATTTTGCAGGTGTGCTGTTCTTGCAGTTGGCATGCTTACACGTGCGCGTGATCAGTCACATTCACACTGCATACTCATTTTGGCACCTGTGAGTTGCGGCCTTGTGGAGATGATTTGGATATAGGTTGTGATGGTGCAAGGTGTGCATTTTGTGAGCATTGTGCGTCTCTACATGATGTGGTATTTTGGTATGTGATGTGGAACCTATTTTGTGGTCTGATGATGTAGCTAGACTGTGTTTTTCTGAGGTTTCAGTGCACATTTCGATGTCAGTGTGTCCATCAAAGTGTGTCTAGCAATGTTTATGTGTGTCCATGCCACCATGCACAGGGCTATCTGGGACCTGAACCACAGTAATTGTGGGCATGCAATGCTATTTATTATACATGTGTGCCATTGTGGCCATCCACCCCCGTCCACCCTCTCCATAGTTTGTACTCACCCTGTGGTTGTGTCTGTTGACCTGCAGCGGTGTCCCGACCCGGCACTCCAACCACCGTCTCCTCTGTGATGACTTGCGCCACCAGTTCCTCCTGCTCATCCAGCTCCAGCTGCGGCACGGGGCTACCACCTCCGGTGGCCATGGCTGCCCTCCGGTTGGTGGCCATCTTCTCCTTGGTGTTCTTCTTGCTGTCGTTCCAGCGTTTTTTCACCTCCTCCACGGTCCTCCTCTTCCTCTCTCCCACAGCGTTGACCTTAGCTGTGATCTCCTCCCAGATGTGTTTCTTTCTGGACAATGGCACTGTCTTCCTTATAAAAAGCTCCTGCTGGTGTTCAGCCACCAGGCTATACAGGACCTGATTCTCCTGGTGGCTGAACCTGGGGTTCCTCCTCCTCTTTTCCTTCCCCTGGCTCTCTCCCTGATCCTCCTGGCCGGCTGTGGGGTTCGCTGCGGTCTCTGCGCTTGGCCCTGCTTCCTCCATGTCTCTGGTATGGTCTGGTCTCTGATCGCTGGAATCAAATTTTTTTTTTTCCCCCTGCTTGGGGGCCTTTTATAGTGCATTTTCCCGCTTGCTGCATGCAAAATGCAGGCCTGTTGTCAATTGTCAGGCTGATTTTTTAGATAAATTGCTTATCTGTACTTTTCGCGGCTTAGCATGCGTTTTTTTATCGCCGCCGCGTAAATTTTATCACCATCCCTAAGCGCCGGAACTGATTGTTATCGCACTAACGGCGCTTAGCGATAATTATCGCTATTTCTTGTTGATATGCCTCTAAGTTAGACAATATCATTTGATTCCCTTTGTAGGCATATGAGGCTTTTGGGGCAGAGGTGGCTTTATAGCTCTAGGATACTGGTGATAATTTGATGCGGTTTCTTCCTCATTTTACACCCCCTGCATTTCTGCAAGACCAAGCCCCTTGTTACTGACGTTGTGCGGTAGTGTCTATCACTCTGCAACAGGTACAGGAACGGACACCACCTGCAGGACGCCCTCTCTGAAGAGAATCAAGCTACGTCAACCCTCACAGCGAATTTTACACCATAAACACGCCATCCGGACCTGCAAATCATATTTTTGGTTTTTAACAATTCACTGAAGATTGTTATTACTATTGGTTGCGAATATTTTCTAATTCATTAAACTGTGGGTTCATTGTATGCAACTTTTGCCAGCCAAATATGCGTAACTCACATACATTAATTCTCCATTGAGTTATGCTTCAATGACACCAAAGTAGTTTAAATGATCAGTTCTGCATCATTTTAGGTGATGAAGGGGCCTCGTCTGCAGCATTGCTTATCTAACCCTTGTAGAGTGGATATTGTTAAACACTGCATCGTTGTTGCCCACGTTCTGCTATTTAGTAGGTTACTATGCTAATTTTTAGGACATGCTCGCAAACAGAAACAGATATTAAGCATTGTTTAGACATGGACATACTGCAGTAATAACATGATAAATAAATCAAGCCAGTAAAACCGCGGTCTTGAACTATCCCGCAGAATAAACCAGTGTTAACAACACCACTATACCAGGTCTTGGAGAGAAATACATTTCTGTTATAAAAAATAATATCCCCACATTGCCTAATTTAAACTAATTGCCTGCATGGTTTATGCTCCAAAAGGGACACTAAAGCTTAAACAAGTGCTGACTTATTGAAAACATCTTTAATCATATTGTTTTACCCATAACAGCAAGTCTGTTTGTGCAGCACCATTCACTTAAAGGAGAGCTGTGCTGAAAAGCCAGCATGCCGGTGCTTTTCAAAGACCTTTTCAGCCTGGCTTGCTAATTAGCCTCATGGAAATAATTGGGCGGTGAAAAATATTACCCCCGACGTTTTTGTTTGAAGCTCATCCCAAAGCGCAAAATAATTACAAATGTTATTTTATAGCAAAAGGGTGGTTAGCAGGTCGGTGGCTTCTATATATTGCCAAGAGGATTAAAAAACGCTTTCAACCTTGGTCAGAAGGGATGATGCTTTGTAACATAACACGTTGGGTTGTGTTTCAGTAAAAAGCCATTAAGGCTACCATTGTAAACCTGTCTGACCATGGGTTAGAGGTTCTTTCCAAAACATAGTACTAAGTTTCAGTTAGAAAAAGTAGCCACTGAATGCTGTTTTAAAGTATCAAGACAGACCGAAAAGGTTCCTTATAAATGACAGATTACCACTTCATGAATAAACACATACGTGAATAAATTAAAGTATGCTTATTCAGTTGCCCATTTCCTGAATTTTTGCAGGTACTCAATTGTAGACCACGCCCCAAAAGGTGTCGGAGAACTTTACAGAGAGTGTCGGAGATTTGTGAGTGTAAACATAGCATTGTAAAAAAGATTTAGGAAAAACGTACAAGCACAGCACAAGACACTTAGCTACCGTTAGAAGGGAACGCTGAGAGTCGAGGGACATCATCACATATTGCCATCTAAATATCAGTCAAAATAATCTTAGGATATGAGTTACATAAGAATATCAGATCATAACAACACAATATAACATAAGAAAACATAACGTAGCATGGCAACATAACTTGGTATAACATAACTGTAAGAAATTGGAGTATTAGTTGAGGGGTATTGGCACCCTCTTCAAGTAATACTTACAATCTTTGTCAGGGTGAACCACTAAAGTCAGTAAATAAACCTAAGAACAGCCCGCTGTTTGCTAAGGCTTAGATGGGACAGGCTTAACTTAGAGGCAAGGTATAAAGTATTTGTGCAGTACTGAAAATGTAATGAAGTCAAATCACAACACAAGAAAAATCTCCAATCAATTTAGAAACATAGAGAATATTAATGACAGCAAAACACCACAAACCTAATAACTATAGATATGAAGTTTAAATTAATAATACCACCGAAAAGTGTTAAGCAGTCATCTGGTTGCGCTTGACTGGGACCTTGATGTGATTTAAGGCTAATCGTGATGGACCCAGGTCAGATATAGAAAGCAGCTTCAACCTGGTTGGTAGTTTTACCTTCGGATTTAGCCAACTAAATGAAAATCAAAAATACTCCTGGGGCATGGCAGCAGGCTGTGGCTGAGGTGGGCTCCATAGCTTTAGATAGCTGTTGGATGAGGGCCAGGTGAAGCTTTGACTTTTGGCAGGAATGATCCAAGCAGGAGAAATGTTTTATTTAGCACCCAGAAAAGGTCCTTTACCAGCCGAACTTTTGGCCCCTTCGTCCGGCAAAGATTTCTACATTGGACTTAGTCACTTTTTTGGAGCTTGGAATTCTCCAGCTGTGCAAGGCTGCAGGCTGTAGCTAAAGAGGGCTCCGCAGGGCCGAATACCTTTTCTGCATGGTGCTGCTGAACTGGATTTGTGGCTGAGAGAGGCTCCAGCTGGGGAAAACTTGAATCTTTAGCCCAGTGGCAACAAACCTTCCTTAGATTCACAAATCACGTTGTCCTGATCTTCCATCTGTTACAGGGATTACATTTAGTCTCCATTTTAGTTTCCCTTTTTAGCTTAGCATCTTTTCAAGATGGTGGTTTTAACATGCTTTTATCTAATACGAGAAAATGCTACGCAATACATTTATTTTGGCAGATGCTGTTCTGTGGTCAGCACTGTCAGATCCAGGCACAGTCACACTAGAACGCAATATCTTTGCCTTATCATGTGCTCGTAGGAGATGACTCTTTCTCCCCTGGCTAAGTAAAGATGTTATTCTGCATCTCTAGCAGAATGCAATAAGGCCAGTGTTTTATCATTTAAACAGTGTCTGTTTTGAATTCAGTGAGAGGCACTTTGTTACAATTAAATGAAAGATACGTAGTCCAGAGATGTATATTAGGATCACAGCTTTATTCTTCAGATAGGATCCAAGTTATGCCTCATTCTATGCTTCATACAATGCCCCACCAGGAGCAGCCTCCTTGCCGCTCAGCCCTTCCACACCAACTGATTCCTTCTTCCACTCAAACACTCTCAAAAGTCTGATGACATCACATAGACTGAGCAGCAAGGCAAAGGGCAACAACAGAGAGGATGCATTAATCACTTACTGGATTACAACACACTTCACACCAGAGTTATCATGCAAGCTGCTGAGAGCAGTGTCCGTGATGCAGCTCCGCAGTCCCCAACATTCATCCTAAAAAGGAAGATAGCTGCACAAGCAGAGATGTGTGCAGTCTTGTAAACTGAAACATTCGTTCCTACACTGAAGCTGGCTGCTGAGACATTACACAAAGGTATGGGGTCAGATCATTCCAACCGGGTCTGGCAGAAGGGTACTCCAATCATGCTCTTGTCAGATTAGAGGTATTAGTGATAGACAGGAGTAACATGAGGAACAATTAATGTGGTTTAATTGTTTGTGTTTTTTACAGTCTAATAATCACAGTTCATTCTGATGAGGATTAGATCTTTTCAGTAAACATTTGAAAATGTATTATTGTCTCTTCTTTTTGTAACACCTTGGGCATGCAAAAGTAACAGACAAAAGGGTTACATCTCATTCAATGAACTCCCTGGGAACAAAAGTGGGCATATTTGAGGTTGCTGCCAGCATCTGTAACTCTGGATATTTAGGTGCTTGGATGGGTTACTGTGAGTTAGCCAAACCCACATTTAGTGATGATATAAGAAGACTCAGTCTCTTAATTTACGAAGTTTTGTTGGTCTAATACACAGTTCTACTAAATTTGTAGGAATCGTATAACATGACGTTGCCAATGCTCTAGGTTTAGTACCTATTTAATGGGTCCCCTAAGTATCTCTTTACTGTGCCCAAGGCTCCTTTATTGCCTTTATACAGAGACGTCCATGGTGATAACGGTTTATCTTCCTCGCATTTAATAGGAAGCACCTATTTCTGTAGGTTGATCAAGCTTGATCAATTAAAAGAATAGTCCCCTATAATATTTATTTTCTTTGAATTCAATTTATCAATATGGCGCAAGCAGTGGTTCTTACCTGTTACTTGTAGCAGTAACTAATCATTCAACTAGGTACTATTTAAGCAATTTTCTGGCAGAATTTGACCACTGAATACAACACTCTTGGCTGAGATTGATTGGCCACCAAAGTTTATTAGAAAAGTTCCTTTTCCGTTCTTGTTCCGGTGGAGGTAAAAGCAGCATATGCTACAGAGTGGGATCTTAAGTTGGCCCCAGCATTATATCGTACTCAAGCTGGTCGGCATAAGGACTCACCTTATCATGTTATACCTATAAGATCCAGCCCACAGATTCAGGCACAATAACTTAAAAAAATAAGAGCCTAAATGCGCAGCGAGGGAGATTTTACCTCAATTACAAGATCAAGGTGTGCTTGAGTCTTGTGTCTCCCCTTTGAATAATTCAGTTTTTCCTGTGATTAAACCTGATCATTCTTATAGTATAGTCATAGACTATCACCCTTTAAACAGTCATACATAGACTTTTGCTGTATAAAATTATCATAGCTCAGGCTTAATACATAATATTGTTTGTTAAAAATATATAACCAAAGAGGATGATGGACGGAGTGTTGAACATTGCAAGCACTCACCCCCAGTCAACTGATCTGGGTTTAATCCATCATCATTCTTTAGCTCACTCCGCCACTCCAGTTCAGACATGGCCATATGCAAATCAGTCTGACCCTGTGCCTCATGGGAACAGTCCAGCCCGAACTGCCAAGCCATGTCTTCCCTGGACCGGAAACAAGCAACCTGGGACCGGTTTCTGGCTAATTAGCCGTCATCAGTAAGGCTAGCTTGACTCCAGTGGCAAAGTGAGCAAAGGACCCACGTCTGGGCATACCCTGCCAACTTAGGGCAAACAAAGCAAAACCAAAAGGGATGATGGACGGAGTGTTGAACATTGCAAGCACTCATCCCCAGTCAACTGATCTGGGTTTAATCCATCATCATTCTTTAGCTCACTCCGTCACCCCAGTTCAGACATGGCCATATGCAAATCAGTCTGACCCTGTGCCTCATGGGAACAGTCCAGCCCGAACTGCCAAGCCATGTCTTCCCTGGACTCACCCGCAGTCAACTGATCTGAATGAATTCTGTTGTTTTTGCATTTGTCACCCCGAGTGAGATGGGTATGCTCAGACGTGAGTTCCGTGCTCTCCATGCCACTGGAATCAAGCTATCCTGGCTGAAGAGGGGTGAAATCCCGAAACCGGTCCTAGGATGCATGTTTCCAGTCCAGGGAGGACCTGGCTTGGCAGTTTGGGCTGGACTGCTCCCATGATGCACAGGGTCAAGACTGATTTGCATTGCTGGGTCCAAACTGGAATGGCATGGTGAGCAAAAACATGATGGATTTAGGCCCATATCTCTGTACTGGGGTGAATGTATGACATTGTTCTGCATTCTGTCCATCAACTGTTGTTTTTGCATTTGTCACCCCGAGTGGGATGGGTATGCTCAGACGTGAGTGCTGTGCTCTCCATGCCACTGGAATCAAGCTATCCTGGCTGAAGAAGGGTGAAACCCGAAACAGGTCCTAGGATGCTTGTTTCCAGTCCAGGGAGGACCTGGCTTGGCAGTTTGGGCTGGACTGTTCCCATGAGGCACAGGGTCAAGACTGATTTGCATATGGCTGGGTCCAAACTGGAATGGCATGGTGAGCCAAAAAAGGATGGATTTAGGCCCAGATCTCTGTACTGGGGTGAATGTATGACATTGTTCTGCATTCTGTCCATCAACTGTTGTTTTTGTAAAAATATATCACTACAATAGACACTTCAGATGTTTTTATGTCAAAATATGGCACCTGAAAGCTGGAATTTGATTGCTTTCTCAGCATTAGGCACACAACAAAGTTTTCTGTATACTCCCACAGTGCTATAAGAACACTTCAGGTTGTTTTCCTGCCCGAGTGATGTCAGAGCGAATCATATTATTCTGGGATATGCTGACCATAACTATAAATGTAATTATTAACAATCTAAAAATTGCCTTTTTCAGTGTCCTCTTCTTAGGATATGAACTTCTGAATGAAAGCAAACATCTGGCACCACAGTTCTTAAAGAAATGTGCTTTATTACAACCACCAAATACCTTAAAAAAGCTTCAATCACTTTTAGGATTCATGAAATTTGGTAGAACATACATACCAGAGTATGCACAATGAGTTAGACTGTTGTAGTGTTTGGATATCTGTCTTTAATGAAGGAAAAAACATGTAGATTGTTTAAAAATTGCATTTATATTCCAATGCCAAAATGTGTTTTGCATCGACAGGAAAAATGTTAACTGCAGTTCAAATGGCTGTAATGAAAGAACTAACAGGCTATTACAAAGGCCAACATTCCTTACATGAGAGCCTTGCACCCTAGAAGGATCCAGTGGGCCACTTCTGTGACAGCTGCTGATGTTGATTATATTTTTTACCCTAATTTGAGAACACAGAATATCTCCAGTATTGATTTAACCGAGATCTAATAGTGACTGGGGGTGAGTGTCTCAAAAGTTTCAGCGCTCCGTCCATTATCTTGCTCGTCCTAAGTTGGAAGGGTATGCCCAGACGTGGGTCCCTTGTTCACTAGCTAGCCTGTCTGATGAGGGCTGTTACCCCAAAACCGGTCTAAGTAGGCTTGTTTCCAGTCCAGGGAGGTGCTGGCTTGGCAATTTGGGCTGGGATGTTCCCATGACGAACAGTATCAAAACTGATTTTAATATGGCTGGGTCTGAACTGGGGTGGAGGTGTGAGCAGAAGAAGGATGATGGGTTTAACCAAGATCTAATAGTGCCTGGGGTGTGGATCTGAAAAGTTTCAGCACCCCGTCCATCATCTGATTGTGTTTGCTTTGATCACCCTAAGTTGGCAGGGCATGCCCAGACGTGTGTCCCCTGCTCACTTTACCCCTGGATTCAAGCTAGCCTGGCTCATGAGGGGTGTTACCACAAAACCAGTCCCAGGATTCTTGTTTCTGGCCCAGGGAGGACCTGGCTTGGCAGTTCGGGCTGGACTGTTCCCATGAGGAACAGGGTCAAGACTGATTTTCATATGGCTACGTCTGAACTCGGGTGGCGAAGTGAGCAGAAGAACGATGATGCATTCAACCCAGATCTAATGGTGACTTGGGGTGAGTGTGTGAAAAGTTTCAGCACTCTGTCCATCATCTTATTGTGTTTGGGATATCTCCAGTATGAACAATACCTAATGTCTTGTGACATTTTTCCTTTAACTGAGTATGCTTTTATAATCTATACTGAAGGTTCAGCGGAGACGGTGATAGGCACAAATTACAAATACTCAGCCGTGTTCGCTGCAGTTAAAGGTGTCATGAAAGATGGTGTATTTCACATACACAATCTTTAGGTGGCAGTACCATTTAGCTGACTTAATTGAAGACTTTGGTTCTCGCTTTGTATAAAACGGATTCAGACATTGCTACTCTCATAATGTGGGATTCGTATTACTGCATCCAGGACTTTACTGATAATTTACCTGATTGGTGCTTGAATGGATTCAGAGATTTCAAAAGAATTGCAATTAAGCATATGCTTCTTTGGGGGAAGGCGGCACCTCTGAAAGATGCTTTGCCACAAGAACATGTGATTCACACATTGAGTCATCAGCAGATTGGTATTAGGCCTGGGCGAAAATTTTGTTCCGTTCGCGGAAATAGCGATAATTTGACATTTTCGCATTCCGCGGAGAGTGCGAAAATGTCAAAAATTCCGGTTTCTGCAGCTTGGCGATAATTTGTTTCTTGCTCGCACTGTAAAATAATACATTCTCGCGCGCGCGCGATCGCCTTACCTGAATCCCTGCGTTCGCCGACAAGTTTTCTTGATCCGGTCGCGTTCTCCATGAGATGTTGTATTGTTTTTAGCCATTTGCGCTGTCTCGCGACAGTTCGCGCCCGCAGTGACGTCATGCGTCGCGCGATCACGTCTTTCTTCTCGCGATCATGCACCGCGAGACAACTCAAAACAAGATGGCCGCGCCCGCAAGCAACCGCTTGGGTAAGTTGGCGACCCGCAACCATGCAGAAAATCTCGCGAACATGCCGGAAAAAAACATCCGCATCTTCGCGATATTTCCGCTTGTTTGCGATAATTTTAAACATTTTTGCGATAATTTGCGAAAGTTAAATTCGCAAATTCCGCCCACCCCTAGTAATATCCACAAGGGAAAAGTCTCTCCATTCCTGTGTGATGAAGAATGGGGAGTAAGCAACTCAGTTACCAGTTCTGGAGAAGTATCCTTGAGTGTACAGGGAGACAGTGTCTATTTAGCAGTAGAAAAATACAGCAACAAAACCAATCCAACGGAGGAGGAAAGATAATGAAAGAAAAATCCAGCAGTAGAAACAAGAAGGAATCCAAAACATCTACTTCAGCCAAAGGCATAGTCCACGCAAGGAGGTATGTGAAGAGTCTGAAGAAAAATATTTAATGGTGACAACATAACCAGCAGAAGTCTGAGACTTTGGCAGCTGTTGAATGGGCTGTTGATAACTGTTTTGGATTGCTTCATCACTTGGATCGTGCTTTTCAGGCCACTTTTGATGTGATGCCTGCCGATGCGGGTTTCCTCCTGGGCCATCACATTCTGGACTTGGATGTTGTGGATGATTTGGAGATGCCGTCCGCCTCTTCAGATGCCTCTTGGTCTCTTGGATTGGCGTTTTTGTAAATGTTTCCTTTTATATAGATTATGTGGTTTATAGTTGGCATTTCAGTTTAAATAACATTATTCGGTCAAATTAGACTATTAAAGAATAAAAAACAATCAAAACATATATAAAAAGCACATCAATATTCAGTATTCTATTAAATGTCCATATAAATTCATAAGACATCGCATAATAACATGGCCCTCTGCTTAATGGCGCGTTCAATGTATACAGCAGCAAAAATACAGATATTAATAGTATGAAAAGCTTGCAGTTTGCCATAACACCACCCTGGTGTACGCCCCTTGCGAGCCTAGAGGTTGGTGCCATCCCCCCCCAGCCATACCTTACACTGGCATTGACATCATTCTGTAATTCTGTAAGAAAATTAAGAATTTACAAGTCAACCTCAATATCAGTAATGATGCCCCACAATTTGGACCTATTGACAGAGTCGAAGGTAAAACTCAAATCTATAAAATCCAAATTGAACTTGCCACGCTTGGCAACAGTATATTTGGCAATTAGCAAATGCAGGTGCTCGACTGTGTCTAGGCCGGAGCAGACACAAAATTGGAGACCCAAAAGTATGTTATGCACCTCTGCTCATAGCTGCAAACCATCCAGCAACATTTGTCCCATGATCTTTACAGTAGAATTGAACAAATAGATAGGGCAATAGCAGTAGATATCATTTTCTGAGCCATTTTTAAAAATATAAACAATAATCACATGAGACTAGTTCTTGGGGGGTCAGTGGCTAGGGTAGCATTAAGGACGTTTGTCAGCAAGGGGTCCCACAATGGAGTGTTAGCTTTAAACATGTCAGAGGGAAGCCCATCTGTACCAGGGGCATGCCCAGCCAGACAGCTAGCCACTGCCTGCAAAACGTCACCTAATTCAATAGCTGGGCCAGCAGAAAATTTAGCAGAAGACTAGGACACAGTTGAAGGGTTGGTCTAGTGGCTGAGGTGAAACTAGGGGGGTATAATCAGGGGTATCTGAGTACCCTGAGCAAGGGGCAGCATAAAGCTTAGTAAAATGGGCGACCCAGATGTCATGAAGAATAACAGTATCAATTCCAGGATCATTTGTGGCCTCAAAATAACTACAATTCACTGTCACACAGAAAGCCTTGCAATACCATTGCCCCAGTGAGGAAAAGACTACCTCTCTAATAGTGTCCTTCCTGGTTCTAAGGGTGTCTCGATACAGAGTTCTACATCCCTGCACCACATACTGTGTTGTGGGGAATTTTTCAAAGCGCCAAGTAGCTGGTTATGTACAAAAGGAAGTTTCATCAACCTTAGAGCAGATCTTGATCGCAGGAGGATAGGCCACTACAGACATTCTGGAAAATAGTGAGCCAGGTAGAGTAAGAGAAGAAGTCTGTGGTCACTGAGGGAAGAATTAGCAAGAGTGTAATCCAGAAAACAATCTCATAGTGATTTGGAAAAATGAGTAAACTCAATGTGGGTATAGTATTTGGTTTTAGGCTTAGGGCGTCAAACGAAAAGATGAGATTTAATTAGCCAACAGTAAAATAGGTTTGCCACCAAGAGAACAATGTACAAAGTGGATAAGAGGAATCCCAGCCTCATCCTCCAGACATTTTCTTGAGAGAACTGACAGGGCTTTAGGTTAAAATCCTCCAGCAAAACCACTGCACAGCCACCTTGAATTTTCCTAATGCCTTTCTCAATATCGTTAAGCAGAGAGCACGCTAGATCAACCGTGGTATGGTTAAATAAATTTTTATATAGATTTATCAACAATAATCTTGTTGCAGAACACTGAAACAGGATCATCTGGTAGTATACTGAATCACAAATTGACCATAACACCTTCACCGGAAATGTAAGTGGAATGAATGTGGTAAGACCACCCTTGGCTCTACCCATGTTACTAGCCACCTCTGGAGTGTGGTAAATAGCATTTCCATCCACATAAATAGGGTCAATAAGCCAAGTCTCTTGGAAACATATAACAGCATGGCGTTCAATAAACCTAAGCCAATCATGTCTATCCCATTTTCTAGCTATACCAGCAATGTTCCAAGAGGCTATAGATAGTGATTGCTTTATATGGTTTTCTGTGTCCTCAGTGGGAATAGGCCTGTAGCTGGAAGGCACAGAGGGTGTAGATACAGTATCAATCCCCAATTATGGACACTCTGCTAGAACATCAATTAGACCCAATACAGTAACTGTGCCAGGGAGTCAGTCCCGTTTTTCCAGTTGTGAAAGAGGAGTAAACCTGTTAAAGGTTGTAAGAATTGTCCCGAATGGTAAAGGGGTGGGCAGACGACCCTGAGGTTTATGAAAAAAATCTGAGTGGGAGGGCCTCGATAGCAGTTGGAGCAAGACAAACAAAACTTTCCTTGGACAAGATGTCCCTAGCCGCTCCTCTGTCTTCAAAATGAATAACAGTACAGTCAGTGTTGTCTGGCTTTGTAGTATTACCCACCCAATGAACTCTGCTCACAAGATTAACCTGGTTATGACATAGCGCGAGTCGGGTGTTAGCCCAGTGGACAACCTTGTTGACCAATTGCTCGTGGTCCTCCCATGAACCCCTGCTTAATGAGGGTACATTTCTTAAAATCACAGCAAAGGGGTAGCCTGACGGGGCAAATAACTTGGCTCGGTCTTCCCCCGGGCCAAGAACAGGCTCAACCTGCGCACGTCCTACACTGCGGGACGCCTTCTGGTACTTTATGGCGCTCTGCCACCTAACAAGCGTTGCAGCCCCCCTCTTGTGGGTTGAGGCAGCTGGAGAATGGAGTCTCCTGAGGCAAAGCAGCAGGATACAACAGTGGAGTTGGCAGTTTTTATGTGCTTTGAGTTTGCTTATGCTATCAAAGTGTTCCTATGAATCGCAAGGATTTTTACACAAACTTAGCGAAACTGCTATTGTTTATATTGTAGTATTCTCCAACTACAGGAAGACTTTTACAGGGATTATATTTCATCTCCATTTTAGATTTCCTTTTTAACTTAACATCTTTTTAAAATGGTGGTTTTACTAATGCGAGAAAATGCCATGCATGCATTTATTTTTGATAGACGTTTTTCTGTAGTCTGCACTGTTAGTTCCAGGGACACACATCCTAGAATGCGATGGCCTTGCTTTATTATGCGCTCATAGGAGATTACTTGTTTTCCCCAGACTAAGTAAAGATGTTATTCTGTGTATCTAGCATAATGCAATAAGTATTGTACTATTTGAATAGCATCTGTTTTGAATTCAGTGAGAGGCAATTCACACTGGAGTTATCTTGGACGCTGCTGAAATCTGTCAATAAGATGCAGCTCAGCAGGATCCGACATTCATCTTCAGAAGGAAGATAGCTGCACAAGCAGAGATGTGTGCAGGCTTGCACACTGAGATGGAGTTAATTTGTTAATGCACTTAGGCCGGCTTGCTGAGACATTACACCAAGGCATGGGGTTATATCATTGGTCTGAAAGAAGTCTCCTATTTATTTATTTATTTATTTATTTCTTGTGACTTGTATAGCGCACTATAACCCAGGGGTCTCTAAGCGCTTTGTTAGGATCAGCTATACAATAAAAAGATGCATCAGATTAAAATTTAGCGGCCACCCCACGCTTGCTGGAAAAGCACAGTTTTTAATTGCTTGCGGAAGGGCATTAGTTTCTTTTCATTGCGGAGTTTCAGCGGTAGTTTATTCCACATAGCTGGCAAAGTATGTGAGAAAGCACGCCCACCCACAGTGGTCAGTCTACAGCGTGGCTGAACCAGACATATGGAATCAGCAGATCTAAGCACCCTCCCTGGTTTGTAAAGGGACAGGCGAGATTTCAGATAGGTGGGTGCTCTGCCATGAAGCGCTTTGTGTACAATGCAGAGCCCCTTGAACATTAGCCTCTGCCTAACTGGCAACCAATGGAGTTCCCACAGGAGGGGGGATGCCTGGGTACTCCTTGGTTTCTTGAAAATGAGCCTGGCAGCATCGTTCATGACCGTCTGCATTCTGTTTAAGAGGCCCTGTGGGAGTCCTATATACAATGAATTGCCATAGTCCAGCCTAGCCAAAATCATTGCAGAAACCGCGCTCCTTAGGGTGGAAAAAGAGAGCAGCGGGGAAACTTTCCTGAGTTGGCGAAGGAGGCCGACGCAGCAGCCCACCACAGCTGTGACTTGCTTTTTCATGGACAGCTTGCTGTCCACCTGGATGCCCAGGCTCTTAACCACCTCAGCCGGTTCTGGAGGCGTGCCCAACTCCCCAGGCCAGAAACGGTCACACCAAGGGTTTCCAGCGATGGTAATCGGCAACACCTCGGTTTTGTCCGGGTTGATTTTTAGGGAGTTGCCGGACATCCAGTTAGCTGTACTTCTCAAAATGTTTTGCAGTCTGGTAAAGGCATTCTGGCTATCCTCCAGCTGGATAATGATCTGGGTGTCGTCTGCGTAGTTATATACCTGACAGTCCATTTGATTAAGCATTCGAATCAAAGGCTGTAGGTATATGTTGAACAATAGGGGTGACAGAGCAGACCCTTGTGGGACTCCGCAAGTGATCGAGGTTGCGGTAGAGAGCATGTCACCTAATTGCACTTTCTGCGTCCTCCCTTGAAGGAAGGATGTGAACCATGCCAGTGCTATGCCCTGAATGCCGAAGTCCCTCATCCGCGACAGTAGTTGTTCATGACACACGGTATCAAATGCCGCGGAGAGGTCCAACAGCACCAGGGCCCCCGGGATTTTCTTGTCTGCTCTGTTCCTAAGTTCGTCTACGATTGACAACATAACCAGCTCCGTGCTGTGATTCGCACGGAAGCCTGCTTGATTCGGCTCTAGCAGCGTGTTGCTTTCCAGATGTTCTGAAAGGGTGATAAGGACATGCTGCTCCAGGACCTTCGCCAAGAATGGTAACTGGGAAATTGGTCTGAAGTTCTTCAGACATTTTGCGTCTGCCCCCGGTTTTTTTAGCAAGGGAATCAGACGGGCTTCCTTGAAGGCAGATGGCACTTGACCAGTTTGTAGAGAGAGGTTCAGGAGACTCAGCACGTCATCCTCAATGCCCGGGAGTGCGAGTTTGAAGACTTCAGGTGGGCATGGATCCGCCCTAGAGCCGGACTTGACCCGTCCCGTGAGGGAGACTAAACTCTCCTTTGTAATCAAGGGTAGATTAGAGAACGGGATTATAATTGGCAGTATGGCTGGGATATCCACCGGTGGACAGTCAATTTGCGAGGTTGCCGTAATTTCAGTGACCAAATCAATGACTTTGTTGGTGAAGAAATCCTGGAACTTCTGACAGTCCTCCTGACTAAAGTCCGGGGGCTGTTCCTTGTTCTTCCTGAGCTCCGTGAGGACTCGGAAGACTTCTTTCTGAGGGTTCGTGGCCGTAGAAATCCTCTCCTCGTAGAACTCGGACTTCCTGGCTATAATCACTTGCTTATAACCAGCGAGAGCCCGTAGATAGTTACTACGAGAGTCAGGACTGTAGTTTTTCCGCCAGGTTCTTTCCAGTTTGCGTAGCCCACGTTTCTGAGCTCTGAGTAAGTCATTATACCACGGGGCCCCTCGTTTCCTATCCGTACGGTTCACCCTACAGATTGGTGCAACTTTGTCTGTGGCATTCTGAAGTTTGTCCATGAGTGCCCCACAGAGGGCCTCTGGGTTGAGGGGGCAATTGTTGGCAGGGGGGTTGGTGCGAAGTAAATTTATCATTTTATCCCCATCAAACTTATTCCACTTCCTGACTGCCTTCCATCCTCCTTTGGTTGTTGTTTTCAGTCTGTCCGCCAAAACCTTGCCTCTCACCAAGTGGTGGTCAGACCATACGCATGGCAGAGCCGCAGCCATGTCCTGGACAGGAACTGTCGTCCACACCAAGTCTAGGGTGTGTCCCTTAGCATGTGTTGGGCCTCTAACTTGTTGAACCAGATCTAATGAGGTTAACGCCTCATCGATCTGTAACGCCTGACCATCTTTTGGGACCTTCTCCCAATGGTAGTTAAAATCCCCCATTATCATTACCTTGTCATATCTTGAGCGAATGTCCTGGGCCAGTCTTATGAACAAGTCAGGGAAATCAGGCGAGGTCCACGGAGGGCGATAGACTAACAAAATCAGCAGACAATCCGTCCCTGATTGCAACTTAACGCCCATCACTTCCGCGCCTGCCAAATTTTCCGTCAAGACCCTTTCAACCAATAGGCGTGAGTTGTACAGGAGGGCAACACCTCCCCCCCTCTTGGCTCCAGATCTATTGTAGAAAAGTGCCGAAAAGTCGGATGGTAGGGAGGCGACGAGATCCGGCATAGAGGAATCCTCTAACCATGTCTCGGTGAGTCCCAGGAGATCTAGTTCTCCTTCTTCAAGAAGGGTAAACACCTCTAAATTATGTCGTTGCAGGGAGCGTGTGTTAAGGAGGCCAAAGCGTAAGCCGCGGGCCTGACTCATAACCTTACGACCCGGCTGGGGAGTGGGGGCGGACAAGATTCTCTCACGCACAAGGATGTCAACACAGTCTGGGCTAATATCAAAATTGCAGGTGTTCAAAGACTCCAACTCACCTCTGGTGTATACCAAGCGAGAACCAGGGGTCGTGGCCCCGGGTCCCGTCTGGTCCCTGATGGGCACAGATGGGCTTGCCTCTGGCGAGCCTCCGGCGCGCCCACGCTGCGCGCATACGCTGCGCGCCTGCATGGTGGCAGGGTTAAGTAGCCTCGAGCGTGCAAGGTGGCCAGGCAGCAACTAGGCTGTCAACCACAATGGCGTCCCAAAGCGGCGCTTCCTCCCCCAAGATGGCTCCCGCCCCAAGAACCCAAGAAAGCAGCTAAAGACCCGCTCAACAGCGGTGCAATCTCCGATTAGAGTGTGGGTATATCCTAACTCAAACCCCACCAGAAAACGGGACCCTTCGAAAAAATTTAAAAGTGCAAATTAATTAATTATTTCCGCATTTAAAAAGCGCTATACTCGCGCTAGTAGCAGCATGTAAATTCTAACAGGAGCAGCCTCAGTATCGCGGCGCTTACCTAGCAAAACTCCTATCATGCTATCGATGGAGCAGGGGTATTAGTGATAGATAAGAATAACAATAGGAACAATTAACATTGTTGATTTGTTTGTGTTTTCTACCATTCTATTAATGCTTGTAACAATAATGTCTCATCTGTCAAATAATCACAGTTATTGTTTTATATACAAGGATTTTATTTTTTCAATAAACATTTGAAAATGTATTATTTTCTCTTCTTTTTGTAACACCTTGGACATGCAAAAGTGACAAACAAAAATGTTTGATATGTTTCCATGAATTTCTCGGAAACAAGAGTGGTCATGTTTGAGGTCACAAACAGCATCTGTAACTCAAGAGATTAAGGAGTTTAGATGCTGTACTATGAGCTAGCCAAACCAACATTTGGTGATGATATAAGAAGACTCAGTCTCTATACCATGAAGGTTTGTTGATCTAATACACCGTTCTTATAAATTTGTAAGAACCGTAGAACACAGCAGTCTTTGGGGCAAAATAATTTCAAAATCCCAGGATTTCGGGTGATGGATGTAGTACACTTTGACATGATGCAAGGGTCCAGGACCTTTGGGACAGTACTTTGGGGTCAATACTCAACCCAGCAGACACCAACAGCATGGTCCAGGCCAGGTCCAGTTGGAAAAGGCCTCTTGTAGCTCTCTGTTTCCCTGTAGCTTGAACAGCAGATCAGCCAACTGACCCTTTGAGTCACTTCTTGGTTCTGGGTACAAAAGAGAGTAGAGCCAGTCACTCGGGGCTCAGTCCTCTTCTGACTCTTTCATAGGTCCAGGTATTTTCTGAGGTAGCTAGTGGGGATGCCATATTTATGCCTTCTACCAGCTTGTGGGTGTGTGTGACTCCTAGCCCCTCCCTACCTAATAGGGTAAACATTCCCTGGGATAACCCTACCCAAATTTGTGGCACTTCCTGTGTGCCCTATAAAAAGCAATTACAGAGTGCCCCTCACTGTCTAAATCCATAATGGTGCGACCCTTCTCATCTTGTGCGGAGACTGTGTGCTCACACCAGAGGTGTGGCTAGGGATATGAGCAACCACCTCCCTGTTGTCACGTCACATTGAGGCTAGGGGAAGCTCCCTCCCTTCATTGTTTGTAGCCTGGTTGAGTGGGGAAAGAAATAAGTGGCTTGTGAAGATTAAATGAACATCTGCCTGTAAAGGCAAGGTCCCTTTAAAGCTAATTCAGTTCAGTGAAACTGCCCAAACGGGTATCCTGATAGAGGGACAGAAACACCTCTGCACACCCTGGCCTTTCTCTTTTGCTTTGGCATAAGTCTGCATACCTCATTCAGGGTTAGGCACTGAGAAGGAAATGTGAATTCACTAGTGAATTGGGCTTTTAGTAAATATTTCAGAGTCCACAAATGTTTCCTAGCTGCTGATAGCATTAATACATTTAATATGGAATCCCAGTGCTTTCCTATGGAATAACCAGCCTTGCTATATTAAAATTGCATTTGGGGCCTGTTCACTGTCAGAACATTTTTAACATTACATTTTGACATGTCCTACGTTTAGATATCATGCACCCTGTTTATGGGCAGTAAGGCTTTATTAATGGTGACTTATTCATATTCAAACAGAAGGCTTAGGCCCACCAAAAGGGTTTATTTTGAGAGGTTGATTTGCAATTTAAAAGCTGTTTTAGTTATGCTATACTGTCACTCTAGCAGACAGCACAATACATGCTGCAGTCCACCACTAGTGACTTTTAGCTTACAGGCCCTGGGTAACTTTGTACCATATACTAGGGACTTATAGATGAATTAAATATGCCTCTTAGGAGTGTATCAATGTCATCATCTTGAACGGAGGAGCACATGCACTTTATCCCTGTTTGTCAGGGGTAAAGTACACAGGTAGCAAAAACAGTTAAGGTAAAAATCTGATGACAGCATGCAAATGATGGACATTTCTGTCTGCCTCTCTGCTTGTGCCCATTTTTGTGCTGTCTGTGTCTGTTATTTCTGTGCCATGTTATTGTGCCATTTGATTTGTGTCTCTTTGCCTGTTATTGTACCATTTGATTTGTGCCTCTTTGCCTGTTATTGTGCCTTTTAAATTGTGCCTCTAAGCCTGTTTTTTACTTCCTGTCTTTCCTGTTGTGTCCTCTGTGCCTGACTTTTCCTACCATTGCTAGACAGTGACCCCTCCCCCCTACTGGTCTCCCGCCTCCCACCTGCGCTTCCCTCCCCCTTCCCTATTTAATGGTGGAAGCTGCAAAGGAAGAACGAGCAAGAACCCTGGCCAGGGACCTGCTCTATCCCCCAGCAGCTCGCTGTTGTGCTGCCGCCGCTGACCCAGCATCACCTCTGCCGGTAGGTTTGCGGCCTCAGTCTGCCCTTCTGCTTGTGCCTGTTTTTGTGCTGTCTGTGTCTGTTATTTAAAGTTTAAAGTAAAAACGAACACCTAAGAGATGAAGGTGCCGAACGTGGACATCTAGTCAGGTGAGCCCTGGTCAAGTTGTGAAATATGGCTGACCCCGATAGAGTGGATTGGGCCTGGTCATTGCCTACCTTCAGACTTAGAAGAAATTCTGAACAAAATATTCTGAGAAGGTAAAGTTCAGCGCCACAAGACTGCAGGTGGTGTTTGATGAGGAAGCGTCATCGTCAGAGAGCCACTGGATGAAGTTGCAGTGAATATTCTTACTTTTGGAAGCTGAAAATCTCAAGCAGGAAGAGGAAGGAGGGTGTATCCAACAAGGGTTCCATGAGGCCGGATACTCCTTTGGTGAGGGACCACTGAAATGTTTTTGCTGCTGCATAGAACAATGTAGCGGAGCTGCAGTGAAGTGAGGCCAACCAGCGATGCAACTTGGATGGATAGATGAGCATGTTGGTCCAAATTTTCCCTTGGTTCATAGAGCCGTTTTTAGCAAAAAACTTTCTATGTCCCAAGTTTGGGTTTTGGCTATTTGGGCACCTTTAGCACTATCACTAAGGGTTCAGGGCTGGAGGGGTATCACTTGGGTGGTTAGGACTTATTCAGGTCAGGTCTAGGTGCAAGTTAAAAAGGGTTGGCGCATATTGTGTCCCTGAGGCACTGATCAGGAGGCCAGCCAACTGGCCCTCAGAGTCACTCTGGCAGTCCTGGGTTCATCAAGTGATTAAACAGGCCTCAAATAGCAGGGGAGGCCTCTGAGGGTTCAAGGTAGTCTCCAAGCAGTAAAGCAATCCATTCATGTTCAGCAAAGCAGTCTTGTGGAGTGCACAGCAGGCAGCAGGCAGTCCTCTGAGAGTCCTTCTGTAGGTCCAAAAAGTGAACTGAACAGTGGGTCTGAGGGTTCAATTTTTATATCCAATGGTTTCTTTTAAGTCAGAGAAGTTTCTAGAAAATTCAATTTGAAATGCTTTAAATTTCGGGACTCCCTTGCCCTGGCTCCAACTTGACTGCATGAACAATGCAGGGCTTACAAGTCCTTTGTATGAAGGCAGAGCACAGCCTATTCAGTTGCAAGTGGGGCTGTACCGCGCTCTGCCCCCGCATACTGCTTGCTGATGGCCCAGCCAGGCACAACTAATCCCTCTATTGTGTGGCTGTCTGGGTGAAATACCCAAAGGCTAACTGCCAACTACACCTCGTCATGCGACACAGGAACAGACGACAGGCACCAAATAGTTATACAATTCATTGTTTCGAAAAGTGGCATTTTTGAGATTGTTGCTTAAAATCTGACCTTACCATTAAAGGCAATTTTTAATTGTGATTTCTTAGTCACCAAACATGAAATGCTTAACTGTTCTCAATCAAAAGTTAGCACTTATTACACTAAGGCACAACTACTCTGTGATACATTACCTCCTCCAAAAACTGCTTTTATGCTTTGTTTTTAATAGGTATTTGCACCAAGTAACACCATACTCCAGGATCCTGATCAAGTATGTGCTGGCTGGAGAGGTCCACTTTTGACTACATCATATAATTTTATCAACTTGTGTACAGCTTGGCTGTAGCTTTGAATAAAATGTACAATACATCTCATACACAATATAATATACTCTAATCCAGAAGAGTTGACGCTCTTTTGTTACTAATTGTAGCAGGAGAAACAGGAGGCACTAGAAATAATCCCTCCTTTATTGAGAGAAGAGAAGCTTAAGGCAGGTATGAAGCTATGAAAGGAGTTGGGCAGATGAGAGACATCTACGAAGAGAAAATGGAAATTTGCAGAAGTCAAAGCCCTCCTCAAGAAGCCCACATCCAACCAGAATCAACTGAGCAACTTTCGACTAATCTCCCTGCTCCCATATACAGCTGAAGTCATTAGGAAGGCCATCACCAAGCAACTTACAACTCACCTCGAACTTCACCATCTTCTAGACAACACTAAATCAGGATCCAGAAAGAACCACAGCATTTAAGAGGTTTTTTAATTATAATTTTTTAGTCACCAAACATGAAATGCTAACCTGTTCTCAATCAAACGTTAGCACTTATTAAATGTGGTAAGGTAACCTAATGTTATCAAATAGGAGAGGTAGGCTTACCGGTAGTGAAAATCAAATTTAGGACTTTTCCTTTAACAGGAAATGTAAAACCCTTTAATTACAAGGCAACATGCGCCATTGGCTACCTAGGGCCTACCGTAGGGGTGACTTACATGCAATAAAAGCAGAATTTAACGCTTATGAAAGGGAATATATTTCCAAGTCAATTTGCAGTTTAATACTACATTCAGGCAGCAAAGGCAGGACTAGGACATGAAGGGTCTATGTAAGTGGATGGCACAATACGTGCCGCAGGCCGCATAGTGGTATTTAATTTACAAGCCCTGGACTTATGGTATACCACACTACAAGGGACATATAAGTAATTTAAATATGCAAATAAGGTGTGAGACAATTTTTCCATGTTTAAGGGAGAGAACACAAGCACTTTATCACTGATTAGCAGTGATAAAGTACACAGAGTGCTAAAGCCAACAAAAATAATGTTTAGCTAAAAGTGTCGGGTAAAGATAAAAATGTTTGGGGGAAGACCACTATGAGGCTGACAGGCCTAACAATTTGCATTGTAAAACGTTCACTGGTTAACCAGTGATTTGGGTTCTAGATTCTAAATGGGATTCACCCAACTTGCTTGTGATTACATTATTTTACAGTTTGTGCATTGACTGTTCATTCATGGTTCTATTTTTGTGCGTTTCTGTCCCCCGGCTAATATTTTTAAACATGTGCTATAGATATTTAACTAATTACTACTTTGAAGACTTTCTTTCCCACCACAAACATTCTACATTATCTGAGTTTTTTAGATAGAATCCCTAACTACTTCACAGAGTAGCTCCTTCATGCAAAATTGTGTTAAATTTAAACACTAAGGCACAACTACACTTTGATACATTACCTCCTCCAAAAATAGCTTTCATACTATGTTTTTAAAAGGTATTTGCTTCAAGTAACAACATACTCCAGGATCCTGATAAAGGATGTGCTAGCTGGAGAGCTCTCCTTGTGTTTGCTTTGTTCACCCTAAGTTGACAGGGTATGCCCAGTCGTGGGTCCCTTGCTCACTTTGCCACTGGATTCAAGCTAGCCTGGCTGATGAAGGGTGTTACCCAGAAACCGGTCCCAGGATGCTTGTTTCTGGTTCAGGGAAGACCTGGCTTGGCAATTTGGGCTGGACTGTTCCCATGAGGCACAGGGTCAAAACTGATTTGCGTATAGCTGGGTCTGAACTGAGGTGGCGAAGTGAGCTAAGGAATGATGATGGATTCAACCCTGATCTGTGACTGGGGGTGAATTTCTGAAAAGTGTCAGTGCTCCGTCTATCGTCTCCTTTTGTTTTCTTTGTTCGCCCTAAGTTGGCAGGGTATGCCCAGACGTGGGTCCCTTGCTCACTTTGCGACTGAATTCAAGCTAGCCGGGCTGGTGAAGGGTGTTACCCAGAAACCAGTCCCAGGATGCTTGTATCTGGTTCAGGGAAGACCTGGCTTGGCAGTTCAGGCTGGACTGTTCCCATGAGGGACAGGTTCAAGGCTGATTTGCATATAGCTGGGTTTGAACTGAGGTGGCGAAGTGAGCTAAAGAATGATGATGGATTCAACCCAGATCTGTGACTGGGGGTGAGTGTCTGAAAAGTTTTAGCGCTCTGTCCATCATCTCCTTGTGTTGGCTTTGTTTGCCCTATGTTTGCAGGGTATGCCCAGACATGGGTCCCTTGCTCACTTTGCCACTGGATTCAAGCTAGCCTGGCTGATGAAGGGTGTTACCCAAAAACGGGTCCCAGGAAGCGTGTTTCCAGTTCAGGGAAGACCTGGCTTGGCAGTTTGGGCAGGACTGTTCCCATGAGGCACAGGGTCAGGACTGATTTGCATATAGCTGGGTTTGAACTGAGGTGGCCAAGTGAGTTAAAGAATGTTGATGGTTTCAACCCCCATCTGTGACTGGGGGTGTGTGTCTGAAAGGTTTCAGCGCTCTGTCCATCATCTCCTTGTGTTTGCCACTTTTGACTATGTCATATAATGTTATCAACTTTTGTACAGCTTGGCTGTAGCCTTGATTAAAATGTACAATACGTCTCATACATAATATAATATACTCTAATCCAGAAGAGTTGAAGCTCTATCATTACTAATTGTAGCGGGAGAAACAGGAGGCACTAGAAATGACCCCGGAGGCAGGTATGAAGCTACAAAAGGAGTTGAGCTGATGAGAGACAACTACAAAGAGTAAATGGAAACTTGCAGGAATCAAAACCCTCCTCAAGAAACCCACATCTGACCAGAATTAACTGAGCAACTTTCTACTGATCTCCCTGCTCCCATATACAGCTGAAGTCATTAAGAAGGCCATCATCAAGCAACTCACAACTCACCTCGAACTTCACCACCTTCTAGACAACACTAAATCGGGATTCAGAAAGAACCACAGCACTCAACGCGGCCATGAATGACATTTGAATCATCCTGGACTGAGGAGAAATAGCGGTTCTCATCCTGCTCAACCTCTCTGTGGCCTTCAACACTGTCTCCCATAACATCCTCATCAGAAGACTCCACATGATTGGCATACAAGCATCCGTTATCAAATGGATCTGCTCCATCTTCACAGGAAGATCCCAAAACATTGGGCAACCACCCTTAAAATCAGAGACCAAGAAACCAATATGGGGAGTCCCACAAGGATCATTCATTATCCCCACCCTTTTCAACATATATATGGCACCGTTCGCCAACATCATCTGATCGAAAGACATCACCGTAATTTCCTACAATGATGACACTCAATTCATCCATTCCTTGATGAACAACATAACCATTACCAGAACCAACTGCCTGACCCTGGTATTTGACTGGATAAGAACCAAATGCCTGAAGCTCAACCCAGACAAGACAGAAGTACTGGTCTTTGGCATAAAGACTTCCCCATGGGACTTCACCTGGTGGATGTCTGAGCTGCGACTAGCACACACATTCACAGACCACACAACAAATCTAGGGATCACCCTAGCTGACGAGCTCAATAAGTCAACACGGTGTGAACCTCTTGCTCAACCCTCTTAAGCATGCTGTTAAAGTTCTTCAAATGGTTGTCTTAGAACATCAGATGGACCATCACACAAGCATTCATCACCAGCAGGCACCAGCAGGCTGGAACACGGCAACATTCTCTACACTGGAATTTCCAAACAACTCCTACACAGACTCCAGACCATCTAGAACACCACTGCCAGGCTCAGACTCAACCTTTCATGCCACACCCACATCCTACCGCACCACAGGAAGCTTCACTGGCTCCCCATTCACAAACACAGTCAATTCAAACTTCTCTCACACACACACAACACCCTATACATCAAGGGATTGGAATACCTGAACATTCGCATACACATTTAACAACCCACCAAACACCTATGCTCTGCCTCACTCTCACACATACACTACATCTGCAAAAGCAAAACTGAAAGTATCTCATTCTACTACATTGCACCCAAGAAATGGAACACCCTCCCTCAATGCATCAAAGCCTCCTCCTCACTTCTTGAGTTCCGCAAGAAACTGAAGACCTAGCTATACATATAAGCGCCTTGGGGACCACACACCTACACATCTGCCCAAGTGCCTGGATGCCCTCTCAGGTGATTATTGCACTATGGAAATAAACATAACATAACAGTATTGGATGAATGATTAGATTTATGAATGAGTGACATGTGCCACTATGTGCAAATTTTTATATTTTTTATAGAAAACTTTTTATTGGTCTTTTAGCATTACAATATGCACAATACTCATTATAATCAATAACAACGGTACACTTGAGGTGCATATCTTGCAGACACTGTAAGTTGAGAAAGGCACATTTGTTATCTTTATCATAGAAAAGCTGGCTTATCATTCGCAGCACATCACAAAACAATAAAGTCGAATCTAGCATAGCTATATCTTATATCTATTCAGTCACTGACATCAGATAGTGAATCGTCCCGCGGGGGTTCACATATATTGCCTCGGAATTCATTCCGTTACCCCAGATCTTGGACCATTTCCTGGGGCAACCTCTGTGCATATAAACTGCTTGCTCCGCCACCATTGCACTGTCCATATCACCTCCCCATTGTCTATAAGTGAGAGTCCACCTTGTTCCCCAATCCTGGGCTATATTCCTCTTGGCAATCATCATTCCTAGGACCGCCCAGTCCTGCATCCTCAGGCTGAGGTCGGTGGGCTCCATTATATTGAGAAGACACATTTTTGGTTCTGGCGAGACAGTGGCTCCCCCCTCCCGCATGATCGTGCCCATGACTGATGCCCAATAAGATGAAATCCGTGGGCACTCCCAGATGGTATGATAAAATGTGCCCAGCAGACCACATTCCCATAAACAGAGAGGAGTGAGCAATCTACCCAGTTTGTGTAGTGTGGTACGCGTGTAGTAAATGCGGTGAAGAATTTTTAGCTACACCAATTTGAGTTTGGAAGAGATTGTAACTTCTCGTGGTGACACAAGTGCCTCCTGCCACTCCGAGTTATTGACCTCTCCAGACTTAGTTTGCCACCAGTCCCTCAATGTCAGTGTGGGGTCTGTTTGATTGTTAATTAACTTATGATACGTCTGAGAGATGGCCTTTTTACACATATGATCAGTAAGGAGCCTGTCCTGCAAAGGGGATGTGTCTGGTAGCTGTGTTCCTGGTGGGATAGCTCCCATGAGTGCGTGCCTGATTTGCAGGTATCGGAATGTTACGGTTGGTGCCATACCGTACGTGTCCCTTAGGTGAGCAAAAGCAACAGGACTCTTTTTTTAGATATACCTATGAGGTCCCACTGTTTGAATCCTTTAGTATGTCGCAGATTGCCTCGCCGTCGGGTGTCCCAGAGTGGTGTATTACACGTCAATATTCCCTCCCATCCCAACGCCAACTGCACACTGTGCCATAGTTGGACCGTGTGGGCCGTGGGACCCGTAAAACCGCATCCCAGAGGGGTGTTATAGAGTGCACTCATAACCTGATCAGTTGGGAGGACATATCTGTCCATACGGAAAGCTGGTTCGTCCTGCGAGGCGTGCAGCCACTGATTAATGACCATGAGCTGCGAGGCCCAATAATACAGTTTGATGTTGGGCAAGGCGATACCCCCGACGCACCAGCTCTTCATTAATTTGTGCATTTCTATGCGGTCAGGCTTTCCATCCCATAGAATGGTGGTGACCTCAGCGTCAATTGCTTTAAAATACATGGCGTGGACTGGGAGTGGGGTATTTTGTAGGGCGTAAAGAAATCTGGGCAAAGCCATCATTTTAAACAGGGCGGCCCTCCCGAGCAATGTCAATGGTAGCAATCTCCAATGTTTCACATCTCGAGGGAATCTCCTGAGTGGACCCATGAGATTCTCTGCAATAAAGTGTGTGGACTGAGGTGTTATGTATATGCCAAGATATCTAAAACCTTCGGTTGCTAATTGGAGGTCACAACCCAACGGTCGTGGTGGGGGGCCATGTATTAAGTACAGGAGTGATTTTGCCTAGTTTATAGTGTATCCCGAGACTTTCCCGTAAGATACACAGATATCTAAAAGGCTGATAATGGATCGCACCGGGGATGTCAAGTATAGCAGCACGTCGTCAGCGTAAAGTGAGATACGGACCTCCCATCCCACAGCCCACCTCATTCCTCGGATAACCAGGTCCTGCCTTATCCATGCCGCTAGCGGCTCCAATACAAATGCAAACAGGAGCGGCGATATAGGACAGCCCTGTCTGGTACCTCTCCCCAATGGAAATTCATCTGATGTACGGCCATTCACTACCACTTGTGCTAGGGGTTTATTATATAGTAGTTGGACCCATGCGCCAAATTTAGGGCCAAAACCCATACGCTGCAGGACTGCAAAAAGGAAGGGCCATACGACAAGTTCAAATGCCATACGGCCATCCAAAGAGAGAATGACAGCGTCCTCCTGAATAGTAGATATATGCGCCATGACTCCACATAAGCACCTCAAATTGAGCATCGTACTACAGACTGGCATGAACCCGGATAGGTCTGGGTGAATCAACGTCGTGAGATACGGCTGCATTCGCATCGCCAATGTTTTGGCCAGTATTTTTGCTTCCGCGTTGATCAGCGATACTGGCCTGTACGACGTACAGTCCTCCGGTGGTTTACCCGGTTTGTGAATTGTGACAATCGTCGCCAGTCGCTGCTCTTTAGGTAACTCCCCCCTATCTAAACTATCGCAGTACATATTTAGCAAGTGGGGCATGAGGAAGGTGCCCTCCTTTTTGTATAATTCTATTGGTATACCATTAGGCCCCATCGCCTTTCCTGTGTGCAATGCTCCCAGTGCTAGTGCCAACTCGTCTGGGGTCAGAGCGGCCTCCAGTTCTTGCGCAATCTCAGGCATCAACACTGGCAACTGAATGTCATGGAGGAAGGCTATATTATCCACAACCGTGGCTGTAGCCGCAGGGGTGTACACCTTTTCCTAGTATGCTGTGAGAGTGTTTGCAATCTTCTGTGGGTCCGTAATAACAGTACCGTTAGGTAGCTGCAGTTGTGAAACCCAGCAGCTCTCTCTCTCTCGTCTCTCCAACCATGCAAGGAGCCTACGCGTCTTCTCCCCCACCTCATAAATTGTATGTTGTGTTGCAGTGTGTTTTATCCTCGCCACCTCCCAAGCGTAAGCCCGAAATTCCTGCTGCGCCAGAGTCACGTCATGTCGCCAGTAGTGTTCGTAGCGTGCTCGTGCTCAGTGCGGGATACTTCCTGTTCTAGAGTGTCTAGGTGCTGTTGCTGTTCCAGTTTATGTCTGGTAATTAACGATATTGCTTGTCCCCTTATCACCATTTTGTATGCTTCCCAAAGAATAGTTGGGGAGGCAACCGAGTGTTCATTTTCCAGAAAGTATTGTCCCGTGGCCCTAGTCAGACCCCTGCGTGTCTTGGGGATATTAAGGTAGCCAGGGTAAAGTGGAAAGACTCGATGCCGTCCCTGAACTTGCAATATAAACTTGATCTGAACCGGTGAGTGGTCAGAAATACCCCGAGGCAAGTGCGCTATCCCCAGGACCCTCTCAAGCCCCGCAGCGAGTGTAAAAATGCAGTCTATCCTGGACAGGCTATTGTGGACTCCTGAGTGGAAGGTGTAGTGCCTATTTTGTGGGAATCTGGTGCGCCAGGCATCAACAAGTCCAAGCGCAACAGTGAATTCCTTCAAGTGGAGAGCGGTGCTACTGGAGTCCTTGGAGGGTTGCGGTCAAGTGCGGTATCTACCGTGGTATTGAAATCCCCACCTATAATCAATTCTCAATGTGGTAATGTCAACAGAAATCTACCTAAGGCCGGAAAGGGTGTCTGGTGAAGTGCGGGAGGGATGTAGACCGACACAAAATTATAGGATCTCCCCTCCCATTGACATAAGATTGCTGCAAAACGACCCTGGTCATACGTCCACGACCCAGTTATGATTAGGGGGAAACTTTTTTGGATCAGTATTCCTGTCCCGCGGGAGCCAGTGGTGAAGGCAGAATGTGTCACCATTTTAAAGCCCCACCTATCCAAAGCCCTGCAGGTCGAGCCCACCAAGTGCGTCTCTTGCAGCAAAACCACCGCTGGGGCCTTACGTTTAAGGTATTGTAGAATCAGACCCCTTTTGATCTTGTCGCCCAGTCCATTAACATTCCAAGATAGAACGGTAAGGGGGGGGCCCAGTGCAGGAGGTGTTGCGAGCTGTGTGTCAGTGTCGTCAATTTTAGGTGTCATTTGTTGCATAGGTATCATCGTCTGTAATCAAGTGCTGTGTGTTTCGTGCCAAAAGTGCCAGTCTAGAACAGTATACATCATGCCTCAACCTTTCGTGTACCTGAGAGAACCAACAAACTAATAACCTTAAACAGAAACCCACCCCCCACCCTGCCTCCCTGCCCGGCGTACCTAGAACTACCCGCCACCCCCATTGAGCAGAGTGCTTCTGTTCCATAACTTGTACTTGCGTGAGGGGGAGAGTCTCCTAGCCATCCCGGCCGGTCATTCCCTTGATAGACATGCTATTGCGGTCATAAACACATGTGGTGGCCCTTCATCCATGGCTGCAGGGGTGGTCTTCCCCGCCACTGCAATATGAACATCTTCAGTTATTTAGTGTGCATCCTAACAGCCTTCTGGACAGTCTCTCTTATAGGTTCCAGTGTTGCTACTAAAGTCGGTACTATCAGAGTCTGGAGTCTCGATCCCTCCTGTGTAGTCCCAGTCGTGCAGTGAGTGTGTCTTCAGTCTCCTGTTTCGCTGGGCTCTCTTGATGTGGCCTGCGATGTCAGCATTCCCTGGCGTTGCTGTTGATGTTCCGTACTCCTACGTCTTCCAGCTGGCAGCCAACCCTCCAGCCAGTCGTGGGCCTCTGGCGGCGTCGTGAAGAACCAGGTCTTTCCTTCCGCCTCAACCCGCAATTTTGCCGGAAAGATCATCGAATATTTGAGCTCTCTTTTCCTGAGCTCCTTCTTTTTTTTTTCTAGAAAGCTGCAGCATTGTTTAGTTACGGCGGCCGTGTAATCGGGGTAAAGGGTGATGGTGCTGTTTTTGAGACGGATGGAGAGTTATCCTTGCTGCCTGCAAGATCACATCTCGATCTTGGAAGTTAAATATACATGCCAGTGTGAGTCTGGGGGGGGGCCCGGCCGGGCCCTACCACCCGGGACTCGATGTGCCCGTTCCACAGAGAAGAAGTTAGAGAGTCCTCGCAGTTGTAGCCGGTTCTTGACTAAGTCCTCCACAAAAAGGGCTAAAGCTCGCTCCCCCCCGCGGATTCCGGCACACCAACGACGCATATATTGTTGTGTTGTGAATGATCTTCTTGTCATCCAGTTTAGCCAGGATTATCTTGTTGTCTGCTTCCAGTTTGTGTATCTGCTGTTGTAGGGCAGCTGTATCCATTGAAAGTGCTTCTGTGATGGTTTCGACTTCCGATATTCTCGCAGTCATTTTTGAGAAGTCCGCTCGGATCAGTGAGATATCTGTGGAAATCGACCCAATGGAGGTCTGAACATTTTGTAAGGCTGCATAGTATCTACCAGCGTGACCTCAGCATGTTGAGGGGATGCGGCGGCTTCTGTTGGTACAGTGGCCAAGGGCGGTTTATCTGGGGTGTCCTTAGTATAGGCATATTTCTCCAGCTTGCCAGTGTGTCGGCCACTCTGGCCCTGGCCTCCCATATTGTCGCTAATATGTGAGGGTCCACCAAGTACACAGGGGGCAGTAGTCACTGTTGCCTGCTGCGTGAGTTGCAGCCACGTGTGGCCTTTCGGTGTTCCTGCCCTCCTTCTCCCGCTTTTATTCAGGCAGTGTCTGGGCACAAAAAGCCGAGACGGTGTCTTTTGGACACCCCACGGGGCCACAGGTCTGGTGGTAGCAAGCCTCCACCGTGTCTGGACCTCAGGAGGCCCTGGATTGGGTCTCGGTGCAGTCGGTATGTGCAGGAAAGAGAGCACCAGGCTGTGCCTGCCTAGGTCTTTACAGATCCCTCCCGCTGGTCATAATAGGCCCTGTGTTGCCGTGCTGCCACCACAGTCATACAGTTATTGCTGATCGGGTCTCGCAGCGCCCCGGGGCTTTCCGCCGCTCACCTCCTCCGTGTTATTGAAGCCCCGTCTTCACTGCTGCTGCAGCGTCTTGATGCACCCGCAGGTGCGTCCCTCTTTCCGCCACCTTTGTTCTTGCCACAATTAATTCAGGCGCCTCTGCAGTACGTTCCGCTCAGTGTGCGAGAGACTCTACGGGTGCCATTCATCCCTCGATGGTCCCACCCGGCCACGCAGGTGATGGCGTTTCCGACCGCTGCTCATGCCGCCAGGACCTCAGCGGCGTCGGGTCCGGATAGTATGCCAGGCCCCGGCTTTTGCTCGCCCCACAGGCCTCCGCTTCGCACTGCCCGCCAATCGGCCGCCTTTGGTCTCTCAGGGCTCCGGAACGGTTCAGTAGACTCTGTGTGCGGTCCGCAGTCGACCGCAATCGGTTGTTGCTGCAGTGGGACAGGATAAATGTCCGGATTTATCAGGAATGCCTCCGTGATCACGCAGCTCTCTTAGGCTGCAGCCATCTTGTTCTGCTGCTAGCCACGCTCCCCCAAATTTTAATTTTAATGAATAAAATCAATATGATCTTTTGAATAGTATTAGAAATCCAATGGTTATGGAACTAGCTAGATTTCTTATAAAAATATTTTTGAAAAACATAGCCAGCTAACACAATCTAAGCAACAAGTCACCAACAGAGACACAGCAGATTCATTCATGCCCAAAACGTTCCTAGCTCGAAATACTTTATTGGCACTTACAATATACCTCAATATACTTTTCCCAGCATGTGTGATTGTCCAGAAGCCTTGGTACAATGCTTCATACTGGCAGGAAGCACCCCTTGATAGCCCTTCTACATTAGTGTACTAACATCTAAATTATTTTGCTTCTTGTAGTGTCTCACCATTGGGCCTTTCCACAAAGCTGCACTAGTCATTTATTTACATTAATCAAACAACATGATTCTTCACATGTATTGTATTTGGCTTCGTTTGATTTGTATTTTCTGTCACATGTGTATATAAAAAACACATTCAGCAGTCACATAAAGATCAGCCAACGTATGGGATGATCTGACATGGCAAGACCTAGAATAACTTTTTGGAAAGTAACACTCTAATAGCGATTTTAAAAGTTAGTATCTAAACTGCGTGGCATATTTCTTAGGGAATACTATGTACACACTTAGCCACAGCCATACTTTTTTCATGATTGCAAAAGAAGTATTATATTGCAAAAGCAGCACACATATTTGTGGGCCTATTTATGAGAGCTCTGTATCATTTTTGAACTACGTAAAGTGGTACATTCATGACACAAGGCTCTCATAAAGATTTATGAGGCCTCGCAAAGCCACTCTGGCGTATATGCCCCTATAGTGGCCTCCTTACATTAAGAGCTACTATAATTGAACTACTGTCCATAGGATAACATAGGCTGGCAACCAGGCACCCCCAAGGTTGGCAGCTCCAATATGGTAAAACTGAAATGTGTCATGTTTGGTATCAAACAACGAGCCTAGTCCCCCGGACATGATTCAAATGTCAGAGAGAATGTGGCATGCACCCAGGTGGCTCCCTTAGAGGTTGCCCACGTGGTTGCCCCAGCTTTTTCTTTGCCCTGGCTGACAGTCCACAGCTTCTGCCACCAAGACAGGAATCTAACCCCTTTCCAGGAGGTGTGACCTCTCTAAGGACCCTCTTATAACCCACTGCTCTTGGGAAGTGTCCAAGGCGGAGCCTCTAGCACACTCTGGTTACAAATCAGCCTTAGGCAAAAATGATCCTTCTGAGTTAAATTTGGCCTTGGCAGCCTCTAAGCCTAGACTGGTAGGAGAGCTTGAGGATCAGGTTGCGGGGTTTTCTAGCTGGGTCTTGATTGCAGTTGCTACGGTGGCCCCTCCACGATCCACCAGGCTGGCTAGAGAATCTCTGTCCAAACCCTGGTTCAACCCATCCCTTAAAGCCTTGAAGTACGACTGCAAAATCCTTGAGCGGCCTGGCGGAGGAGTGACAATGGCCCAGCCGAAAAGAGAAAGCTTAGAGATAAGCAGAAGACATATTATGCAGCGATCAAGTTGGCTAAAGGGCAATTCTACTCAGCCAGTATTGAATCCACCAACAATAACTCTAAGGAAATGTGTGCGATTGTCCAGAGTTCCATGTCTCCTGTGGCCCAAGCAAGTGTGTTGTCATCTTCACCTTCTTGGTGCAACATCCTCTCTCGCTTCTTTAGGGATAAGATCCTGGCTATTCAAGCAGCATTTACCCCCTGCAGCATCTATTCGGAGGCATCTCTGGAGTGTCAACTGCTTGATATAGGTCACTCACTGTCAGAATTTAGGCCAGTTGATCCTCTGGAATGTTTTAAAACCCTTAAAGGTCTAAAATCAGGCTTGCCTTTGGACCCATGTCCTGCTAGGATTCTGGCAGCGGTAGCTGAGGTCGCTAAGGCAGAAATCGGTGGTTCCTCTGGCTTGGAAGAAGGCCAAGATCTTGTCCTTCCTGAAAAAGCAGTCATTGGGCCCCCTTTGTCCGGGGAATTACTGGCCTATCTCCCTCCTCCCTGCATTGGCAAAGGTGTGTGAGAAGGTGGTAAACAATCAGCTCACCGACTTTGTGGAAAAGGAGGTGCTACTACACCCAGCTCAATCTGGGTTCGGGGCGTCACACATCACAGAAACGGTGCTGGTTGAGGTGGTGGAGGCTATTCTGGACTGTCTGGACGCAGGCGGGAGGGCTGCGCTGATCTTGCTCGACCTCACGGCTGCGTTTGACACGGTCCCGCAATCACTTCTTTTGTCACGTCTGGCCAAGATTGGTCTGTCAGGCACTGTGTGGGGCTGGTTTCGATCCTTCCTGGAAGGGCGATCCAAGCAGATCTGGATTCCACCATCCTCCTCTTCCCCTCAGCCGGTAACAATGGGTGTCCCGCAGGGATCCTCCCTTTGTCCCCTCCTATGTAATATCTATGTGACTCCTCTGATTTACCTGGCAGAGGAGCTGGGGGCCAAAGTGTTGGCATACGCGGATGACACCCAGCTGCTTTTTACCTGGGAAAAAGGTGCGGACTCTGTACTACTGGTCCAACATTGCCTTTCATCTATCTCCAAATGGCTGGCGGAGGCACAGCTCAAATGCAATGAAGGGAAATCAGAGATTCTGCTTTTTGGCACATTTCCCCTTAACTTCAGAGAGCAGCTCTGGCCTCCCGACTACACACTACCGACTCCAACTGGGAAGCCAGTAAAAAACCTGGGGGTTTGATTAGATGAAGGACTTTCCTTTGCAGTACACATCAAGAAGCTGGCCGGCGGTTGTTTAAGCCTGCTTAAATCTTTTAGAAGATTATTTCCCCTTCTGCCGCTTGCAGTGAGGGAAACAATCACTTGTGCATTGATCTTATCTCGACTGGATTATGCCAATGCCCTTTTTGCTGGTATCCCGAGCTACCTGTTGAAGAAGTTACAGGTGGTCCAAAATACTGCAGCCAGACTTTTATCGGGTTTGTCAGCTAGGTACAGTGTGTATCATCAGTTGCGCTTTCTTCACTGGCTGTCCATGGCAGCCAGAGTGAAATTTAAACTTTTAACCTTAGCCCACCGTGTGCTCTATGGGTGTGGCCCTCTTTACCTGCAGTGGCGTTTATCCTTCTATGTTCCTGCACGCTCCCTGCGCTCTTCGTCCCTATGCTTTGCCCAGGTCCCACGTTTTAAGCATCAGGGGATAGGGGCAGCTCTTTTTCAGTGAAAGCAGCGGTTGCATGGAATGCTCTTCCTCCAGTCCTGCGTACCACCAAGAATCCAGTTGAACTTAAGAAAAAACTGAAAACTCATTTATTTACCTGAAGCCCACTGCCGTACCTTACTGGTCTCGCACCGGGACACGAGTGGCCGTGCGTGTAATAAATTTATATAACATAACATATAACATAAGGAATCAGAAACAAAGGACTAGACTGGAAGGAGGTGACACCTCCCTCCCTGACAGGATGGCTAGTGAAGTATCACATGAAGGTGGTGATCTTCAAAGCATACACATCCTCTGATATGCAAACAGGCTGATTCCCAAAGGAGTAAACAGTCCCCCTTGCCCCAGGCACATTTTGACCCAGGAAGGAGGGACAATTATTTAGTCAGGAGCACCCCAGAAGGCTAGCCACACCTCTAGGGTGCATTACCTGGTCTGTACAGCCAAAGAGTAGCAAAATTAAAGGTTCTGGGTAGAAAGTTGATACATCCCCCCCCGGATGTGGTCACCTCAGGGAAGATTAGTCACTGGGTCTAGTAGCCCATTTGGCTACTTGCCACCACACCCCTAACATCCCTAAATCTATGTTTTAAGTGGCACCCGTGGGACCATAACCTCAGTTCTGATTTAAATTGCAACAGAGGACAAAAAAGTGACTTGAGTCTGTGGCTACATGATCTGCACAAAACAAAAGCACTATGCTCTGCAGTTGTGGCAACCACCCTGCACCAGCATGACTCGTCCCGGACCAAAGACCAGTTCCCCCAGTCAGAGGGAATTATTTGAGAGCCAAACGCAACTCCAGAATCCCTTGTGTCACTAGACCCTGCAGTCCACAGTTAAAAAACAAATATCTGACCTAAAGAATTACTGGCCATCGGTGTGTTGCAGGAAACATCGCCCTGACCTCCAGGAAGGTTAAAGTGACTACCATTTTCCCTGAACCTCCGGAAGTCGAAACAACTTCCATCTGCCAAGGCTTGCTGGTGGCCAGTCTTGCAACCGCTACCTTCACTCGATGCTCTAACCAGAGGGGACTGTGTAGCAACTTCAACCGACTACATCAATGGCCCCATTGTTGACCTTTTCCATCCTTTTCCGCACCAGCACCATGGATGCACTAAACAAGCTCCCCTACGGCTCCCGCTTTGGCATCAGGGACAGCCAGAGCAGCTCTGCAGCCTGGCCCTTCAAGCCAGGTAAAATTCAACTGACTGGCCTGACCTGGTCCTTGTACCCATATCACCTTATCCCCCAGTGGGTTCCTGTCGGAGGGATGGGCAGAAATAGAAACTAGGAGGCATTATGTGTTCCGCAATTTTGACTTTTATTCACTGATCAGAGGTAGTACAGGCTCTGTATTATGATTCCCTAGTAGGTAGCACAATAAAATAGAAGGTAGTACACACAAAAAAGCAGGCAGCACAATTAGCGGTAGGCAATTTCCCCCCCACACGGTGCCAGATATGGTCTTACAATGTCAAATATGAGAGGGCAAAGGAAAGAGAAAAAAAACACAACTCTGCTTATGCAATCCAGTCAGGCTCCCTAGGACTCTGCCCTCTGCTTCTGGGTTCTGCCTGAGTCCAACAGGAGAGACACCCTAAGTATATTTTACTGTGCTCAAATGTGCTCTTGTTTCAACTATGTGCATGTTTGTGTTCAGGTGGGTTATTTACCCTGGTTATTTTCAAGCATGTACAGCTGTGCTCAGTGCATAAGTCTGCCTGACTTCCTTTTCTCCCCCCAACTGTGTTTCCTCTCTCCCTTCCTTCCTGGTATTTAGTGTGAGGACTGTCCCGGTCACTCACCATCCATGCCGCAACTCTTGGGAGTTGCAGCGGCTGCTGCACTCCTCCTGGAGGGGAACCACCAGTACTCGCTCCAATTCTCGATCAGCTCCTCTCCGGTTTCAGGATCATCCTCCCGTTCAGCTTCTTCCTTCATTGGTGTCCCCTGAGGGCCTTCTCCTTAGGCATTCTCCGGTGCTCCCTGGTCCCACATCTCGACCTCGGGCTCCGACACAACCTGTCCTGGGGCGAGGTCTTCTTCTCCTCCTCGCAGGCTTGCGGATTGGTGCTCTCTCGACTCAGCCCCTCCTTGTTCCTGCATGGGAGAGGTTTAGAAGGTTTTAACTCTTTCATCCCCTCTCCAGGTTCAGGATGTTCTCTGGGCCATCGGCTGTGAATCTATTCCTCCAGGTATGCGGCGGACAGTATCGGTCTCTCCCTTACAGGTATACACAACTCAACTGAAAGTGTCCGATTGTCACTAGTGCTTTTTATAATTGACCACCATGGTAAACCTTTAGTTGTTGTTAAATGTTAAGTTTTTCAGTATTGATTTGTGTGATTTATTATTCATTCTAAAATCCATAACTCCAGTTATACTTATTTGATTGTCTTTGTTTTGGTGTTAATATAAATATCTACGTTATTTTTTAGAAATTGGTGTCGGTTTTCTATTGAGCTGTGTCAATTACTTATCATCCATGTTGGTACTCTGAATGCTTCACACATGTTCTTCTAGTAAAGCCTGACTGCTCTTTGCCACACTACCAGAACTGAGGTAAGGATTTATTATTGTGAATCCAAGGACTATCTTTGGGGGTATTATGAGAGTATTACACAGTAACCAGCATCACTCCATAACACTCCACTTTCCTACAAGTGGGTACTCTCATTCACTATCAGTCTAATTTTTGTAGGGTACGGTAGGGTATATGTGATGGGCAGTCTGTGTCATTAATTTGTGCATTTCTATGCGGTCAGGCTTTCCATCCCATAGAATGGTGGTGACCTCAGCGTCAATTGCTTTAAAATACATGGCGTGGACTGGGAGTAGGGTATTTTGTAGGGCGTAAAGAAATCTGGGCAAAGCCATCATTTTAAACAGGGCGGCCCTCCCGAGCAATGTCAATGGTAGCAATCTCCAATGTTTCACATCTCGAGGGAATCTCCTGAGTGGACCCATGAGATTCTCTGCAATAAAGTGTGTGGACTGAGGTGTTATGTATATGCCAAGATATCTAAAACCTTCGGTTGCTAATTGGAGGTCACAACCCAACGGTCGTGGTGGGGGGCCATGTATTAAGTACAGGAGTGATTTTGCCCAGTTTATAGTGTATCCCGAGACTTTCCCGTAAGATACACAGATATCTAAAAGGCTGATAATGGATCGCACCGGGGATGTCAAGTATAGCAGCACGTCGTCAGCGTAAAGTGAGATACGGACCTCCCATCCCACAGCCCACCTCATTCCTCGGATAACCAGGTCCTGCCTTATCCATGCCGCTAGCGGCTCCAATACAAATGCAAACAGGAGCGGCGATATAGGACAGCCCTGTCTGGTACCTCTCCCCAATGGAAATTCATCTGATGTACGGCCATTCACTACCACTTGTGCTAGGGGTTTATTATATAGTAGTTGGACCCATGCGCCAAATTTAGGGCCAAAACCCATACGCTGCAGGACTGCAAAAAGGAAGGGCCATACGACAAGTTCAAATGCCATACGGCCATCCAAAGAGAGAATGACAGCGTCCTCCTGAATAGTAGATATATGCGCCATGACTCCACATAAGCGCCTCAAATTGAGCATCGTACTACAGACTGGCATGAACCCGGATAGGTCTGGGTGAATCAACGTCGTGAGATACGGCTGCATTCGCATCGCCAATGTTTTGGCCAGTATTTTTGCTTCCGCGTTGATCAGCGATACTGGCCTGTACGACGTACAGTCCTCCGGTGGTTTACCCGGTTTGTGAATTGTGACAATCGTCGCCAGTCGCTGCTCTTTAGGTAACTCCCCCCTATCTAAACTATCGCAGTACATATTTAGCAAGTGGGGCATGAGGAAGGTGCTCTCCTTTTTGTATAATTCTATTGGTATACCATTAGGCCCCATCGCCTTTCCTGTGTGCAATGCTCCCAGTGCTAGTGCCAACTCGTCTGGGGTCAGAGCGGCCTCCAGTTCTTGCGCAATCTCAGGCATCAACACTGGCAACTGAATGTCATGGAGGAAGGCTATATTATCCACAACCGTGGCTGTAGCCGCAGGGGTGTACACCTTTTCCTAGTATGCTGTGAGGGTGTTTGCAATCTTCTGTGGGTCCGAAATAACAGTACCTTTAGGTAGCTGCAGTTGTGAAACCCAGCAGCTGTCTCTCTCTCGTCTCTCCAACCATGCAAGGAGCCTACGCGTCTTCTCCCCCACCTCATAAATTGTATGTTGTGTTGCAGTGTGTTTTATCCTCGCCACCTCCCAAGCGTAAGCCCGAAATTCCTGCTGCGCCAGAGTCACGTCATGTCGCCAGTAGTGTTCGTAGCGTGCTCGTGCTCAGTGCGGGATACTTCCTGTTCTAGAGTGTCTAGGTGCTGTTGCTGTTCCAGTTTATGTCTGGTAATTAACGATATTGCTTGTCCCCTTATCACCATTTTGTATGCTTCCCAAAGAATAGTTGGGGAGGCAACCGAGTGTTCATTTTCCAGAAAGTATTGTCCCGTGGCCCTAGTCAGACCCCTGCGTGTCTTGGGGATATTAAGGTAGCCAGGGTAAAGTGGAAAGACTCGATGCCGTCCCTGAACTTGCAATATAAACTTGATCTGAACCGGTGAGTGGTCAGAAATACCCCGAGGCAAGTGCGCTATCCCCAGGACCCTCTCAAGCCCCGCAGCGAGTGTAAAAATGCAGTCTATCCTGGACAGGCTATTGTGGACTCCTGAGTGGAAGGTGTAGTGCCTATTTTGTGGGAATCTGGTGCGCCAGGCATCAACAAGTCCAAGCGCAACAGTGAATTCCTTCAAGTGGAGAGCGGTGCTACTGGAGTCCTTGGAGGGTTGCGGTCAAGTGCGGTATCTACCGTGGTATTGAAATCCCCACCTATAATCAATTCTCAATGTGGTAATGTCAACAGAAATCTACCTAAGGCCGGAAAGGGTGTCTGGTGAAGTGCGGGAGGGATGTAGACCGACACAAAATTATAGGATCTCCCCTCCCATTGACATAAGATTGCTGCAAAACGACCCTGGTCATACGTCCACGACCCAGTTATGATTAGGGGGAAACTTTTTTGGATCAGTATTCCTGTCCCGCGGGAGCCAGTGGTGAAGGCAGAATGTGTCACCATTTTAAAGCCCCACCTATCCAAAGCCCTGCAGGTCGAGCCCACCAAGTGCGTCTCTTGCAGCAAAACCACCGCTGGGGCCTTACGTTTAAGGTATTGTAGAATCAGACCCCTTTTGATCTTGTCGCCCAGTCCATTAACATTCCAAGATAGAACGGTAAGGGGGGGGCCCAGTGCAGGAGGTGTTGCGAGCTGTGTGTCAGTGTCGTCAATTTTAGGTGTCATTTGTTGCATAGGTATCATCGTCTGTAATCAAGTGCTGTGTGTTTCGTGCCAAAAGTGCCAGTCTAGAACAGTATACATCATGCCTCAACCTTTCGTGTACCTGAGAGAACCAACAAACTAATAACCTTAAACAGAAACCCACCCCCCACCCTGCCTCCCTGCCCGGCGTACCTAGAACTACCCGCCACCCCCATTGAGCAGAGTGCTTCTGTTCCATAACTTGTACTTGCGTGAGGGGGAGAGTCTCCTAGCCATCCCGGCCGGTCATTCCCTTGATAGACATGCTATTGCGGTCATAAACACATGTGGTGGCCCTTCATCCATGGCTGCAGGGGTGGTCTTCCCCGCCACTGCAATATGAACATCTTCAGTTATTTAGTGTGCATCCTAACAGCCTTCTGGACAGTCTCTCTTATAGGTTCCAGTGTTGCTACTAAAGTCGGTACTATCAGAGTCTGGAGTCTCGATCCCTCCTGTGTAGTCCCAGTCGTGCAGTGAGTGTGTCTTCAGTCTCCTGTTTCGCTGGGCTCTCTTGATGTGGCCTGCGATGTCAGCATTCCCTGGCGTTGCTGTTGATGTTCCGTACTCCTACGTCTTCCAGCTGGCAGCCAACCCTCCAGCCAGTCGTGGGCCTCTGGCGGCGTCGTGAAGAACCAGGTCTTTCCTTCCGCCTCAACCCGCAATTTTGCCGGAAAGATCATCGAATATTTGAGCTCTCTTTTCCTGAGCTCCTTCTTTTTTTTTTCTAGAAAGCTGCAGCATTGTTTAGTTACGGCGGCCGTGTAATCGGGGTAAAGGGTGATGGTGCTGTTTTTGAGACGGATGGAGAGTTATCCTTGCTGCCTGCAAGATCACATCTCGATCTTGGAAGTTAAATATACATGCCAGTGTGAGTCTGGGGGGGGGCCCGGCCGGGCCCTACCACCCGGGACTCGATGTGCCCGTTCCACAGAGAAGAAGTTAGAGAGTCCTCGCAGTTGTAGCCGGTTCTTGACTAAGTCCTCCACAAAAAGGGCTAAAGCTCGCTCCCCCCCGCGGATTCCGGCACACCAACGACGCATATATTGTTGCGTTGTGAATGATCTTCTTGTCATCCAGTTTAGCCAGGATTATCTTGTTGTCTGCTTCCAGTTTGTGTATCTGCTGTTGTAGGGCAGCTGTATCCATTGAAAGTGCTTCTGTGATGGTTTCGACTTCCGATATTCTCGCAGTCATTTTTGAGAAGTCCGCTCGGATCAGTGAGATATCTGTGGAAATCGACCCAATGGAGGTCTGAACATTTTGTAAGGCTGCATAGTATCTACCAGCGTGACCTCAGCATGTTGAGGGGATGCGGCGGCTTCTGTTGGTACAGTGGCCAAGGGCGGTTTATCTGGGGTGTCCTTAGTATAGGCATATTTCTCCAGCTTGCCAGTGTGTCGGCCACTCTGGCCCTGGCCTCCCATATTGTCGCTAATATGTGAGGGTCCACCAAGTACACAGGGGGCAGTAGTCACTGTTGCCTGCTGCGTGAGTTGCAGCCACGTGTGGCCTTTCGGTGTTCCTGCCCTCCTTCTCCCGCTTTTATTCAGGCAGTGTCTGGGCACAAAAAGCCGAGACGGTGTCTTTTGGACACCCCACGGGGCCACAGGTCTGGTGGTAGCAAGCCTCCACCGTGTCTGGACCTCAGGAGGCCCTGGATTGGGTCTCGGTGCAGTCGGTATGTGCAGGAAAGAGAGCACCAGGCTGTGCCTGCCTAGGTCTTTACAGATCCCTCCCGCTGGTCATAATAGGCCCTGTGTTACCGTGCTGCCACCACAGTCATACAGTTATTGCTGATCGGGTCTCGCAGCGCCCCGGGGCTTTCCGCCGCTCACCTCCTCCGTGTTATTGAAGCCCCGTCTTCACTGCTGCTGCAGCGTCTTGATGCACCCGCAGGTGCGTCCCTCTTTCCGCCACCTTTGTTCTTGCCACAATTAATTCAGGCGCCTCTGCAGTACGTTCCGCTCAGTGTGCGAGAGACTCTACGGGTGCCATTCGTCCCTCGATGGTCCCACCCGGCCACGCAGGTGATGGCGTTTCCGACCGCTGCTCATGCCGCCAGGACCTCAGCGGCGTCGGGTCCGGATAGTATGCCAGGCCCCGGCTTTTGCTCGCCCCACAGGCCTCCGCTTCGCACTGCCCGCCAATCGGCCGCCTTTGGTCTCTCAGGGCTCCGGAACGGTTCAGTAGACTCTGTGTGCGGTCCGCAGTCGACCGCAATCGGTTGTTGCTGCAGTGGGACAGGATAAATGTCCGGATTTATCAGGAATGCCTCCGTGATCACGCAGCTCTCTTAGGCTGCAGCCATCTTGTTCTGCTGCTAGCCACGCTCCCCCAAATTTTAATTTTAATGAATAAAATCAATATGATCTTTTGAATAGTATTAGAAATCCAATGGTTATGGAACTAGCTAGATTTCTTATAAAAATATTTTTGAAAAACATAGCCAGCTAACACAATCTAAGCAACAAGTCACCAACAGAGACACAGCAGATTCATTCATGCCCAAAACGTTCCTAGCTCGAAATACTTTATTGGCACTTACAATATACCTCAATATACTTTTCCCAGCATGTGTGATTGTCCAGAAGCCTTGGTACAATGCTTCATACTGGCAGGAAGCACCCCTTGATAGCCCTTCTACATTAGTGTACTAACATCTAAATTATTTTGCTTCTTGTAGTGTCTCACCATTGGGCCTTTCCACAAAGCTGCACTAGTCATTTATTTACATTAATCAAACAACATGATTCTTCACATGTATGGTATTTGGCTTCGTTTGATTTGTATTTTCTGTCACATGTGTATATAAAAAACACATTCAGCAGTCACATAAAGATCAGCCAACGTATGGGATGATCTGACATGGCAAGACCTAGAATAACTTTTTGGAAAGTAACACTCTAATAGCGATTTTAAAAGTTAGTGTCTAAACTGCGTGGCATATTTCTTAGGGAATACTATGTACACACTTAGCCACAGCCATACTTTTTTCATGATTGCAAAAGAAGTATTATATTGCAAAAGCAGCACACATATTTGTGGGCCTATTTATGAGAGCTCTGTATCATTTTTGAACTACGTAAAGTGGTACATTCATGACACAAGGCTCTCATAAAGATTTATGAGGCCTCGCAAAGCCACTCTGGCGTATATGCCCCTATAGCGGCCTCCTTACATTAAGAGCTACTATAATTGAACTACTGTCCATAGGATAACATAGGCTGGCAACCAGGCACCCCCAAGGTTGGCAGCTCCAATATGGTAAAACTGAAATGTGTCATGTTTGGTATCAAACAACGAGCCTAGTCCCCCAGACATGATTCAAATGTCAGAGAGAATGTGGCATGCACCCAGGTGGCTCCCTTAGAGGTTGCCCATGTGGTTGCCCCAGCTTTTTCTTTGCCCTGGCTGACAGTCCACAGCTTCTGCCACCAAGACAGGAATCTAACCCCTTTCCAGGAGGTGTGACCTCTCTAAGGACCCTCTTATAACCCACTGCTCTTGGGAAGTGTCCAAGGCGGAGCCTCTAGCACACTCTGGTTACAAATCAGCCTTAGGCAAAAATGATCCTTCTGAGTTAAATTTGGCCTTGGCAGCCTCTAAGCCTAGACTGGTAGGAGAGCTTGAGGATCAGGTTGCGGGGTTTTCTAGCTGGGTCTTGATTGCAGTGGCTACGGTGGCCCCTCCACGATCCACCAGGCTGGCTAGAGAATCTCTGTCCAAACCCTGGTTCAACCCATCCCTTAAAGCCTTGAAGTACGACTGCAAAATCCTTGAGCGGCCTGGCGGAGGAGTGACAATGGCCCAGCCGAAAAGAGAAAGCTTAGAGATAAGCAGAAGACATATTATGCAGCGATCAAGTTGGCTAAAGGGCAATTCTACTCAGCCAGTATTGAATCCACCAACAATAACTCTAAGGAAATGTGTGCGATTGTCCAGAGTTCCATGTCTCCTGTGGCCCAAGCAAGTGTGTTGTCATCTTCACCTTCTTGGTGCAACATCCTCTCTCGCTTCTTTAGGGATAAGATCCTGGCTATTCAAGCAGCATTTACCCCCTGCAGCATCTATTCGGAGGCATCTCTGGAGTGTCAACTGCTTGATATAGGTCACTCACTGTCAGAATTTAGGCCAGTTGATCCTCTGGAATGTTTTAAAACCCTTAAAGGTCTAAAATCAGGCTTGCCTTTGGACCCATGTCCTGCTAGGATTCTGGCAGCGGTAGCTGAGGTCGCTAAGGCAGAAATCGGTGGTTCCTCTGGCTTGGAAGAAGGCCAAGATCTTGTCCTTCCTGAAAAAGCAGTCATTGGGCCCCCTTTGTCCGGGGAATTACTGGCCTATCTCCCTCCTCCCTGCATTGGCAAAGGTGTGTGAGAAGGTGGTAAACAATCAGCTCACCGACTTTGTGGAAAAGGAGGTGCTACTACACCCAGCTCAATCTGGGTTCGGGGCGTCACACATCACAGAAACGGTGCTGGTTGAGGTGGTGGAGGCTATTCTGGACTGTCTGGACGCAGGCGGGAGGGCTGCGCTGATCTTGCTCGACCTCACGGCTGCGTTTGACACGGTCCCGCAATCACTTCTTTTGTCACGTCTGGCCAAGATTGGTCTGTCAGGCACTGTGTGGGGCTGGTTTCGATCCTTCCTGGAAGGGCGATCCAAGCAGATCTGGATTCCACCATCCTCCTCTTCCCCTCAGCCGGTAACAATGGGTGTCCCGCAGGGATCCTCCCTTTGTCCCCTCCTATGTAATATCTATGTGACTCCTCTGATTTACCTGGCAGAGGAGCTGGGGGCCAAGGTGTTGGTATACGCGGATGACACCCAGCTGCTTTTTACCTGGGAAAAAGGTGCGGACTCTGTACTACTGGTCCAACATTGCCTTTCATCTATCTCCAAATGGCTGGCGGAGGCACAGCTCAAATGCAATGAAGGGAAATCAGAGATTCTGCTTTTTGGCACATTTCCCCTTAACTTCAGAAAGCAGCTCTGGCCTCCCGACTACACACTACCGACTCCAACTGGGAAGCCAGTAAAAAACCTGGGGGTTTGATTAGATGAAGGACTTTCCTTTTCAGTACACATCAAGAAGCTGGCCGGCGGTTGTTTAAGCCTGCTTAAATCTTTTAGAAGATTATTTCCCCTTCTGCCGCTTGCAGTGAGGGAAACAATCACTTGTGCATTGATCTTATCTCGACTGGATTATGCCAATGCCCTTTTTGCTGGTATCCCGAGCTACCTGTTGAAGAAGTTACAGGTGGTCCAAAATACTGCAGCCAGACTTTTATCGGGTTTGTCAGCTAGGGACAGTGTGTATCATCAGTTGCGCTTTCTTCACTGGCTGTCCATGGCAGCCAGAGTGAAATTTAAACTTTTAACCTTAGCCCACCGTGTGCTCTATGGGTGTGGCCCTCTTTACCTGCAGTGGCGTTTATCCTTCTATGTTCCTGCACGCTCCCTGCGCTCTTCGTCCCTATGCTTTGCCCAGGTCCCACGTTTTAAGCATCAGGGGATAGGGGCAGCTCTTTTTCAGTGAAAGCAGCGGTTGCATGGAATGCTCTTCCTCCAGTCCTGCGTACCACCAAGAATCCAGTTGAACTTAAGAAAAAACTGAAAACTCATTTATTTACCTGAAGCCCACTGCCGTACCTTACTGGTCTCGCACCGGGACACGAGTGGCCGTGCGTGTAATAAATTTATATAACATAACATATAACATAAGGAATCAGAAACAAAGGACTAGACTGGAAGGAGGTGACACCTCCCTCCCTGACAGGATGGCTAGTGAAGTATCACATGAAGGTGGTGATCTTCAAAGCATACACATCCTCTGATATGCAAACAGGCTGATTCCCAAAGGAGTAAACAGTCCCCCTTGCCCCAGGCACATTTTGACCCAGGCAGGAGGGACAATTATTTAGTCAGGAGCACCCCAGAAGGCTAGCCACACCTCTAGGGTGCATTACCTGGTCTGTACAGCCAAAGAGTAGCAAAATTAAAGGTTCTGGGTAGAAAGTTGATACATCCCCCCCCGGATGTGGTCACCTCAGGGAAGATTAGTCACTGGGTCTAGTAGCCCATTTGGCTACTTGCCACCACACCCCTAACATCCCTAAATCTATGTTTTAAGTGGCACCCGTGGGACCATAACCTCAGTTCTGATTTAAATTGCAACAGAGGACAAAAAAGTGACTTGAGTCTGTGGCTACATGATCTGCACAAAACAAAAGCACTATGCTCTGCAGTTGTGGCAACCACCCTGCACCAGCTTGACTCGTCCCGGACCAAAGACCAGTTCCCCCAGTCAGAGGGAATTATTTGAGAGCCAAACGCAACTCCAGAATCCCTTGTGTCACTAGACCCTGCAGTCCACAGTTAAAAAACAAATATCTGACCTAAAGAATTACTGGCCATCGGTGTGTTGCAGGAAACATCGCCCTGACCTCCAGGAAGGTTAAAGTGACTACCATTTTCCCTGAACCTCCGGAAGTCGAAACAACTTCCATCTGCCAAGGCTTGCTGGTGGCCAGTCTTGCAACCGCTACCTTCACTCGATGCTCTAACCAGAGGGGACTGTGTAGCAACTTCAACCGACTACATCAATGGCCCCATTGTTGACCTTTTCCATCCTTTTCCGCACCAGCACCATGGATGCACTAAACAAGCTCCCCTACGGCTCCCGCTTTGGCATCAGGGACAGCCAGAGCAGCTCTGCAGCCTGGCCCTTCAAGCCAGGTAAAATTCAACTGACTGGCCTGACCTGGTCCTTGTACCCATATCACCTTATCCCCCAGTGGGTTCCTGTCGGAGGGATGGGCAGAAATAGAAACTAGGAGGCATTATGTGTTCCGCAATTTTGACTTTTATTCACTGATCAGAGGTAGTACAGGCTCTGTATTATGATTCCCTAGTAGGTAGCACAATAAAATAGAAGGTAGTACACACAAAAAAGCAGGCAGCACAATTAGCGGTAGGCAATTTCCCCCCCACACGGTGCCAGATATGGTCTTACAATGTCAAATATGAGAGGGCAAAGGAAAGAGAAAAAAAACACAACTCTGCTTATGCAATCCAGTCAGGCTCCCTAGGACTCTGCCCTCTGCTTCTGGGTTCTGCCTGAGTCCAACAGGAGAGACACCCTAAGTATATTTTACTGTGCTCAAATGTGCTCTTGTTTCAACTATGTGCATGTTTGTGTTCAGGTGGGTTATTTACCCTGGTTATTTTCAAGCATGTACAGCTGTGCTCAGTGCATAAGTCTGCCTGACTTCCTTTTCTCCCCCCAACTGTGTTTCCTCTCTCCCTTCCTTCCTGGTATTTAGTGTGAGGACTGTCCCGGTCACTCACCATCCATGCCGCAACTCTTGGGAGTTGCAGCGGCTGCTGCACTCCTCCTGGAGGGGAACCACCAGTACTCGCTCCAATTCTCGATCAGCTCCTCTCCGGTTTCAGGATCATCCTCCCGTTCAGCTTCTTCCTTCATTGGTGTCCCCTGAGGGCCTTCTCCTTAGGCATTCTCCGGTGCTCCCTGGTCCCACATCTCGACCTCGGGCTCCGACACAACCTGTCCTGGGGCGAGGTCTTCTTCTCCTCCTCGCAGGCTTGCGGATTGGTGCTCTCTCGACTCAGCCCCTCCTTGTTCCTGCATGGGAGAGGTTTAGAAGGTTTTAACTCTTTCATCCCCTCTCCAGGTTCAGGATGTTCTCTGGGCCATCGGCTGTGAATCTATTCCTCCAGGTATGCGGCGGACAGTATCGGTCTCTCCCTTACAGATATACACAACTCAACTGAAAGTGTCCGATTGTCACTAGTGCTTTTTATAATTGACCACCATGGTAAACCTTTAGTTGTTGTTAAATGTTAAGTTTTTCAGTATTGATTTGTGTGATTTATTATTCATTCTAAAATCCATAACTCCAGTTATACTTATTTGATTGTCTTTGTTTTGGTGTTAATATAAATATCTACGTTATTTTTTAGAAATTGGTGTCGGTTTTCTATTGAGCTGTGTCAATTACTTATCATCCATGTTGGTACTCTGAATGCTTCACACATGTTCTTCTAGTAAAGCCTGACTGCTCTTTGCCACACTACCAGAACTGAGGTAAGGATTTATTATTGTGAATCCAAGGACTATCTTTGGGGGTATTATGAGAGTATTACACAGTAACCAGCATCACTCCATAACACTCCACTTTCCTACAAGTGGGTACTCTCATTCACTATCAGTCTAATTTTTGTAGGGTACGGTATGGTATATGTGATGGGCAGTCTGTGTAGGTGTTGTTTGACTCCACTGAAGGTTTTGCAGTACTTTTGGACCGTCGTGGTGTAGTCTGGGTAGATGTGTACCTCGCTCCCTTCTGCTCTCCAGGGGCCATATGTTCATGTCCTCTGCAGTACTCTGTACCTGTTTCGGAGTTTAGGAGCCTTGCCACCATCGTGGGTGTTGGTATCCCGGGTCATGGTGACCTACCTGGCACACTCTAAGACTGTGTGCACATGCCACCATGAGCCAACATGATGTTTTTCCCTCTTGGACCACAGACTCAAGCCATTCCTACAGAAAGAATGCTTTCCAACCTCTTTGGGTGCCTCACCAGCTGGACATTGTTCTGGAAGGAACATCCCTACCCGTTATCTATTATATTTCTAGGGTTAGTATGCACCAGTTTTGTCAAGTAGGGCTTGTTGTGTTTGTGCTATTCACTCTCCATTACCCTCTCTGCCAGTTTCTTTTGGTCCATCCGTAGTGATGCTACGTCCTGAACCACGTCTCAATTTTGAGTTCCAGGGCCATTTTGGTCTCTTCTATGGCTGCCATTAGGAGTGCTGTGTGTGTTCTGATGTCCTGTGTCTTGGATAGTCCAGTTAATAAAGTCTTGTATTCCTGCAGGTGGGGTGCCTCCAACCATTGAGGGTGTCTGGTCATTTTCGGTCTCTCCATAGTTGTCACTTGGTGACCCCCTACAATAACTGTATTACAATTACTGCATATTCGGCTGCGCCCCCAGATAGATCCAGTCCCACTTCAGTCTTTAGGGTCACTTCTGATGGGTGCAACAAGCCAAACCACAGGAAACCACCAGGGGGTATACAAGGCCAGGGTGACTTATCTCCCTTGACAAGTCAGCACTGCTACTGCAACTTAGGCAAGAGTACCCCTCACCTGCAGTTGCCGTTCACTGGCTTATCTCATTATCTCCAGGCTCCTGCTGTCACTTAGTGGGTGTGCGGTGCTCAATATTCATGGAGGGCACTCCTCCACCTCTGCCTAGCAACTAGGGGAGGGTGGGGTATTTGGCGGAGGTCACCCAAGGTTCTCTTCGTATTCCTATTCTGGGGCCCCTGTGCATCGGAGGTTGCACCTCCTCCTGCTTCGGGTTTTCCTTGTAGTTCTCCCTTTATTTAGGTCTGGGGGGGAGAAGGGCTGCCCCCTGCACTATAAGGATTTTTGCAGGCCCACTGGGGCTAGGTCTAGGTTCAGTTTTACACCCTCATTCCGCCACACACTCCACCTCTGGGCCCTACCTCCTCATGTGTGTTGCCTTCTCTGTTATCACCACCTCTCACAGGGGGTGGAACTGCGGGAGCTTCAGTTGTTCCTCTGGCGCTTTGCTCCTCGGATGGGAGACCCCAGAGTCTACCGTCTCTCCCCTCTCTGGTGTTAGTCAACAGTGCTGCACTGGGGGCGCCATCTTGTGTGTCACATGTGCCAGGCTCACTTACTCCCCTTGCCACCTAGAGTTGGGGCTCTGACTACATGATAGTCTCCTGCCTGGGCCCCTTGATCCTTAGGTAGTGCATAGCATCAGGGGCCCCTGTGTTCACAGGATGATTACAATTGAGGGCCTATGGCTCCAGAGCTCGACTCTCATGCTGTCAGCTCAGTGCACCTCAAGCCACCCCCTGAATATTTGAATTGTTCTTAGAAAGTAAATAACCCTTGGCGGTGAACGCAGCTCCTTTCACAGAGTTTTCCGCACCCCGCACTCCAGGGGGCAATTGGAGTTCCCCAAAACTCCTCACCGCTGAGTTTTTTTCCTTGCTCGTATTCGTCAACATCAAGTTGGCAAGTGCGAGCGGGGAAAATCCACCTCTCAGCAAGAATTTTCTTCACTTTCATTTCTCAACACAGGCGGTCAGGTTTCTCAATATGAGTGGTCGCTGCAGGTCGCGACCACTCACGTTGAGAAACCTTCCAATTGCGTTGAGAAAGCTGCCGCTCAAGTGGAAAATCTACTCAAGCAGCAGAAAGGAAGCGTTGCACATGGTGGCATTTGTGATGATTTTACAGTGCGGGACAAGCACTTGGCGATCAAAATCACTGCGAACGGCATGATGCTAATGCACTTCCCTGCTCACGAAACTCCATGTAACACGTCAGAGTTTTTCTGCTGTTTTGAAGAGTTCCACTAAGTGGAACTCCATGAACCACGCCCAGGCTTAAAAATTATAATGCATTATGGGCCAGATGTACGACCCTTTTTTGTGTCCGCATACAGGAAAACCTCCCGTTTGCGGCAGCAAAAAAGGGTAATAATATGTACAAATGCTATTTTGCGAGTCACTGACGCTCAAAATAGCATTTCCGACTCTTGCTGTTAGGAAGGTGCGTACCTTCCTAATAGCAAATCAACATGCTATGTGCGAGTGTTTTGCGACCGCATTTGCAGACGCAAAACACTCGCAGTTTACCACCTACTTCAAGTAGGTGGTAAACCACTCGCAAAGGGGAAGGAGTCCCCAGAGGATCCCTTTCCCTTTGTGAGTATGTTGGAAAATATTTTTTAAGAGCAGGCAGTGGTCCCAGAGACCACTGCCTGCACTTAAAAAAATGAAACTGAAAAGTTTCATTTTTTTTTTTTGAATGCATCCTGTTTTCCTTTGAGGAAAACGGGTGCATTTAAAAAAAAAAAAACTGCTTTAATAAAAAAGCAGTCCCAGGCATGGTCGTCTGCTGAGCCCAGCAGGCCACCATCCCTTGGAGGGCCTGTCATTCCCAATGGGCTCGCAAATTGCGAGAGGCTAATTAATATTCATGAGCCTCACAATTTGCGACCCCATTGGGAATCGCAAACAGTGTTAAACACACTGTTGTACATGCAAAATAGAGCCTCGCAAATTGCGATTCTCAAATGACTCGCAATTTGCAAAGCGCTATTTTGCAGGCCGTACATCTGGCCCTAAATGTACTACAGTTGACTAATCCCTACTGTTGGAAAGTGAGTTTCTGTTGCAGTAACGCCCTCTACATTTTACCAGGTTTCTGATGCACTTTAACTGAGTGTGCACTGCGTCCCTGCCAGTCAGGTTCCCAGTGCCTGTGTTCTTTTCCTGAACTGTACAATTTTTTCCACAATTGGTACATCTCTGGCCCACTTATAGGTCCCTTGTAAAAGGTACCAGTGGTACCAAGGGTCTTGTGACCAGATAGGGTCCCTTAGGGTTGCACCATGTACCCCACACCTAACACATACACACTGCCATAGCAAGCTATGTGGTGTGGTGTGGCTAAACTAAAACATCAACATGGCACAGATTCCTGAGTGCCATGCCTACACACCACTACCTGTGGCATAGGTAAGTCACCTCTCTGGCAGGCCTTGCAGCCCTAAGGCAGGGTGCACTATACCACAGATGAGGGCATAACTGCATGAGCAGTATGTACCTACAGTGTCTGTGTCCATTCTTGGACACTGTAAGTGCAGTGAAGCCATTTTTAGTACATGGGCTGAGAGTTTGTATCAAAATGCTTAGCATAGTAAACCCACACTGAAGCCAGTAATTAATTTATTTATATAATGCACTCAGAGGGCATCTTAGAGATGCCCCTTGAAAAACGACTAAATTCTAGTGTATTGATTGACTGGTCCCTGCCAGCCAGCCACCACCAGACAGGTTTCTGACCTCATGTGGGAAGAGCCTTTGTGCTCTCGGAGATCAGAAACAAAACTTTCTCTGGGTAGAGATGCATTTCCCCCTGCAGGAACATAAACACTTGGCAGTGAGCCTCAAAGGCTCTCACTTTGTGGTATTATGATTTGGGCAGCTCCAACTAGTGGAGTTGCCCGCTCCCTGTCTCAGCCCCACTTTTTGGTGGCAGGTCAGGTGGGAAAATTAGTAAGCAGAGTAGGAGTGACCTTGGCCTGGTACACTCCTAGGGTGGCCAGGAGATGAGGTGAACATCTCTCTCTTAGAAATTCTCCATCTTGAATTGCAGAATTAGGCACAAAAGGAACAGGGATGTTTCCCTCTCCCCAAAGGGAGGGGGCACCCAATGGATGTAGTCACTCTTGGGGACAGTAGCCTTTGGCTATTGCCCCCTAACCTCAGTAATGCCCCTCAATTCATCAATTCAGTATTTAAGGGGTCCCCAAACCTTGTTCCTCAGATTCAATGGCCTACGAAGAAGAAGGACCAAAGAGCTGTGCAGCAGTGGAAAAGAAGACAACCACTGACTTGGCCCCAGCCCTACCGGCCTGTCTCCTCCTCCAGTGACCTTGCTCCAAGCAACCTCAAGAACCCCAGAGGGCCTGTGCTGTCTTCAACAAAGACTCCTGTCTCCCATGGACACTGCATTTGTGGACACCAAGACTCTGGATACAGGTGGATCTGCGGTACCTGCACTACTCTGTACAAGATGCCCACGGTTCAAGTTGAGGTGGCCCACTGAACCAGTGCAGTCTCCTAGGCAATCCAGCATTGGACTACCTCTTCTGACCTCCCCTTCGACACCTTCTGCCTCAAACTGAGGGTCCTACTGACAGCTACCGGATCTGGTGAGAAAACCTGATGCCAAAAGACATCCCTGCACCCGCAGTCCTCTGACCTTAGTGTGCCTAACCAATCGTTTTCTAGCATCCCCCCACTATCCAACTTAAATCTCCAATCATGGGATTCCTTCAGCCAACCTCGGGACCGAGCCTGCTGCCATTTTCCTCAACCAAGGATCTCCATTGATTTCAACGGGCCACTGATGCCTCCTTTGCACTCTGCACCAGGCTGCCCCTGCGCCGCTGGTGGTGCAGCATCAGTACTCTTTGGTGACCCCTCCAGTGCTGTTCTTAACCCCCAGGGCCTGTGTCCCTGAACCACAGGTACTTACCTGTAACCAGTGCCTCTTTGAGGTTCCCCCAGCCTCAATAGGTTAAGATTGGACCCAGAGACCTCTGCATCTGCCCCCCCCAGTGTAGCTGGTGGTGCAGTACCTACCTTGGTCAGACCCTGGCCCAGTGTTGACCCAAGCCCCCAGAGACTGAACTTTAGAACTGCTTACTTACCTGTAAGTTATTCACCTGTCTTTTTCCCTTAGGATTGCATTGGTCTCTCACTGTATTGTATGAAGTGCGATCCTGCATACAAAGTATCTCTTTCTGTATTGAAAAGCATTTCATGCACATGCAAAGTACTATTGCATACTATGCATAACCTTTTTCCAGTAATTGAAAGTATTGCACAAAAGTCTACTTACCAGTAACTGTGTTTAAATTGGTTCCTAGAAATAAAAGTAACTAAAGTAATATTTTTCTTCAAACATTGGCCTGGAGTCAGTCATTGAGTGTGTGTTTCTGCCTTGTATGAGCATTCATACTACCCTCTGATACGCCTAACTGATCAGCCCAACTACCACCAAATTGGGAGTAACGTATTCTCTACTTTAACCTCTACAAGATCTTTGGGGACTCACTGTACTCTGTGCAAACTCTTTTTGATATAGTATATACAGAGCTAGCTTCCTACACTCACTGACACAGATGATGATTTCTGATGGAAAATACGTTTATAAAAAGTTGTGATATGCATTGGACCTTTCTTCATAACAAGAAATCTGAAGTAATATATTACACTTATACCAGGGGCTGAATAATGCGTGCCATAAAGGCAAATAAGCATGTTCTGGGCATATACAAATTGCAAGTTGGGGCACCCTTTCAGCAAATACATTTCTGCTGATTGCAGTGCATAGACTTTCTTACAAACTCCATTAGTAAGCACATGTGGTGTAGACAGGAGAGCATGAAAGCAATGAATGGTGCTGAAGTGCATACAATAACAGCGTTCGCGAGTGAATGAATGCGCTTCAGTCAGGGCAATATCAGTGTATAAAGAACCTAAAGTCCCTGTTTGCGACCATACACTGGTGCAGTAGGGGCTGTGTATCTTCATAATAGAGCCCCAGCACGTGTTCTTTAATTCATAACGCTAAAGTCAATATAGATTATTACGGAAATTAAATTGTCATTGCCCTAATGAAAAAAGCGTTGAAATTCTGCAGATTTTTAATATTATTTCAACGTAGTACTGTATTATATTTACTATACTCGCTAGATCCCCACAGACACATATGATGATTGCTAAAGGGGAATCATTACATTTTGTGAGACAAACTGGACCTCAATTTATAATATCAAAATGCTCAAATAAGTGGGAATAGTAATTGTAGCTACCATATGTGCAAATGTTCTCCATGATCACATTGCTTGCTGTATATTTAGCTATCACCTGTTATCCTTGTTTCCTAGATAGTTTACATGAAAATGTTTTGCAAAAATAGCTTCAAGGGACAAGACTCAAATTATGTGACTTGTTGAGGCGTAAATACACTCAACATTAAACAACTCCTACTGTAACACTAAATAAATGCATTATCTGCAGCCTGAGCATTTATTTATAGCGGACCCTCATCAATTACCTAATTTAAGTGTTAAACACATGCCAGTGGAGCATAATCTTTGCAATAAATGTCTTCTATATCCAGGTAGCAGTTCAGTTACTTTAAAATGATTGCTGTTTTAAATGCAAATTAAAAAGAAAGGGGTAATGTTTGGAATAACAATGATTTGCTTTAAGGACACATGCCGGGAAGGTATAAAGTATCTATTTATTTAATGTGCTGGTCTGCAAACAACTCAATCAGGGGCGACACACATTTCTAAACTGCCAAACACTGGACCACACAAGCGGCAGGCTACGGGAAGGAAGAGTAGATTATGTTTGGCATAAACATATTTAAATCAGACTATCAACATGACTATAACTAAAAACGAAACTTTTTCAAACGCATTGAAGTTTTAATAAAACACAAATGTAAATAGGGAGGTATGTCAGCCAAGGATCATTAATTTAAAGCCTTGTGCTCCATATTTTTACATTTTCGTTTAATTCGAGCACAGAAAATTCAGTAGCGCTCTCTGAAAGCGTCCACTGCGAGAAGCAATGATGTGGCACATTGTGCAGCAAATGCAATTGTATTGATCCAAAACTAAGCTGAAAAAGGGAAATATGAGATGGGACAAAGTCAGGGCAGAAGTGAAATGAATACACAGGCAAGAGTAGACAAATCTGTTCACCTATTGAAGGTAGGTCTGGGCGGTGGAGATCAGGTGCACCCTTCTCATGAAGCCAGGCACTACATCTTAGCCGGTGGCATAGTGAGATGAAGTTCACATTGTTTCAGCCCGCTATCTCATGATTCCTGTCCAATTAATGCAGGTGGTACTCACAAGAAATGTGGAGAAAACCCAGAATAAGATAAGTGCCAACTTGAAGGACTACTCTTCCAAGTCGTTAAACAACTTCTGGAGGACTTGTACTTCCTATACTGTAATTATAATCTCTGTGGTATGAACATCACAATATCAAGCCTTTATTATTTTCAGTTAGTTTAGTTCAATACACATTTTGAACTGTGTATATATATATTCACTGAAAAAACCATAGGTTTCAGGGGCGTTATAGTTAGCTGGACTTTTCACTCGTACAAAACCATTGACATTCCCCCGTTCTAGTTAGTTCAGCCAACAATAACTCGCGCGCCCGCAATGCACTGCTGATGACGTCACATATTATATCACTCATTACATGCTCAGTGACATCACTGATGACATCACTGATGACATCTCAAATGACATCACTGATGACATCACTGATGACATCATCCAGTGAATGTGTGTTTTTCTGAAAATTAAATATGTTTTATATATGTATATCTCAAGGTCGATGGAAGAATAAATGGGTATATAAGTGTCTAAATTGATGATTTGTTTTTGAAAAACTTGATTGTATAACTGACTGATTAAGTGTATCTTAGTGAATACATGGCTTAGTGAGTAATGTTTAAATATGTAAATATCTGTATCAGTTTCTCGCTTTGTGTATAAGTGGCTGCATGGGTTGGTGAGTAGCTACATGAGTGTCTATATAGGTTATTAGTTGGTTTTTGAGTATCAGTATGAGTGTCTGAGTGTCTGTTTGGTTCGGTGGGGGGAATTAAGTAGTGCATAGGTGCATGAATGAGTGACTCACTGTTTGTATGTGTTGAAGACAGCATGTGTGCAGGACTATATGGGTGGATGAGTGTGTGCATGGGTGTGTTAGTGAGTGAATGACTGTCTCAATAGTGTATTTATGAGTAACTACATATGTTTTAAACTAGTATATGTGACTATTGGTGTATATAAGTGAGTATATGTGAGAGTGAGAGATTGGAATAGTTCCTGTATGAATAAGTATGTGTTTCTATAAGTGATTGTTTAAAAGACTAAGTATGTGTAAGTTTCTGTAGAAGTAAGTGTGGTGGTGTGTGTATAACTGTATATGCAAGTAAATGGATGCTTGATTCTTTATTAGCATGAGTGACTATGTGTGTGAGTAACTCAATGGATGAGTGGTGTTGTGTAACAGGATGTATAGCTGTATGAGTACATATGATGAGTGAGTATATGTATGAGTGACTGTATAGGACTGTTGGTGAATGAGTGGATGTGTATGTGGATCTTAGAATTACTGAATAGGTTGTTGTAACTGGTATTGGTATGTCCATTGTTTTGAAAATGTTAGTTTCTATTTTTGAATGTGTGTATCAAAGGTTATATTAGGGTGAGAGGAGGTCTAACACTCTATCACAAGGATGATGTCATCAGTGCTGTCATCAGTGATGTCATTAGAGATGTCATCAGTGATGTTATGAGTGATGTCACTGACCATGTCATGAGTGATGTAATATGTGACGTCATCAGCAGTGCATTGCGGGCGCGCAAGTTATAGTTAGCTGAACTAACTATAACGGGGGAATGTCAATGGTTTTGTACGAGTTAAAAGTCCAGCTAATTATAAGGCCCCTGAAACCTATGGTTTTTTCAGTGAATTTCTAAGGTTTTTTAAATGCTAATTCCTAACTATAACATGCCTGAGACCTATACTTTTTTCAGTGAATTTCAAAGGTTTTTTAAAAGCTAATTTCTAACTATGCCTACAGAGATAGGACATGTGAAACAAGAAGAAAAAACGCACAGAACGAAAAAAAAGAAATGCAGAAAGAAGCAATAGAAGTCCTCAAAGACGAAGAAAAGTGCAGGAAGATGGATAACGTGCAGAAAGAACAAACAGAAGAGCAGAAAGAAGCCTTGTTGCAAAATCATCCTGTACCCTCAACTTTTTCAGATGGATACTGGTGGTAACTGAGTCTGACTAACCAGTCCTAGAACCAGTGCTATGTTAAAAGACACTCAGAATACAGTGAAAACACCTATATACACTAGGGAACACTATGCGTTGGGGTCCCCCTGTGAGCATGACCTACTCTGTAAGCCCCTAGTATATAATAGCGCAGGGGGATAAAAACTACCTCTTAAAACGCACCACAGGGCGTGTTTTCACACGTCACCTCAGGCCCCGCCCCCTCCCTTCCCCACTGTGTAAACACGCCCTGTGGCCGTTTTAAGTTGGGAGATTAAGTCCCCTTGAATCCTGAGGTTCCCGAGGGTCCAACTAGACCACTAGGTACCTCCAGTAAGCGCCACAGAGCTGCGTTGCAGAGAGATGTAAAAAGGGGCACGGCCTAGACCACCTCTCTGCAACGCAGCGCAGTGGCGCTTACTGGAAGCACCTGGTGTGCTATTTGGCCCCCAGGGTCCCTCAGGATTGAAGGTGAATTATTTCCCCAACTTAAAACGTGCCACAGGGCGTATTTGCACCTGTTAACTCAGGCCCCGTCCCCTCCCTTCACCACTGTGTAAACACGCCCTGTGGCCGTTTTTAGTTGGGAGATTAAGTTCATTTGACTCCTGAGGGTCCCTAGGGTCCAACTAGCCCACTAGGTACCTCTAGTAAGCGCCACAGAGCTACGTTGCAGAGAGGTGTAAAAAGTGTCACGGCCTGGACCACCTCTCTGCAACGCAGATCAGTGGCGCTTACTGAAAGCACCTGGTGGGCTACTTAGCCCCCAGGGGCCCTCAGGATTGAAGGGGAAATATTTCCCCAACTTAAAACGTGCCATAGGGTGTGTTTGCACACGTCACCTCAGGCCCCGTCCTCTCCCTTCCCCACTGTGTAAACACGCCCTGTGGCCGTTTTAAGTTGGGAGATTAAGTCCCCTCGAATCCTGAGGGTCTCTAGGGGCAAAATAGCCCACTAGGTACGTCCAGTAAGCGCCATTGCAGAGAGGTGTAAAAAGGGGCACGGCCTGCACCACCTCTCTGCAACGCAGAGCAGTGGCGCTTACTGGAAGCACCTGGTGGGCTAGTTGGCCCCCAGGGTACCGCAGGATTGAAAGGGAATTATTTCCCCAACTTAAAACGTGCCACAAGGCGTGTTTGCACACGTCACCTCAGGCCCCGTCCCCTCCCTTCACCACTGTGTAAACACGCCCTGTGGCCGTTCTAAGTTGAGAGATTAAGTCCCCTTGAATCCTAAGGGTCCATAGGGTCTAACTAGCCCATTAGGTACCTCCAGTAAGCGCCACAGAGCTGCGTTGCAGAGAGGTGTAAAAAGGGGCGTGGCCTCAGAACACCTGTCTGCAACGCAGCTCCCTGGCGCATACTGGAGATACCTGTTGGGCTAGTTGGCCCTCAGGGACCCTCAGCATTGAAGGGGAATTAATTCCCCAACTTACAACTGGCCAGGGGGCGCGTTTGCAGAGTGCTTCAAGGAGGGGGCGTGGCATCTGGCGCGATGCCGGTCTTTTATTTATTTTATTTTTTTAAGAAGGAGGGCTGTGTGGCCCCCTTCTTCTTCTAATTTATTGGCCCTGGGGACCGCATCCCCCAGGGCCTGCCCCCTAATTTCTTTTTGTGAAAAAATGTTTTTGGAAGGGGGCCGCGTGGCCCCCCTCCCAAGGCCTTAATAGGCCCCGGGGACCCCAACCCCACGGGCATGGCCTTTGTTTTAAAATTCTTTCGGAGGGGGGCTGCGTTGCCCCCTCCTCAGGCCACTTATGGCCCCGGGGACCCCATTTTTAATATATTTATAGAAACACCTAGGACATGCTGGACAAACCGTATGTACCTATCACCATGACAATTTGCATGATATTCATTAAAAGGCGACTATGCATACAATGAATCCACGTGGAATGTATTTACACCGCTAGTGAAGCTCTGACGTGTCTGACGCCCCACCGTGCCTAATCCCGGTGCCCCCGCCGGTGGGTACTCTCCAAGTAGACACCCTTGTCGTTTATTTATACAAACATGGGTAGCTATTGACGGGCACATTTAATACACAGGCACACCAAGCCATTCAAAGGGGATTCGACAAAAATTCGACCAAAACTATGCAAGAAACCCCCCTCACGGTTAATAAAACACACATCCACCGACGGATGTGTAATACTTTTTATTTTACTCTCTGGAAAGGAGACGAACCTCACTTGAGAGTCACAGCGTGCTCCTGGCTGAGCCCAATGCTGTAAAATTGATACTTGTAAATTGATACTTGTATAGCGCACTACTCACCCGCAAGGGTCTCAAGGCGCTTGTACGAATACCGCTGTGGAACCCATCCTGGCTTTCCCTGTGAGGCGTCCACTCCTGGGCACCCCCAAGGTGAAGCCAGGCATCCTTAGCGCTGTGGGGGCCGTTGTGGAGATTAAGCAAGCTATTGCCCAGAGCTGCAGAGTGGGACTCCATGATTGGAATAGGCACCGAGGCGAAAATTATCAGGTCCGTGGAATTTTTTGGGCCCAAGACCCGCCGAGGCGGGGAATTGAACCCTGGTCCCGGGCTAGACCTCTGCATCAGGGTCTGCCGCTCTAACCATTGAGCCACACCAGTGCCCACTGAGTGCCACACACCTCTGTGTTGTATTCTACCAGCTAGTGCGTATGCTATGACACTCTGTAGCCCATGTGCACCGTAACACCACCCCGTGAATATGTCATGCCACACTTGCCTTCGCACGGGTTATATTGTCCTATCTAACGTGCCTTCCTCGATGCCTATGTTATAACGCACAGCGCTATGCCATACATATTACAATCTGGAATCCATATCTTTGTCACAGTGCATATGCAACGTTACACTCCACAGCACATATTTTATATTACAACTTTAGAGACTAGTTAGGTTACACAACACTGCCCTGTACATATTACACTCCAAGGCGCATATCGCATAGCACGCGCTAGTGCCTGTGCTATCTCGCGCTCTCCAATGAATCTGTCATTGCGCACAATGGATTGCATATTATATTTCACGCCCGGTTCATCTTATATCACACTTTTTGGTGCATAGTTTATACCATACACTATATGTAGTTTTCATTTTCAATCGTGCTCTCAGGACTATATTCTATATAACACTGCGTTCACCTACCCTTTTCACGAGCATTACATTTTGCGATTGGGGGTGGAGGGCCAGGGGGTGTTTCTGCCAAGTGAGCCCGGAGTCACAGTCACAAACATCCCCTTCTTTCTGAATAAAAGTGAGATTATGCTGCATACTTGTTCATATTTTAAGTAGTTTGCACAGACACACATTTAAAAAACAATAAAGTTCCTAATACACACCTTCTCTGAACAGTTAGCTTGCTGCCCCATCCACCTCCTCCCTATCCTCTGTTGTCTGAATCCATGGACTAGCCTCCTCCCTCCTGCCATGCGTGGTCTGATGTGCTTCCACTGCCCTCCATTTAGCATGATGTACCAGTCCACTCCTGTCCATCCATTGCCCACTTCTATGCCCCATCATTGACCTCCTGCTTAGCCTCTGTGCTTAGCTTGCTGCCCCTATTCTCCTTCCCCCTGCCCTCTGATGTATTTGTGCATGCCCCTGCTCCATCCTTTTTGCCCACCATGTTCCATGGACCTGCCACTCCTATCTACTCTGAGTGTTCTGTTCATCTGCCACTCCCCACCCACCTGCATTGTCAGATGACTGTAACCTGTTCCTGCCACCTCCACCCTGCCTGTCCACATTCCATGCCCCTATCCCCTTCCTCCTGTCCTCCATGGTCCATTTTACTGCCACACCCTTCTGCCCTCCCTGGTCTGTTGTACTGCAACTGCTCCTCCTGCCTGCCCCGCGCGGTCTGTTGTGATGCCCCTTCCCCTGAACTCTCTTGTCTGTGCCCAGGTCCTGACCATCCCTTCTATCCTCCATGGTCCTTTGTGCATGCCCCTGCACCCTCCTTCTTGCCCATCAAAGCCATTGTGCTGCCACTAACCCTCCCGCTTGCCATGCATGGTCTTCTGTGCTGCCACGGCCCCTCCCACCTTCCCTGTGTGGTCAGCTAGCTGCCCCTGACCCCCTCCCACCTTCCCTCCGTGGTCTGTGTGTATGCCATCATAGTCTCACTGTTGCTCTCCATGGTGTGTCTTGTTTCTAGTGCCCATCCTGCCTGACCTCCATGGTCATCTTGCTGCTCCTGCCCTGCCCCCTTGCCCCCAGCCCTCTGTTTCCATGTGCAGACCCCTATTCCCTCCCTGCTGGCTTGTCTGTTCCATTGTAATGCCCCTGATCCATCCCTCCTGCCCTTTATGGTCTGTTATGCTGCAGCTTTCTCTCCGGTCTGTCCATTATGTTCAGCTAGCTACCATTGCCTCTTTCCCCTCTGTTCTCTGTTGTCCATGTGCATGGTCCTGTCCCCTCCCTATTGCTTTCTATAGATTGTTGGGCTGCACTCCCGTCCCGCATGCACTGTGTGGTGTATTGTGCTGCTGCAAACCCTGATGCCTGCCCTGTAGGGTCAGTTTGGTGCACGTCTCCATGTCTATGTTATCTGAGTCCATGTCCCTACCCCAATTCCTCCTACCTTCCATGATCCAATGTACCATACTTGCGAACATTTTGAACTTGGTAAGAGGGAGATTTTGAAAAAAATCTGGGGTATTGATTTTCCCCTTTGAGTTACATTGAAAAAGAGCAGATTGTAGACAGGAGACAGATCAAATAAAGCCCATTTTAACTTAAAAACATTGGACGTTTCTTGGCTGAATCGGGTCTGTTGGAATGTATGGTTGTACTACCACTGCCTCTTCCTTCTGCCCACAATGGTCTATTATATTGCTACAGCCTCTCTTGCCAGTCCTGTATTGTTGGTTTGTTGCCCCTGCCCCCTTTCCACTGCCCTCCATAGTCTGTTGTGCTGTCACTGCCCTTCCTGCCTGCCCAGTGTGGTTAAATTGTTGCCTCTGCACCTTCCTACCTACCTTCAATTTTCAGAGTCCGTGGCCCTGGCCTCTGCCTCTCAACAGTATCCTAATGAACAACTAGATTGCTAACATTCTATATTTATTACAAAAGTGTGGAACGCCTGATGTCATCTTGATGTAATCAAAACTGTAATACCTAGAGCATTTCCTTTAGAAATTACATATATGAGAGGGTCTTATTTGCATCAAAATTATGGTTTCTGAGTTTTCAAATAGCGACAAAGCACTTTTAAATTATTTGTTATCTTTATGTTTTTTTATTCAGTTGACCACTTGATTAAATGTTGCACATAGGGGAGAGGATGTGGTGTTACTTCCAGAGCTGCAGACTTTGCAACTGGGGAACCAGGTTGGAGTTTCTGCTTCAGCTCAACATTCTGTGATTCTGGTCAAATCACTTAATCTTCCCATGTCTACAACCAAAATGAATTTGATCTTGTGTGATGTAACCAATGCTCATGTAAAGCACTCCAATACCTGACAAGTCTGCACTATATAAAACTGCAAAAAACAAAAAATAAGTGTTTTGCACACTTCTGTCATTGGGCTACATCTGGGTGATATTTGTGCTGCATTTGGGCTCGTTTGTGTCTGCTGGCCATCTTGGGAGATTTATTTGTTATGAAGTTTCCTAATTTCCTCATTTACTGCAGTCTCCTCAGTAGGAAATGCTTTCAGTTTTTTAATTTGATTCCATCAAGAAGGTATTTAGATTAAGCCTGGGCAAAGCACTACGCTACGCTCGCATAGTTTGCGAAGTTTGCGCTACTTCGCACTATGCGAATTGCACGTAGCACAGTGCAAACACGCGTAGCGTAGTGTTGCGTAGTGCAGCGGTCAGTTTTTTGCTTGCTCGCGGTCCTCAAAGGTCAAGTTGGCGACCGCGAGCAAGCAAAATGACATCCCGGCGAGACTTTTTCCTTGTTCGCGATCAGCAACATTAAGTTGGCGATCTTGAGCGTGGAAAATAAACCTCCCGGCGAGATTCTCAACACGAGGAGGTCATGTTTCTCATTGCGAGTGGTCGCGTATGCTCGCGACCGCTCGCGATGAGAAACTACCAGTCTGCGTTGAGAAATCTGCTGCTCGAGTAAAAATCTACTCGAGCAGCAGAAAACTACACCTCGCACTGTGCAAGATGCTGTTTTCAATGATTGCACAGTGCCGGTTGCTTGTCCGCACTGTGCAATCATTGAAAACAACATCTTGCACAGTGTGAACAGGTTACTACGCAGTTCGCGAAGTGCTACGCGTAGCTCACGAAGTGCGAAGTGCACTTTGCGTCGTTTCGCGTAGTGATGCTTTGCGAACTTCGCCCAGGCTTAATTCAGATATGTCACACATTTGCCATAAATTCTGAATGTTAGCACTCTAGTTGCTCATTAGATCACTGTAGTAAAGCTACTGCTCACCACGGAAGTCTGCTGCTGGTATTAAAAGTGCATGTTTCAGTCTGCATGTCAGAATTTTTTAATGAAATAGAAGAGGATTTGAGAAGTCACTCAAAATGTGCCCTAATTTTTCTTTCTTCAGCACTAATCATACTTTCTATGGCAAAATGAACCCCCTCATTGTGTTCCTTGTTAAATTAAATGTTTTAAGTGTTACCAGTTTATTCCAATCAAGATGGCTTTAGGTGTGCCATACGTTTGTCATAAGTAAGACAGTAAGTGCTCTAGTTGTTCTTAAGAATACTCTGGGACAGTCTGTCATTGGGAAATACTTGGGCTACATCTGGGTGATATTTAGGCTACATTTGGGCTCTTTTGTCTCTGGTGGCCATCTTGGGAGACTTATTTGTTATGAAGTTTCCTAATTTCCTCATTTACTGCAGTCTCCTCAGTAGGAAATACTTTCAGTTTTTTACTTTGGTTCCATCAAGAAGGCATTCAGATGTGTCACACATTTGCCATAAATTCTGAATGTTAGCACTCTAGTTGCTCAGTAGATCACTGTAGTAAAGCTGCTGCTCACCAGGGAAGTCTGCTGCTGGTATTCAAAAGGCATGTTTCACTCTGCATGTCATAATTGTTTTATGAAATAGAAGAGGATTTGAGAAGTCAAAATGTGCCCTACTTTTTCTTTCTGCAGCACTAATCATAATTTCTATGGCAAAATGAACCCCCTCATTTTGTTCCTTTGCAAATTAAATATTTTAAGTGTTACCACTTTATTCCAATAAAGATGGCTTCAGGTGTGCCATACTTTTGTCATAAGTAAGACTGTTAGCGCTCTAGTTGTTCTTTAGAACACTCTGGGAAGCTGCAGTAGAACACAAAGGAATCAACTGACAGTTTTTGCCCTTGTTGCATGTACTTGTTTTACTGAGAATGTCAGACTTCATTCTCACATGACTGAGAAAGATAATATGAATTTACAGAAAATATGCTCTTAGTTTAGCTTATAGATCACCTTCCAAACCTCTGTGGGAAAAGCATGAGAAAATAGTTTTCTCTCAAACATGATTCATGATATCCCTGCAGAAGGCTTTTTCACATGGTAAAATCACCTTAGAACACACCACAATTCCTAAAATGAGTATGGTATCATCAACAAATGATTTATAATGTAACTAAAGTCTTAAAACCGTCTATTAACTTCAATGCTTTTTAATGAGGTGCTATCATGTATATTGGTCCCAAGATGGCTGCCAACACTTCTTGGATGAAGTGCTGACAGCCAATCAGATCTCACGATCAGATGTGTGGTTAGGCTCCGCCCAGATATATATGTGATTTTACTTTTGATTTTCTCAGGAACTACTGAACGGATTTACACCGTTTAAGCAAAAGGCACGACTCCGAACCAAGGTCTACCTTTCTGCCAAATTTGGTGTCATTCCATTCAGCAGTTCGGGCTTTAGCTGCGGCTAAAGGTCCTATGGGAAATTGCATGGGGAAAACACGTTTTGGGACCCCCCTTTTTTCTCAGCCCCCGCTACACGAATCATCCCGAGACTTTCAGGATAGGAGCGGACCAGAGCTGGCCAAAAGTTTTGAAAAGTTTGCGAAGATTCGTCAACGGGCGCCAAAGTTATTCCAAATAGAATGTTGTGGATTTCCTATGGAAAATAGGTCCTAACTATAACTACCTACTGGCGACCGCCAGTAGGTAATATATATGTATGTATGTATATATACATCTTTAAGACTAGATATTTGTGACTCAGAATCTACACATAGATAATCTAACTCCACAAGTTGTCTCCCCTCACTGCTCTCCACATGGTTTAAATATGAATATGAGAATCGATTGTCAAAATGTGTTGGAATGTAAACAAAAAAGAAACATATAAGAAATACTTTGGTATAATCATGGTTTTTTTCATTGTCTGTCGTGCTGCTTGGCATGTTGTGTAGCACTGGGTACATTTAGGAGCTTCTTAGGCACTCAGCCGTAATTCTGACACTTAATCAACATGGTGTGAACGTTTGCTCATTAGAGAACCCGTCATACACTTAGAGAAGCGATGACGCAACAAATTTCACTCGAAGTGTAAATCTTGAATCACTTCTAACCATTTACTAAGCACCACTCAGGTATAATTAGCCCTTTAAAAACCAGTGTTATGCGTGCACGTTTGGCAGCATCGCAGACATGAATTGAGAGCACATAATCGTGCTCGACTAACACCAAAGAAACTACCAGACCCAGAATACTTCATCTTGGGACAATTTGGAATCTAGGTATAAATTGGTGAAACAAACATAGGACTTATGTTACTTACCGTGATCAAGAACTTTGTAAGTTCGAAACGCGTAGGTGGGGAAGAGGAACAAGGTCATTAAACTTGAGCTGAGAAATCCAAGAAGAGTGCGGCATCCTTCTTTCATGCAATTTGATTAATTTGGGAGATTGTCCTTATCTCGCCGCCGGCACCAGCTTCGAAGAGCTCCTCCCGCAGGGACATCATTTTGCTGTATATATATATATATATATATATATATATATATATATATATATATATATATATATATATATATTACCTACTGGCGGTCGCCAGTAGGTAGTTATAGTTAGGACCCCTTTTCCATAGGAAAACCTCAACATTCTATTTTGAATAACTTTGGCACCGGTCGATGAATCCTCGCGAATTTCTCAAAATAGGTGGGGCGCTACGCTCCGCTCCTACCCTGAAAGTCTCGGGGGGATTCGTCAAGCGGGGGCTGAGATAAAAGGGGGGTCCCAAAACGCGTTTTTCCCATGCATTTTTCCATAGGACCTTTAGAACGAGCTACAGCCCGAACGGCTGAACAGAATTACTCGAAATTTGGCAGAGAGGTAGTCCCTAGGTCAAGGAAGTGCCTTTTGTAGGTTTGGTGTAAATCTGTTCAGTAGATTCTGAGAAAATAGCCTTTAAATCAATATATATATCTGAGCCCGCTTACGGTACGCTTACCGTACGCTTACCGTAAGCGTACGGTGGCGTGCGCGAGCGCGATTCTGATTGGCTCTTAGATCTTAGTAAACATTCGAATCGGCCGAAACCAGGAAGCGGCGGCCGCCATTTTGTGTATTTCACTCAGAAAAAAAAGAGTGAAAACAAGAAAAGGGGGCAATGAGGAGAGTTACAGACCCCCTTACATTTGTGAGGGGGTCAAAGAAGGACTGTAAAGTACAAAGAAAACATTTATTGATTTTAAAAAAAATCACGGGGTACGCGTACGGTAAGCTTACGGTAAGCGTACGGTAGAAAAAAAAAAAAAAAAAAATGAAAATCAGATTTAAGTGTTTAGATATTAGGGGGCTCTAAAAAGAGCCGTTGTGTTTATGAAATGATTTTTTAGTGGTACCTACAAGTAAGTACCGATGCAGAGTCTAAGGTTCAAGAGGAAGACTCTGTTCCCTTCATCATTGAAGTGCACACCATCTCCTCTATAAATGTCTTGCATGTCATAACGCAAGTTGTTGTGGTAAATGGCACCCATACCATAGTCACGGAGGAAAGCAGAAACAGATTTGTTGACGTGCTTTCTTGCTTTGTCATCGCACCGCGTGCCCACCGTGTGTGCACGGCACTAACTGCGTAAAGTGGGCGCGCGGTGCGCGAAGCGCACCGCGTGCTCACTGTGCGCGCACGGTGCGCGAAGCACACCGTGCGCGCACGGAACGAACTGCGTTAAGTGGGCGCGCACGCCACGAATGGCGTAAAGTAACTTAGCATTTAAAAAAACGTACAAATTCACTGAAAAAACCATAGGTTTCACACACGTTATAGTTAGGAATTAGCATTTAAAAAACCTTGCAAATTCACTGAAAAAACCATAGGTTTCACACATGTTATAGTTAGCGGAAATTTTACTGATAAAAAACCAATGAAATTCCCCCGTTATAGTTAGTGCAGGCAACTATAACTCACGCGACCGCAATCTTCTGAGATTGACATATGTGTCTTTATGAAAAAAAAAAATTTGTAATATATGTATAGCTAAAAATGTATGGAAGAAGACATGGGCAAATAAGTGTCTAAATACAGTATTAGCATCAGCAGAGGATTGCGGTCGCGTGAGTTATAGTTGCCTGCACTAACTATAACGGGGGAATTTCATTCGTTTTTTATCAGTAAAATTTCCGCTAACTATAACATGTGTGAAACCTATGGTTTTTTCAGTGAATATATATATATATATATATATATATATATATATATATATATATATATATATATATCGCAACTTCGCTATTTATCCCAAGAAGAAATTGGCACTCACAGGGATGATGAATTCATTGATTTTAATGAAAGGTTTGCAAGCAAGCACATTTCGGCTGTCGACTTCCTCAGTGTCAGCAGGCGTGGGTGTGTCAGCAAGCACAATTGGTTATGCCAAGCCTCTGGGGAAAGAGCGATGAGCTCTGAAACGCGTCAACACAGTATTTGGCACGCTGGCTTTGATCGATTGGAAAACTGTGCAGTTTTTACCTTATCAAATTCTTTGTAGCAAGTTTCCTTCAGAGTGCGTCTCTGCTTGAGGGCAACTTTGAAGCTTGGGATATTTTTGCGGGGTGCCCTGCCACGAGAGACGCACCACCTGATTATGATTGGGGGCCTCGTGCTTGGTATGCAAACAAGCGCACTTATTGGGAAGGCAACTCACCGGATTAATGACTGCGCTGCAAACCAAGGTCCATTGGAGGACTTTTAATTGGGTCCAAGCAAGATTACAGTGCATCCATTCAGGACTTAAAAACGGACACACACTACATTGTCCATCAGGCTGTGCGTTTCACTCATTTGAGCAGCCCACCAGAGGGCGTTTAAATATGTGGGTGTGTCAGCAAGCACAATTGGTTATGCCGAGCCTCTGAGGAAAGAGCGATGAGCTCTGAAACGCGTCAGGCTGTATTCGGCACCCTGGCTTTGATCGATTGGAATGCTATGCAGTTTTTACCTTATTAAATGCTTTGCAGAAAGTTTCCTTCAGAGTGCGTCTCTGCTTGAGGGCAACTTTGGAGCTTGGGATATATATATATATATGATTCATGTGATCAAGGCTGTGGGTTGGCCGAAATGCGTCACGGCGGACTAGCTTGGTGGCAATAAAGAATACTATTCACCGACTTGGGTCTACGCTCGTTTAATTCTTGGAAGGAAACAGCAAGCGAGAAAATGCAATATATATATGTGTATATATATATATATATATATTGCAGCTCCGTTATTTATCCCAAGAAGTAATCGGCACTCACCGGGATGAATTAATTGATTTTAATGAAAGGTGTGCAAGCAAACACGTTTCGGCTGTCGACTTCCTCAGTGTCAGCAGGCGACGTCGACATTTTAAGCGTCATACCTGCGCACATTTTGCTAGGTATCAACAACGGCATGGTTTACATGTTTGATTCTTCTCACCACCATATTGGGGTCTCTAGCATTTCATTATATGCAGCACATTTTATGTCAACAGAATATATATCTGTGTACAGACAGCATGAGCAAGGTCAAAAACGGTATTATGCCCTGTATGCGCCATTATACCTTAACTAAAAAAGAATCACAATATCTAGCACTGTATTGGCTCACATATATTCAATTACTTCATTGCTTTATATAGGTGGTTCCAAAACCAAGATTCTACTCAGATTACTAAGAACATTAAGACCAATATATTGTCCTATATAGATTTATACTTTCACTAAAACCATTGCATGAGTCATATCTCACTAGTAAAGTGAATTGCATGTTCGACATTAAAGTACAAAGTACAGTATCAGGCCCTGTATGGGCTGCATCCATTCACTTACTAGGGTTATGGTGATTCTAATTAGAAATAGTGATTTTGCCCTACATGGGTTAATGATTAAATCGCATCGCATCTCACCAGTGAAATAGGCAATATGTTCAGTATAATCCCTGTGATTCAAAAAATGCAAAGTGCATTATCTATCCCTGTATGGGCTCAAATATGTTCAATTAATTAGTCAAGATCCTATAGTAACAAAATGTCTGCCCTACATGGATTCCCAGACTGCTGCACAATTGAGCTATTCCATGCCCATAGACATTCACTTTTCAATAGTACGAAAATCAGTCTTAATGATGGTAACTTTTTCATTGATACTGGAGCACTTGCGGTAGTCATGTGTCCCTGTCACATCTGTAATTATCGATGTACCAATAGTTCCTCTCCACTATTCATTCCTTGCAGGGCCTTTGTTTGTAGATCTACAATATATCTCGATTCTAGCAGGGGTGGCTGGTGTTAATGGGCGTAGGGGGCATTGCCCTGCAACCCTGAGGGAGAGGCAAGATGAGCAAAAATGCCCAGCAGCTAAAAAAAATAAAAAAACGATGACTGGCTGCTCGGTAATAAACAAGTTGAATAGTCATTATGGACATGTCCTGCTGTGCATGTCATGTGCCAGAAGGGCGAGGTATTGCTCGACCTGCAGGCACAAGCTGCAGCAGTGAAATCATTTTAGAGGGAGTGGTGAATTACATTGCCATCTACAGGGATCCAGTTTGGGCGCACAACACAGTGGCCTTGAAGGAGTTAACAAACTCCATTCATTTCATTGGGAGATTAAGGGGGGAGGGGGGAGCACTAGACCACTTTATTGTGTGTGAAAAAGGCCGCTTTATTGAAACAGGTGCATATCACAATTTATTTCCTTGGCCACTGCCTTACAAAACTAAAACCTCACTATACAAGAATTTCCTGCCCCCTTATTCTTTCCCCCACCCCTACGATCCCCACATCAGTTCCCCCATCCCACAAAATACAACATAACATTACATAACCATCATATAACCCAATCCTACCCAATCTGGCCTTTCCAAATCCTAAACTCCCCTGACCGTACCCCCTACCTGCCTTTGTGCTACTGTAACTAACCAACCTCTACTCTGAACTTATCCAACCTAGTTACCCTTCCCCTGTTCCTGCTCACAAACTACCAAAACTATAACAACAAACTCCAGCCAATCCCGGCCAACTGTCAACCACCCCGCCTGCACCTGTTCCAAGCGACAATACAACAAACTGCCCCTATGTACCTGTTCCAACAAATGCTGCCTACTAAAACCCCAAATACAAAAACGTTCTGCCCGAAAAACAGCCCTACGACCACCAAACATTAGGGTGGGAGGGAGGGCCAAAAAACCTGCCCTACAATTGCGCTCCCAGCCACCAGGTCACCAAACCTAAAATGGTGGCTGGGTAGGCAGGAAATTACGATATATAGCCTTTGGGCTACCTTTTACCAAATTGGGCTACATTTGGGCTATCCCCAAATGTAGCCCAAATCCTTCAAAATGGCCGCTATGGCCACACCCCCCTCCCCCCTCCCAATCTGCCCAGGGGGCAGACCTCGCTGTGCTCGGCTGCCACCCAAGCTCCCATTGGGAGATTAAGGGGGGAGGGGGAGCAAGCCGACACTAGACCACTTTATTGTGTGTGAAAAAGGCCGCTTTATTGAAACAGGTGCATATCACAATTTATTTCCTTGGCCACTGCCTTACAAAACTAAAACCTCACTATACAAGAATTTGCTGCCCCCTTGTTCTTTCCCCCACCCCTACCATCCCCACATCAGTTCCCCCATCCCACAAAATAAAACATAACATTACATAACCATCATATAACCCAATACTACCCAATCTGGCCTTTCCAAATCCTAAACTCCCCTGACCGTACCCCCTACCTGCCTTTGTGCTACTGTAACTAACCAACCTCTACTCTGAACTTATCCAACCTAGTTACCCTTTCCCTGTTCCTGCTCACAAACTACCAAAACTATAACAACAAACTCCAGCCAATCCCGGCCAAATGTCAACCACCCCGCCACCCAGAAAAAGGGGGGGGTGTAGGCGGGTACGCCGCCTCCCCCCATTTTTCTGCCCCCCACTGAAAGAAACCCTTATTCCCTCTAACGCCGATACACCCCTAACAACCGCGCTAACACCTCCCTCAACTTCAACAGATACAGAGCCATCCCCATCCGGGACAAGTGTACTCCCTCGCCTCTGCACAGTTCCTGCGCGTCGTAACTAATGTCCCTATGCGCAATCCTACCAATCCCTAAATGACGACAGAACCTCACCATTTCAGTATTCAGCCTGCGTCTCGCCTTGTCCACTGCCCCAGGATTGACTGCCCCTCTCCACACCCTCCGTGGGACAAATTCCGTCCAGACCATGGAACACCCTGACCACCGCTCTTTGATCAACACCAGGTCCCCCTTCCTAGCCCGCATCAGCGCCAAACCCGTATCCCTGACCATATCATTTTCCCCCAAATACAAAACCAATACGTCCGGGCACCTACCAGCCCTTACAATCCCGTTCGACTCCGACACCAGCTCCTTCCAACGCATGCCGCCCCTACCCCTCCAGGCCCCAGAAAATAGATCTTTATGAAAACCCCGGCTGTCCCCAAAGTAACTCGAGCGAGCCTGGACCTCCTCCTACGTTACAAAAGAATGTCCCCCAATCCAAATGGATATCTCCCTGGCGAGGGGACCCATAACCGAACCTGAAAAGAGAAACGAGGATGAACACAAGGGAAAAAACACCGACCACCTGCTTTTTTTTTTTTTCACCTCCCCCTGCGTCGCCGCGCACCTAACGCTGCTAGCAGTCCGATGACCACCTACCCAACTTCCTAACGTCCCCTCGCCCCCAACCCCTAGCATGGGCCGCTGCCGCCGCCCCTGTCCGAAATTAATGCGTGCCAAACCCCTTCCCATCGATTCCCAGTCTACTCAGCGCTTCCCTCAGTACCGCTAACAGCCGAGAAGCCTTCACGCCCCGCCCTACTCTGACCACCCGACAGGCCAAATTGAGATATTTGAATATCCCTAACCGTCACTTTCTGTTTTGCCAAAACCTTTGCTAGCAGCCCCAACATTTGCTGCTTTATATATATGTATATATATATATATATATATATATATATATATTATTATTATTATTTTTTTTTTTATTTACCCGCCGGAAGACGTGCCTCCATCAAACCTGTCTCCAATTCCATGCCTAACAAAGCCAGTGCCGTGCTGGGCCCCTTTGTGTCCTTTGGGGCCAGCGGCATGCCCATTTCCCTCATGATCTCATTGAAACTGTCCAGAGCCTTCTGGCAGTCCGTGGAGTCTGAGGTGCCCATGAAAAAGAAGTCATCCAGGTAGTGCGTAACTCCTTGGCGACCCGTCCGTTCCGTAAACACCCATTGTAGGAACGTGCTGAAACATTCAAAAAGTGCGCAAGACATGGAGCAGCCCATCGGCAACGCTTTGTCCACGTACCATTGCCCGCCGCCTTGTATGCCCAACAGATCCCAGTCATCTGTATGAACTGGCAGCAGCCGGAAATCTGACTCCATGTCGCACTTTGCCATCTGTGCTGTTGCGCCCGCGGTCACCACCAGTGACATAGCCACGTCAACAGAAGAATAAGATACAGTGGCCGCACTTCCGTCAATAAAGTCATTGACCGACCCTCCTTCCAGCCATGACAAATGCTGTATGAGGCGAAACTGCCCCTGCTCCTTTTTGGGCACCACTCCAATGTGTGACACAATCAAATTAGGCCACGGCCCATCCTGAAAGGGACCCGCCATGCGGCCCTCCTGTACCTCGTTGTCCAGTTCAGCTTCCACTACCGGAGAGTGCTCCCGTGCTGATCTCAAATTGTCCGCCCATCGCCGCACCCGTGGGCCCTCCTACCCCAGTCTGAAAACCTCAAGAAACCCCAATCGTAACTGCTCTGCATCCTCCCTCACTGTATACCCGATGTGGGGGCCTCTGCCCCTCCCAAGCTTGCCCCCAGTCGCCTACAGAACGTCCGCCCTACTCTGACCAACCTACAGGCAGAATTGAGGTGTCCCAGCAATACCTGAATGTCCCTAACCATCCCTTTCCGTTTCACTAAAACATTTGCTAGCAGCCCCAACATTTGCTGCTTTTTCTCCACCAGAAGGCGTGCCTCCATCAAACCTGAATCCAATTCGATGCCTAAAAAGGCCTGTGCCGTGCTGGGCCCTTTTGTTTTCTCTGGGGCCAGCGGCACGCCCCTTTCCCTCATGATCTCATTGAAACTGTCCAGCGCCTTCTGGCAGTCCGTGGAGTCTGAGGTTCCAACAAAAGAAGTCATCCAGGTAGTGCGTAACCCCTTGGTGACCCGTCCGTTCCGTAAACAACCATTGTAGGAACGTGCTGAACATTCAAAAAGTGCGCAAGACATGGAGCAGCCCCTCGGCAACGCTTTGTCCACGTACCAGTGACCGCCGAATTGTATGCCCAACAGATCCCAGTCATCTGGATGACCCGGCAGCCGCCGGAAAGCTGACTTTATGTCGCACTTTGCCATCTGCGCTGTTGCGCCCGCGGCACCACCAGTGACATAGCCACGTCAACAGAGGAGTAAGATACAGTGGCCGCACTTTCCTCAATAAAGTCATTGACCGACCCTCCTTCCGGCCATGACAAATGCTGTATGAGGCTTAACTGTCCCTGCTCCTTTTTGGGCACCACTCCAATGGGTGACACAATCAAATTAGGCCACGGCCAATCCTGAAAGGGACCCGCCATGCGGCCCTCCTGTACCTCCTTGCCCAGTTTTGCTTGCACTACCTGCGAGTGCCCCTGCGCAGATCTCAAATTTTCCTCCCATCGCCGCACCCGTGGGCCCTCGTACCCCAGTCGAAAACTCCCAAGCAACCCCCACTGTAATCGCTCCGCCGCCGCCCTCTCCGGATACCCCTGCAAGGCCCCCCAATCAATTCTCCATGTTAACCAGAGTATGTGCCCTTTGGCCCAGGCCCCTTCGCCCCCCTCCCCCCTCCTGACTGCTGTTGCTGCTGCTGGCCCCCTGCTGTAAAAGCTCCCGACTGCCACTGCTGACCTCCCTGCGATTGACCCTGTGCCCCCCAACATCTGACCAGTGCATGTTTCTTTCCGCATCCGGAGCATTCATGCCGGAAACGGCAATACTCCCGTGTGCACATCCCCATATTGTAGTCCAAGCAGGTTCCCTTCTCACCAGCCTGCTCCCTGCCTGCCCCCCCACCCCTCCTCGGGTGGGGCCCCCTCGAAAAGGCCGATACAAGAGCGGTAGCCCGCTGGCCGTGAAGATGGTCTTCCCAGACCCCGCTAGCCCCATCTTATGCTGCCACAAATCTGTATCCAGCTCACCCCACTTCGCCTCTGTGTCCCAGGCCATGCGCGCCCGGAACTCCTCTTCATACTGAGCCCAGGCATATCCCCCCCCCGTATATTGCGCTTTCCGTATGACATCCATGTATTTAAACATGGCCACTGGCCTCTCTGGGAATTTCTCACAATACACACTGCGTAAATGAGGAAAGCCGCCGTCCAGTTTTCTATCGTCAATGGCACCTTAGGCCGCTTTGCCAGTTCAAATTCCTCCTCCTGAGAGCCCTCCTTCGCCCGCACTTCCCTGTGCAGCAGTTTAAGCATCTCTACATATTACCCTTTCCATAGCCGCTCTTTAGTTGCCAGCATCAAATGCGCTCCCAAGGGTTTTGTTACCCCCATATACGGTAAACGTTTTATCTTGGGCTCCTTACTTTCCAATTTTGTCTCCCTGTCCCCTGCTTTTGCGTCAACTGTCCCCTTCGTGTCCGTCAAAATCTCCCCGTCCTTGCTTTTACTCCCCTTATCTATGTCCTTTTTTTTTTTTTTTAAAGATGAGTTTGAAATTTTTGCCACCTTATGACACTTTGACAGCGTTTGCGGGACCCGAACCCTTCTGTGCCCACTGCCACATCCACAACCTACGCCCCCCCTGCGTAACCTCCCCTCAGCCCCCCGTCTCCCTCAGACCCCCCACCCCCACGGATACCAACACTGGGCGTCCGAGCAAATGCCTATTACCTGGCGCCAATGCCTCTGTCCGACGTTCCTCACTGTGTCCTGTCCGCGGGGCCGAGCTTGTCTCCCACCTCGATGTCCGACCCGTGGGCTTCGCCTGGCATCGTGACACCTGCAAAACACTAGCCACAACATTACTCGGCCCCCCTCCCTGTCTTCAACCACATCACGCAACTCTCCTTTCTCCATACTCTCCTCATCATAATCCAGCTCCTCCTGCCTCACACCCCCAGCGCTCCCCGCTGGTGGTGCCGTCTGACACCTGGGCAATAAACAAAAATCCTCCGCCATGTAGTTCCGCCGTCGGTGTCCCCCGGGGCGCTGCGACCCCGTGGGTGTTGGGGCCAGCGAGCCTGTACCGGGCCTACTTGTGCCAGCCGCGCCGGGATCCCTCACCGGTACAGGGCACGCCGCCTGAGGCTCCACCCTCCCTTCTCCTTGGTGCCGTTGAGCCGCTCCCAGCCCTACCAAGTCTGGCACCCCGCGACAGTCCGGTTGTCGGTCCCCTGCCTGCAACAAAAAGGAATGGTCTGGTGTGCTGGGCCCCCCCCTCTTCCGACTACCATCCCATCCCCGCTTATCCTCCCCTAGCGTACTTGCTACCCACGCCCGCCCCACTACACCCCGATCCACCACCCCCTCCTCTTCGTTCTCCCCCTCCCTCCACACCAACCCCCTTTCCCCAGCCCCCTCCCGAAAGCTTGACGCCACCGTCCCGGAGCCCCCCGCGAACCCACCCCTTGTCCCCCCAGCCAAACCGTATCCCCCTGCCCCCTCCCGCTCTACCCCCATCCCATTTGTTTGTTGTAACGCTTTTCGCCCTAAGTGGGATGGGTATGCCCAGACGTGGGTCCCGTGCTCACTACGCCACTGGAGTCAAGCTATCCTGGCTGATGACGGCTGATAGCCAGAAACCGGTCCTAGGATGCTTGATTCCGGTCCAGGGAAGACATGGCTTGGCAGTTCGGGCTGGACTGTTCCCATGAGGCACAGGGTCAAGACTGATTTGCATATGGCCATGTCGGAACTGGGGTGGCGTAGTGGGTAAAAGAACGATGGATTTAACCCAGATCTCTTGACTGGGGGAGAATGTCTGTATTGTCAGCATTCCGTCCATCATTTGTTTGTTGTAACGCTTTTCGCCCTAAGTGGGATGGGTATGCCCAGACGTGGGTCCCGTGCTCACTACGCCACTGGAGTCAAGCTATCCTGGCTGATGACGGCTGATAGCCAGAAACCGGTCCTAGGATGCTTGATTCCGGTCCAGGGAAGACATGGCTTGGCAGTTCGGGCTGGACTGTTCCCATGAGGCACAGGGTCAAGACTGATTTGCATATGGCCATGTCTGAACTGGGGTGGCGTAGTGGGCAAAAGAACAATGGATTTAACCCAGATCTCTTGACTGGGGGAGAATGTCTGCATTGTCAGCATTCCGTCCATCATTTGTTTGTTGTAACGCTTTTCGCCCTAAGTGGGATGGGTATGCCCAGACGTGGGTCCCGTGCTCACTACGCCACTGGTGTCAAGCTATCCTGGCTGATGACGGCTGATAGCCAGAAACCGGACCTAGGATGCTTGATTCCGGTCCAGGGAAGACATGGCTTGGCAGTTCGGGCTGGACTGTTCCCATGAGGCACAGGGTCAAGACTGATTTGCATATGGCCATGTCTGAACTGGGGTGGCGTAGTGGGCAAAAGAACGATGGATTTAACCCAGATCTCTTGACTGGGGGAGAATGTCTGCATTGTCAGCATTCCGTCCATCATTTGTTTGTTGTAAGGATTTTCGCCCTAAGTGGGATGGGTATGCCCAGACGTGGGTCCCGTGCTCACTACTCCACTGGAGTCAAGCTATCCTGGCTGATGACGGCTGATAGCCAGAAACCGGTCCTAGGATGCTTGATTCCGGTCCAGGGAAGACATGGCTTGGCAGTTCGGGCTGGACTGTTCCCATGAGGCACAGGGTCAAGACTGATTTGCATATGGCCATGTCTGAACTGGGGTGGCGTAGTGGGCAAAAGAACGATGGATTTAACCCAGATCTCTTGACTGGGGGAGAATGTCTGCATTGTCAGCATTCCGTCCATCATTTGTTTGTTGTAAGGATTTTCGCCCTAAGTGGGATGGGTATGCCCAGACGTGGGTCCCGTGCTCACTACTCCACTGGAGTCAAGCTATCCTGGCTGATGACGGCTGATAGCCAGAAACCGGTCCTAGGATGCTTGATTCCGGTCCAGGGAAGACATGGCTTGGCAGTTCGGGCTGGACTGTTCCCATGAGGCACAGTGTCAAGACTGATTTGCATATGGCCATGTCTGAACTGGGGTGGCGTAGTGGGCAAAAGAACGATGGATTTAACCCAGATCTCTTGACTGGGGGAGAATGTCTGCATTGTCAGCATTCCGTCCATCATTTGTTTGTTGTAACGCTTTTCGCCCTAAGTGGGATGGGTATGCCCAGACGTGGGTCCCGTGCTCACTACTCCACTGGAGTCAAGCTATCCTGGCTGATGACGGCTGATAGCCAGAAACCGGTCCTAGGATGCTTGATTCCGGTCCAGGGAAGACATGGCTTGGCAGTTTGGGCTGGACTGTTCCCATGAGGCACAGGGTCAAGACTGATTTGCATATGGCCATGTCTGAACTGGGGTGGCGTAGTGGGCAAAAGAATGATGGATTTAACCCAGATCTCTTGACTGGGGGAGAATGTCTGCATTGTCAGCATTCCGTCCATCATTTGTTTGTTGTAACGCTTTTCGCCCTAAGTGGGATGGGTATGCCCAGACGTGGGTCCCGTGCTCACTACGCCACTGGAGTCAAGCTATCCTGGCTGATGACGGCTGATAGCCAGAAACCGGTCCTAGGATGCTTGATTCCGGTCCAGGGAAGACATGGCTTGGCAGTTCGGGCTGGACTGTTCCCATGAGGCACAGGGTCAAGACTGATTTGCATATGGCCATGTCTGAACTGGGGTGGCGTAGTGGGCAAAAGAACGATGGATTTAACCCAGATCTCTTGACTGGGGGAGAATGTCTGCATTGTCAGCATTCCGTCCATCATTTGTTTGTTGTAACGCTTTTCGCCCTAAGTGGGATGGGTATGCCCAGACGTGGGTCCCGTGCTCACTACGCCACTGGAGTCAAGCTATCCTGGCTGATGACGGCTGATAGCCAGAAACCGGTCTTAGGATGCTTGATTCCGGTCCAGGGAAGACATGGCTTTGCAGTTCGGGCTGGACTGTTCCCATGAGGCACAGGGTCAAGACTGATTTGCATATGGCCATGTCTGAACTGGGGTGGCGTAGTGGGCAAAAGAACGATGGATTTAACCCAGATCTCTTGACTGGGGTAGAATGTCTGCATTGTCAGCATTCCGTCCATCATTTGTTTGTTGTAACGCTTTTCGCCCTAAGTGGGATGGGTATGCCCAGACGTGGGTCCTGTGCTCACTACGCCACTGGAGTCAAGCTATCCTGGCTGATGATGGCTGATAGCCAGAAACCGGTCCTAGGATGCTTGATTCCAGTCCAGGGAAGACATGGCTTGGCAGTTCGGGCTGGACTGTTCCCATGAGGCACAGGGTCAAGACTGATTTGCATATGGCCATGTCTGAACTGGGGTGGCGTAGTGGGCAAAAGAACGATGGATTTAACCCAGATCTCTTGACTGGGGGAGAATGTCTGCATTGTCAGCATTCCGTCCATCATTTGTTTGTTGTAACACTTTTCGCCCTAAGTGGGATGGGTATGCCCAGACGTGGGTCCCGTGCTCACTACGCCACTGGAGTCAAGCTATCCTGGCTGATGACGGCTGATAGCCAGAAACCGGTCCTAGGATGCTTGATTCCGGTCCAGGGAAGACATGGCTTGGCAGTTCGGGCTGGACTGTTCCCATGAGGCACAGGGTCAAGACTGATTTGCATATGGCCATGTCTGAACTGGGGTGGCGTAGTGGGCAAAAGAACGATGGATTTAACCCAGATCTCTTGACTGGGGGAGAATGTCTGCATTGTCAGCATTCCGTCCATCATTTGTTTGTTGTAACGCTTTTCGCCTTAAGTGGGATGGGTATGCCCAGACGTGGGTCCCATGCTCACTACGCCACTGGAGTCAAACTATCCTGGCTGATGACGGCTGATAGCCAGAAACCGGTCCTAGGATACTTGATTCCGGTCCAGGGAAGACATGGCTTGGCAGTTCGGGCTGGACTGTTCCCATGAGGCACAGGGTCAAGACTGATTTGCATATGGCCATGTCTGAACTGGGGTGGCGTAGTGGGCAAAAGAACGATGGATTTAACCCAGATCTCTTGACTGGGGGAGAATGTCTGCATTGTCAGCATTCCGTCCATCATTTGTTTGTTGTAACGCTTTTCGCCCTAAGTGGGATGGGTATGCCCAGACGTGGGTCCCGTGCTCACTACGCCACTGGAGTCAAGCTATCCTGGCTGATGACGGCTGATAGCCAGAAACCGGTCCTAGGATGCTTGATTCCGGTCCAGGGAAGACATGGCTTGGCAGTTTGGGCTGGACTGTTCCCATGAGGCACAGGGTCAAGACTGATTTGCATATGGCCATGTCTGAACTGGGGTGGCGTAGTGGGGAAAAGAACGATGGATTTAACCCAGATCTCTTGACTGGGGGAGAATGTCTGCATTGTCAGCATTCCGTCCATCATTTGTTTGTTGTAACGCTACCCCCATCCCAGGCACCCCAGACACCCCCTCTGACCAGGACTCACAGATGTCCAGGCCGGACCAATCCCGCTCGCTCCCTTCTGACTCAAGCAATAGAGGTGACATCCCCCCCACCCCCCCCTGCCCTGACGCAAACCCCCTATCCCCCCGGCCTATCCTGTCCCTTTCCTACTCTCTGCCTGCCTTTACCCCCTATTCTCCCCAAACTGTTGTGCCCTGTCCATACAGGCCTCAGGCATCATCCCCCCCACTACCCCCTCCACTTCCAACTCCACCTGCCCCCACTGCCGCCCAGACGCTTCCCGCCCTCCCCTGGGGGCCGCTCTCCTCGTATATGAGCGACCCCTCTCTGCCTGAGACCTCAGGGGGAGCCATGCACCGCGCTCCCCCTCCGGGCCCTCAGTCCCGCCGCCTTCTTCGCCTCCATATACTTTCTGCCTCCTCCCCACCTCTCCGCGGCACCTGAAGCGCCGCTCCGCCGCACTGCGCTACCGCTCTGCCCGCCTGCCCCCGAAGTAGCAGGGCCCGCTCCACAGTCCTCCCCAAGGCCCCCACCGGATAACAATTCCCTCACCACCGAGGCCGAAGCCGCTCCCGGAGCCTCCGAGCGGCCCCCAACGAATCGCCCGCTACGCGGGGAAACACCAGACTTGCCATGACGCTCACCGCTATCCCACCCCCCCACCCCTGCGCTCCCACGACCCACGCCCGCCCCCCCGCTACTACCAGGGGCCGCGCTACTGGCAGACGCGCGGCCCCCAGCACTCACCTTTTACATTCCGGCTTTCCGGGGGGGCGAGTAAGCCGCGACGGAGGCCGCCACCCCAGCTGACGCCCGCCTCACCGGGCGCGGGGCCCTCGCAGCCTCGGGGATCACCATATCCGAGCGCCCCGCCTCGCTGAACAGCCGCAGTGCTTCACGCACTCGATAATCCTCGCCAGCCCTCGTAAATATTCCCACAACACGCCTAGCTATATACCAAAAACTCCACTGCCTGCCCCAAAAAACCTGCCCTACAATTGCGCTCCCAGCCACCAGGTCACCAAACCTAAAATGGTGGCTGGGTAGGCACGAAATTACGATATATAGCCTTTGGGCTATCTTTTACCAAATTGGGCTACATTTGGGCTATCCCCAAATGTAGCCCAAATCCTTCAAAATGGCCGCTATGGCCACACCCCCCTCCCCCCTCCCAATCTGCCCGGGGGGCAGACCTCGCTGTGCTCGGCTGCCCCCCAAGCTCCCAATGGGAGGGGGAGGGCCAGGTAGCGGCCGAGGAGACAAAGAGGTAGTGGATTGGTCATCATGAGAGGGAGCAGGTTGTAAAAGGGGTGACTTTCTAAAGAATGATTTGCTGTAACACGTGCTTCAAATGGCATGGTTTCGCTTTTGTAAACGTTATGAAAGCAGCCTGAACCTGTCGCTTCTGAGGGGGTCTCATCTCGTTTCTTACAACAGAGGCCCAGAAGGAATCGATGTTTATTCTGCCTGCTACAGATACCAGCCTTCCAGCCCATAGCACGCATCAGGTCAGACACATCATCATACTTTTCTAACTTTTGTTTTATAGAGGGGGGAAATCATGCAACAAATATCAGGTTGGAATATGAAAAGGTCTCTTTGAAATTAAAAACTCCATATTTCTGAAGTGTTTCGACTTAATACATCAGATTTTGTGAACATTTAAAAGTGTACATTTACCACAGTGCTCTTATATCATCACAGTACCTTTGGCCTATCTTGAAAGTGTCCATGGGCAAGAGTGGGTTCGATCTGTAGGATCACACAGGGTAACTGAAAAGCTGCTGGGAATGACTGAGCACTTTACGCTGCCAGGAAAAGCACACCGAGTCTTGTCCTGACATGTTTTCTCCCCATGTAATGTGAGTCTGTATTCTCATGATGGTGTTTCCTTTAATTGTCCGGACTGAGTGACAGCTCGACTGCAGGACTTCTCTTGTTCAAGTTTAGAGATCAATCTACCCAGGCCCCAAAGTTATGCTTAGAAAACTCCAAAGAACGTACAGCGTGAGATCTTTCTTTACTCCGTGTACTTCTGATATTTATAATGTATAAGCAAAAATATACAACTGCTTAGCTCATAGATATTTGCCTGTTTTATCTATAAAACATATGCGTCTTTCCTCATAATTGTCCTATTCATTTGATCCACGTGTTCTAAGAATTCGTGGCCCAAGTTATAATTTGTTTGGTTCAAATCGAATGGTAATTTGCTCGAGGGGAAAGGACCATGGCACAACTGCTAAAGCAAGGAGATAAATTATACATTTCCTTTGAAAAGGTTATTGTGTGTGCTTGGAAGTTCCTACGTGTAGAGTAATGAAAAATATATTGCATCCCAGGAAATGCAAGGTCTATCGGTCAGGAGCCACCCTTCGATCTGTAGAGGATGAGAAGGGTGCATAGGATTAGCTTCTGTGTTGTGCCGGCGGACAGAACCACACAGCAGTACTACGGGGCATATTATCAAGGGCGGCGTTAAAATTATCGCCGCTTTAGCGGCAGGAAACTGCCGCTAAAAGCGGCGATAATGGGCTTGATAATATGTTGCAGAGAATTCCAATAGAAGCCCATGTTCTGGTGTGAACATGGGCTTCTATTGGAATTCTCTGTGGCATATTATCAAGCCCATTATCGCCGATTTAGCGGCAGTTTCCTGCCGCTAAAGCGGCGATAATTTAAACACCGTCCTTGATAATATGCCTCTACATTTTTAAACCTCAGCGCAGGGTGTATTGTCATACAGCACGGGCACTGACAATACTGTGCAGTGCAAGGAAAGTATTGTGCTTGCTGCCCTGGTAGTCTCTCTTTACAATGGTGTCTCCCAGAGACTCAGACTGTCCCTGGCTGGGCACAGGCAGCACAGCAGACAGTAAAGGGACTCTGGAGGGGTCTGAACCGCATGCTGTCACAGGACCCATTTATGGAAAGAGTGATCTTGCTAATGCATGCCTCCATTCATGCTCTGTTATGGCCCAAAAAAATCTGCCATAATGAAAAGGAAATGCTTTTGTCCAGCCTGGGCCTGACTCTGGGGTTGTTGTGTCGATGCAGTGTTTCTACCTCCAGGACCGATGGTACCTCCTTAAATCCATCAATCAAATAAAAGGGACACATGTTCTGATCAGGCATTACAGAAGACCGTATGTAACTGTACTCTGATCTGTGAAATCTGGAATAGTTTTATAAAACACATGTTGGAGCGTGTGAGTTCTTAAATACTTCTGGGCATTTTTAAATAAATATTTGCGATTTTGACACATTTTAAATTCTGCAGTTATTAAAAATGAAATGATGCATTCAAAATTCACTACACCTAAAATTAAAGTTTTTTTAAAGTCTTTACCTTTTCAAGAGAAAATCTTTAATGTCATGATTATGTGGATTTTCTAGAGTTGTAAATGTACTTGTAGTAAATACCAACGATTAAATTCTTGTTACTATTTTTTCCTCTGGGGGCTATCCGAGGATAATTCTTATTGGGTTTCTCACTTTCTGGTATGTTATTTCGTGCCTCCATTTCTTTGATTCCAACCTTGAGATCTAAAGCACCTAACAGTATAGGTTTATATGAACCACCCTAAAATAAATTAAATGTTGAAGGAAGAGATCAACATGTCTGTGGGCCTCTTCCTTTCTTAATGTATTCAATCCCTCAAAGTGTTAGCCTATTGAACCAGCTGAGAAAGGAGAGAGAGAGAACAGTGGTCAAAATGAGAGATGAAAGAAAGCAGGCCCAGAAGTGAAAGAGCTGAAAGGAATGTCAACAAGAGAAAAGAAATATGAAAGGGAACAGGGAATAAGTGAGAGAAGAGAGTTACCATAAAACAGCGGGGGAGAGAAGGCACACTAGGTGTGAAGGAGAGGGAAAGAGATAAGCTTGACAAACGGGAAATGAAAGCAGAAATAGAGAGGAGAGAAACAAAACAGCTGAGAAAGGGTAGAGAGATAAATGAGCAGAGTAGAGGTAAACTGGAGAGAGAGCTGATAACGGCTACCGTATAGACATTAAAGACCTGTGTTATAGGGTAGAGGAATCAGGACATCAAGAGAACGGTTTAACAGTGAATAGAATGAAGATGATGGACAAAACAAATGATGGGAGAAAGATGACAGACCATGGGAGCACAAAGGGAGGAGAGAAGGATTACATAAGAGTGAGGCTGGACAGTGGAGCATGGACAGGGTAGCGTTGTATGGGTGGCATCTGTGGCCATTAGGCCTCATCGCCTCCAGGAATAAATGAACACTGGTCACAACAGCAGGCAGTGCCCAGGTGGCTTCTGCAGACACTGAGAAGCTTGGCACCTGTATTGCCAAACTTCGATTGCATGGAGGATCTCTGGGGGAAATGGCTAGGATGAATGGTACAAAACATTGAGAGTGTAATACATAGGTATTGACAGCAGTAAGGGATCTCTCTTACTAGGGTGTGAGCTTAATATGAGGGGAGCTTGCTTGTATGAGTCTGGCCTCCAACCCTTTTGAGTAGCTAAAAGACTGAAACATACAATAGAACTGTAGAAAGTGACAGCTAGCAGAAAATATTCTACACTCATACAAGTTTTCTACTGAGATCTTAATTGTTCTTAAGTCAGTGCATAGTTGTGTTTGTGTGCAGTTATGGTTAGGTGAAAATAATGCGCACTGTGCTACTGCTATAGGAGTTACAATAAAATGCAAAGTTTTCCATGACTGGCTGTGTGCTGTATAATCCACAATTTGAATCTGTTTTGTTAAAAAAAAGAAATTGGGGGGAGAAGGGGCGAGAACTACCCCTGCATAACTCTTTTGCGTTTGGCTGGCTCGCAGCGCTCACACATTTTCATCCTGCCTACAGTTTTCCGCCTCACCATATATAAAATACACCAGCCACCACTGGATTCTAGCCTCCTACATTGCATTAGCCTGTCTCCCCCTCTCACATCAAGAACCACCATCAAATGCAAAGTCTCTCTCGTTTAGTCCAAAAGAATGCAAGAACTCTAGTGGTGTAGAAAGATTTATTCAGAATTTATTGAAGGTAGCTGCCCAAGTATTCTGACTCCATAAAGTCTTTCTAAAGGAAAGAGAGCAAACTTACCAACTTAAAACTGGAAACCTCTTTTATAAAATTCACATAGGCATAGCAACATACTGCAGTTGTGTGATGGAACTACGCATTCCATTACCATGTATGCCAGTTCAACGTGGTCTTAACCACGCAAGTCGTAACCACGCATATACCTTTACCACACATGCCTTTACAATGAAATATGCGTTTTGAAGGCATGTATGGCAAAGACATATGCATGGTTAAAACATGCCTTTATACCCCAACCCCTGCCTGAGCCCTAAAACACCCCCAGGGCAAACATCTACTCTGAACCCAAGCCCAAAAAAGTAACCTGATCCCTGGCCCCACCCTGAGCCCTAAAATGGCCCCCCACCAAAAAACTACCCATTCCTCCACGCCGTGAGACCTAAAACTACCCCCTCCTTCCTGAAACTTCCCCAACCCACCTAAATCCTAACAACTGCCCTGCCCCCAAGCCCTAAAAACTTCTCAGACCCCTGAGCTCTAAAACATTTCCCGACCCCTCTGAGCTCTCAAAACTTCCCCTGACACCCCAGCACTGATAATTACCCCCAACTCTTAAAACCTACTCCCCCAATACCTGGCCCAGCTCCACTTACCTCACTGCATCCTCTCCCAATCCTTCCTCTTCCTGGGCTCGCCCATTCCTGACAATTAGACAGCACATGTGTCTTAACCACACATATGCATGGTTAAGGCATATAAGTGGTTAAGGCAAGAGTGGTTGCTCATGCGTGGTCAGGGCACACGTGGCAGAGGCCACGCTGTTTTGACCTTTTCCCACATACTGCACATCATGTAGAGAAGAAAAGACTGCAGTCACATGATTTGTACATCATATTTGTGAGAAAGTGACCATTTTGGCATAATCACCACCATTTTGAAACAGATGCTGATGTTCAACTGTGTGACACTAACAGTCAAATGCAGATTAATGTGCCCTGGCCCGTACAATATGTATAAATCACCATATCTAGCTTTCCTATAAGGCCATACTATTGGTGCCGAAATACACCCATGACATTGAACTTTAAATGTCATCTTGAGACTGCTGCTACTATTGTACCATCCAGTATTATGGCGGAGAAAGCATGGCATCAGGCCTATCAGTGTAGCCTGACTGCTGCAGTTTAAACCTGCAGTCTGACTTGCCAAAATAACTCTGTTTGACATTGACCCCCACCCATTTAAATATTATTAAGTTACCCCTATGTAGGCCTGTTGTGTGTAGATTTAGATTCCGTTTATAGGTATCCAGATTTATGCCCTTATATAGGTACAATTCACATTCCCCTTATTTGGACATAGAAATCCTGCCCTTATTTAGACATTGTCCATACAAACCAAATACAGGCATGGCCACTGACATCCGTCCATCCACGTCACAACGATTTCTTGGAAAACCAGACCCTTAAACCTTAAGAAATTTCCCCCAGCTTGAATATTGATTTCTCCAAGAACTCATTAAGTATGCATGAACATCTATTACTTAGGGGTTCATTCATGACGTTCCTCTGCCTGACTTTTACATCAATACTGGCACTCCTAGACACCTTCAAGGTATAAATATACCAGCACTTGCCTTGGCAAATAGCGGTTCCCGGAGGATTCGATCCAACCTAGACTATGCGGTTCGCCACGGCAAGTTCGGAAGGAGATCGAGTTCCAGCCTGATGCACTGACCAGACGCTGTCATCCTCCTCACAGAGAATCCAGCTCCAGGGCTCCCTGACTTCCCTTGCGGGGGTTAGACTATCGAGTCCAGAAAAGAGATTCCAACCTCTCTCATTCTCAGGTATGGAGCTGACTAGAACTTAGAGAAACTTTTGGCAACTCTTGGCTAAACTAAAATATACCTTGCTATACTTTAGAAATAGCACGTACTTCAAACCTCGTACTACACTTATGTTAGGTACACTGTGGTAGAACAATTTAGAAGCATCAGATGAGTATCACATGTTAGCATATGTTATTTATGTATGTATTTTGATAAATATATGTCGTAGCTGCAAACCATGCTATTGCAGTATTATTTTATCTTACTGCTAACCTCGTACATATTGTACTTCGCAGTCTGTCTTACGATTGTAGCAATTTATATCTCTTGCACGAGAAATAAGACTGTTCAATAAACCCTTTTATTGAAAATGCCCGTCTTTCTATTTCTGTGCAACTCTGTAGAAACGAAGCATGCACGATTGACTGAGTGAAACTGTTATCTATTGTTTCCACGATTCTGAGACTGTTCCGATTCTAAAGGGAAACAAAGTTGTATGTTTATGCGGTTGTCAGAGACTAATCCCTTCTTGTAATTTCGAGAAGTTTCTAGGGACCTCTGAGTTAGCTGGCACACACAAGTAATTACGTTTAATATACTCGATAGAGACATACTGACCTTAGTCCTATGTCAAATCTATAGTGTATGTTATTCCAATGCGCAGAGCCTAACAGGGATATAGGAACTACACTACAGGCCTTGTAACCAAAATGTAGGATGCATGGTATTTAAAAATGGGACATGTAGACATTAAGGGCCTTATTATGATTACACCGGTCCTCAGGACTGCCGTGTTTCCGGTGGCGATCCGACCACCACCGCCTCTGTGGGTCCGCCCTCAGTATTCTGAGTGTAGTGGTCTGACAGCTAAAGGACAACTGAGTCTGCTCACGCTGGATTCACCTCAGAATCCAGAGGCATGGTGCAGGACGGGCTTTACAGTCCTTATTTCGGTGCAGTGGTTGCGGGACAAAAGGAGGACTGCCAAACTCGTAATTAGGCCCTAAATGTTACCATGTTCCGAAAGTGACAAGGTCCCCAAAGTAATTTTCAATGTGGAAGACTCTGACTGTCATTTAAGGAAAACTAGAGGCCAGATAAAAATATAAATTCTGCTATCTTGGGTTTAGGACTAGCTAAAAGATAGTTCAACCACTATTTAAATATTTATTAGTAGCCCAAATCAATGATTAAGTTAGGTTTTTATTAAATATTAGGAAACCTTAATGTTTTGTGAAAACTGCGCACAGAGCAGAAACACTGGAATGGGTATAGGGATGGTTCTTTCCTCCTTGGACAAAACCTAACATAACATTACATAACATAACATTACATAACATAACCATACAACATGCTGGTAGCCTCTGTTGGTGTGAGTTTTAACCCCCAAGTACTTCCCCAGAGGTCCTGGCACCCTTGGTTTTATCCAACTGGACTTCTGACGGTGGGCAGATGAGGGAGGATTTGGATGGACGATGACGAGGGTAAATTAAATAAATAAATAATTTTCCCTTGTCAACGTCTATCGAAAAAAAAGCCACCAGGCCCCACTGCTCTCACCTGCATGGGCCGAGGCTGCCTTCTAACCAAGCCAATCCACCCAAGGCACGACCTATTAGGGCTGAAGAAACATGTTTCTCCCACTTGGTGCTTCTCCTCAACAGCAATTCTATAATAATAATATTTATTTAAATAATGTTAACAAAACTATTGAACTCTAGGAAAAATAAATAAAATATCCCCACTCCAATCCATACAACAGTTGGGAAAGTTTTGGACTCAAGTGGTGAACAATTTATTATTCCCACTCTCGTCATTGCAACAGTAGGGAAAGCATTGGACTCAGGAGGGATACGATTTACTATTCCCACTTCAGTCTGTTCAACAGCATGGAAAGCATTGGACTGAGGTGGAGTACAATTTTAGTATTCCCACTGCAGTCAGTGCAACAGTAGGGATAGCGTTGGACTCAGGAGGTATAACATTTACAGCGTTGGACTCAGAAGGGATAACATTTACTATTGCCACTCCAGTCTGTGCAACGGTAGGGAAAGCGTTGAACTCAGGAGGAGTAATATTGACTATTCCCACTCCAGTATATGCAACAGTAGAGAAAGCAGTGGACACCGGATGGGTAAAATTTAATATTCCCAGTCCAGTCTATGCAACATTATGGCAAGCATTGGACTCCAGATGGGTACAATTTAGTATTCCCACTCCAGTCTGTGCAATAGTATAGAGAGTAGTTCACCCCAAACAAATAACATATTTTTTAGCAATGATATTCCTGCATCACAATATTTGTGTATCATGATATTAAAAACCCAATATTTCTGTGTCTCGATATTTTTAACTCCATATTTTGTCCGAATACCAGTTGGTGCTTAGTGCTTTATGGCACCGTTATTCCCTTAAATCTTCTAAAACTCATATCTCCAATTCACCTTATTGAATTATTCATTTGGGTGCCATTTTTGTTAATAACATTTAAACTGTTTTCATAAATTGGAGTGCAATTTTTAGCGTGTTGTGTTTTTGACTTTCTACTGTTATGGAACTTTTTTATACTTTTCAATGCTGTACACATTTAATATAAGTCTGGCTGCTCTGAGCTCAATTTTAAATTGCTGAAACTATTGAATGGACCTAATATTTCAGTGGCTATATTACTTGTGGTGGCTTCTATCCTCCCCAATGAATAATTCACCTTCTTACAATATTTGTTTCTTCTAAGGAACACCAATATTTTAAAACAGCTTTTGGATTGTTTTCCTGTGGGCTTTAAAGCTGCAGTGGCATCTTTCAGTACAGATAACTGAACTGCCCCAGTTATGATAATCAATTTTCTATGCTAAGCAATTTAAAGTGCACACAGCTATTCCCAGTAGTGTCCTAGCGCAAACGTAGAGAGGTCGGCTGGGTGTACATTAGACTTGCACAAAGAGCCAGGTTTTCAATTTCTTCTTGAACAGCAATGAGTTACTCACAGAGCGTAGCTCCAAAGGGAGCTTTTTCCGTGCTGAGGAACCCAGGAATGTTAGTGATCTACCTCCAGATCTTTGATGCTGGAACTTTGGGATCACAGATAGAGGTTTGTTGGTAGATCCTAAATGTCTAGACTGGTTATAGAAACTGAATTTAGCTCTAAGGTATTCTGGGCCCGTCTGATGCAATAGTCAGTCCTTCATCCAAAGAATATACTGGTCCTTCCTGATCTAGAAGGCAATCATGCCTGAACACTCTTCCCTTCTACTAGCAATTATGCTTATGTGTGTTTGTTTTTTATGCATATTTAAATATAAATACGTTTGTCATGGTGGATCATTGTCACTTAACAGTTGCAAACATGCTGTTGGAATGAATAACCCAAAGAGAGTTGTTCAGTCCTCAAAAAACTCTAGTCTCTCCTGCTCCTGCTCATCATTAACAACTTATGGAGAGGGTGCTCACACAACAGAGAAAGACTTTAGGTCTCCAACTGTGCAGCTGAGAAATGGCAGATGCCTAACATCTGTCTCCTCATACTTTGCATAATCAGAGATTATTAAAAAAACACAATTTTGAATTAAGCCTTTCTGTGTGCCACAAAATAGCAGAGATGCAAGTCTTAGAAATGAAAAGAAAGATTGCATGAAGTTAGGCTTCCCACACCACCAGTTCATAGTGACTGATTGCACGTGTAACCTCTGCCTGGTATACACTGGGCAGCTAATAGGAACACACGCTGGGACCACCACACGCACAAAGTCAACAATGATGATGAAAGAGACAACACACCTTCCACTGGAATAGCAGCGTTCGCTGCAGCCACACAACAGATTTTTAATCAGTTCATGAAAAATATAGTGCTGGTTCCATTTCAGGTTTAATAAACTGTCATTGAATTGTTCAGAGACATGCTCCCAGAGCTCACAGACTGGAATTGGTCATTGGAGGTTCAGCGGGCACATAGGGTGCCTTTTGTACAAAAGCAGCCAATAAGGACTGGGGCATGCCAAATGCCATTCTGGTATACCTTGGTAGCTTTCTGTTACGTTAAGCTATCTTGAAAAAGGCAAGACCTGAGGTAAAGAAAAGTAAAGCACAGCCCTTCAAGCATGACTCTTCAACTTGAATTTAGACTGCTTTGCCCACTACTGGTAGCTTAATACCCCTTGAAATACCTTGGATACATAGCTCACATTTGAAAGTTCACAAAGCAACAAAACACAGCAAGGTATTAGCTCTGTTTCCTAAAGAAAGGTGAAAAACCTTTTTTAAGACGTCTATCTCATGGCCTTTCAGACTCCACTGAAACAAATCCTGCACACTGCTGCATGTCTCAAGTATTTGAAAATGCACAATAACAGATCCAACAGAATAAGAACTATGCAGTCTCCCTATTCAGGCCTGTAACATCTTCAAGACCAGTTCTATGACCTTTAAGACCATCAGAAATGATCCTTCAACATACCTGCACAAGAAACTGACCACCTATAGCCAAAAATATTACTGAAGGTTATCTCCATACAGGACACAATGAAGTGCAAGACGTGAAAATGTTTGGAGGCTATGCTTTCCCTAGCTGAAAGATGCAAACAAATGATGGAAGGCTCCCAGGGCTACATATATAACATTAATGCGTGTGGGCCAGTGTCCTCCTTGCAGCCCTCAGACTATCACCTCCCCAGGGCATTTAAACATATGTGTTCACCCGTGCCATGGGGACTGGCACCTCCCTGGGGCTAAATATTTAACATTAATGCGGGGGTGAATGCCCCCTATAGCACTGTTGGCTGACACCTTCCCAGGATAGGAATAAATTAATGTAGGGGGTCCATCACAAACCCTGTGGACCACCATCTCCCTGGGGCTAACTTCTATGATGGAGGGGGCTACACAGCTCCCCTCATGCAGCCATTTATGGCCCTGGGGACCATCCCCCCAGAGCCGGCTCCTCCTACTTCCTGAGGTGCCCACCTTCGGAGGTAGTAATTTACTTTGGTGGGAGCCAACAGCTCTCCACCAAGCAAAAGCAAACATAACTCCGCTTTCTGCAAGCTGGAGCTGTGAAACAACTCCAGCTTGCGGAAAGTAGAGTTGTCATCTGTTTCCCTGCATGCAAATATGCATGCAGGGAAACAGATGAAATCAATGCTCTGGCAGACAATGAGCAGCCTTTCAACAGCCCACTGTCATTCAGAGTAATGTAGGCTCCCTCAAGGTCCCCACGGTCCCATGGCACACTGGTTGATGATATGGCCAGGGCCCTGGGGATGGGGTCACCGGGGCTGAAATCGACCCCAGTAGGTTGCCTTACATCGCTATAGTATAATGGACAGGCCCCGGTGCTTCTAACAAAAATTACAAAATAAAGTTCAGAAGGGAACAGAAAGAGGTACAAAAAAGGTCAGAAGTGAGCAGAAAGAAGAACAATAAAGGTCAGAATGGAGCAGAAATAGGCAGAATAGGGGTCAGCAATGAGCAGAAAGAGGCCACAGAAAGGTAAGAAACAAGCAGAAAGAGGAAAAATAGAGGTCAGAAACCAGCAGTAAGAGGCAAAAGAACAGTGAGAAACAAACAGAATGATACAAAATAGAGATCACGAACAAGCAGAAAGAGGCAAAATAAAGGCCAGAAAGGAGCAGAAAGAGGAAAAATAAAGGCCAGCAATGAGCTGAGGGAGGCAAATTTGAGAGCAGAAATTAGCATAGGAGGCAAAATAAAGGTCAAGAACAAGCAGAAAGAGGCAAAATAGAGGTCAAAATGAACAGAAAGAGGCAAAATAAAGATCAGAAATTAGCAAACAATGAGCAGAGAACATGCAGAACCCACTCAGGCAGTCATTCATCCACTCACAGAAGCAATAGGACACTGCCAGAGCCACTCATAGACCCATTCAGACACTCATGTACCCACTCACAGATAAAATGAGACATGTACACTCACTCACAGACCCAGTAAAACACTCATGCACCCACCTACAGAGTCACTCATACTCTCTATCATCTACTCACAGACCTACTCAGGGACTGATGCACCGAGTCACAGACCCACTCAGAGGCTCATGCACCCACTCACGTACCCACTCTGAGATTCATGTAACCACTCACAGACCCACTCATGCACTCACTTACAGACCCACTTAGACACACACGCATCCAATAATGGACACACTCAGATACTCACTCAATCACTCATGCACCCACTGAGACACTCATATACTCACTCACAGACCCAGTCAGACACACTCACACACCTACTAACACACACACAGTGAGACACATATGCAGATACACCCAGACCCATTGAGATACTCAAACACTCAGTCACACACCCACTAATACACTTGCACTCACTCACACACTCATTTTCAAAAGTTACAGGTAACAGTTAGAAAGTAGAATTTGAGAAACTTTAGAAATTCATTGAAAAAAACCAAAGGTTACACAGACGTTATAGTTAGAAAAGATGATTTATGAACCTTAGAAATTCACTGAGATAGCTAAACTTTACAGAAATGTTATAGTTAGGACAGAAAAAAAATCTTAGAAATCCACTGAAAAAAACAAAGGTTACAGAGATGGTATAGTTAGACTCACAAGTATAGTTGAATAAATGAGTGTGTGAGTAGATGTTTGGGTGAGTGTTTGGCTTTGCAAGTGGCTGTATGGCTAAGTAACTGGTTGTATGAGCAGCTTTATAGGTGAATGCATGGTTGTGTGGGTGCCTGTATGAGTGAGGGAGTAGGTATCTGAGTGGCTCTATGGATGTTAGCAGTTGTGTGAGTACCTGTATGTGTCTGTGAATGGGTATGTGAGTGGTTGTGTAGGTGTGTGAGTGGATGTATTAGAGGTTGTATGGGGTGTGAGTGATTTAGTGGCTGATGTCATCAGTGATGTCATTTGAGATGTCATAAGAAAATGGCCGACTGGTAGGAGCTCTCCGAAGGAGCTCCAAGCGCTTGGGATCCCTAACTTTTGTAATATCCCTGTTAGCGGCAGTCACCTTAACGGAACAGAACAGCCAAGAGTAACAGGATTTTTTCTTGCTTCATGAGGAGCTAATCGCACATGGCTCTGAGCACTATTACATCGTCTACCTTGATACGGACTCCGGAGTGGACGAACGTCTGGATGCCATTTGCAAGGCTGACTGTTTGTAGGCAAGCTGGAGAGATGACCGGGTCATAGCAAGCCTCGTTGACCCCAGGATGAGCCTGAAGCGGGACCAGCACGTTCTGTGATTCCTACAGAGCGAGGTTTCAGGGGTCAGATCAGGCTGATTGTTTATGCGGCAGTAGCAAGCCCCTGCGACCTCTGGACGAGGCTGCAGTGGGGCCATCACACGCTGGACTCCTACGGAGCGAGGTTTCAGGGGCCAGGCTGGGCCGATCCTCGATGCAGTTGTAGCAAGCTTCTGCGACCCCCAGACGAGGCTGCAGAGGGGCCAGCATGATTTGGGACTTCTACAGCACGAGCTTTCGGGGGCCAGGTCGGTCCGATCTTCGATGCGGCAACAGCAAGCCCCTGCGACCCCCAGATGCAGCTGCAGCGGGGCCATCACGCTCTGCGATTCCTACGGAGTGAGGTTTTCATGGGCCAGGTTGGGCTGATCAACTCTGTGCGAAACTATGCGAAAGAATCCGCTTCTCAGCCCTGCCCCCCTCCGGAGCAGCGCACCACAACGCCGATAGCGCGTTTGTTTGGGTTCCTATGTCGGAAGTTTTAGATTAAAGGAATATGCACACAGTGACCACGGCACCATCGCAACATAACCCTCAGTCACCAAAGGGTGGCCGTGAGGTAGCCTGTAATTCGAGCAGACAGTGACAAAAATGACTGCAGTGACGACATAGGGGCTGCTTTAACAGTACATGTGTTTACTTTTATTTTTATTTTTATTGTTGTCTTTTCCTTTATTTTTCTTGTAAGACTTCGCGCCTATTAGGAGGGCATTGGCTCTGGATAATATATCCTCAAAATGGCCAACAGCATAAATAACAAGAACAAGGGGGCCACCTCCAGTCATTGGTCACGCCTCAGAGTGATAAACAGCAACCTTCTTTGATCCAATGCATAACAACTGAAATAGGACTATAATCCTCAACAGTTTGATGGACAGTGAAACAGGACTACACAGGTTCTCCCACAGTCAATGGAAATACACAGAGGTCTGCATAGATTTCCAGGAGGAATCTTTCCTAAGGAGTCAGCCATTTTAGACTGACACCTCCACAGGGGTACAGCCCACAGTTCTACAGCTACCGACCTCTCCTCACACTAATTTCAGATCAGAATTTCATTGTATTCTTCCCTCATCTTAATTTTATCTATCCCCTTGTCTTCTCTTTTACCTATCCCACTCCTCCTCCTATCCGCACCTGGCACCCATGGCACATCCACTAGGATACTAGATCCAGCCCCGCCTCCCCTTCAGCCCAAATTCTAGCCACTGCCTCAGTTGCTACTTCCCCCTCCCTTACCCACCCACCCCCTTAGTCCATCACGCCACATAGCACGGACCCCTCACAAGCCCCTTACACACTTTGCGCCCCTTAACGTCTCACCAATTGTGCTGCTCATATCATGGCGCTCTCAGGCACACACACCTACCACATCATTTACCCTCCTAACCTTTCTAGGAAATCAGCCAAATGATTCAAGCACAATTTTATAAAACCTCACCCTGAAACACTCATCGCTGATCCATATTTCTCAATACACAATGGGAAGACAACCAATGATATCATTTTCCACACGAAACGTAGAGCGCAAAGGAGGAAAGCATTCCTAGCCTTATTTACGATCTTCTCCTCTAGGAAAACCGTGCATGGTCTAGTTATTTATATTTCCCCCTCCCAGCTCTTCCAAGTGACAGCAACAATCTCCTGGATAAGATCTTCCCCATTATTAAAGAACACGTGTCTAAACCCCAAACTGCCACCCAAGCTACTCCCACCACCAGTACACAAGATATCACATCGCCAATCCCCTCTGACAGCCACACCCCACTTCTACTCTGTCCATTACCTGCATCGGCATCATACGCTACTCCCACCCAGACTACCCCACCCAATAATACACATCACATCACCTCTCCAAACCCCACCTCCATCTACGCTCCACTTCTACACCGACCACTTTTCACATATGAGACACATGCCACTTCCACGCTGACTGATTCACACATTTTACTTCCACCCAGCACGACTGAGACAGCATACGCACCCCCAATAAATATTGAATCCCCTCCCTGCACGATCATAGTTCCCCCACCCATTAACATCATCCCTGCCTTAACCATATATCCCGTTGCCTCATCCTCGCTGCACAATGATACTCCTAGCACATTCACCCCCCCATTCCAGCACACCCACCCAGGTCAATCGTTGGTACATAATAGGACACCCCATTACCTATTAGAAAACACGCCGTCCTCAGATCACACTTCGCATCCTAGTACACTTCCCACACTCACACCCCAGCCAGCCTCACCCACTACTCAGCCATCTACATACACAATTCACCGTTCCACATCCATAACACTGCCTCCAACTCTACGCATACTTGCACTTGACCACAGACTTGACCATACCACAAAGCAGCCTTTCTCATTCATAATACAGCCACCAACCCCATCCACAACCTCTCCAGACCCCAGACTGGATGAAATCATGACCACACTTCACCAAATCAAAGAAGAACTCTGAGCTTTTAAAGAGATGATTTCGAGACAACCATGTTACACTAGATCTACAAGATCATCTAAATCAAGCGAACTCCAAAACCACCTAACATTCACCTCAAATCTTACTCTACCCAGCTGGAAATCAGTTCCCTCCCATAATACGAAGTACCAATCCGTTTTCGGAGAGCGATCTACTTTCTCTACTTCACTCTTATGAACCCTCTCATGCGAACCCCCTCACTCCCATTGCCATGTCGATCCAAACTATCCCCCCACACCCTCACAGGACCACCAAACACAACACTAGAGGAATCATAGACAACAACCTTAGAAGAGTCCCACTAATTCAGGAGCCTACTTCATCCCTCCTCACACCCCGTCTTAAATGCATACTCCTAAATTGTAGATCGGCTTCTAGACACGCAGCGGACATAGCTGACCTCATTATCACACAAGAACTAGACCTTATAATGTTAACCGAAACCTGGCTAATGGAATCCTCCACACCAATCATTGACATTCTAGTACCCCCAAACTTCGACATCATAAGACTGGACAGAATTGATAATACAGGGGGAGGTATCGCTTGTATACATCGTAGCAACATCTCTGTAAACAGAGCCATATCCCCGGTATTTCCTTCCTGCGAATACATGTGTCTCGACATTACCAGCAATGGCAAACCATTATGCTCTTCACACACCATCTATCATCCACCAGGTGACAACCTCATCTTTACCGAACATTTCATGGATATGGTCTCAACGAACTCTGGGCATCAAAATACCCAAATATTCCTTGGTGACTTCAATCTCCATTGGAACGACCACAACGATGCAGTGGTCAATAGCCTCAAAAATGTCCTCGATGATCTAAACCTCACACAAATCTGCAACAGCCCTACACACAATAAAGGTTCAATCCTGGATATAATAATCTCCAAAAGTGACTCCATTCAGCTCGAGTTGATCCAAACCTGTGACTGGTCAGACCATCATATTATCACCTTCCTTATCAAGGAAACAGTGAAACTGAACTCGGTTCAATCCACAAGACCAAAAAAATGGAAAAGAGATTTGAAAAAACTCAACCCCAACATATTACCATCTTCCAGCCACAACCTACTTTTGCCCCCTGCAGGTTCTACTGAAGTCCAGGATCTCAACAACCACTACCTCAATTCCATGACCTCCATAATAAAAGAGGTATCCCCCCTTCAACTAAAAGAGTCTCCTCAAAAGACTCTAAGCCCTGGTACAATGGTTTACTCAACGAGGATAGACGCTCTCTCAGAACTTCTGAACGTAATTGGAGATCAGTCCCATCCGCCAATCACCTCAAGATACTAAGGAAAAAGAGAAATGCTTATTACAGAAAGATCAAGCGCACTAAAGCAGACTTCTTCAGCCACCAACTAGACCAAGCAAGAAATCGTCCTAAAAAACTTTTTGAAATAATCAAAACACAATCTAAGGATGCACCTCAACGTCTACAAGACATAGCTTGCCTGCAACCCAACTGTGAAGAATTGTCTGCCTCTTCACTCAGAAGACTGACAACATCAAGAAGGACCTCCTCAATGATCTAATCTTACACTCGGGACCTCATACGAAAACCACCCCAGCACCTCCATTGGGGCCACACCAAATCCCATCAAATTTTGGCCTAAAAAATTACGCAACTTGGTCTTGCTTTGCTACTTACACTGAAGAAGCTATATGCAAGATTCTTAGTGCCCTAAAGTCAGCCAATCACTTCAACGATCCTCTCCCCGCAAACGCTGTTAAAGACTTAACTCCACTGCTTCTGCCTCTCTGGACCAAGATTATTAACAGTTCACTTCAACAAGGTTGCATCCCGGACTCCCTCAAAGTTGGACAGGTATCACTCATTCTAAAGAAACCCACGGCTGACCCTACGGACCTAAACAACTATTGCCCTATTTCCAATATTCCTACCTTGGCCAAACTATTGGAATAAATGTGTACACCTTCAACTGACAAGACATATTGATCACTTTGACCTTCTTAACAAACACCAATCAGGCTTCAGAGCAGGTCACAGCACCGAATCAGCCATGACACACATAATTGATGACGCGCTACAAATCCTTGATCAGAACGGATCATGTCTACTCATCCTGCTAGACCTCTCATCAGCCTTTGATACGGTCAAACATAAGAACTTGATGGATCTTCTGAAACATAGAATGGGTATATCAGGGTCAGTGCTAAATTGGTTTACCTCATTTCTCCAGAACCGGACACAAAAATTCAAGGTCAACAACTTTCTGTCCAAACCCGTCCCAGTAACGTTGGGAGTCCCTCAAGGGTCCTCACTATCCCCGACATTGTTTAATCTTTTCATGGAACCAATGCTACACGCATCTAACGTGCAATATCACATGTACGCTGACGATATACAACTATACCTTAAGATCCACACCCTAGAAGACATCAAACTGCTTAACAGAGCGCTTGGGAACACCCAGACATGGCTGGCAGAAAACCATCTCAAATTGAATGCTCTAAAAACTGAATTCCTCCCAATAGCTCCTCCGCCAAAGTCCCCATTATGCAAGACTGGATCAAACATCTTACGGCACTCAACGTTCAACCAACCATTGTGGATTCTGCAAAATCATTGGGTATAACTCTTGACAGTAACCTTGATATGCAAAAACACATTAGCAACGCAACAAAGGGAGCAAACTTCCAGATAAATACACTGAGGAAGCTGAAACCTTTCCTGCCAGTCAATGACTTCAAACAGGCAGTACAAGCTTTAGTTATCCCAAGAGTGGATTATGGTAGCGTCTCTCTGTGTGGCCTTCCTAAAGCTACAACGGCACCTCTAAGAGCTTCAATAAATGCTGCAGCGAGACTCATCACTGGTTCTAAAAGAAGTTCCCACATCTCCCAGACTCAAAATCCTTGAATTGGCTACCACTGGAAGCCAGAATTCACTTGAAAATAGCGCGTATGATGCATAAAGCCTTACACCACAATGCGCCCAGCTATCTGACACAGAAACTGATGATCTCTGGTGGGATAAGATCTTCAAGAAGTGCGGAAAACCTACTACAAAAACCGCAAAGATTCAAAAAGAAAAAAACATAGAAACGAACCTTCTCAGGAATGGCGCCCAGGATATGGAATGCCTTACCCCAGAAACCAGACTGAACTCTTCTATTGCATCTTTCAAAAAGGAAGTAAAATCGATTCTCATGGCAAAATTCACCTGACCATAGTCTAAAGAAATTTCGAGAACAAACGTACCCGCGTTACTAATCCTACTATGACAAGGGACCTTCTAGACAACCTTGACATTTTATCTACCCTTTACCTGACTCAACGGGATTGTTCTTTGTTGTCCCTTTCTGCTTTACTTGTACAAGATGTCATGTATACGTGTTTAACTTCCATTTATTTGATGTATAAAGAACCTCACTTACTGTAAAGCGCTCTGATATCCGCAAGGGTCTTGTTCGTGCTCTATAAAACTCTCAAAATAAATAAATAAATGAGTGATGTCACTGGCCATGTCAGGAGTTTTGTAATCTATGAGGTCATAAGCAGTGCATAATAGTTAGCTCAGGTAATTATAACTGCAGAATTTCACTAGGATTATACGAGTAAACTGCAAGCCTAACTATAATATCTCTGTAACTGTGTATACTACCTACTGGTGGTCGTCAGTAGGTAGTTTATAATTAGGACCTCGTTTCTATTCAAAAAGAGTTTTTTCTTTTGCCAATATCTTTCGTGCCGGTTGATGAATCTTTAATTTTCAAAACTTATGGGGCGCTCCGGTCAGCTCCTGTCTTGAACGTTTTGGGGTGATTCGTCAAGCGGGGGCTGAGAAAAAAGGGGTGTCCCAAAACACGTTTTCCCCATGTTAATTTCCATGGGAACTTTAGACAGAGCTACAGACCAAACTGCTGAACGGAATTACACCAAATTTGGCAAAAAGGTAGCCCTTGGTTCAGACACCTTTTGTTTAAATGGTGCAAATCCGTTCAGTAGTTCTTGAGAAAAAAGAAATATATCGATATCTGAGCACAGAGGAGGGTTCGCGAACCCTCCCGGGCATGAGCTTCACTCTGATTGGCTGCCAACCCTCCAAACCAGGAAGTGTTAGCAGCCATCTTGTGACAAGAAAAGAGTAAATAAAAAGGTAAAAAAACTAGAAAAGGGGGCAGGGTACAAACACCCTGACCCCTAGCCCTGCCCAGGGGGCCCCCCGAGGACCCTGAGAGCCAAAAAAAGCTTTAAAAAAACAAACTCAGCCAAATTTGCACGGGGTTGCAAATCCGACCGAGAAAATTAAAAAAAACAAAGCGCGAGCTCCCGTCATTCATTGTGAAAGCCCCCGGGTGGGCAAGGTCCCAGTGGCACTCACCAATTAATTTGTGGGGGCCCGTGGGGGCCTCCACAGCCCCGGGGACCGCCACCTCCCCGGGGCTTATTTAATTGTATGCGGGAGGCACAGCGCCCCCCGCAGCCCTGTAGACCGCCACCTCCCCAGGGCTTTAAGAAAAAAAAGCATGCAGGTCCCAATGAGTCCCACCCTGCCCCAGGGACCGCCACCTCCCCGGGGCTTTGATGATGAAACACGGGGGGCACGAGCCCCCGCTGCCCCTGTTCTTAAATTTAGAAGATGTTTGGGGGATGAACCCCCCCACATGCCCCAGGGACCACCACCCCACAGGGCCAGCTCCTGCAATGTTCCATGGGTGCCCACCCCTGGTACATTTCCATTTTCTATGGAAGGGTGGGCGCTGTGCAGCTCTTGCCCTGTCATGGCAAACTCTGCTTTGATTTATTGAAGCAAAGCAGATTGCTTTTGAGCAAGAGGAGCTGCATGTTAGCAGCTCCCCTAGCTCAAAAGCAATGCTGTCTCCCGCAGGAGGTGAGGAGCCAGCGGGACCGTGGGGGCATTGGGGCTTCCCCCATGGTCCCCAATGCAAAGGGCCAGCCCTGGGTGTCAGGAATCGGGTTTGTGCGCCTACAAGGACTACATCTCCCAGAAGGCCATAGGACTAGGGGAGGAGCCGCGAGCATAAGAAGACGATACGCGCACAGCATGCTGTGCGTAATTCCTGGTACGAGTCCGTCATCGATTCTGTTCGGAGCAGGAAGCATTCCGATCGGCGAAAGCCCGCAGCTGGAGGAAACCGCAAGCTGGTAACTGCTAGTGGACACTGCCTTTTATGTCCCAACCACCCTGAAGCAACCGGTGTTCAGCAACAAGAGCAGCCGACACAAGTGCCCGGGAGCCGTACTCGTCTGCGGTCAGATAAGTGCGCTGTGTCCTCTGTGTTGTTTTAACCGTATTTAGGGATAGGAGCGCTGCTGCTGCTGTCTCCCTCCAGAGTAACCCTAGTGCCTGCCAGTGAAGAGCTGGAGAGCAAGTGTTCAGTTTGGATTTTGTCCTGGTCCTGATAGCGGTGAAGTAACCGCTGGAACCGCGCCAGAACTCATATGTACTAGATTGGGGTACCTTTAGCCATAGAGCGGTGATGTAACCGCTGGAACCTCGCCAGAACTAAAAAATACTAGATTGGGGTACCTTTTGCCATAGAGCGGTGACGTAACCGCAGAGAGCAAATCAGAACCTACAGTTCGACTTTAGGGGGTGCCTCTCCAGTGGTGATTCTTACCACAGTACTCTGCCCTCTGTTGGTACATTGGGACATTGGGACAATACGGGTATCTGAAGGGTTCCTACTGGCCAGAATATACCACAAGTCCTTTTCACTGATTCAAGGGGATGAAGAGTTTTCTTTCCTTCACTCACATGAAGAGCGTGGTTGTATGATGTGTGTGTTGGTTCTAGCTTCTTGGGCAGCAAGGATATGATGTAATATGGTTGCACAAGAAACAGAGATTTAGAGTTTTGTTCCTAATAGCAGGCAGAACGGAGCATTGGTCCTAGCGAGAATTTATGAGTGTAGCCTTACCTGCATCTGTGTTTTTGTGTGCTTTTCTTTTACAGGTTCTACTCCCCGCTGTTCCCTTCCTTCCCTTCCCTCACTTGATCGCCCTAACCTTCCGTGCCATAAGTGCAGGAGTTCGGGATGTCAAGAGGTGGACACCCTATAGCATTGCACGAATCCTGAGGAGTGGTGGACCGGGGACGGAAACGTGACACTGGGAGATGGTGTCCTGGGACCAGGAGTGGCCAGGGAGGGGGGGCCACGCGGCCCCTCCTTGTTATTTTTTTTTAAATGGTTGGACTCCGGGGGATGGGGTCCCCAGAGCTGAAATCGGCCTGGGAAGGGGAGCCGCGCGCCGCCCCTCCTCAATTGGAAATTATTTTAATAATGGCCAAACCCCGAGGATGGGGTACCAGGGGCTAATAGTGGCCCAGGGAAGGGGGGCCACATGGCCCCCCTTCCCTCTAATGAGGTAATAAAAAAAGAGGCCATGCCCCAGGGGATGGGGTCCCCAGGACCAAAAGTGGCGCATGGAAGGGCGACCCCCTTCCCTATAAATATATGAAAAAGAAGGCCATGCCCCGGGGGATGGGGTCCACAGGGCCCCAAAAATAATAAAAAAAGGGAGGCCACATAGCACCATTGTAATTTTTTATTTTTCATTTGGCATCTCGCCAGAGGCCACACACCCTTTCTCCAACACTCTGTCCCCTGGCGCGATGTTCGTTGGGGAATTAATTCCCCTTGAATAGTGAGGGTCCCTGGGGGCCAACTAGCCCAGCAGGTACCTCCAATATGCACCACAGAGCTGCGTTGCAGAGAGGTGGTCCAAGGCCATGCCCCTTTATACACCACTCTGCAAACGCACCTCTTGGCGCACTGCAGTGTGCCAAGAGGCATGTTTGCAGAGTGGTGTAAAAAGGGGGCGTGGCCTCAGACCACCTGCAATCGAGTTGTGTGGCACTTACTGGAGGTACCTGGTGGACTAGTTGGCCCAGGGACCCTCAGTATTCAAGGGACTTACTCCCCCAACTTAGAATGTGCCAGGGGGCGTGCTTGCACAGTGGTGGAGAAAGGGGGCGTGGCCTTTGTCCACCTCTCAGCAATCCCACTGCCTGGCGCTTACTGGAGGTAGGAGGTAAGCTAGTTGGCCCCTAAAGGACCCCCAGCAGCGAAGTGGACTTCAAACCCTATGCAAGAGCGCACCAGGGAGCGCGTTTGTAGAGTGGTGGGCAAAGGGGGCATGAGGGAGTTTGAGGGCCAAGAAGCCTTCCTGGTACCTCCGGTAAGTCCTATGGAGGGGAATTCCTCAGCACTGGTCGGAGGCCCAGCACCTTTCTCCACTACCCTGCAAACGCAACTACTATATAAAGAAATAAAGAAGCATCTTTCTGCAGCCTTGACTTAGAGGTAGTTTTAAACCCCCTGCCCTATTATATATTAGGGCCTTACAGAGGAGGTCATGCCAATCATAGGGATACCCCAACCCATAGTGTACCCTAGTGTATGTAGGTGTATGTAGGTGTTTTCACTGTATTCTAAGTGTCTTTTATCATAGCACTGGCTCCGGGCCTGGTTAGTCAGTCAGTTACCACCAGTACCAGTCAGTAAAAAGTCGAGGGCACAGGAGGACTTTGCAACAAGGCCTCTTTATGCACCACTGTTGGTTCTTTCTGCATAGCTTTTGCTTCTTTTCGCACCTTACTTCGTCTTTCTGGAATTCTGTTGCCTCTTTCTGCATTTCTGCTGCTTCTTTCTGCGCCTTTCTTCCTCTCTCTGCACATGTCCTACCTCTGTAGGCATAATTCGAAATTAGCCTTTAAATAAACCTTTGAAATTTGCTGAAAAAACCATAGGTTTCAGGGACGTTATAGTTAGATATTAGCATTTAAAAAGCCTTTGAAATTCACTGACAAAACCATAGGTTTCAGGGAAGTTATAGTTAGAAATTAGCATTTAAAAAGCCTTTGAAATTCACAGAAAAAAACGTAGGTTTCAGGCACATTATAGTCAGAAATTAACATTTAAAAAAACCTTAGAAATTCACTGAAAAAACCACAGGTTTCAGGGACGTTATAGTTAGTTGGACATTTCACTCGTACAAAACCAGAGAAACTCCGCCATTATAGTTAGTTCAGCTAACTATAAGTCACGCCCCCTCAAATGCAAAAGCATTGAAACCCTTTCATGAAACTTTTGTATTTGACTCGTGTCGACTCTTGAGGGACATCTAGTAACGACGAGTGGAACTGCAGATTGATGTAACAATAATTTCAATGCTTTTGCATTTGACTCGTGAGGGACATCTAGTAACGACGAGTGGAACTGCAGCTTGATGTAACAATAATTTCAATGCTTTTGCATTTGACTCGTGAGGGACATCTAGTAACGACTAGTTGAACTGCAGCTCTGTGTAGAATTATTTTGATATTGGATACTATAATATTCACTGCCCACTGCTAATCTAGTCCCATAATGCTTTGCAGGGCCTTTGGTTGGGATTGTATTTTTGCCAATAACTGTGCTTGGGGTGGTCCTCACAGGATGGGACCACCGCCGAATCGTTCAAGAAAATGTGCTTTTTGTTTTCAAGGCATCTGCTTGGTTCTCTCCCTAGGTTAGGGAGGATCCCAAAATCATCACCTCTCTCACTGCTTACTAATGTATCATTTTCAATTATGTGAAATGACTATATGCGTTATAGCATATAAAGACAGAAATTCTAATTTTATCGTAACTTGCAGTGTGCAAGATGCTGTGTTATCAGCTCCGCATAGATCAAAGTAGCTGAACGTAGATAAAAGTGTACTCTGCGTAGCTACGTGTAGTGCTACTATGCAAACTACGCCCAGGGTTATAAAATAGTCCAACTACCTGCTTTAGGAAATACCAACACTGATGTGGGCCAAAACTTGCATAAAGATACTACCCGTCAACCTCTTTGTCCATACATCGCTATAATGACAGGAGTTCCAGAACTAATCTCTAACACCAAGGAGTGTTTGTTAGGAGGGTTGGGTGGGTAGGTTCTGCCACCAAACATTTAAGGGGAGATTGTATGGTGATTAATATTAAATACCCAGCATTAGCAAAACGATTGCTTCAAAATGTTAACATGCAGCTGTCATTGGAGGGGGTATAAGTATTGCACGATTAGGGTTTTTTATTGGTACTGGCAACCAGGTTTCAGGGCAAGACTCACTTTGTCTGTGGGAGCAGTAGAGAAATCCTTTTTCTCTATTTACAACAGGTATCTTCTCCTGACCAGTCTGGGTAATAAAGACTGACTTACTGATCTTCCCCACACTCCTACATGCAAGGAACAGCTCTCGCGGGTATACCCACCCATAGATAATGGGAATCCAAATCACTACCCTACATTACGATTTGGTAACTGTAACATAGTGGGTATCTGTTCCAAGATATCTGACCCGGAGTGGCTCAACTTTGTAATACAGTGTGACGTGATAATATTACAGGAAACTTGGGTATGGGACTCTATTTTTCCGGATGGGTTCAAATTTTTCAGCGACTCTGCTAAAGTCATTCCAGTACAGAGATCACAGGGTCAGTTAGCTATCATGATCTACATTGCGAAGCTATTCAGTGTCACTCCTGCACCTTTAAAACACAAGGGGATCTAGGTTTTGTGGATAGTGGAGTCCAGTGACTTAATTATTTTCTTGGTAAACGTTTATAATTATGTGTATTACCCTGGCTTCCAAATTGAGACTCTACTTAAGGTGTTTTCTGTTCTTGAGGATAGATCCCTCTCTAAACTAAAATTTTTAAATATGGTATTTGGAGGGGATTTCAACACCAAGATGGGCCAGACATCTAGTTAATCTTGACTCTTTTGTGTGAGGCAATACCTTTCTTTGTCCAGCAGTAGTGGATGAAAGAGGCAGGATGTTGATTAATGCTCTTGGCCTGACAGATCTCCTCAATGTTGGGTCTTGTGTGGGTCCACCATTTGACCTAAAACCAACATTTGTGGGCTGGGGAAAAAGGTCAGTTGGTGACTATGTCTTCATCTCAAGGTCTTTGGAAAAAAACGTATGAGCAGGGAATGTTTTGGACACCGGCAACAGTGACCATACTCCTATTGAAGTTGGGATGCTAATACCTACTGGAGGAAGCTATAAAAGTGACCACCGAAAATAAAGGCCTAAGAATTAAATGCTGTAATATTGCTGTCCCCATCCTCTCTTATTGGAACCAATCTGAGCTTGCTTATGAATTCATAGCTTTCAGCTTTCCCAGATGGTCTTTTGGAGTCCTTTCAAACTTTAAACCTCTCTGCTAAGCTGATCATGCATGGCCTCTCTGGTGCCAAAGGAACCAAAACAAACATTATTTCCTTAGCTAGAGCAACTTATAGGGCAGCCATTAGGGATAGGAAACAAACTATGAGAGAGGAAGCTTGGGATTAATTGATACATACCTGTAATTCTGGGATTGCAAAAGGAATTTGGGAGATAATTAAAGAAAAATTGTTGTCTCCAAGTTTGTCTGATGATCTAGGTAAAAACATAACCCTTTCACAATGGATGACACATTTAAAAAATATGTATTCAAAGGGAACAGTAAAACCTTTGGATTGTATAGAGGCAGTACCAAAGTCCCCATTAGGTATCACCTTTTAGCTGGAGGAGGTAAACTCTGCCATTCAGACAAGCCCTTCTAACAAGGCCCATGGGGTTCTTATGGACCTCTATGAGATGAACATTCCTTTTTGGGCCCCTCTATTAACAAACATTCTAAATATAGCCACCACTGAGGACATCCCTAGGACTTGGAAAGATGCTACTATTGTACCTCTCTTCAAGAAGAAAAACTGCAGGATCCATGCTGGTATCGACCCAACTCCCTATTATACTTGCAAATAAAATGGTGAGTAGAATAATCTTGAAAAGAATAGATGATTGGACAGAATCCAGTAACATTCTCAGTTCTGGCCAGTATGTGTTTAGAGAGGAGAGGAGAACACGTAAGCAGTGTTATGCTTATTATTATTATTATTATTATTATTATTATTATTATTATTATTATTATTATTAATATTATTATTATTATTATTATTATTATTATTAATCTTATAAGGCGCATAGCTACCAAAAAGGTTTCCCAGCGCCACCATGCAGGAGAAAAATACAAAAGGCCAAGCTCACCACAATCTATTGATTGAATAACCATGCCTTTAGGTGTCTACGAAAGTTGCTGAAAACAGTTTCCTTCCTAAGAAATAAGGGAAGGGAAGGGAATTCCAAAGGAGAGGACCTAAATAAGAAAAGGAACGACCACCCATACGGGATTGTTTGATTCTTGGCACTAAAAATTTAGCCTGGGTAGAAGAACGGAGAGACCGCGGAGGAAGATAACAGTGAACAATGGCCCAAAGATATAGAGGGGCACTGCCAGACTTCACTTTAAACATATAGCTCAGGGTCTTGAACTTTACACGGCACTCGACCCTGAGCCAATGAAGCTCATGAAGAGAGCTGGAATCAGGTCATTCGTGGGATCTGACAAAGCAGCCTAGCCGCCGCATTCTGCACCAATTGCAGTCTGCGTATCACATCCTTATTGGCTCCCAAATATAGGATGTTGCCATAGTCCAGTCTTGATGTAATGAGTGCTTGGACTACCGTTTTTTGAGTAGAGCTAGGCAACATACAAAGGATCTTCCTGAGCCATTTCAGGATTGTAAAGCAGGTAGAAGCCACTTTTACTGCTTGCTGCTTCATTGAAAGATGATTGTCGATAATCACACCCAGATTGTGAACTTGAGTGGTGGGTGTAGGGAAAATCCCCATTACAGGTGGCCAGTGCTGGGGGCCCCAGAGGTCTCCATTCTTTCCCAAAATAAGGACCTCAGTTTTATCCCCATTAAGCTTCAATGATTTGGCCTTCATCCATTCAGCGATTTTTCTAAGCCCAGTCTGGAGAGAAGATGACTCAAAAAACCTATTTGCCGACAAAGACAAGATTATTTGAGTATCGTCGGCATAGGAGAAAATAGACAGTCCTGCTTCTTCGGCAATAGTTGCCAGTGGCTTAACATAAATGTTAAATAATAAAGGGCTCAAAATGGAGCCTTGAGGAACACCGTAAGGAGATAAATGAGTTTTCGATGCTGCCTCAGACGAAAAAACCTGAAAAGTTCGATTGGTCAGAAAATCACTGAGCCAATTGAGGGCTGGGCCGACAATCCCCAAAGAGCGCAGAGCATTTAAACCTCAACCTGTTGATGGGGACATATATTGGGGCTAAGAAAAGATCTATATACTTAGGGGCAGATTTATGTTTCCTGGCGCATCCCTGCAAATCAGCAAGGATGCGCCAGGAATGATGCGTCACGCAAGTTTACCCTTGCGCCACACATGATGCGCCGCATTTACAATGCGGCGCATCATGGCGCAGGAATAAACAGATGCGTGACGCATCCGATGGCGTAACGTTGGCGCAGTGCTTCAGTTGCGTCGCAAGCGCGACGCAACTCCAGCACTGTTCCAACCTACCCTATCCCTAACATGGTGCGTCAAGCCTTACGCCTGCTTCAAGCAGGCGCAGGGTTTTGGCGCATCAGCGTTGGGAAAGTGACTCAGTCAAATCTTATAGATTTGACTGAGTCACTTTTCAGGGGCGTTCCTGCGACGGAACGCCCCCCCCTCTGTCGACACGCCCACGTGAAACCTGACGCAGGTTTTACGTGGCGCAGGGCTTTACATCGTGACGCATCTCCATAGATGCGTCACGATGTAAATATGGCGCAACGTGGCGCAGGGTTTACACCGCCGCTGCGTCACAAAAGTGATGCAACGGCGGCGTAAAAGTGGCGCAACGGCGGCGTAAAAGTGGCGCATCTCCAATATAGATCTGCCCCTTAGCATTCATGGACTTGATAGCGCATTTGAGTGGGTTGACAGGACAAAGTTGTGGAACTTACTGGTTGATTTAGGAATTCCTCAAGTACTAATCAATTTCCTATGGGCTCTTCACATAGATGTTGCTGTTTCTTTTAGGTGTGGTCTGTATGGGGAATATACAGACTCTTTTGCCTCCCCCAAGGTGTCAAAAGCAAAAGGTGTCAGGCAGGGGTATTTCCTGGTGCCTCTTTTATTTCTATTATATATAAATGGTTTGCCAATAAATGGGAAGGATATGCTTAAAATTAGATCATCTTTTGTTCCATCCCTGTTATACACAGATGATGTGGTATTGCTCTCTTGTACGTCAAACTGTCTAAGGAGGTTAGTGGACCTATTTGTCAAATCTATGGATGAGATAGATCTCAATACATATATTGCTAAAACTCATTATATGGTTTGTGGAAGGCAGCTTTCTAGAGACAGAATGATAACCATCAGAGGGAGGGTTGTTTCATGGGTGAGTTCTTTTTTCTTTCTGGGCATCACCTTTGATCAATAGAACAACTGGACACACTGTATGGCCAAGAGAAGTCAGCATTTTAATCAAGCATCTTGTACTCTATTTAGATTCTCCTCAAGGATAGGCAGCAAATCAATTGTTCCTTTGTTGCAAATTTTTAGAACAAAATGTTTACCTTTTCTCACATATGGTACTGTCATTTGGGGGTATAGAAATTGTTTGAGATTGCAACGTGAGGAGAATCAGTTTTGTAGGAAACTACGTGGAGTGGGCACTGCTAGCCCCAGTTTATTTGTTCAGGAAGGGATTCATTTGGGGTATGTCAAACCAGCCCCAGAACTTCTTTGGATAATGGTCTTGAGCAGGGAACACACAGCCTGTGACAGAGAAATGATCCAAGGCTGCTTGGACTGTGAATATGGGAATACAATTCCATGGCAGGCTTACGTAAAAAATCTTGCTATAATGTTGGGATGTTCAGAATTGTACCACACTCCTCAATTGATAAACAAAAGTGATGGAGTAAAGGTTAAAAAGCTTTTTCTTAAATGGGATGCTGAAGAGAAGGAGAATGCTGTTCTGGACAATCCAATTCTGAGATCTTGTATGATTGTCCAAACTAATGTCGGCTCCGAAGCTTATCTCTTTCTAGTTAAAAGCATGTGGGAGAGATCGTACCTTACTGAGTTTCAACTGGCTGTAATTAGGTATAGGTTATGTTTACCACCTGGCTAATATGAACCCAACTCTATTTTGACCTGCCCCTGTTTTGGAAGAATTGCCACAGACTTTGGAACATCTAATTTCATTCTGTAAGGCTTATGACTTTCCTTGGCACAGATATCTGTTGACTGTCCTCAGATCCAGGGGATTTTATCAGCATAGCCCAGCCTTTTAGTATTTAAGGATGCTTTCGGAACCTGCCTTTATAACTGCTGTTGGGTCTTTCTTAAAAATGCTTTACACTTCAACACAGTACTGATTCGAAAAAATTGCTTTTTAACACATTTGATCATTGTTGATATGAGCTGCATGATCTGGTTGTTTTTAGATGTTCTTCTTTGTCTTATATTTTTTTTATAATTTGTATCCTGTTTATGAATTTAATTTCATTTCTGTTTTATCTCAATACATGTATTTTAGATTTGATGATTTTATTCTGTACTATATACTTTTATGATTATTGAATAATAATCAATTAAAAAACACAAAATTAACAAACAGGATTCGTCTAATCAAAAATAGGAAGCTCATTCTTCATGCAAGGTCCAAAGTCCAAGTCCAAGATGATTTCGAAGGACATGCACAAACAAACGTTAATCTTCAAATGGCAATAGGAATCTACAAATTAGCACACAGGTAACTTTTAAGGGACAAAATAATTTAAGAACAACGATTCTTTAAATGAAATAATGGTATTAAAATATTCTACTTGTGTTCATGTGGGGCAAATGCTATTATCAAAACAATCATAAAATACAGTAACAATGCCCCTATATAAAACGCTTTCATTTTATGGAGTCACTGAAACAACCTGATTAAGGAAGACATGGTTTATTGGCTAAAGTACAGCTTCCCTTAAGCTGACAGTTCCATGGACTATAGGAATCATTAACATTTACAGAAAACTGAATATAACCTTTATAAGACATACCACTTTGGCCTCGCTAGCCACACACATAAACACAATTCTTAATGTTATATTTGCTAATGCATTTGCCTTTCGGATCTACTGAAAAAGTGTGTAAAGGGTTTAAAAAAGTAATACATATTACTTAAATTCCCATGCTTGTGTAAAAAGGAGAACATAATGGCCCGATCATTTTTCTAAGACTCTGATTATGTGTATAGGTGGAATTTATGGCATGGGGCACATTATCTATCAAGTGTGATAAATACCACACTTCTGGTAAGATGGTTAGAACTTCTGGAAGATGGTTAGAACTTCTGGAAGCCAGTAAACAAAAAAACATGCAAAAATTCTGGCAGCTTGTCAAGTGGGGAAGAGGGGGATCGGGTCATGCTCCCCAAAATCATGTTGCCCCAGATAAGTGGGTCTCCTTCTTTGAGGAAATGTTCGCTGTTGGGGTTAATGATGTTGGTGATGACTTGTTCCAACTCCCAAAGCCTGATTCAGTATTAATTTTTACGGAGAGTGAGGTGGAAATTGCTGTAAATGCTGGACCAAAGGGTAGGGTCCCTGGCCTTGATGGTATTCTGGTGGACCTGTTCGTTCATGACAAAGATCACTGGATACAGTATATCCATTTGCTCGTGAATGCGATTGCTAGAGGAGCAAATATACCTGACTCCTGGCGAGGAGCTGACATTTTACCAATCTATAAAAAGGGGGATCGCTCCAGCCCTAGTAATTATAGGCCCATCAGACTAATTGATTCTACACAAAAAATCATGGCCAGGCTATTGTTAAATAGAATTCAGTTATGGATAGAATAAAAAAAAACATATTATCACTCTTACAGGCAGGATTTAGGGCACACCTAAGCACCATTGACCAGGTCTTTCATTTTGTTTTAATTTACTGGTGTGTTGTAATCTTAGCTGGCGGTACTATTTATGCTGCCTTTGTTGGCACGGTACCCATAACAAGCTCTGGACAGTTCTGAAAGACTTAGGCATGCCCTTGGAACTTTTATCACTTACAGCCACATTGCACAAAGCTAATTTTGCACGAGTACGATGGGGTGCCCAGGGTAATACCACTCCCAGTTTTACTATTTTAAAAGGGGTACGTCAAGGGTGTGTCCCGGCCCCCACTTTATTTTCTCTGTTCATAAATGGGGTTGTTAATTATTTTTTAGCACATCCCACTGATGCTCCTTCATTAGCTGGCTCAAAGGTCCCAATACTTATGTATGCAGATGATACCCTAATAATATCAAAAGGGGTTGCAGCAAGCGCTATATCGCTTTGAGGAATTTTGCAGAGATCATGAGCTGAAGGTGAATGTGGATACAACCAAGTTCATGGTCCTGCACAAGCATAAAGTGGCCAGTCTCAAGGATGGCGTAAATATGATTAGTTGGGAGGCTATGAACAACCTGTCCAAAGGACAGCTATCAAGGTTTAAATACTACCAACTGAGCTCTTGGTGGGTGAAGACTGGGTGGAGGAAGAGGAGACTAAATTCAGCCAGGTGTTTAGAAATGACCAGTGGAAAAAATAAATGTTGTTTTGGTATTGGGCTTTTTTGGAAGCAGATACAGAACTTGAAAGTGAAATTACAAAATTATGGGGTCAGGAGTTTGGAGTGAGTGATGTGAAGCGAATGTGCTGTGAATCATACGGTATCCTATGATCAGCTGTTAAACCAGCATCACTTAAACGCAACCACCTATTTACCACCTATAGAGTGTATTGGTCACCTGCTAAGCTGTCTAGGATTACCAGCAAGATATATAATTGCCCAAGATGTAAATTGACAGCGGCAGATGATATGCATTTATTTATGCTTTGTCCAAAAATCTCATCATATTGGAACTCTGTTTGTGATTTCAGTTCAGTAAGTCCTCGCCTAATCTTTTTTGGGTTAAATTCGGAAGCAGAAGTGCAGCTCCTAGTCAGTAACATCAAGTTTGTGTTCTATGTATTCCTTTTGGCAAGACGCAAAATCTGTAGACAATGGAAATCGGAAAGTCCACCATGTTTTTTTGAGTGCCTTAGAAATGTTATATATGCTAGTGCGTCGGATATGGCATGTGACACTACAAGTGAAAAGAAAATCTGGGCTTCGTTGGTAAAGTGGAGAGAAAAGATAATGTGAGTCCTATGATTAAGCCAATCTTGCTGTTGGCTACAGTCTCCCCTTCCGGAGGTATCACAGTAGCAAGTAGCAAGGAAATGGAAGTGGACACAGCTATATCACTTGTGGGTCACTACGTCTGTCTGTCCCACGGGTTATCGGACAAGCCCCTCGGGTAAGACCTAGCGGGACCAGAGTACACCCTAACATGAGTGTTGGCAGAATGAGGACATAAAAAAAAAAGCATAAAGCGGCCAGGGGCAGGGTTTCTATGAATGAGTTCCCATTGGAACAAACATATGTATTCACTTACTTGGGGATCACTTTGGGCAGAAAGCTAGATTGGAAGCCCCAGATAGACTTGTTAGTACTTAAGCACTCACAACTGACAGGAGCATTACTCACTGAGCCTAGGCACTCCCACACAAACCGGCAGCACTTTCTTCGAACACAAGCCTGAGCCCATGTTTGAAAATTTGGGGGATTATATTACCAGGCCTGGTGATAGGAAACTACTTTATCAGTTTAGAGTAGGTATTTTTCCAATCAGATCTTTTACTGCTAAATGGAAAACTACCCCAGATAGATTTGTATTATGCCAGGACCAGGATGAAATGATACCACAAATATTACTTGTATGCTCTGCCTATAATGCGCCACGAAGTAAGTGATTAAAACCACTTTGTCTTAATATGGGCACTAGATCATGTGCAACTGCTCTTAGACTATTGAAGACCAGCGCCCAAAAGTCTATTGTAATAGCTTTAGCGACATTTTTTAGCTGGATGTGGAGAATACAGTCCAATTTCTTAAAAAGATCAACAGCTGCTAAAGACCAGCTTTAAGTTAATGTTGCTGCTATTGTTGTTGGGTTATTTTTGAGTATGATGCACAAATGATATGAACAAAGCTAAACTATTTCTAGTGCTAGTGCAATATAACACCAACAATTGACCTCCCTAATGAATTAAATGTGTATTGTTTTATGATTGTTTTTATCATGTTATTACACTCATGTGCTGCTATCTTCTCTGATGTATCATGTTTTATTGTCTTAGTGATCATGTTTTTACTCAAGATTTTCTTTTATTGTGTTGTAATTTTTATGTGTCTTTTATGATCAGAACGGTCGAAATAAAGACTAAATTGAAATTTAAAGATAAATACCACCTATTATGAATTGTTGGGGAATAAAATGCAAATTTTGCTGTTCAATGCCCCAAATTCCGCATGATACAATGAATATCATATGGTTTTCCTCTGTTAAAAGTCGGCAGATTGGAACAGTCAAAATGTATTAAGGTTGAGTTATTTAATTCAATGAATAAGTATTTCATGCGTTAAATCCCTCACAGCTCGTAATTTCAACCAGGGTGAGACTTACACACATGTCACAATTGACTACCCAACCCCTGAGCAGGAGCGACCTGTGTAGGTAAGAGTGGCGGGGTGGTGTGACTGGGTTGGGGGGATTTGACATACCACCACGAGGGAAAATGAAATAAATAATACATTTTTCCTCGTTGTCATCTGTCGAAATCCCACCCCACCCTCACTGCCCCACAGCTCTTACCTGCACCGGTCGCAGCTGCCCTAAGGGCCTGATTACAAGTATAGGTACTATTTATCACACTAGTTTTTTATTAATCGGTTCGATAAATAGCACCTATTATGAGTTTTGAGGAATAGCATGCAGATTTTATTTTTTAATGCAACAAAATCTGAATCATACAGTAAAAACCGTATGCTTTTCCCCATTAATCTTTGATAGGTATGACTTGTCGAAATGTAATGAAAGTTATGATATTTAATGCATCCGGTAATTATAGGATGCATTAAATCAAATCAAACTCGTAATTTTGACCCATGCATAAACAGGGTTCACGCATGGGTCGAAAGTTAATGAGTAACTCTTAATAAGGGCCTAAATGTATTACACATTGCTCGAAATAAGGGTAGCATATCTTATTACAGAGTTCTTTGGCTAAGGATTCAACCTGGTAAGTGTATTCAAAATATTTTAAAGGTGTGTTCTGAACTAAAAAAAAGGTTTATGGGACAGCTGACCAATATTGTTTTCTTTCAAGGAAATACTTGACACTGAACATTTTTCTATTCCTAGGAAGCATGGAATCAAATGAATGTTTTTGTTGTGCATTGTCCTGAGGCCGTTAAAGTTTGATTTGCATCAGTGTTGCAACCCAATATTTTCCACATTATACTGTTCATGTTTGTTTCTTATTGTTGTTTTACGTCCTCTCAGAATTTCATGAATTTGATGTATGCACTTCAGAAAAGTCAAAAGATTTTACTTGGACTCACTGATTTACACTATGGAACGAGTTCCGAAACCTTTTTTAGCTGAATCACTAATATTGTGGTAGTAATGCACTAAATTATGGGTCATAAACAAGCCACTGTAGGGATTTAAATTGCTGTACCAATGTCAAAGTAAACAAGCAGTGAGATGCTGAAAGCTGTTTGTTTGCTGGTGAGATGTCACAGAGACTGAGGATCAGGGCCTTAGATGAGAGTTGGAAATAGAGCCAAGCAGCACAATTCAGGAGGCTCTACGAGGAAGGTGCCATATTTGTATTCTTGGAGAGAGTTGCCATAGTTTAATTTGGAACATTTACAGACTGAGATGTAGTTTTTTTTTTTACTAGAAAGATGGTGTTTCTTATTTCAACATTCATTTGATGGAGAAGGTACATTACAAAATTATAGAGTTGATGTTAAAACATATTGCAAGGGTCTAAAATGATGTAAGGCTTTTCAGTGTTATGCCAAAAGAGTGGTGGTTGTTGAGTACCAATTGAGTAAATATGTTTTAGCAATGTTTGTGCCATGGAGGCTGTAATTCATTAAGAAATTAACATTTTAGTGTGAGGCGATTCGTTTTAGTTGCATAGATGCATTTCATAATGTACAGTTAAAGTTACAGTGTAAAGCTATACATGAAAGCCAGTTCTGGGGACTCTCAGGACAACACCAAGCCATTACATGCAGAACTGAAATAATGCTGGTGAGAGATTAGAACTCTGAAGGAGGGCCAATGGGATAGGAATAATGTGTTGTGAATCAGATTTACAAGGCCTGAGAGAAAAACTGTGACAACATGAGCAAAAGCAGATGAGGAACAGCTGTGACAAATTTTAAAGACAGTGCTGATGAATTTTCTAATTGCATGTATCAATCAAGGGTTATCAAAGAGAAGAATTAGGAGAAGGAGCAGCTGTTTGAGTTTAAAGGTGAGAGGCCACTATCCATCAATGTGGCAATGGGTGTTTCTTTGTCTTGGGAATAGTAGAATGCAAATTGCAAGGGGTTAAAACTGAGATATTACAGTAGGGTGGTGATAAACAGAGTGAGTTAGTTTTCATTAAACGGTGTGGGAATAGGATGAGTTGGCATGGAAGCTTAGAGATTTGCTTTTTAGATGGCATTTGAGAAATCAAGATTGGATTCTTCTTAGATGGAAGAACACAGCCATGGCAAAGCAGAATATTGTCAATCCACTTGAGCAGATGAGTTTACCTTTCTCAGTTTTAATGAATTAAAATTCTAGTTTCAGTGGACCATTCTCTTGATGTGGATAAAAGAAAGGAGATGAAAGGGATAGATTTGAAATTCAAGAAAACATTGAAGGCTTTTTCGGTTCATTTGCTATTACATTACTTGAGGAATCAATGTTATTCTTTTAGCCTGGTTGGTAGGAAAAATATAGCAAGTGCCTTTTTTGTTGAGATGGTTGGGTGGTAAATTAACATTGCTGTTCCCTTTTATAACATAAGGTAGGCTTGGGAGTACCTACTTCAGCTAATTGCTTCTCCATTGAAGATTCATTGACAGGGGCAATAATGTTTAAGGTTTCAGGTATTCCAGATTTGAGCACTTTCAAGAGTGATATGGTGTTATTGTGTAAGTGGCATACTCTGGGTTTTAAGCTTGGGGTTGATATTACAGGGGACTGAGTGACATAAAGGGTGGGATAACATGGTGAGCAGCGTTGGTTTCTCTATGGGGGCGCGGGGACGTCACCCCCTGTATTTATTGCCCCTCTGGCCCCCGTAATACACATGTTGAATAGAAATGTAAAGGGTTTCTTTCCCAACAGCGGGCCTTTTATTTCAGATGGGCCAGGCACACAACTTGCATGCAGTAGGCTTTGCTTTTAACCATGGGTGGGTGGGTGTGGAGCTTCACTGTTGAGAAGTGAAGTGTCAGTGTGCATGTCGGATTGGATTGGTGTCTTCCTATGACCAACCCGACGTGCACTTGAGGCCTTTCCTACCAGCACAACATTAGGGAGCCGGGGATCATAGCCACCCCTCCCCAGTCACCTAAGGAGGGCCAACATTTTCCTTTTCTGGCCAATCCTGACGCTTCTCTTATGCTATTTGCTGCAAGGGAGCAGCGCCAGGATTGGATAAGTAGGCCTAGTCAAGTCAGGCAGCATTGGGTGTGGGAGGTTCGGATTTACAGAAGAACATGGCCAATCACTGTATGGGTTTAATATGAAGCCATGCAGTGATCAGTATTGTGTTTTACCTTGCAGCCTTTTCTTGTACTCTTATCTGTTCCAGCTGCATCATACCCAGTGGGCAGAAAAGATGAGGGTGAGGCTGCTCCCTGGGAGTAATTTATCATAGCTCTCCACTCCAGCCATCCGGTCCTGGTCCCAAGAGACTCACAATGATGACTTTGTAAGTGTCTCTCTGTTACTTTTTTACATAAACATTCTCTATGCTGGAGTTCCCACAAGGTGTTTTGCTGTTAAAAAGTCAGGGAATTCAACCATTGGACTCTACTGGGATTGACAGCTGTGCCACAGATGGCCTGCATTCTCCTGGTGTGCAATGTTCTGCATCAGCCTCATTTCGACTCTAGGGCTCTGCTGCCTCTATTTTTTGTTGCAGTTTTTTATATCGCTTTAAATGGACCCAAAGTTATTAGAGCGCTTCACACGAGCACAGCACTAGTTACATTACACAAGGACACATTGCTTTTTGGAGGCATAAGGAGATTAAGTGACATGGCAGATTTTCCAAGAATCACAGGATGGTTAGCCGACACTGAGTTTCGAACTTGGTGGTTCCCCAGTTCCAAAGATGGTAACTCTAGCCACAGCCTCTCTTTTCCTAAAAGTTGCATTGTACCAGAGCCAGGACTTCTCAGTGCAACCAGGAGTGCCTGCAGAGGTGGGCGACTGGTAGGCTGGTTCTGGAGGGCCGTCTAGACTGTGGCCCTTGGCACACTGGTATATCCCATGAGCCCAACCAGTGAAGATTGTATCGGGGCCTCTCGGGCCGCACCCACTATAAGGGCAGCTGTGTATTATTTATCACAAAGGCATCATCAATGAGAGGCCTTCACTGCAACTGCCAATGTCAATGAGATGCCTAGCGAGGTCCTAACAAGATATATTAGCTGTGAAAGGCCCACTGAGGATTTCTTCCAGTCACAGACAGGCTAATTGGAGAATTTTGCATAGTTGTGCACGTTGTTTTGTCTGCATACTGGCAGAATAGAGCGGCAGAGAAGTGAAAATTAAATCCAGGTTGTTTTGCCCACTACACTGATTGTTGAACATATTGATTGCAGTAAGATATGGGATAGTTTTCATTGAGTTGAAATATTTTTAAGGCTACATATAAACATCCTGCTTTCTTAAATTCCCTTTAAAGTGCACCATTTGCGACTCCTTTTTTCCTATTTTTTGGGGGGAGAAACCTCTCAACCCCCCTTTTGGATTTCAGGCTTCGCACGCTTACAACATAATTCTCATTCACAACTTTTACGTCCTATCATTTTCAAACAGCACCAGCCGCAACTGATGGTTAGTGAACCAGATCATGATGGTGATGGTTATTAATGACATGAGGGAATGGAATACAGGAGCAGGTATGGAATGTGGCCAGAGTAGACCTTGAATTGATTCAGAATCCTACAACCTACATGCTCATTAAGGAAAGTGGAAGCCTTGAACTGCATATCAACCCATGAAGCAACACATCAAACAGTCCAAAGAGGAAACGTCCTTAAGATACCTTGTAGAAGGCAAAATTCAAATTTAGGGATTCTGATTGAAAGTCAAGTTATTTTTCCAGGAAGGTGATACATCATGCTAGTGATGTAAGAATGCAATATTTGAATGACCTATCTTTTGACTAGAACTTAAAAAAAATAAAGGTAGGTCATGTTGGAATGATGAGGTGGATCCCTAGAAAATACATTATCTCAAAGCTGTCCCTGAATTTGAAATGAAATGTAAGAACCACAGAGACCTTTTATGTCAGGTGTCTGATAAATGAATTATGTCAATGTTCTTTTCAGGGTTTTAGATTAATTACATGTGCTTTTGACTGATCAAGATCCTAAGGTGAACTCTAGCAAGGGATAAGTAAAGAGTAAGACTGAGAAGGTGAGAAGAGAGTTTATTGAAAGGGGCAACAGGTGGATATGTCTCTAAAGTAAGGCATCCAGTGTTATTGTTTGGTTAAAGGATAGTTGGGCTACCCATTTATGAGAGGTGTCATTTTGGGTAGTAGTAAATCTGTTGATTGAGTGTAAAAATGGAGCAGATAAATAGACAAGAACGGACAGGGTGAGAAGTGAGTCTAGACTGGTGATGAAAAGCTTTGTTTGGGAGATCCTTTCTTGAGCCTGGGTTGTAATGATGATAACAATAGAAGCTAGTGAAGCCAATAAATGAGTGAAGAATAGTTCTGGACTAGTAGATAGGAGTCTTCAATGGTGGTATTAGTCTTAGTTCTTTGAAAACGGTTAGCAGGTGTAAACAGTAATATATAGAGAAGTATTGCAGATGTCTGTTAAGAGAAATAAATTGCACCCAGATCAACCACTGTTTGGCCAGGCAATTCCTCACAGACCTAAGTGCTAAAATTATGTAGTGAAATTAACTGTAGATTCCATTCGCTCAGGGTGGTGGCCATACCTGGCACTGATGCATCGAGACCAATGTAGCAAGAGTTTCTGCTATCCCACAGGCCTCTCCTGATAGCTGCATACTCCTTCGCGCATTTGATATTCACTTGGTGTAATCAGTTGGTAATATTACAACTACCATCTTAATTATTGTAATGATGAGGTCATGTACAGTATGTACTTATTTTCCTCTATATCTGGGGTGATATGCGTGATGAGCTCTACTGCGGTGAAATACTGCATCTATATCTGTACTCAATAAAACAAATAAAGGAACTGTAAATAATGTGTTTTAAGGAGCGTGCCTACTGGTAGCCATGAGAGGCTGTTCTATTCAGTGTGGCAAGCACTCAGGGCCGTTTCTAGGTGTTTTGCCACCCTAGGCGAGAATTGAAAAATGCCGCCCCCTCTCTTTTACTACCATCACTCTCTCCCCCTGTCATCCAGGCTTTTCAATATAAAAGTAAATATTTAAACAGCATATTTTTGCTGTGAAAATGAATTGAAGCAGAGCTGAAGATGGCCTGGGAGCTCGGGACTGGAGCTGTGTGAGGGCTGAGGCTGCTAGGGGACGGGGGCTCTAAGAGGGCTGGGACTGCTAGAGAATGAGAGTTGAAGGTGCCGAGGCTGCTAGTGGATGGGAGGTCTGAGGGACCAGAAGCTCTGGGACATGAGCTAAGAATGTCCTGGGTTCCGGAGAAGGCCCGAGCTGCTAGGGGTAGGTAGTTCTGATACGACTGGAGCTGCTAGAGTGTGGGCCCTTTAACGGCCAGGACAGGATCTGTACAGACAAGAAGGGTTTCGAGAAGACCAGGACTTTTTGAGGACGGGAACTAAGAGGACGAGGCTACAAGGAGACATAGGCTCTGGGAGGACTGGGGGGTGCAGCAGCTAGAGGAAGGGGTCCGTGAGAGGGCTGGTGGTAGCTCCGAGAGACTGCCCCGTGGCACTGGGTGGTCGAAGGGGCAGGGGGCTGCTAGAGGCAGCGAGCTCCAAGAAGGCCAGAGCCACTAGGCGATGGAAGGTCTGAGAACAGAGGCTGGGTGTTAAAGAGAGTCTATGAATGTACCATGTCTCTGCCTCCCATGGGCTGAGATTTCAACTCTCAGTGCGGCCTAAGCCCTGTTACGGTTTTGAGAGTGCTTGTTCTCCAAGGAACCTGTCCCTATCTTCAAGGCCCTTCTGCCGAGATGATGGACAGAATGCAGAATAAATTAAAACATTCACCCCAGTCAAGAGATCTGGGTTAAATTTGACGTCCTTTTGCTCACCGTGCTACCCCAGTTTAGACCCACCCATATGCAAATCTGTCTTGCCCCTGTTGGGAACAGTCCAGCCTGAACTGCCAGGCCAGGTCCTCCCTGGACCAGAAATGTGAGCCCTGGGACCGGTTTCGGGGTTTCACCCCTCTTCAGCCAGGCTAGCTTGAATCCTGATCTGTAACTGGGGGTGAATGTTTGATTGGCTCAGCATTCCATCCATCATATGTTCTTTTGCAATTGTCACCCTAAGTGGGAAGGGTATGCCCAGACGTGGGTCGCATCATGCCCGCTACGCCACCAGATTCAAGCTAGCCTGGCAAATGAGGGGTGATGCCCCGAAACAGGTCCCAGGATGCTTGTTTCTGGTCCAGGGAGGACCTGGCCAGACAGTTCGGGCTGGACTGTTCCCATGAGGCATAGCATCAAGACTGATTTGCATATGGCTGGGTCTAAAGTGGAATGGCGTGGCATGCAAACAAAATGATGGATTTAACCCAGATATGTGACTTTTTGCAGGTGTCAGATAAGGTGGCAAAGAGTGTGTGTACCTACAACATCCGAAGCCACATCCCACTGGCGTGCTTTCACTTGCCCATCTCCCTCCCTCCTCCTTGGCCCACCGACTGGGCCCAGATCACACAGAGCGCACTCCACATGACGGGCGCTGTGCTGTTTGACAACCCTACCCTTTCTGAAACAACAACAGTAGGAAGCAAAACCTGCCTCTGTCTGAAACATACACGAGGCTCCTACATAAAAGGTTACAGTTAAAGTTAACTGACTTGAAAGGATTGGTGGTATTTCACAGATGATAAAGAATGTAATAGCATATTACAGAACTTCATGTATTAATGTTGGAGGTAACTCAGAATTTAATGTAGCATGAGACCTGTACAGAACTGGAATTCTATTACTATAGAGAGTTAAAGAACGAAGGGCACAATATTCCTTCTGGAAGAATGGGCAAAGGTTTCCTCGCGATCAAAGTAAGCATTTCTGCTTCATAATGTGACAAAGGTAAATATTCTTGTCTGGAGTGTTGATAAAACATGTCATTTTAAGCATGTTTTGTGCTATCTGATAACTAAGGATGTGTGCATGAGGGCTGGGAGTTATGCTGAGGGCACTGTGGGTGTCTGTGTGTGTGGAATAGGTGGGCACTAGGAAAACAAAAAGAAACAGGTAAAAAAGTAAGAGGCGAACTGTTGGGGTAACAGTCAGATACACTCAGGAAAGGTATGGGGTAGATATGAAACCCAGAGCACAGGCCAAGGAGGCAGGACATGGGGACAGATGGACGTGGTGGGCTGTGGTGAGGGGGCCGGAGGTGTGTGCGAGCACCCCTTCTGTATCAAACATTCATGGCAAATGCAACTAGAGGGTGACAAATGTTATTCAATGAGAGATAGGATCAGACTTTTAAAATCCGACCACTAACTTTGGGGGAAATAGGACGGCGAAAATAAAATAATGACCAGATTTGAATACTCCTTTTGCCAATGAATATCACCCTCCCCCCCCCCCCCTCCCCCCCCCCCCCCCCCCCACCGCCCAGGCTCCCTGCACAGGCCAGCTGTAAGAGAGGCCTGGGCAGCGCCCACTCTTCTGGGAACAGCTTGGTCCCTCTGTGCGCTGTGAAGAAGCATGCGGAGACAGGCTGCTCTGCCCCCCCCCCCTCCCCTGACCCAGGGCCCCCATTCATGCCCATCTCTTCCTCCAGGTGATAAATCACTGACTGTCTCATAGGAGCAGGGTGGGGGCGTCTCACCCGTGAACCTCATGCACTTGGGTCTGTTGCTGTGTCTCATTCCGGCATGAACATCACTGGCCCTCAATTAAGTCCCTCATTTGAGCCATTCAAAGAAGGCGCTGCTTTGTTTTAGGCTCTCTTGGGCAAAAATCACACAAGTAGTCACGTCGTAAGTCAGAAATGTCTCTGTGACCCCAGAGCCTCTGGAGTCTTGGGCCAAACTCATGTTTTTTGCCGCCCTCCCCCTTCTGACGCCCTAGGCGGCTGCCTAGGCTTCAGGGCCGTTTCTAGGTGTTTTGCCACCCTAGGCGAGAATTGAAAAATGCCGCCCCCTCTCTTTTACTACCATCACTCTCTCCCCCTGTCATCCAGGCTTTTCAATATAAAAGTAAATATTTAAACAGCATATTTTTGCTGTGAAAATGAATTGAAGCAGAGCTGAAGATGGCCTGGGAGCTCGGGACTGGAGCTGTGTGAGGGCTGAGGCTGCTAGGGGACGGGGGCTCTAAGAGGGCTGGGACTGCTAGAGAATGAGAGTTGAAGGTGCCGAGGCTGCTAGTGGATGGGAGGTCTGAGGGACCAGAAGCTCTGGGACATGAGCTAAGAATGTCCTGGGTTCCGGAGAAGGCCCGAGCTGCTAGGGGTAGGTAGTTCTGATACGACTGGAGCTGCTAGAGTGTGGGCCCTTTAACGGCCAGGACAGGATCTGTACAGACAAGAAGGGTTTCGAGAAGACCAGGACTTTTTGAGGACGGGAACTAAGAGGACGAGGCTACAAGGAGACATAGGCTCTGGGAGGACTGGGGGGTGCAGCAGCTAGAGGAAGGGGTCCGTGAGAGGGCTGGTGGTAGCTCCGAGAGACTGCCCCGTGGCACTGGGTGGTCGAAGGGGCAGGGGGCTGCTAGAGGCAGCGAGCTCCAAGAAGGCCAGAGCCACTAGGCGATGGAAGGTCTGAGAACAGAGGCTGGGTGTTAAAGAGAGTCTATGAATGTACCATGTCTCTGCCTCCCATGGGCTGAGATTTCAACTCTCAGTGCGGCCTAAGCCCTGTTACGGTTTTGAGAGTGCTTGTTCTCCAAGGAACCTGTCCCTATCTTCAAGGCCCTTCTGCCGAGATGATGGACAGAATGCAGAATAAATTAAAACATTCACCCCAGTCAAGAGATCTGGGTTAAATTTGACGTCCTTTTGCTCACCGTGCTACCCCAGTTTAGACCCACCCATATGCAAATCTGTCTTGCCCCTGTTGGGAACAGTCCAGCCTGAACTGCCAGGCCAGGTCCTCCCTGGACCAGAAATGTGAGCCCTGGGACCGGTTTCGGGGTTTCACCCCTCTTCAGCCAGGCTAGCTTGAATCCTGATCTGTAACTGGGGGTGAATGTTTGATTGGCTCAGCATTCCATCCATCATATGTTCTTTTGCAATTGTCACCCTAAGTGGGAAGGGTATGCCCAGACGTGGGTCGCATCATGCCCGCTACGCCACCAGATTCAAGCTAGCCTGGCAAATGAGGGGTGATGCCCCGAAACAGGTCCCAGGATGCTTGTTTCTGGTCCAGGGAGGACCTGGCCAGACAGTTCGGGCTGGACTGTTCCCATGAGGCATAGCATCAAGACTGATTTGCATATGGCTGGGTCTAAAGTGGAATGGCGTGGCATGCAAACAAAATGATGGATTTAACCCAGATATGTGACTTTTTGCAGGTGTCAGATAAGGTGGCAAAGAGTGTGTGTACCTACAACATCCGAAGCCACATCCCACTGGCGTGCTTTCACTTGCCCATCTCCCTCCCTCCTCCTTGGCCCACCGACTGGGCCCAGATCACACAGAGCGCACTCCACATGACGGGCGCTGTGCTGTTTGACAACCCTACCCTTTCTGAAACAACAACAGTAGGAAGCAAAACCTGCCTCTGTCTGAAACATACACGAGGCTCCTACATAAAAGGTTACAGTTAAAGTTAACTGACTTGAAAGGATTGGTGGTATTTCACAGATGATAAAGAATGTAATAGCATATTACAGAACTTCATGTATTAATGTTGGAGGTAACTCAGAATTTAATGTAGCATGAGACCTGTACAGAACTGGAATTCTATTACTATAGAGAGTTAAAGAACGAAGGGCACAATATTCCTTCTGGAAGAATGGGCAAAGGTTTCCTCGCGATCAAAGTAAGCATTTCTGCTTCATAATGTGACAAAGGTAAATATTCTTGTCTGGAGTGTTGATAAAACATGTCATTTTAAGCATGTTTTGTGCTATCTGATAACTAAGGATGTGTGCATGAGGGCTGGGAGTTATGCTGAGGGCACTGTGGGTGTCTGTGTGTGTGGAATAGGTGGGCACTAGGAAAACAAAAAGAAACAGGTAAAAAAGTAAGAGGCGAACTGTTGGGGTAACAGTCAGATACACTCAGGAAAGGTATGGGGTAGATATGAAACCCAGAGCACAGGCCAAGGAGGCAGGACATGGGGACAGATGGACGTGGTGGGCTGTGGTGAGGGGGCCGGAGGTGTGTGCGAGCACCCCTTCTGTATCATACATTCATGGCAAATGCAACTAGAGGGTGACAAATGTTATTCAATGAGAGATAGGATCAGACTTTTAAAATCCGACCACTAACTTTGGGGGAAATAGGACGGCGAAAATAAAATAATGACCAGATTTGAATACTCCTTTTGCCAATGAATATCACCCTCCCCCCCCCCCCCTCCCCCCCCCCCCCCCCCACCGCCCAGGCTCCCTGCACAGGCCAGCTGTAAGAGAGGCCTGGGCAGCGCCCACTCTTCTGGGAACAGCTTGGTCCCTCTGTGCGCTGTGAAGAAGCATGCGGAGACAGGCTGCTCTGCCCCCCCCCCCTCCCCTGACCCAGGGCCCCCATTCATGCCCATCTCTTCCTCCAGGTGATAAATCACTGACTGTCTCATAGGAGCAGGGTGGGGGCGTCTCACCCGTGAACCTCATGCACTTGGGTCTGTTGCTGTGTCTCATTCCGGCATGAACATCACTGGCCCTCAATTAAGTCCCTCATTTGAGCCATTCAAAGAAGGCGCTGCTTTGTTTTAGGCTCTCTTGGGCAAAAATCACACAAGTAGTCACGTCGTAAGTCAGAAATGTCTCTGTGACCCCAGAGCCTCTGGAGTCTTGGGCCAAACTCATGTTTTTTGCCGCCCTCCCCCTTCTGACGCCCTAGGCGGCTGCCTAGGCTTGCCTAATGGTAGAAACGGCCCTGCAAGCACTGGTTTCATTTGTAAAAGAGATCCATGGGCTAAATTGTTAGTCTTCATGGCCCCCTTCTCGGTGTGCTCTCTGCCCTCATGGAATTTACCCCAACAAAGGGTTCATGCATATACACTCTAACGTAGATTGCATAGCTGCATCATGTACAAGGGATATATTTTGTTTACATCCTATTTTTGTGCAGGGAAATTACTTTGCTTGTTGATTGCATAACACCCACAACATTAACAGCTGAACACATTGAACAAAATAAAAGATGCCACTGGAAGAATTGAAAAATATTACCTATAAACAGGTGGTAAGCTTTATGATTTCTAAACGAATGGCAAAGGTTTTGAAGCAACAATTGAAAATGCACATGTGAAGACAAATTCTCTGTCAAATTTTAAACCATACTAGTGAAAGACTCCAAGAAAACACTTGATACCTAATCCTAAAGAAATGTTCAATTGATGTTATAATACTTTCGAGAGAGAAATTAAAAAAAGAAGTTGGCACTCTGGGTATGGACATAGGCCAAATCAGGGTGAAACTTGAAACACAAATGGATAAAGTGTAATGGAAGTGGAAGTAAATAGAATGCTTGATTGAGCTGATTTTTTATTGATACAATACGACCTAGAAAGGGTCAAAGTACAAAAAAAACCAGAGTGCTATGCTATGATCAAAAGTTTATGTGGCAAAATACCACAGTACACACAGAAAGAAGCTGATGAGAATCGAAAAGCATAAAAAGAACCACACAAAATCAAGGCCCAGGAGGATGAGGATCGAAAGTGGCAGTAAGCCAAGAAAAAACCCAATGGATACTATAAATTCCCAGATGAAAATCAGTGTTTTTAATATGTGAACTAAAGAATTCACAAAATAATTCTCTAGGTAGGGATTATCCTTTGCTCCCATGTCTAATACTAATCTGTGCTTGATAAAGATGTAATTGTAAAACACCTTGGAATATTTTCTTTCATCAACTGGAGAGACATTGAGGGAATGACATTAGGGTCATAAAAGGGAATACCAATAAAAAGAAAAGCTGGAGTTTTATAATATACATTAACGTTCTGGACATTTTTGAAAGGGCAGTGTTCATAGATTTGAGAAACCATGAGTGGGACTCCACCTTAGATTATTGAGTGCAAGAATATTGGGTCAGATGAATATCATCATGGACAAAATATCGACGGCCAAAATTCGAGAGGTAGGTGCATATAGGGAAGAACAGATTTACTTCACATGTATGTACCTTGAAATTATATATACACACTCACACTGGGTCGTTATAGTGAGGATTTTTTTTCATAGGAACGTTTTTTTGGGGTTTGCTTTTAACTTTGGTGTTATTTGACGTATCCTCAGGAAATGTCCTTCTGCTCAGCTCCTTCTTAGAAAGTTTTGGGGTGATCCTTCATGGGGGAGCCAAGAAAAAGGGAGGGTTCTTAAATGAAAAATCCCCATTCAATTTCTAAAAAGATTTTTGAGCCACGCTACAGTCAGAATGGCTTGGGAACAGTTCAGCTCAAACTGTCAATCCATGTGGTCCCTGAACCGGAAACAAGCATCCTGGGACCAGTTTCGGTAAGTTGGCAGGGTATGCCCAGACGTGGGTCCCTTGCTCACTTTTCCACTGGATTCAAGCTAGCCTGGCTGATGCTTGTTTCCTGTCCAGGGAATACATGGCTTGGCAATTCGGGCTGGACTGTTCCCATGAGGCATAGGGTTAAAACTGATTATTTGCATATAGCTGTGTCTGAACTGGGGTGGCAAAGTGAGCTCGAGAACAATGATGATTCAACCCCGATCTGTGACTGGGGGTGAGTGTCTGAAAAGTTTCAGCGCTCCATCCATCATCTCCTTGTGTTAGCTTTGTTTGCACTAAGTTGACAGGGTATGCCCAGATGTGAGTCCCTTGCTCATTTTACCACTGGATTCAAGCTAGCCTGGCTGATGAGGGCTGTTAGCCTGAAACTGGTCCCAGGATGATTGTTTCTGGTACAGGGAAAACATGGCTTGGCAGTTCAGGCTGGATTGTTCCCATGAGGCACAGGGACAAGACTGATTTGCATATAGCTGTGTCTGAACTGGGGTGGCAATGTGAGCTAAAGAACGATGATGGATTCAACCTAGATGTGTGAGTAGGGGTGAGTATCTGAAAACTTTCAGCAATCCAGCCATCATCTCCTTGTGTTTGCTTTATATCTCCCATAGAATAACATTGGGATTACCTTACTACAAGTATAATTTCCAGATGGGAAGATATAACTTGATCATGTTTCTTGTCAGTGGGATCTTAATTGAAAATGCTAACTTATGGTGGAGTCAGATTTTAAAATACAGTTCTGAAAATGCCACTTTTAGAAAGATGGCATTTTCTTGCCTTAGCCATTTGGTGCCTTCAGACTTTGGTCACATGACTGGGTGTAGTTGGCATTTGGCTTTGTGTATTCCTCTTAGACAGACGCACTATGGAAGCTTAGGTGTGACTGAGTGGGCCATCACAGGCAGGCACGATGGGAGGGAGGAGTTAGTCTCATCCTCACTAACACTCAAATAGACTGAGTCCAGTCTCGCACAAAGGCCTGCAAACCCTGTTGTTAGCCTGGAGTCAGATCACGAAAGGCAGGGCATCTGTGTACCTAAAAGGCTTGTCTCTAGAAACGTCTCCCCACTTTAAAGGCATAACTGGGTATAAAAAAAGGACCTCAGACACCATCACTTCAGTACACTTCTGGACCTGTGTATATTTTGTCAGAAAGAAGGACTGTTGTGCTTCCGAAGGACTGCCAGTCTGCTAGACTAAAATCTGCTGTACTCCTGCTTTGCTGTGCTGACCTTCTGCCTGCTGCCCTCTTGCCTATGTGTGAAGCAACAGCTTTGGCTATAAATCAGTGATTCACACAGGTTGCTCCGGTAGATCAGGAACTGCTTAACATTTTTGCAGATACCTGCACATCAATAGGTAGCAATTATTTGGGAGTTAAGCCTAATAAACTACAAATTAAGGGTCATTTTCAAAAAGGATAAATCAAAGCATGCACCTGAGTTTTCTGAAAAACAGTGGGATAGTAAATAATACAAAGTGGATCTCCTCAAGAGGAGTTCACTAAGAAGCGCTATAATTTGCATAACCATGATTTAATTAAACAGCCTGATAGGTATCAGGATACTGAAACACATCATTTTTGTTCCTTTCAGGAATCATTCAAGAAATGATCGGCGAGCGGAGGATGATCAGAGCACAGATCAGAGGCGTATGTGAGAATGAAGAAAGACTCTTCTGACTTCATAATAAAAAAGGAAGACAAACCTACACTGTCAAAGCCTCAATTTAAAAAGAAGAAAGTAGCTGGAATTAAAGCCAAACATGTCACAGATATTGAGGACTCTGCTACTGAATGGGGAGTGGGCTCTGACCACACTGTGCAGTAGAACTCAAAATGGTTCACCTGAATCTTATGGAGTGTTTGGTGGCAGTAGCAATGAGGTAGAAACACCAGACCATAGACTGAGTGTTCCCAGTCAAGTATATGAATTGCAACTCCAGATGAAGAGGGATATACCACGTATTATAAATGCTCTCTTTTGGGAGAAATTGTCATTTGGCTAAGACAGTCTCTTGGCTCAAAAAGATTGGCCACCTGAGTTTGTTACGAGATGTCCTTTAAGTCACAAAAGTAAATCACTGGTAAGTTCTTGTTTTGGAATTATGCGTTCACAAAAGTCCTTGCAGTACCTCTCAGACACGGCAAGGAAAATGGTTCTCTAGGTACTGATAACCTTCAGATTTGACTGTGGTAATGCTCTCTACCATTGTCTTCCCGAATACGCGCTGTGCAGTCCACAGGTGATCAAGAAAACGGCAGCCCGCTTTCTTTTGAATCTTTCAGTTTGAACTCATATGTCCCCACACCCTTGTGTGCGCACGCTTTCTTTGAAGAGCATTGAAAACAAATGTGGGTTCATTGAAGAAAAGTACGGTGTGCATCCCACCCCCTTGTTGAATTCTGAAGAAAAATAGCTCTTTGTTGGTTTGCATTCAGCGATAAAGATGGAGAAACTGAACTTATCAACATCACCACGTGCATGGAGAGAAACATCTAGTTCTTTAAGCAAGTTTGAGTTAACATTTGATTGAACATTCATTAAGACATTCACAAGTTTGGGTTTTTAAACATGTTATGTTTAGTTACACATACGAGAATGTGTATATTCCGTAAACTCACTAAAAAATGTTGTGTTTGATTACTAAGATTCGAGTATTGTGATCACGAGAAATTAGTGCATCAGGGGAGTTGTATGCTTTGCAATTGAGGCTGTTGTTACGCAGTAGTGGATAGAACAGGTGATCATCATGAAGCATGATAAAGGAAGAAACATGGGTGGGAGCATGGGGTTTAAAAGTGGTTGATGTCGTGAATAAGGTAACACTTTTTCGAAAAGTGAAGTCGGAAGTGATTTTTGGCAGGTACGGTTGGATTGGCGGTGAGAGTATTTGCGGGTTGTTGAGGGTGTCTGGGAGTGCGTAAGTGATAGAGAAATGGGTAGTTGTAATGAGAGACAGCACCAGGGGTGATAGGGGTTGATGTGATGCGCGAGTATGAGAGGACGGGCAAGCGTGAAATTTAAAGCAGTGATAATGGGGGAGACTGAAGGAATACTGTTGAATGCAGCATGATTTAGAATGTATTATCGTAGACAGAATGTGAGTGTGGGAAGGATTTTGAATGATAGCGGTTGAGTGCAGAAAGTGTGAATGTTGTAAGCATTAGATGAAAATTGGGTGTGTAAGGAAGAGCAGAAGGTTCATGTTGGTGTGAGTTAAAATAGCGTTATGAAGGAACGGGTGGAGATAGGGTATATTCCACATCATGGGGAGAAATGGGTGAGATCAGAGTGTAAGTTAACAGCGGGTTGCAACTGGTGGGTGTAACTAAAAACAATGATGACATTAATGAAGAACAGCATTAAAAACCACATTGCACATTGTTTTATTTGCCACTTGGGTTAAAATTAGATTATATGGTGAGCACTGTTTATTGAATATGTAGTAGAGGTGTTAAACGATAACAGTGAATGTTTGATTGTTTAAATACAGTTACCCCTGAAGAAGGGCCTGGAAAGCCCAAAATACATTGGGTTTTAATAAAAAGAACACTGCTTTGAACTCACCATGCGTTTTCATCGTGTTCTCGAGCGAGGTCAGGAGGGACGCATCCAGAGCTTTTAAAGTCTGTGAAATAACATGGCACCATACACGTGGTTCGAACATAAGAATGATGAAGTAAATATGGTGAAAATATGGTTGATATAACAGGAGAATTTTCGGTAGTTTACCATTTTGCTGTGCCACTGGTTGGGGTGAAATGCCACCCCACACTGCATGTTGTATTTTGTCACGTGCCGACAGGGCAAGGCACGAAACCAGTGCGCACGCTTTCCTTGAGGAGCATTGAAAACAAAGGTGGATTAATTGAATAAAGTACAGTGTGCATCCCACCCCCTTGTTGAATTCCCACACCTACGTGCCTTCCACTGGCTCCCTATCAGGTAAATAATTATGTTGAAGTCACTAGTGCAGGTCCACGGGGCATGTATTGGTGTGTCAATAGTTTCGAAAATGGTAGTCTGTATTTACAGTGGGTGTATCAAAGGTTATATTAGAGTGTGAGGAGGTGGATCAGATTTTCACGTGGATGATGTCATCAGTGATCTCATCAGTGATGTCATCAGTGATGTCACTGACCATGTCATGAATGATGTAACATGTGACGTCATCAGCAGTGCATTGCGGGGGCGCGAGCTATTGTTAGGTGAACTAACTATAACGGGGGAATGTCTATGGTTTTGTACGAGAGAAATGTCCAACTAACAATAACGTCCCTGAAACCTATGTTTTTTTTCTGTGAATTTCTAAGGTTTTTTAAATGCTAATTTCTAACTATAACGTGCCTGAAACCTATGGTTTTTTCAGCGAATTTCAATGGTTTTTGTAAATGCTAATTTCGAATTATAATGTTCATTAAACCTATGTTTTTTTCAGTCATTTAGATTTTTTTTGGGTGATATTTTGTGACTTTAATATCCTAAATTTTTTTTTGTAATTTTGTTTGTTATTAACATAATATAATGTCTTCTGTTTCCTTAAATATTAATATATATATATATACATATTTTAGAAAAAAGTGGTGTCGCGCACCCATTGTATACCTATCTCGGTGTGTTTCAGGATTCAAACCGCCATATTGGTAAAGTCGCGAAGGATTCGTTTCAGCCAGCCCACTCCACTTACGCTTACAGGGGGAGAACTACAACGCTATATGTCCCAGGTCTTCCCTGTAGTGATCTGCTGATCACAGGTCTAGTTGTCAGCATGCCACAGCCACTCTCTCATGGCTGGTTTACACCCACACCACACCCATGCAGCACAGGCGTCACAGGATATGTGACACTGCCAATAAAAAGGGCCGGGCGCACATGCTCGACGCCATTTCCATTTCCACTCTCTATCTGGGTGTATCCGTGTGCTTATTATGTTGGTGGCTGCCGAGGTACTTTGGCCGACACGGGCCTCTCGCAACATGGCGATGATTTGAGGTACACAGATTGGTGGCAGCCAAAGCACTGTGCCAGACACTGGCCTCCTGCCACGTGGCGATGACTTGAGGTGCACAGAGTTGGTGGCAGCCAAGGTATTTTTGCCGACACGGGCCTCCCGCCACATGGCGATGACTTGAGCTGCACTGAGTTAGTGCCACCAGAGCTGAGCTGGTGTGCAGCCTGCGATGATGCGTAGACCTCCATACATCATCCTGGCAATCAAGACCCGATTAGAATAGTGAGCTCAGCTGGACCATGTGTACGCCAAAGGCAGCTGGCTGTACAGACATGACTCCTGGGCGCAGTGCAGCAGGATGCGCTGGGGGCCTGTGCCGCGGAATCCAGCGACGGCTGATGAGGTTGTTCTAGCAGGTGGTGGACCATCTTGGAGACACGCCAGTGGCGGCAGGTGAGCATTGAGGTCTGGGTGCGCAGGGTCGGGCAGTCATAGCTGGGCGGAGGTCTGGACTAGGGACCAGGGCTGGGATGCTTGCGAAAGATGTAGGAATCATGCACACTGCCTGAGAAGTTTGCGACGACATTGGTAAACAGGCCCCGGTGGTCCAGTTTTGCCTGCACATTGTTGTAATGCATGTGGTTTCTGTTGTGGTGATTGTGTGCAGTGTCGGCAGGGGGCACAAGTAGTACATGTGTGCAGTCAGTTGTCCCCAACACATGCAGGAAGCCTGCTATGGCGTGGTTCCCTTGCTTGGTCTCCAGCTGTTCCTGCGCAGTGTGGGTGAAGTGAACCAGCAGGTGTATCAAGCTGAAACAAACCGTGATGCTTACAGGTGTGATAAATCCTGCTTAATGAGACTGTAACAGAGGTTCGTGTGGTTGTCACATTCTTTTTCTTTCCTACTAAGGTTACGACCACACAAACTTCTGTTAAAGTCATTTTGTGCAAGATTGATCATACCTGTAAGCATTCCGGTTTGTCCAAGTGCAATCCATTGTATCATATTACATTTCTGAACATACTAACGCTTGACCATTGTCTTCATTTATCCAACAAGTTTCTGAATACAGAGTTTTGGGATTTCCAGGATGATCTACAGTTATTTTGATCCACAACGTGATGTTCCCCGTTGGCAATGTCACTCGTTGTTTGATGTTTTTGTGTTGTTAATTTATGTTTTTCTAATAAAGTACTGTTTTTCCACCACTGGACCTGGCGCACCCCCATTTCAGTGACTACAATCTTGGATCTGGAGCACAGAGGCGTCAAGCAACGTCTGGGGTTGGGGTTGGTTGCACAGAAATACTACGAATTGGGACGAGCGGGTGGTGCGGATACAGGGGACCGACATTGCTTTTGTAGACATGCATCCAAGACGTGTGAGGAAATTTAATAGGGCTGGCTGTGACACTCCTCTGACTCTCACAGTTGTTAGTTGGAAGGTACCAGAGGACAACAGGTGCAGCACAGCCAGCAGCTTTGTCTGCGTAAGGATGTTGATTGTATGCTGTGTTGGTACCATCAGCCTGTGGGCAATGTGGCAGTGTACCCCAACTTGAGAATGGGGCGATAATTCTTTCACCGCTTTTGCTGTGCAAAAGCGCAGATAACTCGGCGATAAGTCCCAACTGTTGGGTTATAGGGTGACACTCTCTTGTGTTTATTATGACTTTTTTGTAGCTACATGCAAATCACAAGAAAAAAGATGAAAAAACAAGAAAAAGTGGGCAGGGTACAAACACCCTGACCCCCTAGGCCGGCTCAGGGGATCCCGCAAAAAGCCCCAGGGCCCAAAAATTATTACTATTTTTTTTTTAAAGCGGCTGGGTGCACGACTCCAGACGAAAAAATACAAAAAAACGGTGGGACGTATTCTCAAGGACTTATCGCGAGAGGACCAAAAGAATTATCATCCCATTCTCAACCTGGTGAAAACTGCCAATATCGCCAGTTTTCCAGCGATAGCTTCCGCAAAAAACATTGCCACCAATGAGTGACAACTAACGCTAATGATATGCAGAAAAGACGTTCCCATGCAAAAAAAACAGGAAAAACACCACTTCCCTATATTTTGAACGACCAGCGAAATCAGCGATGCGATCCAAAAACAGGCGATAAGCCGTGTTAGAAGAAAGAATTTAACATCTGCCTTTTACTGATGTAAAGCAGGACGACTACCTACAGTATGAAAGGGAGCCCCGCCCAGAGCCACATCTGATGACCAACACATGTTATAGAGCTACTGATCATGCAGCTCTGAGACCCAAGAAGGCAACACCACCCACCACCACCATCCCAGGACCCCCCCCCAGACCACCCCCCCTACTATCACGAGGCAGCACAGAACAGAACAACAGACCTTCCTAAAACACCATGGCTCCTCACCCACAAAATAGCTGAATGTTGGGAGACATGGGAACCAAGTATGTGTGAAGGGGGCAAGTCACGCATCAATAACAATGCACACAATGCCAAGTGTAGCAGTGATATGCTGGGAAGACCTCACTATGCAGAGCACCGACCTCGCCATGTGTAAATATACTGCTGGTGCTTGTACTGTTGTGGACAGTGGGCACAACTATGTTACCTCAGGCAGTGGGGAAGATCTCAGTCATGTAGTTGTGTCGTCCCCTCCTGTAAGCGGAAGCAGAAGAGGAGTGGACTGGTCCAACGTACGTCACTCCAGCGTAGGAGTGTGAATAAATAGGCCGGGGCTCTCGGCGTGGTTCACTTCTGGGAAGGCCAACGCGTCTGCCAGAGCGGCGGCCCTCACCCTGCCATGAGCTGCCACTGTGACTGCTGGCCTCCTCGACACAGGCCCCCTGCGAACCCAGCGGCACAGCACTGCAGAGTTATGTCTGTACAGACTACTGCCTTAGATGTACACTGCGGACAGCAGGGCTCACAATTCAGACCGAGTCGCAATTGCAGATGACGCAGTCCAGTAGGCAAGAGACATTGCTCCCAGTGCTGCCCGCCCGGACCACGTATCATCGCAGGCTGCACACATGCTGAGTGCTTCAGTTGCCACTAACTCAGTGCACCACAAGTCATCGCCATGTAGCCTGATTAAGGCAGAATTCAGTAGGCAAAAGACATTGCTACCAGTGCGGCCCGTCCGGACCACACATCATGGCAGGCTGAGCACAAACTGAATGCTTCTGGTGCCACTAACTGTGCAGCTGAACTCAATGCCGCATGGTGTGGGCCCTTGCTGACCGCTGCCTCTAGCTTACACTGCGGACAGCAGGGCTCACAATTCACATCGAGTCGCGATTACAGATGACGCAGTCCAGTAGGCAACAAACATGGCTCCCAGTGCTGCCCTCCCGACCACGCATCATCGCTGGCTGTGCACACGCTGAAAGCTTCAGGCGCCACTAACTCAGTGCACCACAAGTCACTGCCACGTGGCCTTACTGACATAGAATTCATTAGGCAAAAGACATTGCTCCCAGTGCGGCCCACCCAGACCACGCATCATCGCTGGCTGCACACATGCTGAGTGCTTCAGGTGCCACTAACACTTTGCAGCTCAAGTGAACGCCACGTGGCTGTTGGCCCTTGCTGACCGCTACCTCCAGCCTACACTGCGGTTAGCAGGGCTGACAATTCAGATAGAGTCGTGATTGCAGATGACGCAGTCCAGTAGGCAACAGTCGTTGCTACCAGTGCGGCCTGCCCGGACCACGCATCATCGCTGGCTGCACACACGCTGAGTGCTTCAGGTACCACTAACTCTGTGTAGATCAATTCAACGCCATGTGGCTGTGTGCCCTTGCTGACTGCTGCCCCCGGCTCACAATTCACGATTAGTGCAGATGCAAATTGTGTAAGAGAGTATAATCGATTAAGAAGACCAAATGCTCCCAATCTGTGCAACTCAAGTCAACGCCACGTGGCTCTGGGCCCTTGCTGACCGCTTCTTCTGGCCTACACTGCGGTCAGCAGGGCTAAAAATTCAGATTCATTCTTGATTCATTAATTGCACAGTCCAGTAGACAACAGACATTGCATCCAGGGTGGCCCGCCTGGACCATGCATCATCGCTGGCCGTGCACACGCTGAGTGCTTCAGGTGCCACTAACTCTGTGCAGCTCAAGTCAATGCCACGTGCCTGTGGGAGCTTGCTGACTGCTGCCTACGGCCTACACTGTGGTCAGCAGGGCTCACAATTCAAATTCAGTCTTGATTCATTAATTTCAGAGTCCAGTAGGCAACTAACTATAATGTCCCTAAACCTACACATTTCGACAATGTATTCCATACATATTTAATCTTTTGTTCCACACGCCTACAATGCGGGCAGCAGGGATCACAATTTGAATTGAGTCTTGATTTATTAATTGCAGAGACAATTGTACTCTATGTCCTCTGATTTTGTCAAGAGTAAGTGACAAAAAGCATTCCTCAATGTCTGTGCTGGCTACTGCCTTCCATCTACACTGCGGACAGCAGAGCCCACAATTCAGATCAAGTCGCGATTGCAGATGACGCAGTCCAGTAGGCAACAGACATTGCTCCCAGTGCGGCCCGCCCGCACCAGGCATCATCGCTTGCTGCGCACACGCTGAATGCTTCTGATGCCACTAACTCAGTGCACTACAAGTCACCGCCACGTGGCCTTATTGACGCAGAATTCAGTAGGCACCTGAACCACGTATCATCCCTGGCTGTACACACGCTGAGTGCCACTGTTGCCACTAACTCTGTGCACCACAGCTCAACACCACATGGTTGTAGGCCCTTGCTGACCGCTGCCTCCGGCCTACACTGCGGTCAGTACCTCTCACGCATCTCCAATCCAATCCTGTCCAGCAAGGACATGCCATCATCGCTGGCTGCGCACACGCTGAGCTCTTCAGGTGCCACTAACTCTGTGCATCACAACTCATGGACCCTTTATGATTGAGGTTTGTGCTGTAGACAATGGACGCAACGATGTCACCTCAAGCAGCCGGAATATTCCGAAGGGACACTAACAATTTCTTTACTTCAGCACGCGCATCTCTGGTGCCCCTACCTCAGTGCACCACTAGTCATGGACCCTTTACGATATAATCTTTTGTGTGTGATTTAAGATCTGGTGCCCCTACCTTTGTGCACCACAAGTCATGGACCCTTTATGATTGAATCTCTATGTGTGATCCGATGATCACTGTTGTAGTTGTTACCAGCACCAACCATTCCCTGAGGGCTGGCTTACACTCATCGCACACGCATTCAGCACAGACGTCACTGTACTTGTGACCCTGTTAATAAAAAGGCAGCCAGTTTCACTATCTATCTAACTTTGTTTGTGTGTTCATTATATATGCATGATGGCCCTGGGCCCTACCACATTACATTGTGCTTTTGACTGCACATGCAACCATGTTACCTCTGGCAGTGCGGAAGACCTTGGCTATGTAACTATGTCTGGGTCATTTTATGAGTACATGGCTAGAGACTGGGTGATTAGAGTACTACAATGAGAGTGTATGGTGAATGTATAAGTGCTTGGGTATTAGCGAAGTAATTGGATAAGTACATATGTTGGCGGTGCCTAACCCCCGAGCACGAGCTTGGCTCAAATTGGCTGCCAACCAGTGGCAACCCCGGCGGAGCATCAGGATTGCAAACCAAGCCTCGGTAGAGCTGACGCTATGCACAGAGCATGAGTAGGCACCGCACCGGTTCCTGAGGCACCCGCCTTCTTTGCAACGAGATCCCCACAGCCACTGGCTAGTGGGAATACCACATGGATTCCTGGAAAACCGAGTCTAGGAGCTTGGAATTCTCATTGTGGTATACTGCATTCTCATTCATTGGATACCCTCCCAGGTTGTTGATCTCTAGATCAAGGATCCCCGGAATCCCTTCCACTGGATCCCCTAAAGCGAGCTGCTGGGTCCGTGGAGCACCGGTAATAAAAGGCCCAGAATCCTGTCTGCAAAATATTCCCAGCCCCACAGCTGGATCATTGACATAAGGCAGATAGAATCTACGGAATTCTGTAATCTTAAGCGGAGTCAGCGGAGCCGGCGTACACCAGTTATGGGCGCAACTAGAGCCAAATTTCGGGTGAGGCTGATAAAAATTTCGGGGGGTGGCTAATTCTTCCAGGCATAGGCAGAGTGGAGATGCAGGGGCTCTAAGAAGGGGTGAAAACACAACAAAGCCTCAGTAACAGGTAAATGGTCTTTTAAAGACCTGAGAAGTACACAGGTGCCGCGTTGAGAGCCATGCACCCAGCGCGTTCACACTAGGGGGCTGCGCTGAGAGCCGCGCACCCAGCACGTACACACTAGGGGTCGCACTGAGAGCCACGCACCCAGCGCATTCACACAAGAGGGCCGTGCTGAGCGCCACGTTAGGATCGCCACTCCATATTTTTCTAAAAAAAATGGTCCACTTCCAATAATTTATATTCGCCCCGAGTACCCCATTCCCCGGGGCATGTCCAATTCTTGAATGTTTTTATTAATCATTAGGAAGGGGGGCTGCGTGGTCCCCCTTCACTTGTCCACTTCTGGCCGCGGGAATCCCATCCCCCGGAGCCTGGCCTCTTCGTTGGGACCGTGGGGGAGCCCCAATGACCCCACAGTCCCGCTGGCTCCCTGCGGCCTGCGGAAACCAGTATTGCTTTTGGGCAAAGGGAGCTGCTAACATGCAGCTCACCTTGCACAAAAGCAATCCTGCTTTGCTTCATTGAAGTGAGAGCAGGATTTCCTGATCTTGCTTCAATGAAGCAAAGCAGTGTTTGCTATGACAGGGTGGGAGACGTGCTTCCACCCTTTCATAGCAAACAACAATGTCCCGGGGGTGGGCTCCCTGGGACATTGCAGGAGCCAACCCTGGGGAGTGGCGGTCCCCAGGGCCATCAAGGGCTCCAGGAGGGTGGCCATGCGGCCCCCCCCCTCTATTTTCAAAGCTCCAGAGAGGTGGTGGTCCCCGGGGCTTCAGGGGGCCCGCAAGGCCCCCCTGCATATTTAATTAAAGCCTCGGGGCTTGGGGGGTCCTCGGAGGCCCCCCAATAATTACAAAACAAGCCCCGGGAGGTGGTGGTCCCCGGGGCTGCAGAATGGCGATGTGCCCTCCCATACCTAATTTACACAGCCCCGTGGACATGGCGGTCCGCGGGGCCATGGAAGCACCGTAGGCCACAGCAATATAATTATAGGATTGCCCCCAAAACCTGGCCCACCCGGGGGCTCATTTAAATGAAGTGGGAGAGCTCCCGCTTCATTTTTAAAAAATGTTTTCATCCGGATTTGCGCACCCAGCGCGCATTCGGACGTTTAAAAAAATATTTGGGACCTGAGCAGGCCTAGGGGGTCAGGGTGTTTCTACCCTGCCCCCTTTTCTTCTTTTTTAATCTTTTTTCGACTGTTTTCTTGTGACTCGGGTCTACCGAGTCACAAGATGGCTGCCAACACTTCCTGGTTTGGAGTGTTGGCAGCCAATAACAGTGAAGCTTGTGGTCATGGCAGCCAATCACAGCGAAGCACCTGGTCGGGAGGGTGAGCGAACCCACTGCTGCCCCAGATATCGAAAATTTTATTTTTGGGAATTTCTCAAGTAACTACTGAACGGATTTACAACATTTAAAAAAAAAGTTGCTTTCTGAATCAAGCACTACCTTTTTGCCAAATTTGGTATAATTCCGTTCAGCAGTTCGGGCTGTAGCCTTGGCTAAAGTTTCCTATGCGAAATTGATTTTTTGACTTTTATTTTTTGAATTTCTCAACAACTACTGAACGGATTTACACCATTTAAAAAAAAGGTTGCTTTCTGAACCAAGCTCTGCCTTTTTGCTAAATTTGGTGTAATTCCATTCAGCAGGTCGGGCTGTAGCCTGTAATAAAATTTCCTATAGAATTTAACATGGAGAAAACACTTTTTGGGACCCCCTTTTTTTTCAGCCTCCGCTTGACGAATCACCCCCAAACTTTCAGGTTAGAAGCTGACCGGGATAGACTTTTTTGGGGAGAATTTCTCGAAGATTTGTCAAACGACGCCAAAGTTATTAGCATATCAAAAAATGCTTTTCCTATGGAAACTAAGTTCAAACTATAACTACCTACTGGCGACCCCCAGTAGGTAATATATATATATTCATAGAAAAAAAACAAAGGTTATAGGGACGTTATAGTCAGGCTGACATTTCACTTGCAAAAAAACTAAGAAATTCAGCTGTTATAGTTAGCTGACCAAACTATAACACGCACCCTCGCAATGCATTGCTGATTACATCACATATTACATCACTCATGACATGGTTAGTGACATCACTCATGACATCACTGATGAAACTGATTGCTTGCATAAATGTGTATGTGATGAATGTAAAAATAGTGCCTGGATGATTGAATGAGTCCATAGGTAGTACATTAGTGAATGCATGACTATAAGGAAACTGCCTGAGTGAATAGTTGAGTACAGTAGTACTGCCAGGGTGATTGCATGAGTGCATGGATAGTACTTGGATGAAGGAATGAGTGTATGGATACAGCCTTGGTGATTGGATTAGTGCACATGCAGTACCTGGGTGAATGAATGAGAGTATGAGTTGTACATGGGTGATTGGATGAGTGTTTGGGTAGTGCCAGGGTGATGAGTGCAATAGTAGTGTCTGAGTGAATGCATGAGTTCATGGGTAGGGCATAGGTGAACTGTTGAGTTGAAAGATAGTGTCTGAGTGGTTCAATTAGTGCATGGGTAATGTCCAAGTAATTGGATGAGTGCATGGGTAGTGCCTAAGTGACTGGATAAGAGGAAGAGTAGTGCCTCGCTCATTGGGTGAGTGTATTGGTACTGTTTGGGTGAGTGGATGAGTGCATAGGTACTGCCTGGGTGATTGGATAACTGTGTGAGTACTGTTTGAGTGAATGCCTGAGTGCATGGGTAGTTACTGAGGGAATGGATGAGTGCATGCATAATGCTCGGGTGATTGAATGAGTGAAAGAGCAATTCCTGGGTGAGTCCATGAGTGCATGTATAGTACCTGGATGAATGAATGAGAGTATGAGTAATGCCTAGATGATTGAATGAGCGCATAAGCACTGTCTGAATGAATACATGACTGCATTGGTACTGTGTAAGTTAATGGCTGAGTTGAAGGATTGTGTCTCAGTGATTTCATTAATGCATAAGTAGTGCTCGAGTGATTCGATGAGTGCCCGAGTATATTGATAAGTGGAAGGCTAGTGCCTGGCTCATTGGGTGAGTGTATTAGTAGTGTCTGTGTGATTGGATGAATGCATGGGTACTGCCTCAGTGATTGCATGACTGCATTGACAGTGCCTGAGTGGATGCATGAGTGCATGGGTAGCTTCTGGATGAATGGGTGAGTGCTAAAGCAGTGCCTGGGTGATTGCATCAGTGCATGGATAGTACCTGGGTGAATCAATAAGTGTATGGGTAGTGACTGAGTGAATGGATGAGTGCATGTATAGTAGCTGGGAAGTTGAATGACTGCAAGACCACTGACTGCATTGGTACTTGGATAGGGAGTTCAAAATACACCTGTCCTGTACAATGAGTAAATAATTTGCAATTAAAGCACTTTTATTGGTCTATGCACTGTTGTAAAAAGTAAGTAAGTATGATACTACTCCTCAGAAATATGATGATATTTTTCAAAATAGTGTAAAGGATAAACATTATTTATATTAGAAACAAATAACATATAATTAAATGTTAAACATTTGTCCAGGTTATCATGCATATTATATTATGTGTTCTTACCTTTCAGGTAATTAAGATACATTACTCAGTAGAACTATTTTAGAGTAGTGTTATCCTAAACAGCATTAAAACTGTTTTCAAACTTCAAAAGTAGCTACTATAAAGAAGAACAAGAAAAACTGTTATTTAATGATAATTTATTACAGAAATTATATTATATTTTACATTTTCATTTTCACTTTTTTGCTGTTCTCATATTCCACTTAACTTAACCATACACTGTGATTTCAATGTGGTATCATCATTGAACAGCGGAGAAAAAAAAACAATCAAATTGATTGTAGAAAAAAAAATCAGCATAGAGCATCATTTTTAATATGTGTAGCTATGCATTTTCCTATCTGCACTTTGTTAATTACTTCCTTCATCTACATAAACTCTATTATATATCTCAAATATATTTGCCAAAATGTAGACCATCATTTACATCTGGTACAATATAGACAACAAATATATAAACTTTTTGCTCTTAAACACAATTTTCCAAATGTTATATCAATTAGCGCTAATAATAATCCAAACACTAATTATAAATACTGATGGTTTGCAGGTTTGCAGTACTGTCTACTTTCTGTTTACATCTTCCCAATAGGCTGAATGATGTACTCAAAACTTTGGCTGCAGAAAAGGCAAATATCAATTTGGTAATTCATAAGTCAATCTAGGTTTGAATTCCAACTGGGTATCATTGCAAAGCGTTCACCCTATGTTACACAGTTTCCATTCATGAAAATAATAGCTGCTGTTGTCTAAGTTCTTCCTGCAATAGATATTTGACTTGCTTTAAAATTTGTGATTTTTGTTTCAAATTTTCTTTGATTTTCTCTACATGTAGTAACATTAAAATGAGATATTCTCCAAATATTTCTATATGCAATGTAGACAGCATCTCAGATCTACAATGTGAGCATCTGATATACTGATCTGCTGTTTTTATCAATTTGTTAAAAGGTACTAATTCGCAGTCTGGTATTGTCAAGTATAGTTATCGTTCTGCTTCTATTTCAGTGGTACAAGTAAATGAACACTCTTCACACTTATGGTTCCCCTTGTAACTTAGTCCAAATAAGTTTTCAATGTGTATTCCTTCATGTTCTAATACTGCAAGCATAAGCATTAGAAATTCTTGTGCATGTTGTTGTATGTTGAGAGTAAATATCAATGAACCTGTACATATATCTAAAAAATGCTGGATGCCGGAAGCAGTATACATTTTAGTTCTACCATTTATCAACTGTTGAAATACATGATGTAGTAAAGAACAAAGTCTTTTTAATGATTTTCAATGATTTCATGATGAAGATGTGGTAAATAAAATACAACATTGAGAATCACATTAGCATAACAGTTGATACTTGAACTGTTTTCTAACTGGTATCTAACAATATCATCAACACTTTTTCTTTTTTTTCGTTATACTTTCAACTTTTTCATCAGTTGATTTCCTTTTTTGAAAATCGTTTGCGTCTTTTACATATTTCCATTTTGGACACACTATGCCTTTCTCATTTATGGGATATTCACCTAAATCAGGAGCATAAAGTCTTCTTAAACAATTGTACTCTCTTACACAAGTTGCATCAGCACTAAGCTTTTTCTTATCAAAAATCTATCAAATACAAACCAGACAATGTTCTTACTTGAGACAATGCAAAGTATGCCATTACCTCTATGAACACCGCACTTCCAATATTTAAAAAAGTTCTGTCTATACTTAAACCTTGAGATTGAGGAATAGTTACGGCATATGGTAAAGACAGAGGAAACTATTGTCTGGGAACATACAAATGTTTTACAAGCAAAAAATGTACAGCACAAGGCCCAATCTGTCCTACCTCCTTAATCTGTTCAAATTGTATAATCAAAAATTCTATTCCATCTCTATTATGAAAATTAACACATGTTTAAACATACAGGTAAAGTCTTTTCTAAGCCTGCAGTTTAAAATGCAGACTTTTCCAAAGAATGCAATTTAGCCTGTAGTTTTCTGTAAGAAGAATAGTCACTCCCTGCCGTTCGATTTTATCAATAGCTTCAATTTCCACAGTTTGTTGTTTTTCAGGTTTCAGAAGTTGTCGTTTAAATATAGAACACTCTTGCAGTGTAGGCATTAGGCAAACTATAGACTTGTTTTCTCCAAGTATATTGTTCATTACTTCAGCTGCAGTGTTTCCAGTTGTGAACAAGTTCTTTAGTAGCTGACTTTTTAAAGCTTGTTTACCATGTTCCATCGAGACACCAATTCTTATGTTTTGTAGAATATTTCCATAATCTTCATCACTTGCTTGTGGCATATTCTTAACAAGTTCTCTATATTCAAAATGTAACCAAATGTTCACATTTCCAATACTTCCTAAAGATTTCCTTGTGTCTTCGTAGACAAGTGTTTTAAAAATAGGTTTTCTTTTTCCAGGAGTGGGTTGTAGTAGGTCTCCGAATACAATTAAATGTTTTCCTCCAAACAGAACATCATAATGTGTTCTTAAAATCTGTTGCATTCTTAAATGTTCACCTCATTAATGATTACAAGTTTCATTTTCTTCAGTACTCTTAAGACTTCATAACTAGATTTTCCAGACAGCTTCTGATATTCCAATTTATTATTCTGTTTAAAAGGTAGCATAAGTAAATGTAAAGTAATCCCTTTAATGTTGTGTGCTGCTAATTCAGTTAGAGCTGTTACAACACAAGATAAATGTGATTCTGTAGTTTTGTGTAGATAACTGGTCAAAACTTTAATTAAGAAACTTTTTTCCTGTTCCAGCTTGACCACTGATGTACGATAGAATAGGTGTAAATGATGAACATTGGTATTCTTTTTTTTCCGTGTACCAAACCATGTTGTATCTGTTGTTTGACTTGTAGATATATTTATTTTTGTCCACTATTTTGCTGTTATTCTAACTTTTTCAGCTGAATAAACTCCTGTTGTGCTTGTTGCATTGCAGTTTCTACCTCATTCATGGCTATTGCTGCTTAATTATCGATAATTGGTTGTCCCAGTGGATCTTGAGTCAGTGGACCAGAACTTTGACTGCCTTGTGAACTTTCTGTAGCTATTTCAGTTGCAATAGTACTTTCTTCTTCAATCTCATCATTTAACATTTGTTGATAAGTTGGGAAAATCTGTTACATCTCTAAGGTGAACCTATAGTCAATCATTATTATTGAGGCCTGAGAGAGTTCAAAGCAATTTGGGTGAGTGAACAACATTGGCTGTGACCGGGAAAGAGTTCGGACCCCTGTAGAGGGGAACCCTGTGCTCAAGTAAGTACCCCTATGAGGTGGTTAGAAAAAACCCAACGAATAGGCCCTTATGCAATCATTTTCTGCAGGTGTATCCTTGAGGTGCATCAGGAGGAAGCGTACGTACCAGGGGTCCCTTAAGATGAGAACCACACTTTCGCCCTCAACAAATTTAGCCATATGGCCCAGCCAACTCACCTGCCTAGCCATAATAATATTATCTAACAAATTTGCCTGTGAAGATATTTTACTACTATACCAGTGGGATGGTTTGTTAATAAGGCTTCAACAATTGTCTTGGCAGTCAATGGGAAGATGGGCAAATCCAGTAAGTACCAGTGTATAGGGGTGCAATCTGGTGGCAAGTTAAGTATGTCCTTAGCACCCCCCGCCAAGTGATGTGTTTACTACATATTTTAAATTTGAATTCAGATGATGGCGCTTGTTGGGAGATTTTGTCTAAAAGATTTCATGGCTACTTGCCGCCCCTTTTGACTGTTCCTAGACAGTACTATTTTCCTAAGGGGGACGATCTGGGGAATTTTGAGAAGTGATCTATGTGTCGATCCTCCATAGGGGCTTCTTCCATGGCAGTAATAGAAGTAATAGCTCTAAGAAACTTCTCATCATTGGTTGGGGTAACTGTTCTATTAGTTTTGTTAGTCTTATCCATTTGAGTAGCATGAGCTGGTACTCGAGTTCGCTCCTGCACCATAACGGAAAGCTGTTCTTCAATACGATATAGGCACTCCTGAATGGGGGCCAATGCCTCTGCTAATAGATCACTGACTTTACATAGGGTGATATCTACCCTCTCTTTTGTGGACCCTCTGCCCTTACCAATGCCCCTTTTAGTCTTGTTACCTATTACAGGATCCTGCCTTGTTCTTTCAGTCATGGGTGAGGCACCCTTTTGTTTCCGTGCTAAACCTCCCACCTCAATTCTCTTACTTTTCCCCCCTATTAATTGAGGGGGATTTGTTCTGCACCAAAATTATGTTAAAAACAGACACATTTTGGGCTTTTTTGGCCCGGGTTTCATCATTATTCCTGATTATCACAACGGGCGAGATCGGTACTCGAGACCTCTGTTCACTGTCAATACAATCAGAGTCCATATTAGCATCCACATGGGCTATTAAAGTTAGGGCAGCGATAACGGTAGGGTGCTAGCGAGAGTCTACGTTCTACTTGCTCAAGTTTTTTTGCAATTGCCTCCACAGCCTTTTGAAGAAAACTGTCCAGTGTGGTACTAGTACGTTTTGAAGCACACATAGTTTTCCGTTTGCCCATGATTCAGTCCGATCATATTTCTGAAGTAATGTTTTCAATGAAGGAGCGAGAAGAAAATACACTGATGGACTGTAGTCATTAATATACTTTATAGCTTCTGCTCTTTTTAAGTTGTATGCATTCTTCCGAGATTTCCGAGTTATTGTATGCCTTACTGCTGACAAGAAACTATTTACTCTTACTTCAGAAATTATAGGATGTGGGAATCCAAAATTATTTTTTGTATAAAGTTTCCCTTTACACTTGTATCTTCGTTGTCAGTATTTCCCACATAGATGACTTTGAAACCATAACATGTGTTGTCTCAAGCTCTTTTCTCCTCCATCTCTTGGAATGGCAAATGTAACATACTGTTCGATGAAAACAGTTTTATCAGTATCAGTTCCAAATTTTGGTGCAGTCTTCATCCATAATAGCATGTGTATGTGAGGAGCACCTCTGGTTTGGTACTCTTTTCGGCAAAAGAAATCAGTAACTTCTCCAAGGGGAGCAATATTTTTATTGGAAATAAATGACATCATACTTTGAAACCTATGGTTAAAATACCGCCAGAAATGTACAGGATCCAAGGAACAGAGTTCTCCAGGTGTCTTCAATTCAATGATTTTAACATTTGAATTTGCTTCTCGTAGACATTCAAGTAAATCTTCCCATGCATATTCAGCACAGCTAAGTGTTACAAACCATGTAGGTGTACCTAAGTTTCTTAACATATATTTAAGTTGACCATGACGACAAAACCAATATTCATTGGTACCACGGTGACACGCCATCAAATTAATTAACTGAGATTCAAAATGTTCATCTCTTTGTTGATCTTTGTGCATGCATTCTTTTGCAGGAACATGTTGAAAATGAACTCCTGTTTTTAATATGTGGTTCACTGCATATGAAAGTGCAGACAAATCAGTTTCAAACAGGAGATAAAATATATATGAAATGCACTGTCGAAATCTTGGATCTTCAAAGTACAATTTTGTTGAACCTTTTTCCCATACACTCATTGGTGTTCCCTTTTGCTTCCTTCATTTGAAATAATTCAATACTGTTTCCTATCATTTTGTTCAAATGCCGAGGATGTATAGTATAATGTTCGTAAATCTCTTCACAATTGGACTTGTCAATTTTTCTATTTGGCCACTTGAAATTTCTCTTTTATCTTCTAAGCATATTGCCAGTTCATCAACATTTACATTCTTATAATAAATATTATTCTGCACCAGATAAAATGTAGCCTTTTGAAGTTTATTTACATCTACAAACTCTTGCCAGATTTTCTGACTCTTTGTTGGTACACCGTTTACTAGAATAACTACTGGCTCATTTTCCTCCCTGTCTACACCAACAGTTGCAAGGTTTTTCTTAAAACCTAAAGCTAAGTACATAACTCTTCCTTTCAGACCTCTTTTTAAATTTGTTGGTGGCAGTCTTACCTGTTTTAGGCTCCATACGAACTATGGCCTGAAATGGGTGTACAGCTTGAATAAGAATAGACTCATATGCATTCAAATCTGCCAGTTCTTGCGGAATAGCTACCAACTCTAAGTTGTTATGTACTGCTCTACTGGTATTTTTTTCTCTTTTAATTTATTATAACAGTATTTACAAATAACTTGTTCAGTAGCCAACTCATACTGTCCTTCTACCAACAAATAAGCACCAAATCGCTGACACTTATCATTGTTTTCCTTTTCACTTTTTAAATATAAATCAACATTCCTAATTTGACTTCTATAGTGAATATGTCGACAACAAATACAAACATAGTTTGGTTTTTCAGACAAAACTGTCTTAAACTTTGTAATATCTTCTGCAAACTCATCAAAACTAATCTCTTTCCCATGTTCTTCAATACCTACACTTTCTCTACACTCCTCTTGTGAACCACAAAAACGAAACTATATATCATCACAAACGTTTTGTACATCTGATAATGAACCATGCAAAAGATATGTGTTATTATCACTTAAACATAATACAGGAGTTTTTACATAGTAGAGTCTCCTTACTAACTTCCGCATTTCAGAGTGGTGTACTGTTAACATTCTTCAATGATGAAAAGTACTTTGGCACACTTTTCTTGAAAGACAAGCCAGAAAATGACCCTGCAAGTTAGTATATTTTCTTATTTTACGTGGACCTAGTCCTTGTAACATCTTAATCTTCTGTAAAACACTTTTTTTGCATATTCTCATAAAAAAATTGTAATATACTGTTGAATACTGTAAATACTGCTATAATCCCACTTATATACAGGAGCCTGTGTACGCCTCCCTTGAACTTCTTCAGCTATTACTTCTTCCACATTCCTAACAACCATTTTTTCTTTTGGAATGGGACAACCATCTTTCATCTCATAGACCACTAGTATCAACTGCATGTATTAATGTGTTCTGTTGAAAATAGCTTTCTTCATTAAAGAAGGGCTCAGTACTAGAAGTGTGCTTCCAATCACCAGTAAAAGTTTTACAAAAGTTACTTCTATTAATAAGTCTTTTTCTTTTGCTTTTCTCTTTCATAAACACCATTGTTTTATCCAATATTCTCATTCCCTTTAATACTAATATAAATAATTTTCATTTCAATTCAAAAGCAGTATCTACAACACTTTCAATGTGTTGCTTCTTCTTATACACTGCTGATCTTTTCTTATAGGGTTTACAATCTTTTAATACATTTTCAATTACTCTACTTCTAAACATTCTTATACTTATCTCTTCAAACTGTTTTTGTTTTCTTATAACATGTGTTGTTTACCATAACAATTCTTCATTTCTTTCTGCTTTATTGTTAAAGGTTTCTTTTACCTTTCATTATTAATGACTTTTTTAATCTCGCTGCAAATGTTTTAAGAAACTGTTTTATGGTCTTACCAGAAAAGATTTTATCCTGAGTAACATTTTGCTCTTTTTCTAATGCACTCTTTTTTACTTTTCTTTAAGTGGTACTGTTTTCTTTGTTCTCTTCTCTTTTCATGTTTTCTTGCCATCGTCAATTTGTGATCCACTAACCACTAAGCAATTACTTACAATTACATTGCTATTCTCTTTAAGACAAATAAAAAAGCAAAAGTGCAGAAACAAGAAAGAGAAGTGCAGAAAGAGGAAGAAATGTGCTGAAGAGAAAGAAAGAGACAGAAAAAAAAAGACGGTTTAGAAACAGCGAAAAAAATGCACAAAGAAGTAACACAGCTACAGAAAAATGTGAGAAGTGCAGAAACAGGCAACAGAGGTGCAGAAAGATACAATAGAGGTATACAAAGAAGCAACTGAGGTGCAGAAAGAGGCAAGAGAAGTGAAAAAGAGATAAGACGGTGCAGAAAAAGGCAGGCGAGGTGCAGAAAAAAGCAAGACAAGTGTATAAAGAAGCAACTGAAGTTCAAAAACAAGCAAGAAGAAGTGCAGAAAGAGGCAAGAGGACTCCAAAAAAGGAAGAAGTGTGCAGAAAGAGCAAGAGAGATGCAGAAAAACATAAGAGAGGTGCAGAATGAGGCAAATGAAGTGCAAAATGAGGGAGGAAGGGAGAAGAAAGAGGCAAGAGGAGTGTAGAAAGAAGCAACAGATGTGCACAAAAAGGCAACAGAGGTGCAGAAAGAGGAAAAGAGGTACAGAAAAAGGCAAGAGAGGTTCATAAAGGGACAAGAGATATGCAGAAAAAAGAAAGAGACATGCAGAAATTGGCAAGAGCATTACAGAAACAAGTGAGTGAGGTTCAGAAAGAAGGAAGAGGGGTGTAGAAAAAGGCAAGAGAGGTGAAGAAACAGGCAACAAAGCTACAGAAACAAGGAATAATAAGGGTAGAAAAGAGGCAAGATGAGTGCACAATGAAGCAACAGAGATGCAAAAAGGGAACATACAGAAAGAAGCAAGAGAGGTACATAAAGGGCAGCAGAGATACAGAAAGAGGTAATGGAGGTGTAGAAGGATGCAAGAGAAGTACAGAAAGAAGCAAGTGAACTCCAGAAATAAGCAAGTGAGGTGTAGAAAGAACTAAAAGGGGTGCAGAAACAGTCAAAAGAAGTAGAGAAAGAGCAGGAGAAGTACAGAACGAAGCAAGAAAAGTACCGACACAATGCAACAGAAGTGCAGAAAGAGGCAAGACAACATCAGAAAGAGACAAGAGAGGTAGAGATATACAGAAGAGGGATGCAGAAAGAGGCAAGAGGGGTACACAAAGAACCAAGACAAGTGCAGAAAGAAGCAAAAAAGTACAGAAAGAGGTGCAAAAAGAACAATACAAGTACAGAAACGGGCAATAAAAGTGAACAAAGAGGCAAAAGTCATATAAAAAGAGAGAAGAGGAGTACAGAAAGAAGCAAGTGAGCTGCAGAAAGAAGAAACTTATGTGCAAGAACATCTATCAGCGGTACAGAAAGAGGCAAGAGAGGTACAAAAAGAAGCAAGAGATTTGTAGAAAGAGACAAGAAAAGTGCAGAAACAGGCAAAAGGAGTGCAGAAAGTGGGAAGAGAGGTGCAGAAAGAGGCAAGAGGGGGTTAAAAGAGCCAATAGAGGTGCATAAACATGCAACAGAGGAGCAGAAAAAAGCAAGAAGAGTGCAGACACAGGTAAGAGGAGTGCAGAAAGAAGCAACAGAGGTGCAGAAAAAATCAATAGAGGTGCAGAAAGAGTAAAAGAGCTGCAAAAAAAGGCAAGAGAAGTTTAGAATAAGACAAGACATACAAAAGGTACATAAATTGGCAATAGAGGTGCAGAAAGTGGTGAGGAAGTTGAAGAAAGAAGCAACAGAGGTACAAAAAGAGGGAAGAAGAGTATAGAAAGATGCAACAGAGGTGCAAAAAAGGCAAGATAGGTGTAAAAATAGACAAGAGACGTGCAGAAAGAAGCAAGAGACATACAGAAATTGGCAAGAGAGGTACAGAAAGAGGTAAGGAAGGTGCAAAAAGAGGCAAAAGATGTGTACAAAGAAGCAAGAGAACTACAGAAATATTCAAGTGAACTGCAGAAACAACTAAATGAGATGCAGAAAAAGCCAAGAGTGGTACAAAAAGGGGCAACAAAAAGAGGATAAAGAGGCAAGAGAAGTGCAGAAAGTGGCAACAGAGGTACAGAAAGAGGAAACAACGGTGCAGAAAGAGGCAAGAGGAGTGCAGAAAGAAGAAACAGAAATGCAGAAAGAGCCAACAGAACTGCACTAAAAAAGCAACGGAGGTGCACAAAGAACAAGACAAGTACGGAAAAAAACAAGAGAATGCCAGAAATTTAAAACAGCAATCCTTGCAATGTTACTGTTGTAAGTCTTACCATGTTCCTGAAAACATGCATGCATGTGTCTGTGCCTTTTACTAGTGGCATCATACAGAAAAGAAACATACGAATAGAGGTATACCTGTCTTTCACACATCTAGCATCTTCAGATGCGTAACATGTGTGAGAACACATGTACAAGTACAGACATATGTCAGTCATAAGACCCCACAGACTTTTAAATTTGACAGACTGCTTTTCCCATTTGAAGCAGACACCTAAATGTATATGGCGTACTTCAAGTATACCTTTCCAGAGACTCATACAAAGTACCCTAATCACTGATCCCTCTACCAACATGTCTTATACCTAACTTTTCTGCTGCATTTTCATTTTTCACCGACTGTTCAGAATGTTAGACCTACCAAATTTAAAACAGCAATGCTTCCCATGTTTCTGTTGTAACTCTCACCATGTTCCAGAAAACATTCATGCATGAGTCTGTGCCTTTTGCTAGTGGCATATCATACATAAAAGAAACATACAAATAGTTTTATACATATGTTTCACATGTCTAGCATCTTTAGATGCATAAAACATGTGATAATATATGTACAAGTAGAGACATAACTGAGTCACAAGACCATGAAGACCTTTAAACTTGACAGACTGCAATTCCCATTTCGGGCAGACACCTAAACTTATACGGCATATTTCAAGTGTACCTTTCTAGAGACTCATACAAAGTACCCTAATCACTAATCCCTCTACTAACAAGGCTTAAAGCTCACTTTTGTTTTGCAGCTTCAGTTTTCACCGACATCTCAGAATGTTGGGCCTGACAAAATTTAAAACAGCAATTCTTCCCATGTCACTGTTGTAAGGTTCACCATATTCCTGAAAGCATGCATGGATGTGTCTGTCCCTTTTGCTAGTTGTGTCATACATAAAAAGAAACATACAAATTGTGGTACACCTATGCATCAGATGTCTAGCATCTTTGGATGCCTAACACGTGTGAGAATACATGTACAAGTAGAGACATACCTAAGTCACAAGACCACACAGACCGTAAAATTGACAGACTGCTTTTTCTGTTTCAAGCAGACACCAAACTTCATATGGCATACTTCAAGTGTACCTTTACAGAGACTCATACAAAGTACCCTAATCATTAATCCCTCTGCCAACTCGTCTTAAACCTCAGTTTTCTGCTGCAGCTTCATTTTTCACAGACTGCTCACAATGTTAGACCTACTAAATTTAAATAAACAATGCTTCCCATGTCACTGTTATAAGCCAAACCATATTTCTGAACATATGTGTGGGTATATGTCTATGTCTTTCCCATGTCACTGTGATAAGTCTCACCAAATTCCTGAAAACATTCACACATGTCTCTGTGCCTTTTCCTAGTGGCGTCATACATAAGAAGAAAAATACAAATAGTTGTATACCTCTGTTTCAAACATCTACCATATTCAGATGCAGAACACATTTGAGAATACATGTACAAATAGACACATAACTTAATCATGAGAGCACACAGACCTTTAAACTTGTCCCAGTACAGTTCCCATATAACACAGAGATCTATATTTACACAGCCTATTTTAAGTATACATTTTATCACTAAAACCTCTGCCAACATGTTTTAAAGCTCACATTTCTGCTGTACCTTCATTTTTCACCAACTTATAACAGCAATCGTTCCCATGTTCATTTGTAAGTCTTACCATGTTCCTGAAAGCATGCAATGCGCCTGTGCCTTTTGCTACTAGCATCATACATAAACAAAACGTACAAATAGTTGGATACCTGTGTGTCCCACATCTACCGTCTTCAGATGCATAACATGTGTGAAAATACATGTACAAGTAGAGACATACCTCAGTCAAGTCAGAAATGTTTTTAAATGTTTATTCTAAATGGCACAACGTAACAGGATAGTGGGACATTATGCAGATTAGGTACAGACATCGTTGGGTGATGACAACAATTGTTATTCTATCTCTTCAGTATTACATCATATTATCTATTCAATTACTTGTGCAGTACCCTCTACACTGCTGTCTGTTTGAGACTTGAGAGTGTAGCGACTGGATGTTTTAATCTCAACAGGTACGGACATCTTTAGGTGATATAGAAAATTGTTATTCTATTGCTTCAGTATTACACTAATTCAATTATTTGTGCAGTACCCTCTACACCGCTGTCTGTTTGAGACTTGAGAGTGTAGCGACTGGATGTTTTAATCTCAACACTGTTGAGTTCTTCTATTGGCAGGATTTTGTGGACATTAAGTGGACTAACTCTGATTTAACTATGACATGATGCCGATATGGCGCGAAAGATCCGTCATGTACGTTGTTTGCCATCTACATCTTGCTAATGCAAAACTGCCTAGTGAAAGCCACTTTAGTTCAGAGATATTAGGATTTATTATATTTTTCCTTTAGACCAACACTGTTGAGTCTCTGTGTTGGCATTCTTTTTTTGTGTGTTTGGATATGTATTTTTATATTAGTGATATGATATTATGTTAATTAACTCCGATTTAAGAAAGACACCATTTCAATATGGCACGATAGGGCCGCCATGAACTCAGTTCGCCCCGCACTTCTCGTTAATGCAAAACTGCTTAGTGGAAGTTAATTTAGCTTTGAGATATTAGGATTTATCATATGTTCTTAAGTACGCTAGGGGTTAAATATTTGACTCTGCTGATATGACATCGAGCATTATTGCCAGTTTTTTGTGATCTTTTTGTGCTCTCAAGCCCTGATAGTCCTTTAAGACACCTTTCCAAGATTGCGTGATTGAAATGCTTTGACATAGTTTCAAATGGGCCGTTTGTAATCACAGGTGATCTCCTTTCTAATTAATGCATAGAGTATATATAGAGAGTTTGTTCGGTACTTGGTCCGGACCGTTATTTGAACCAGACCGTTTTTCGACACTTGGGCTATATTTGTCCCGTAAGTAAAATTATTTGTGATGGGTGGTTGTTTCGCTATAGGTGCGAGAGTCTTTTTAAACATGTGGTCTTTAACCTTTAGCTTCTTTTGGAAATGTTGTCCTAACTGAATATGGTAGGCGACAGGTAGATATAAAAAATGTCTGGCTTTACTGTATTGAATTTAAGGATGGGCAGGACTAACTAATGTAAAACGCCAAACTCAAGATGGCGCCAATATTGTGACAGTATTTTCAACTATGGCCTTAAAATGATCATATAGTGGTCACCGTCATACTGCAACTGTAGTTTGCAAACACCGTGTGACATCTCCTCTATGATTGTGTGTTATGACGACCATCTGATTCCTTGAGAATCGTTGTTCATTTTTGGTTGTCTTGGCTTCTCGTTATGATTTGGTGCGAATATGAAAGCGCAGGGAAAGTCGCTTTTGCTTTATTGACTGTATTTAAAGATTCATGGAGACTGTTGGTATCAGCCGTCACAATGTTCCCTCTGCGACAACTGAGGACTGGCATAAACAAGATGAATAAGAGGCGATTTTTTGTGCAGAAAAGTAGTCTTTTGGATGTGTAATAGACAGTTTTTTGTTTTTTAAAATCTTCACAGGATTTACCAGTGGTTTCGTACCTCACGTAGAAGCACGTGTCTTCCCGGATTAGGGGGAGTGGATTTGATGCACGTAATAGTGCAATTCATTTCTTGTAAGTTCAATGCCAAATTCTTGTCCCTTGAGGTCCATCTAATTAAATTGTTCAAAATAACCTTTGCTGCATTTTTTGAAAAAATAACTTTATCTGAAATGGCAAATGCCAAGAATAGTGACTATGTAATAACTACAACACTAGTGATGATAAGAAAAAATAGGTGCTGGACTTAAAGTGGTACCATAATAACAGAAGATAACATGAGTCATAATAGTTATGATAGTCAAAAGATAGCTGCTCGTTTTTAAGTTGAACCATAAGAACAGAGGATCTTTTTTGTAAGCCCAATATGAAACCGTTTTTCCTCTGTGTGCAATAAACGGTTAAAAATAGTAACTATATTCATCGTATAAATAGAAAGGATAGAAGGTTCTTTAATCTATACAGGTATACATTCCTTCAGATTGACGGGTTCCACTTTTTCATTTCATACACCGGTAGCATTTGTCAACTCGAGAACCTTCATACTACGACAAAGGTATGCGAATGTATAATAAATAGGTTTTGAACATGTGCATTGGGGGTTTGTGTTTTCTATCTTGAATCTGCATATTGGTTTGGGACATATGGTCTTAAATTCTCACATAATGCCTAAATATATTGTGATAAGGAGTTACTTTAAAAATGTGATTGTTTTTTTTTTTTTGGTTATTCCATAATTCAAATTATTTTTTGCTAGATCAAGTGCAATAAGACAGTAGTCATGTGCGCCTCCATGTTAAATTTGAAAAGCATGCTGTGAAGAATGAGCTACAAAATCTGTACTAAATTTAGAAAATGGTCTTATGTTTGAATTGAGTGTATTAATGGTTTTTGTTATATGTATGTTTGTATCTTTTTCTTCCCATTAACATCAACAAATTGTTTCTCTATTTGTACAGACCCATTAAAATGTGTTAAGTGTACTTTCAATGTATTTTAGTACATGCTTCGTCTGGTTCAATTGTAGTCTTGTCATAAGTGTATGCTGATTTGTTGTAAATAGTGTCTTTTGTTTGTATGAATATTTAGCCCGAATGAAGTCCGCAAAAGAATGAAACGTGTCGGCGATTTCATGATTTTAAGAACTTTTTGTATGAAAAAAGAATAAAGAATATATTTATCCTACAATCAAAAAAACCATCAGAAATGTCTTTTTTGGGATGATAATTATACATTGTATATATACTTCTTTGCTATTTCCCATGATTGTGGTACACATAATGACTGTTCTCACTATTCCCTAACTGTGGTTGAGTGCTGGGCCAATCTTGTCCAAAGTTAAAAATATCACTACAAAGACTGAAGCACTACTACACAATACATAATACACCTTACACATTTGTAACTCACCTCTAAAATAGTATTGCAGAATATCAAATATCAGAAACTCATAAAAGATTTTCTTTTTCACACAATAAATGTAAAGCACCTGCCTCAACAAGGTAAAACCAGTAATGGCAAACATTTCCTCTCTTTCTGCATACAAATAGATGTAAGTAACAAATTAGAATGCTTCCTTCATTGTTTCAAATTCTGAAACCCATTCCTTTTGGTTAGTCATATTAACCCTTTCTTAGTCTCTTCTAAAAGTGCCGAAACTGGTTCTGTAATTTATTGAAGTCACGACTCCTTCATGGTACCACAGTGTAGCGTCGCAATGGAGCCGCAAACCCTTACAGGAGTTTCAAAAACCCATTTCAAACAATATTAGTATTATTTTTTTTAAACACACTACTTCTAAACATACTACTGATGTGGGAAAACTTACTTTAGTAGCATATCACTCATATGTAAGTTAGCATTTCATATTTTAAAACCACAGTTAAGTTTCGACCCTTCCCCATTCTGTTTAATCCTAGTTTCCATAGTAACACTTTCTGCAACATTCGACTGTACCAGAGGGTCGCAAGTTCACCGTATTTTCAAATTCAGCACACCAGCTTTAAAATGCAAATAGCAGGTGTGGTTGACTTTTGCTAAATATTACCTTCTCCTAACTACTGTATCTTTCAAACATTTTTCAATAACCAATCAGAAACATGCTTCTTCTAGAAAGTAACATGCATCCTATTTTTTGAGTACACAATGTTTATGACCAACCAATCAGTTATCTGCTTTTTCTAAAACAGCACCATCTCCACCATTTTTAATACCTCTCATTCCACCAATTGACTTACTCAGCTACAGACATATTTTGATTCCTTCCACACATCCCTTCAAAATGCTTACAGTATGAATTGTAGGGCACTGCTAAGTTTTCTGGTGCAAAAGGCATGCTGAACGCAGTGGTATTGACAAAGGCCTAGGTTTGCAAAATGTGGATACTAAATGGTTTGTACAGAGAAGATTAAAGTGGCACCAATTGATCCCTTTGGTTAAAACCCCTTTTCTATCTCCAACCCCCTGACCTCATGCTTGTGCACTGTGGTGGCAATGAACTAGACACATTTACTGGGGTATGGCTGGAAATCCTAATGAAGGATACCTTTGCACAACTGATGTTGCTTTTCCCTCAAACTGTTGTTATATACAGATTGAGAAGGCTAGGAAGAATATCAATAAAGCTGTTTCTGCTTACCTTAGAGAATATAGGATGGGCTCCATCTATAACAACAATCTATGTTTTGATATGCATGACATCTACAGAAGTGATGGAGTTTTCCATAATTTGGCGGTGGAAACGGTGAATCTTCTGTCACATCATGACACTTTTTTTGTTCGAGGGACCTTCAAGACGTTGGCTACTGATGAACGCTAGGGTCTGTTGGGCATGTAGACACACAAAGCCTTCTTCAAGAACTCATGTCCAATATTGTGGATGGATTTGAATGCGATGCAAAGTGCTTTGAATTTAATTCGGCTTCTTATAGGTAGCCAGTGGAGTTTTCGAAATACCTTTGAAATTGGTTGATACTTAGGGGTGCCTGTTAGCATTGTAGCGGCCGAGTTCTGCACCATCTGTAGTTTATTGATGACCTTTTTCTGGGCATTGAGGAAGAGAACATTACAATAGTCAATTTTTTACATTACTAAGGTGCTAATAAGGGTTTTTCCGGCACTGGATGGAACGAATGGTAGGAGTTTTTTTTATCATCCTCAGGTTATAGAAAGATGAGGAGACAACTGCATTGGCATGAAATGAGAAAGATAGCTTGTCGTTGAACAAGACACTTACATTTCTAACTTTCGAGACAGGGGGCGGTGGTGGTCCCAAATTGGCTGGCCACCAAGTAGGGGACCATACAGGATAAAGATTACCAAAAATCAATACCTCCGTTTTAGGCAGTTGTTGGTCATCCAGGTGCTAATGGCCAACATTCCATCTTGGAACCTGGCTGCAATTGCTCCTCCATCGTTATGGATTGCGAGCACCAATTGTATGTCATCGGCATAAGATGTAACACCCATCCCGTGGGTTTTGATGACCCTAGCCAAGTCCGGCACGTGTATATATTAATAATGTCGGGCTCAAAGATGACCCTTGTGGCACACCACATGGGAGGGTAAATGGGGAGGACTTAAAGTCGCCGAGACTCGCTAGTTGTGTGCGGTTAGAGAGAGGAGGCCAGTAGATCTTTAGCTTTATGTTTGATGCCGATGGTTGAGACACAGTCGCTTAGTGTAGCCTGACCATGTCATTTATGTAAGGTGGATCCACGAATCCACCGCTACGTTACACTGGGGGCTGTGCTGAGTGCTGCGACAGGGTCATGACTCCTATGACGAGTGAAAAAAAATTATTATTGCCTCCCCAGTTCCATTACCCAATATCATCCCTGGGGATACCATCTCCCTAGGCCAGCCATTTAAAAAAAAAATGTAAAGGGAGAGGGGGTTGCTTGGCCCCCCTCCAGGGCCATTTTTGGTCCCGGGGATCCCATCCCCCAGGGCATGGCCAATCCTTAACTTTTTAAAAAAACTGGGTCGGTGGGCCTATGCGGCCACCTTACCTGACCCCGTCCCCTGGGGCCTGGCCTCTGGTTGGGGACCGCGGGGGAAGCCCCAATGCCCCGCGGTCCCTGCGAGCTCCCCACCTCCTGTGGGACGTGGCATTGCTTTTGGGCAAAGGGAGCTGCTGACATGCAGTTCCCTTTGCCCAGAAGCAATTCTGCTTCGCTTCATGACAGCAAGAGCAGTTTTCCTGCTCTCACTTCCATGAAGCAAAGCAGAGTTTGCTATGGCATGGTGAGAACAGTGCTCCTACCATGCCATAACAAACTGCAATATCCCGGGAATGGGCACCCCGGGACATTGCTGATGCCGGCCCTGGGGGGGTGGCGGTCCCTAGGGCCATGGACGGCTCCAGGAGGGGGGGTCCCCAGGGCTGTGTGGGGGGCTCGAGCCACCCACACTTAATTTTGAAAATAAGCCTGAGGAGGTGGCTGTCCCCAGGGCTGCTGCGTGCCCCTTGCATTTAAAGCATATAGCCCTAGGGAGGTGGTGGTCCCTGGGGCAGCATGGGGTGGGCAGGAGCCTCGCCACACATTTTTTTCTTTTTAAATCCCCGCGGAGGTGGTGGTCCCTGGGGCTGCAGGGGACCCATGTGCCCGCACATCATTAACATAGCCCCGGGGAGGTGGTGGTCCCCGGGGATGCAGGGGCCCCCTTGGGCCCCTGCATCATAATTAGCCTTGCCCCCGGGACCTGGCCCATCTGGGGACTTAAAGAAAATTCACGGGATTTCTGGACCCTAACCTTCAAGACTAGAGCTGACCTGAGCACTTCATTAGTTTTGAAAATGTTGCCAAAATTCCTAAAACTATTTTCCTATGGTAACTAGGTCTTAACTAAAACTACCAGTAGGTTTTATATATATATATCATGTGATCAAGGCCTCCGTGTAGAGGCCGAAACGCGTCATGGTGGTACGAGGTGCACGAATGAAATAAAAATTACACCCTGCACTTTATTTCATTGGGTCTGTGGTCGTCTCTCCTTGTGGATGGGAATTTGAAGACGAAGTTCTCTGCATATATATATATATATATATATATATATTATCTACTGACAATCGCCAGTAGATAGTTATAGTTAGGACCTATTTTCCATAGGAAATCCGCAGCATTCTATTCCCAATAAGTCTGGCGGCGATTGACGAATCTTCGCAAAATTTCCCAAACTTTTGGCCAGCTCCGCTCTGCTCCTACCCTGAAAGTCTTGGGGTGATTCGTCAAGCGGGGGCCAAGAAAAAAGGGGGGTCCCAAAACGCATTTTCCCCATGCAATTTCCCATAGGATCTGTTGTCGCAGCTACAGCCCGAACTGCTGAACGGAATTACACCAAATTTGGCAAAGAGGTAGTCCTCAGTTCAGACTCATGCCTTTTGCTTAAATGGTATAAATCCGTTCAGTAGCTCCTGAGAAAATTTGGGTAAAATAGTTAGTGATATCTATGGCCGGGGAGGATCCGCGCACCCTCCCTGCACCCAGAGCGCACCCTGCTGTGCTGCTGTATTAACCACTCCTGAGACGAGATAGCCGGGAGACGTAATTGATTTTAAAGATTACTTTTAAAAATGTTGTGTTTTGATAAAGGGTTGCACTGTTTTTAAAAGATAGCTATTAACCGAAAATCGCTTTTTAAAACTTTTGCACAATACCCCAGAACACTCCCCCACCTCACCTGTTGAGAACTTCCCGCGCTGCCGATCTCAGGGCTGCAGCGGGTCGGAGCTCTTGGCGCCAAAATCGGAGCGAGTACAAGCCACGCCCACCAATGCAGGCCACGCCCCCTTCGCTAGACCTTAAAAGCGAGAGGAACACACGCCGCTGTCAGAGATTAACCACTCCTGAGGCGAGATAGCCGGGAGACGTAATTGATTTTAAAGATTACTTTTAAAACTGTTGTGTTTTGATAAAGGGTTGCACTGTTTTTAAAAGATAGTTTTTAACTGAAAATCGCTTTTTAAAACTTTTGCACAATACCCTAGAACACTCCCCCACCTCACCTGTTGAGAACTCCCCGCGCTGCCGATCTCAGGGCTGCGGCGGGTCGGAGTTCTTGGCGCCAAAATCGGAGCGAGTACAAGCCACGCTCACCGACGCAGGCCACGCCCCCTTCGCTAGACCTTAAAAGCGAGAGGAACACACGCCGCTATCAGAGATTAACCACTCCTGAGGCGAGATAGCCGGGAGACGTAATTGATTTTAAAGATTACTTTTAAAATTGTTGTGTTTTGATAAAGGGTTGCACTGTTTTTAAAAGATAGCTTTTAACTGAAAATCGCTTTTTAAAACTTTTGCACAATACCCCAGAACACTCCCCCACCTCACCTGTTGAGAACTCCCCGCGCTGCCGATCTCAGGGCTGCGGCGGGTCGGAGTTCTTGGCGCCAAAATCGGAGCGAGTACAAGCCACGCCCACTGATGCAGGCCACGCCCCCTTCGCTAGACCTTAAAAGCGAGAGGAACACACGCCGCTGTCAGAGATTAACCACTGCTGAGGCGAGATAGCCGGGAGACGTAATTGATTTTAAAGATTACTTTTAAAATTGTTGTGTTTTGATAAAGGGTGCACTGTTTTTAAAAGATAGCTTTTAACTGAAAATCGCTTTTTAAAACTTTTGCACAATACCCCAGAACACTCCCCCACCTCACCTGTTGAGAACTCCCCGCGCTGCCGATCTCAGGGCTGCGGCGGGTCGGAGTTCTTGGCGCCAAAATCGGAGCGAGTACAAGCCACGCCCACCGACGCAGGCCACGCCCCCTTCGCTATACCTTAAAAGCGAGAAGAACACACGCCGCTGTCAGAGATTAACCACTCCTGAGGCGAGATAGCCGGGAGACGTAATTGATTTTAAAGAATACTTTTAAAATTGTTGTGTTTTGATAAAGGGTTGCACTGTTTTTAAAAGATAGCTTTTAACTGAAAATCGCTTTTTAAAACTTTTGCACAATACCCCAGAACACTCCCCCACCTCACCTGTTGAGAACTCCCCGTGCTGCCGATATCAGGGCTGCGGCGGGTCGGAGTTCTTGGCGCCAAAATCGGAGCGAGTACAAGCCACGCCCACCGACGCAGGCCACGCCCCCTTCGCTAGACCTTAAAAGCGAGAGGAACACACGCCGCTGTCAGAGATTAACCACTCCTGAGGCGAGATAGCCGGGAGACGTAATTGATTTTAAAGATTACTTTTAAAATTGTTGTGTTTTGATAAAGGGTTGCACTGTTTTTAAAAGATAGCTTTTAACTGAAAATCGCTTTTTAAAACTTTTGCACAATACCCCAGAACACTCCCCCACCTCACCTGTTGAGAACTCCCCGCGCTGCCGATCTCAGGGCTGCGGCGGGTCGGAGTTCTTGGTGCCAAAATCGGAGCGAGTACAAGCCACGCCCACCAACGCAGGCCACGCCCCCTCCCATCCCACTAGAAAATGTGCCCTCCACAAACGCGCAGCGGACGCGCGCAGCGGGCGCGACGATGGCGCGCCGAAGGCGCGCCAAAGGTAAGCCCGTCTGCGCCCGTCCGCGCCAAGACCGGGCCCAGGGCCATATCCCCTGTCCAAAATAACCCCGACAAAATACAGTGGAAATACTCCAGCCAGGAACTTCGAGGGCTGAGACCAAACATCACATGCGCTCAATTAGAGCCACACAAAGAAGGTCAGAAATGTCTGTCTTGCCCACTCACATTCGACTTTCTTCCCGTTAAAAATATGGATAAAACCGAGATTCCAAGATATAGAAACCATATTCTGAAAACAGGATTGATTAATGCTAGGTCATTGGTCAAACATAATATTCAGACAACCGAACTAATAGATGAACAAAACATTGATATATTATTCATTACCGAAACATGGGCAGATGAGGCTTCAGATGCTGATCTGGCCTTAGCGATCCCGGAGGGATACTCTTTCTACAGAGCTGACAGAAAAATAAAACGGGGAGGAGGTTTAGCAATCATAGCGAAGGAAGGTCTTAGAATTAAAACCTCACATAAAGGTAGCAACCCAGACTGCGAAACATTAACCTTCCAAATAAAATTACAAACAATTACACGTTTAATGGAATACTAATATATAGACCACCTAGTGCAAAAACTCCCTTAATAGACTTGTTAAGTCCATTTCTTGAATCTAGTGTGTCATGTCCAGACTATACCATCTTAGGTGATTTCAATCTGCATCTAGAGAAAAATTCAGACCCTAAGATAGCTGCATTCATTGATGCAATGGCAAACTTCGACTTGAAACAGAAAGTACTATTAGGTACCCACAATGCCGGACATACGATAGATGGTATCTTCACATCATGTCAGAGCTTAAACAAAATTGACACTCTCCCAATCCCATGGTCAGACCACAAACTAGTAAGATTCACACTGGAAATTAAAGAGGACACTGGAAGACCGGTGGAGCATATTAAACAAGCAACCTACCGTGACTGGTCTAAAATTGACAACCAAGCATTTATAGAAAAACTCCAAATATCCCAGCCTACATTAGACGATAACAGTAATATAGCCTGCAAACAATTTAATGAATGGATAGAGAAGGCAGTCGATCTGACAGTCCCACAAAAAAAGGCTACTCTTAAAAGAAAAATCCCCTCACAACCCTGGTTCTCAGAAGCTCTAAAAACACAAAAACAAACATGTAGAAGAGACGAGAAAAAATGGAGAACTAATTACGATACCCAACTCAGACAAGAATACAAAGATACCCTAAACAGCTACAAAAAACTAATAATAGCAGAAAAAAGTAAATACTTCGTTAAAAAGATCAACGAGTCAAAAAACTCCAGCAAAACCCTCTTTGATACTGTCAAAGTTCGAAAACAACAACCCAGAAGCACTGTCATCAGACTTCTGCAACATACTAGGAGAATACTTCGTGAATAAAGTCTCATCAGTGTAAGAATCCTTCAAAAATCAGAACACTGAGACAATAGAAGGGGACACATCACAGCCACCAATTCAACAAGATCAATCAGTTTTTAGATTTACACCACCTACAGCCGAACAGATTGAGAAAGAGATCCACACTACCAACTCAGGCAGCCCAACGGACCCTGTCCACCCAAAATAATGCAGGTTTGTTCCATACAACTAAGCCGAGTATTGGAAAAATTATTCTCCAAAATTATCAACACCAATATCTTCCCAGATGATTGGAAGATGATATCTATCAGGCCACTACTGAAAAAACCCAACCTAGATTGCGAAAATCCCAGCAATTATAGACCCATAGCCAGGATCCCTTTTGCCGCAAAAATCTTGGAGAAACTGCTAAATAAACAGCTATCCCAACATCTGACGGACGGAGATTGGCTGGATCACTCCCAGTTCGGTTTCCGGGTAGAACATGGGACGGAGACGGCCCTGATCACAGCAGTGGAGGAGCTTAGGCAAATAATGGACAATGGATCGAAGGCCTCCTTGATATTACTCGACTTATCGGCGGCCTTCGACACGGTCAGCCACGAAATCCTTATTACAAGGTTAAAAACAGCATACATACATGACACAGCATGCGCTCTCACAGCCTCCTACCTAGAGAATAGAACTTTCTCAGTAGAATTAGGAGAAGCGAAATCCAAGCTGTTCAATCTACCATGCGGAGTCCCGCAGGGCTCATCGATGAGCCCTACTCTTTTTAATTTATATGTAGCTCCACTTGCACAAATAATAAGGAATAACGGCTTCACTCCTATATCCTACGCCGACGACACCCAAATTGTGGTGTCAATAAGCAAGGAGGTACAGGACACAGCAGAAAAATTTCAAATCTGCATGACAAAAATCAGTCAATGGATGAAAATGAATTGCTTAAAGTTAAACGGGGACAAGAGTGAGGTCATGATACTAGGAAGAGACACAAACATATGGTCCCCCATATGATGGCCTAAAGATATGGGAAGATGCCCAGAGTCGTCAGAAAAGGTAAAGAACCTAGGGATCATGTTAGATACTAACCTTTCTTTCGACGCTCAAGCCAGCAAACTAGCTTCGTCACTCTGGTACATTCTAAAAATGATCAAAAAGATTCTACCGTACTTACCGTATGATTCATGCAAGACAGTGGTGACAGCACTAGCCTTGTCCAGACTGGATTACGGGAACGGCTTATACGCCGGAGCAAGGAAGAAAATCCTACTTAAACTACAACGCCTGCAGAATGCAGCAGCCAGGTTGATACTAGGAATACCAAAGTTCGAACAAGTAAGCCATAAACTAAAAAATCTGCACTGGCTACCAATTGTAAGTAGGATACATTTTAAATCATTATGCTTAGCATACAAGGCACTAAACGGAATTGGATCACAATTTCTAAAATCACATCTGCAACTATATGAGCCAAACAGATTACTCAGATCCAGCCAAACGAAATGCATCAGGGTCCCTAGATTTAGGAAAACTAACTGGGGCGGAAGAAGCTTCCTGGTACACGCAGCAAGAATATGGAACCAACTACCACTAGACATAAAAACTAGTCCATCCCTGAAATCCTTCAGAAAGGAAGTCAAAACATGGCTTTTCTCCACACATCTGTAGTCAACATCATCAGACCCAGTGGTTTATCTCAGCGTCAAGACGCCCTCGGGCAATCGCGCGCTATACAAATAGATAAATCAATCAATCAATCAATCAATCAATCAATCAATCTGCCAACACTCCAGATCAGGAAGTGTTGGCAGCCATCTTGTGCCTCAGTAGAATGGAGGAACAAGAAACCTAAAAAGCAAACGTGCAAAACGCGACAAGGGGGCAGGGTAGAAACTCCCTAACCCCCTAGGCCTGCTCAGGGGGTCCCACAATCACCCCCAGGACCAAAAAAAGAATTTATAAAAAAACAAGTTGGCGAGATTCGCGCACCCAGCGCGAATTTCGGCTGAAAATAAAAAAAAAATTGCCCCCGGGGACCAAATCCTGGGGGCTTAATTAAAAAAGTGTGGGGGGGTCCCCCCCACACTGCCCCGGGGACTGCCACCCCCCGGGGCTCCGAGATTGTATATGCGGGGTGCTCGCAGCCCCCCCAGACCCAGGGACCTCCACCCCCCGGGGCAACTTATACATGTTGGAGGGGGGCCATGCGGCCCCCCTCCTGGAGCCTTGTATTAGCACTGGGGCCCGCCACACCCTATGGCCGGCTCCTGCAGTTTCCCAATTTAAAAAAAAAAAACATTTAAATTGGGATCAGGCCCTGGGGGATGGGGTCCCCAGGGACGAAAAATAAAAAAAAGGGGGGCCCCCCTTCTAAAAAACAAGAAGTAACAAAAAGAAAACGGATCGGGCCGGAGGCCACACCCCCTCCTTACACCACTCTGCAAACGCGCCCCTGGCGCGTTTGCAGAGGGGGAACTAAATTCCCTTGAATACTGGGGATCCCTGGGGGCTAACTAGCCCGCCAGGAACCTCCAGTATGCGCCAGGGGGCTGCGTTGCAGAGAGGTGTAATGAGGCCACGCCCCTTTTTTCACCTCTCTGCAATGCAGCTCCGTGGCGCTTACTGGAGGTACCTGGTGGCCTAGTTGGCTGCTAGGGGACCTCAGGATTCAAGGGGACTTAATCCCCCAACTTAAAATGTGCCATGGGGCGCGTTTGCACAGTGGTGAAGATAGGGGGCGGGGCCTGAGGTGATACTGTGCAAACACGCCCTGTGGCGCGTTTTAAGTTGGGGAATTCATTCTTCTTCAATCGAGAGGTCCCGTAGAGGCCAACTAGCCCACCAGGTACCTCCAGTTAGCGCCACAGAGCTGCGTTGCAGAGTGTTGTAAAAAGGGGCGTGGCCTCTGAACACCTCTCTGCAACACAGCATCCCTGGTGCATACTGGAGGTACCTGGTGGGCAAGTTGGCCGCCAGGGGACCTCAGGATTCAAGGTGACTTATTCCCCTAACTTAAAACACGCCACGGGGCGCGTTTGCACAGTGGTGAAGGTAGGGGGCGGGGCCTGAGGTGATATGTGTGCAAACACGTCCTGTGGCTTGTTTTAAGTTGGGGAATTAATTCCTCTTCAATCCAGAGGTCTCCTAGGGGCCAACTAGCCCACCAGGTACCTCAGGGAAGTGCCACAGAGCTGCGTTGTAGAGTGCTGTAAAAAGGGGCGTGGCCTCTGAACACCTCTCTGCAACACAGCTCCCTGACACATACTGGAGGTACCTGGTGGGCTAGTTGGCTCCCAGGGGACAGCAGGATTGAAGAGGAATTAATTCTCCAACTTAAAACGCGCCACAGGGCGTGTTTGCACACGTCACCTCAGGCACCGCCCCCTTCCTTTACCATTGTACAAATATTCCTCTAAAATCAGCCGAACTACGAATTCAGATTTAGTCACCTGTTATCAGGAGAGAACCCAGGGATGCATTTTTAGACCAGCACTGACCCTGAAAAGTAATTATAAGCGTACTTACCAGTATCTTGTATTTCCTGCCATAGGAATCCAATGTGTGGTTTTCAGCAGAAAAGTTTCTAAGTGTCTATTTTCACAAACTAAAAATATTCCTCTAAAATCAGCCGAACTACGAATTCCGATTTACTCACCTGTTATCAGGAAAGAACCCAGGGCTGCATCATTTAGCCCAGCACTGACCCAGAAAAGTAATTCTAAGCGTACTTACCAGTAACTTGTATTTCCTTCCATAGGAATCCATTGTGTGGTTTTCACCAGAAAATGTTCTCAGTGTCCATTTTTGAAACGTACAAATATTCCTCTAAAATAAGCCGAACTACGAAATCCGATTTACTCACCTGTTATCAGGAGAGAACCCAGGGCTGCATCTTTTAGCCCCGCACTGACCCTGAAAAGTAATTCTCAGCGTACTTACCAGTAACTTGTATTTCATTCCATAGGAATCCATTGTGTTTTTTTCACCAGAAAAGTTTCTAAGTGTCTATTTTCACAAACTAAAAATATTCCTAAAAAATCGACTGTATGATTTAAACACATTCTTTCAACTGTTTACAGGAGGTTGGCCAGTGCTGGATCCAGGATCCATCACTGAGTTAGAAAATGTAACGATAACACTACTTACCTGCTAAGTGAATTTTCTGCCCTAGGATAACATTGGTGATTCTATGGGAAAAAGTTTCTAAGTGTCAACTTTTAAAATACAATAATATTCCTTAATAATTACTACTGTAACCAAAGCGCTTTTACTCAACTGTTTACAGGAGATGTCCAAGGACTGAATCTAGGATCCAGTCCTGTGGTTAGAAAAATGATACATAAAGTAACTAATTGCATTTAATTAGAAATTCACATTGAGCTCAATGTTGCTTTGTGTTTAAAATTGTGTTGCCCATTGCAACAACTGTAACTAATGTACTTAAAAGTCTGTTGCCTATTTGCCAAGTATTTAAACTAAAGTAATTCATTCTGAGAAAGTATATTTTGTATTGTAATGTATAATGTAATTATAATGTAATTATAAAAAATATATCTAAAATTAAATAGTTTTAAAAATGTAGTAAATCAGTATCATAAAAATCAGTATAACAATTAATACTTTAAAAATTGTCATTTACAAAACCTTTGAAATCCACTGAAAAAACCATAGGTTTCAGGCCTGATATAGTTAGGAATTAGCATTTAAAAAACCTTTGAAATTCACTGAAAAAAGCATAGGTTTCAGGGGCGTTATAGTTAGGAATTGGCATTTAAAAAAACCTTAGAAATTCACTGAAAAAACCATAGGTTTCAGGGGCGTTATAGTTAGCTGGACATTTCCCTCGTACAAAACCCTAGAAATTTCCCCGTTATAGTTAGTTCAGCTGACTATAACTCGCGCCCCCGCAATGCACTGCTGATGACGTCACATATTACATCACTCATGACATGGTCAGTGACATCACTGATGACATCACTGAAGATGTCATCCAGTGAGTCTGTGTTTCTGTACAGTTTTAATATGTTTAATATATATAGGGAAAGGCCTGTTGAAGAATGAGTGGGTGTACAAGTGTGTGAATGGATGATTTTCTAGGTGCGTAACTGACTCTATAAGTGAGTCATTAAATGTATCTTACTGCAGACTAGTGACTAAACTGTGTGAATGTCTGTATGTGTCTGTGTGTTGGTGTATAAGTGGCTGCATGGTTTTGTGAATAGCTATATGAGTGTTTATATGGGTTATTGATTGGTTGTTTGAGTATCTGTATGGGTGCCTGAGTGTTTGTGTGGGTAGGGTGTGTGTGAGACTCTGTGCATAGATGTGTGAGTGGGTGTTTCTATGGGTGCATGGTTTTAAGAGTGCAACTGTGATGGACTGTATGGTTGGGTGAGTGTTTGTATGGGTGTGTTAGTGATTGAATGTATATCTCAGTTATACATGTGTCAGTAACTACATATGTGAAATGCAGTGTATATGTGTGTAAGAGTATATAACTATCTATATGTGAGAGTGTGTGATTGTGGAAGTGGCTGTATGGATGAGTGTGTGCTTGTATCAGTAATTGTATAAGAGCGTCAGAATATGTTAGTATTTTTATGAGTAAGTGAACTTGAGTGTGTTTAACTGTATAGGTGACTAAATTGGACTGTGATTAATTATTTGCATTACTGACTAGGTGTGTCAGTACCTCAATGGATGATTGACGGTGTGTGAGTGTCTATATGGGTGTATAAATGCATATGATAGTCCTGTACGGAGTGACTGTAAGTTTGAGTGACTGTACAGGTGAGTGAGTGGAGATGTATATAGACCTAAGAGTCAATGAGTTGGTATGTAGTTATTGGTATTTGAGTATCTATGGTTTTCAAAATGGCCGTCTGAAATTTTGAGTCGGTGTATCAAAGGTTATATTAGGGTGTGAGAAGATGCACTAATTTATCACATGGATGACATGTCATGTCATTTGAGATGTCATCAGGGATGTCATCAGTGATGTCACTGACCATGTCATGAGTGATGTAATATGTGATGTCATCAGCAGTGCATTGCGGGGGCGCGAGTAATAGTTAGCTGAACTAACTATAACGGGGTAATTTCTAGGGTTTTGTACGAGGGAAATGTCCAGCTAACTATAACGCCCCTGAAACCTATGGTTTTTTCAGTGAATATATATATCTATATATGTTACCTACTGGCGGTCGCCAGTAGGTAGTTATAGTTAGGACCTATTTTCCATAGGAAATCTGCAACATTCTATTCCCAATTAGTCTGGCACTGGTTGACGAATCTTCGCAAAATGTTCCAAGCTTTTGGCCAGCTCCAGTCCGCTCCTATCCTGAAAGTCTCGGGGTGATTCGTAAAGCGGGGCAGAGAAAAAAGGGAGGTCCCAAAACACGTTTTCCCCATGCATTTTCCCATAGGACCTTTAGCCGCAGCTACAGCCCGAACTGCTGAACGGAATTACACCAAATTTGGCAAAGAGGTAGTCCTCAGCTCAGACTTGTGCCTTTTGCTTAAATGGTGTTAATCTGTTGAGTAGTTCCTGAGAAAATTACACTTAAATGTACATATATATCTATGGCCTCGGAGGATCCGCGTACCCTATGCACACCCTGAACGCATCCTCTGCGCACCGTGTGAGCACCCTCCCGATCATGCGCTGAATGCTAATTGGCTGTCAAGTGGTTGTCAACATTCGAAACCAGGAACTATTGGCAAGCATTTTGTGCCTCGGTAGAAGCGAGGCTGAAGAAGTAAGGGGAATAAGTGTGTAAAACATATAAAGGGGGCAGGGTAGAAATACTCTGATCCTCTAGACCTACTTAGGGGGTCCCTGAAGGACTCCCATGACCCCCTTTTTTTTTTAAACGGCAAAATGCACGCTGGGTGCGCGGATCCGGCCGTAAAAAAAAAAAACGAAGCACGTTCCTTAATAATTAGCCGCCGGGGGGACCACTACCCACGGGGCAAGAAAATAAATGGGTGGGGGGGCTGAACGGTCCCCCCAAGCCCCGGGGACCACCACCCCTGGGGCTTTATTTTTTGAGGGAGGGGGGCTGCGTGGCCCCACTCCTCGAGCTCTCGAGGGCCCTGGGGACCACCACCCCCAGGGCCGGCTAGTGCAGTGTCCTGGGGTGCCCACCCCCAGGACACTGTTGTTTGCTATGGGAGGGCGGGAGTCTCCCACCCTCCCATAGCAAACTTCATTTGGATTTTGAAAGAGAGAGCAGTGAAACCTGCTCTCTGTTTCAAAATCCAAACCATATTGCTTTTCCACACGGGGAGCTGCATGTCAGCAGCTCCCCATGTGGAAAAACAATGCTGGCTCCCGAAGGATGCGGGGAGCCGGCTGGGACCGTGGGGGCGTTGGGGCTCCCCCCACAGTCCCCAACGTTTTTTCTAAGCCCCGGGGGATGGAGTCCCCGGGGATATTGAAAATTAGTGATAGAGGATATTTTGTTTTTTAACGGTAAAATTAGGAGTTGCGCATCCTAACGAGTTGGGTGCACGCTTCCTCTCGCGAAGGGTGAGCGATTCCTAACGTGTTGGGTGCGCGACTCCAAGCAAAAAAAAAATGAAATTGTTTTGAGATAAACATCAAGCTTATGTGTTTTGTTCTTGAGTGGCTCTAAAAAGAGCCGTTGTGTTCATTGAAAGTTTTTGGTACTTATAAGTAAGTACCTATACAGAGTCTAAAGTTGTTGAGGAAGACTCTGTTTCCTTCATCAGTAAAATGTACACCATCTCTCCTATAGATGTCTTGCATGTGAAAATGCAGATTGTTATTGTAAATGGACCCCATTATATAGTCTCGGAGAAAAGCAGAAACAGATTTATTCACATGTTTCCTAGCTTTCTCAATCTGTGGACAAAAATGATTGGACCAGTTCCATTTCTGCCTTTGGCATATGTTAGAATAGACAAAGGCAGTTTGGGGAAAAAGTGAAATCAATTCTGCAAAGGTGTCCTTGATAAGCATTTCCGGACCTACCCCAGTCAAAGTGCCTAGGTCATTGCCAAAACAGTGCACAATTATGAGGTCAGGGTGTGGGAGATGTAAAAAGGATTTTACCAATGGCATCAATTGGTGCCAATTTAACCCTCTCTGTCCAATCCATTTAATGTCTACATTTGGCAAACCTAGGTCTTTGTGAATGCCTTTGTTTTCTCCATACCTTTGGCTCCAGAAAATATATCTGTGTCCCACAATCCACACTCTAAGCATCTTGAAGGGAGGTCTGGATGCACTCAGATGGTCTCTGTAAATGAAATGGCAGTTGGCAGTTGGCAAATGGCAGTTTGAAAAGTAAGATTTTTCTATAATGGTGGATAACATGCAGTTTTGAAAAAAGAAAAGAAATGATTGGTTGTTTGACAACCTTATACACTGAAAACTAGGGTGCATGTTTCTGTTTTTTAAACGCATGATTCTTATTGGTTAACGACAACTGATTGAAAGGAACATTATATATGATAAGCTGATATGTAGAAAAGTCACGCACACTTGCTGTTTTGATTAGCAGCATTATGTGCTGAACTTGTGACCTGTGTGCTCAGTTAAGTGTTCCATGAACTGTTTCTATGGAAACAGGCAGAAGGCAGATTGGGGGTAGGGTTCAAATTTATGTCATTTGGAAAGGGTTGAAATGTTTAACCAATAGAAATGTGTGTTAGCTTTTGAATTAATGTGGATATGAATGTGATTTGGTGTTTGCATGTATAAAATGAGAGGTAAATGTTGCCGTTCTTTGGTTTTGCTGACAGGTACACGGTGCAGAGATTCTGTATAAGAAAATCTGGTGTGTGACTGACATACTTCTTAATCTACAAAACAACTTGAAATGTGAGTTATTTAATTGTGAGGGGATGTATGTGGTCTATTTTGATTTTAATCAGACTAATGTGTTTCTCCTGCTAAAGTGCAGGGAGTACTTTTTTTGGTCTAGAATCTTGTTGTCAGTGTGTGTGCATTTAGAAACCATTCTGTGATAAGCATTGGTGTTTTTCATGTGTTTGCAGACAGATAACTGTGCTGTTTTCATGTTTTGGTAAAATTAGAAACCAGTCATTGTTTATGTATTTGCAAAATGAGTCACGTTTCTACACTAAAGTGCAGTACTCCTTCTAGATTATGAAATGTGTTTTGGTACAGTGCAAGGGATAGTGTTGTTTGTCTAGAATCACACAGTGAGTCTGTGTGTATTTAGGAATCATTTTGAGAGAAACATTTTGGTACTAATGTGTAGTCGAAACCTTTCTGTGATGTGTCCAATCACCTTACATCTTGTAGACTAGTAAATGTATTTTGTACAAGGGATAGTTGTTTGTCTGCAATCACACTGTGAGTCTGTGTGCATTTGGGCAACTATTGTGAGAAAAGCATTTGGTAATATCATGTATTTGCTGGCAGATAACTTCTTTAAAACCTGTGTTGTTGTCACGTTTTAGTAGCATTATAGGCCAGTCATTGCTTATGCAATTGCAAAATGAGTCAGGCTTTCACAGTAGTGTGCAGTACTGAAATATGTAGAATGTGTGCAGTCACCTTACCCCTTCTAGACTAGTGATTGTGTCTTGGTAAAGTACAAGGAAGAGTGTTGCTTGTCTAGAATCACACTGTGAGTCTGTGTGCATTTGGGAACCACTGTGAGAGAAGCATTTGGGTACTTCATATCTTTGCATACACATAACTGCTTAAAAACCTTTCCTGTTCTCAAGTTTTGGTAGAATTAGAAGCCAGTTATTGCTTATGTATTCGGAAAATGAGTCAAGCTTTGACACTAAAGTGCAGTACTGAAAAATGTAGAATGTGTGCAGTTACTTTACCTCTTCCAGAGCAGTGAATGTGTTTTGGTAAAGTACAGGGGATAGTGTTGCTTGTCTATAATCACACTGTGAGTCTGTCTGCATTTGGGTAAGCATTGTGAGAGAAGCATTTGGAAACATCGTGTATTTGCTCACAGATAACTGTTTTAAAACCTGTCATGTTGTCAAGTTTTAGTAGCATTAGAAGCCAGTCATTGCTTATGCCTTCATAAAATGAGTCAGACTTTGACACTAAAGTTTAGTAGTGAAATATGTAGATTGTGTGCAATCTCCTCACACCTTCCAGAGTAGTTAATGTGTTTTGGTAAAGTCCAAGGGATAGTGTTGCTTGTCTAGAATAACACTGTGAGTCTGTGTGCATTTAGGAACCATTTAGAGAGAAGGTTTTGGGTACTTTATGTCTTTGCATACATATAAGTGCTTAAAAAACTCTAATCATTTAGTCAGTAGCCAAGTACTCATACACTGAGCAGGGCATTAGCTCATGGACTGTTTCAAACGTCTATCCACTATGCATGCAGGCCTCTAACCATCTACACACTTGTCTTTCACACCTTCAATACCCCAGTCAGTATTCATACAGTTCCTGCAAACACCCTGTCACTCCCCTTACACTATTCCACTGATTTATTCAGCACCATGTAATAATCCATTTACTGTGCCAAAACCCAAACACTTATAAATTCACCCAGGCACTCTCCTTGCAGTACTCTAATCATTCAGTCAGTACCCAAGTACTTATGCAGTGAGCCAGGCCTTAGCTCATGGACTGTTTCAATCGTCTATCTACTATGCATGCAGTCCTCTAACCACCTACACACTTGTCTTTCACACCTTCAGTACCCCAGACAGTATTCATACAGTTCCTGCAAACACCCTGTCACTCCCCTTACACTATTGCACTGATTTATTCAGCACCATGTACTAATCAATTTACTGCACCAAAAAAACAAACACTTATAAATTCACCCAGGCACTCTCCTTGCAATACTCTAATCATTCAGTCAGTACCCAAGTACTAATGGACTGACGCAGGCCTTAGCACATGTATTAATTCAAACGCCTATCCACTATGCATGCAGTCCTCTAACCATCTACACAATTGTCTTTCACTCCTTCAATTGACTAGTCAGTATCTATATACTTCAATAAACACCCAGTCACTCACCTTGCACACCTCCAGTGACTCATCCAGTACCATGTACTAATGTATTCACTGCGCCAAAACCGAAAAACTTAAAAGTTTCACCCAGGCACTCTCCTAGCAGTACTATAATGATTCAGTCAGTACCCAGGTACTCATGCAGTGAACCATGCATTACCACATGGTCATTAACACCTTGAATATCCCAGTCAGTATCCACACACATTCAGCAAACACCCTGTCACCCCCCTTGCACTCCTCCAGTGATTTATTCAGCACCATGTACTAATCCATTTACTGTGCCAAAAAGAAATACTTATAAATTCACCCAGGCACACTCCTTGTAATACTCTAAACATTCAGTCAGTACCCAAGTACTAATGGAGTGAGGCAGGCCTTAGCACATGGATTGACTCAAACGCCTATCCACTATGCATGGAGGCCTCTAACCACCTACACACTTGTCTTTCACACCTTCAATACCCCAGTCAGTAGTCATACAATTCCTTCACACACCCTGTCACTCCTCTTACACTCCTCCAGTGACTCATTCAGCACCATGTAGTAATCCATTTACTGCGCCAAAACCCAAACACTTATAAATTCACCCAGGCACTCTTCTTGCAATACTGTAAACATTCAGTTAGTATCCAAGTACTAATGGAGTGAGGCAGGCCTTAGCACATGGATTGATTCAAACGCCTATCCACTCTGCATAGAGGCCTCTAACCACCTGCACAATTGTCTTTCAGACCCTCAATTGCCCAGTCAATATCTATAAACTCCAATAAACACCCTGTCACTCCACTTGCACACCTCCAGTGACTCATCCGACACTATGTACTAATCTATTCACTGCGCCAAAACACAAAAACTTAAAAAGATTCACCCAGGCACTCTCCTTGCAGTACTCTAATGATTCAGTCAGTAGCCATGTAGTCATGCAGTGACCCAGGCCTTAGCACATTGACTGTTTCAATCGTCTATCTACTATGCATGCAGGCCTCTAACCACCTACACACTTGTCTTTCACACCTTCAATATCCCAGACAGTATTCATACAGTTCCTGCAAACACCCTGTCACTCCCCTTACACTCCTTCAGTGACTCATTCAGCACCATGTAGTAATCCATTTACTGCGCCAAAACCCAAACACTTATAAATTTACCCAGGCACTCTCCTTGCAATACTCTAAACATTCAGTTACTATCCAAGTACTAATGGAGTGAGGCAGGCCTTAGCACATGGATTGATTCAAACGCCTATCCACTATGCATGCAGGCCTCTAACCACCTACACACTTGTCTTTCACACCTTTAATACCCCAGTTAGTATTGATACAGTTCCCGCAAACACCTTGTCACTCCCCTTACACTTCTCCAGTGACCCATTCAGCACTATGTACTAATCCATTCACTGCGCCAAAATACAACCAGTAATAAATTTACCCAAGCACTCTCTTTGAAGTACTCTTATGATTGAGTCAGTACTGAGGTACTTATGTAGTGAACCCATCTTTAGTACATTCACTGCATCAAACGTCTACACACTATGTATGCAGGCCTCTAGCCACCTACACAATTGTCTTTCAGACCTTCAATACCCCAGGCAGTATTCATACAGTTCCCGCAAACATCCTGTCAGTCCCATTACACTCCTCCAGTGACCCATTCAACATCATGTACTAATCCATTGAGTGCACCAAAACCCAACCACTTATAAATTCAGCGAGACACTCTCCTTGTAGTACTCTAATAATTCAGTCAGTACCCAGGTACTTATGTAGTGAACCTGGCCTTAGCACATGGAGTACTTCAAATTAGGCCTGGGCTAAAATTTCGTTCCGTTCGCGGAAATTGCGATAATTTGACATTTTCGCGTTCCGCGGAAAGCGCGAAAATGTCAAAATTTCCGCATTCCGCAGCTTTGCGATAATTTGGTTCTTGCTCGCGCTGTAAAATAATACATTCTCGCGCGCGCGCGATCGCCTTACCTGAATCCCTGCGTTCGCCGACAAGTTTTCTTGATCCGGTCATGTTCTCCATGAGATGTTGTATTGTTTTTAGCCATTTGCGCTGTCTCGCGACAGTTCGCGCCCGCAGTGACGTCATGCGTCGCGCAATCACGTCTTTCTTCTCGCGATCATGCACCGTGAGACAACTGAAAACAAGATGGCCGCGCCCGCGAGCAACCGCATGGGTAAGTTGGCGAGCCGCAACCATGCAGAAAATCTCGCGAACATGCGGGAAAAAAACTTCTGCATCTTCGCGATATTTCCGCGTGTTTGCGATAATTTTTAACATTTTCGCGATAATTTGCGAAAGTGGATTTCGCAAATTCCGCCCACCCCTACTTCAAATGTCTATTCACTATGCATGGAGGCCTCTAACCACCTACACAATTGTCTTTCATACCTTCAATTGATCAGTCAGTATCTATAAACTCCAATAAACACCCAAACACTCCCCTTGCACACATCCGGCACCATGTACTAATCTAGTCACTGCGCAAAAACCCAAACGCTTAAAAGATTAATTCAGGCACTCTCCTTGCATTACTCTAATGTTTCAGTCAGTACCCAGGTACTCATGCAGTGAAGCATGCCTTTTCACAAGGACTGCTTGAAATAACTATCCACTATGCATGTAGTGGTCTAACCAGTTTCACACTTGTGCTTCAGGCCTACATTTCCACAGTCACTATGCATACACTCCAAACACACTGTGACTGGTGTTGCAAACCCATAGTGAGTCTTTCAGTACCATGTAGTAATCTATTCAGTAAAGTAAAATTCAAACAACTGTGAATTCACCCAGTGTCTCTCCTTATAGTACTGTAATCATTCAGTCAGTAAGCATGTACTCTTTCAGTGAGGCAGGCTTTAGGGCATGAACTGCTTCAAAGTAGTATGCACTATGCATGTAGTGGCCTAACCACCGTCACACTTGTGCTTCAGGCCTATAATTTCTTAGTTAGTATTTATATAAAATGTGTTTGTATAGTAATAGTAAAGTATATTTTATAAAGATATTAATATACATTTATTTGTGATTAATTTTTACAGATACTGTTTATTACCATTAAAATAGAAAAATCATGCCGGACAAAGTAAGAAAAAGAAAAGAACAGAAAAAGGACAGTTACTTGTAGAAAAATCAACCACAAGTATTGAATGAACAACATAATGTGGCTAATAAGAAAAAATCTTCTGGGAAGATCACAAAGCAATTTATTAAAAATGTGTGTAGGACCAGACAGAATCTACAGAATGCTGAAACCTCTGAGAATGCTTCAACTAGAAAAAATATTCAAAATAATAGGAGAAGCAAAAAAGCAAATTGACAGTCAAAGGAGACGAAGTATGGTAAGAGAAGACAAAATCAGTATAAAGAAATACGCAAAAAAATATTTTACAAGAGAGTAGTCATAATTTGCTGAAAGTTGTGAAGAAATATAAAAAGAGAGCTCTATTTTATAAAAAGAAGAAGCATATCGAAACCATTGTTGAAAAGGCTTTTGAACTAAAAAGGAAACTATTCATTTTAGTATTAAACACAATTCGATCACTAGATAAACCAATCCATTTAGTGAAGGCCTTAGGTAGGATAAAAAGAGTAATTAACAGAACAAATTTTTGTGATTTTTTTGGGGTGAATGGAAACACAGTTCAAGTTCAGAGCCTTTCTTTAATGAAGAGAGTTATTTACAGAGCAATAATTTATTGCATGCAGTTGACACCAGTGGTCGAGGTTATGAGGTTAGAAATGGTTGTCCAATTGACAAAGAAAAAATGGTTGAAAGAAATGCAGAAGAAGTGATAGCTGATGAAGTTCTAGGGAGACGTCCTAAAGACCCTGTGTACACTTGGGATTGCAGTAGTATTTGTAGTGTACGACAAGAATCTATTGATAAATTTTGCATATAGTAAAAAAAGTGTTAAACAAAAGATTAAGGTGTTGCAAGGACTAGACCCTTGCAGAGTGAGAAAAAATACTGGTTTGCAAGGTCATTCTCTGGCTTGTCTTTCTAGGAAAGTTTGTCAAAGTGTTTTTCACCATTTCAGGATGTTGGCAGTACATCATACTCAAATGCGGAAGTTAGTGAGAAGATTTTATTATGCAAAAAGTCCAGCACTAAAGTTAAATGAGTTGAACAGTGCTCTTTTGCGTGGGTCAGTATCAGATGTGATGAAGGTTTGTGATGATATTAAGTTTTGTCACTTTGGTCCTCAGCAAGAGAGTGTAGAAACTGACACATTAATTGAACAAAATGTTGAAGACAATGTAGAACCCATGATTACCAAAAAATTTGAAGATCAAATCACAAAGTTTAAGGTAATTTCAGGTGAAAGACCAAATGTTTCCTGTATTTGTTGTCGGCGATCTCACAATAAAAATCACACTAGGAGTGTCAATCTGTATTTAAAAAGTGAAACAGAAAATAATGATAAGTGGAAGGAATTTGCAACTTATTTGTTGGTAGAGGATTGTTTTGATTTGGGATCTGAGCAGCGTATCTGCAAATATTGTTATAACAAATTTGATGAGAATAAAATGCCTGCTAGAGCTGTTCATAATAATCTAGAGTTGGTTGCTATTCCTCCAGAGCTGATAGATTTAAATACCTATGAGTCTATTCTCATTCAATGTGTGCACCCGTTTCAGGCTATTGTTCGTATGGAGCCTAAAACAGGTAAATTGCCTCCATCAGACTTGCAAAGAGGATTGAAAGGAAGAGTTGTGTATTTACCGTTAGATTTAAAGAAACACATTGAAACTATTGGTGTAGACCGTGCAGAAAATGAACCACTAGTCATTCTAGTTAATGGTGTTCCTACTAAGAATAAGACAATCTGGAAAGAGTTAGTGGATGTTAGAAAAGTGCAAAAGGCAACATTGTATCTGATAAAAAATAATGAGTACTATAGAAATGTGTTGGTAGGAGAAGAAGAAATAGATTTAGCAGAAGATACTGAAACATTAAGTGGACAAATTGAAAAAGTGGACATGTCCAGATGTGAAGAAATCTATGAACATTACAGTGTACATCCACTTCATTCCAAAGAAGTGATGGGGAATACGATTGAGTTGTTCCAAATGAAAAAACAAGAGGAAGTCCCATGAGTGTATGGGAAGAGAGCTTGGAAGCTTGTTGTTTCCCGCAGTTGTTTCCAACACGAAAAGGTGGACAATATGATGAACGTCCTGTGCAGATTCCTGCATCTGAATATCGGACAACAAGATTATATGCAGAAGATCCAAGATTTCGACAATGTATCCCTTATATGTTACATCTTCTGTTTGAAAGTGACTTGTCTGGACTTTCATATGCAGTAAATCACATTTTAAAAACTGGAATGCATCTACAAAAGGTAACTGCAAAGGATTTTATGGATAAAGTGCATCAGAGAGATGATCATTTAGAATCTCAGTTGATTAATCTGATGGCATGTCAGCGTGGGACTAATGAATATTGGTACCATCGTCATGGAGAACTGAAATGTATGCTAAGGAACTTAGGAACTCCTACATGGTTCCTTACACTAAGCTGTGCTGAGTACACTTGGGAAGATTTACTTGAATTTCTTCGAGAGGCAAATTCCAATATAAAAATATTGAATACAAGACACCTGGAGAATTGTGCTCTTTGGATCCTGTTAATGTATGCAGATATTTTAATCATAGATTTGAAGCTTTGATGTCTTTTATCTGCAATAAAAAGAATCCTCCTCTTGGAGAAGTTGTGGATTTATTTTGGAGAAAGGAGTTTCAAGCAAGAGGTGCTCCTCATATACATATGTTGTTATGGATCAAGGACGCCCCCAAATTTGGAACAGATTCAGATGATACTGTTTTGTCTTTATTGAAGAATATGCCACATGTGCTATACCCAATAGGAGAGAATATAAAAACTTAAAACAACATGTCTTACGATTCCAAAGCCATAGATGTGGAAAATACTGTCGACAAAAGTACAAGTCTAAGGATAAGTTCTATACCAAATGTCGTTTTGCATTTCCACGTCCTGTATTATCCAAAGGAAGAGTGAATTGTTTTATGTCAGCTATGCGACATACCATCACAAGAAAGTCTCCGAAAAATACCTACAACTTAAGAAGAAGCGAAGAGTCAAAATACATAAATGACTACAATCCAGTTATTTTATCCATGTGGAACGCTAACATGGATATTCAGTATGTTGCAGACAATTCCATTGCTGTTGCTCGATATGTAACGCCCTACATTACTAAATCAGAAAAGATGGAATTGAAAGAAATGTGGGAAGAGATTTCTCACGAGAAGACTCTAAGTAAGAAATTATACAGTTTCAGTTTGAATATGTTATCGTATCGAGAAATTGGAGCATATGAATGCTCAGATCGGTTATCATCTGCAAGTCTATACTTCAAAAGTAGAAGAATCATTTGGGTGAGTCTAGGTCTTGCAGCAATGCGAAATCGGATCCTGAAATGTGTTCAAGAAATTGAATATTTAACAGAAAAAGAACCAGAAAGTACAGATATTTTGAAAACGAATATGTTGGACACATATTACCCAAACAGAAGTCATCATCTTGAGAACATGTGTCTCTATGAAGTGCTGCAAAACTACACTTTTAAACTGAATACTACAGAGAACATCAATGATGGAAAATATGAAGTCATTGGTTCCGAAGGATGTTTGGTGAAACAAAGGAAAGGAAACTTGATTAATCACAGGAAGCTGAGTTGCAACACTGCTGATAAAAGGGAATTTAACTATTTAGCCCTTTTGCAAATGTTCAAACTGTGGCGTTCAGAACTACTTGGAGATTTTCAGAGCTATGAAGATTCATTTAATGCTTGTAAAGATAGCATACAATGCAGTGCTTTTGCAAATTATGTGAAAATGTTGAATGATGAAATTGATCAAGAAGCTACAATTGCAGCTGAGATTGCTAGAGACGGTTCTCAAGACAGTCAAAGTTCTGCTGCACTGAGTCAAGATCTACTAGGTCAACCAATTGTTGAAAATGAAGCAGCAATTGCCATGAATGAGGTGGAAACAGCAATGCATCAAGCTCAAGAAGATGTAATGCAGTTAGGAAACTTGGAAGAACAACTAAATGATGAACAGAAACAAATATATCAGCAAGTGAAAGAACAGATTGACCATGGATTACTTCATGAAAAGAAAGAGTGCTCATGTACTTCATTTCAACATATCCGAATGTATGTGAGTGGTCAAGCTGGAACAGGAAAAAGTTTCTTAATTAAAGTAATTACAAGTTATCTGCAGAAAACAACTGAGTCGCATTTGTCTTGTGTTGTCACTGCTCCAACTGGGTTGGCAGCACATAGCATTAAAGGAATTAATTTACATCGTTTACTAATGCTACCAGTAGAGCATGAGAACAAATTGGAATACCACAAGCTATCTGGAGAAGTTTGTTGGGAAGTTTCAAGAGTCCTGAAGAAATTGAAACTTCTCACTATTGATGAGGTAAGCATGATTTCAAACTTGATGCTAGCCTTTGTGCATTTGAGAATGCAGCAAATTCTTAAAACAGAGTATGACGTGTTATTTGGCGGAAAACACGTCATAGTTTTTGGAGATTTACTGCAACTGACTCCTGTAAAAGGACAACCAGTATTTAAAACACTTGCGCATGAAGATACCAGAAAGTCTCTGGGTAGTGTTGGAAACGTGAGGACATATTATGAATACAAAGAGCTGACGAACAATATGCGACAGGCAAATGATGCTGAATATGGAAGTATTCTTCAAGATATAAGAATTGGACTTCTGACAGAACATGGCAAACAAGCTTTGCAGAGTCGATTACTTTCCAATTTGTTTCCAAAAAAGAATGTAGTTCCCGAGAAAATATACATAAAAATTGCAGAAAATAAATCAGTGATCTGCTTAATGCCAACACCGCGCGAGTGCTCTATATTCAACAAAGAACTATTGAAAATGGAAAATGAAGAAATTATAAAAATGGAAGCCATCGATAAAATAGAGCATGAAGGAATCACTATTATTTTGGCTAGAAAATTTAAAACAAAACTGGATTCTTTAGAAAAAAAGATATCTAAAATGGCTGGTTTAGAAAAGACTCAATGGTGCCGATCACGATCCGGCAAAAACCGGGTACGAACCGTCGGACGGAGCACAATCTCCGCCCCACGCGTACCCGGTCGTCAATTTTTACAAACAAGGAATTACGATTCGCACGGGTACACCATTACCGTACGAATCGTAAAAAAGCCCGACCGAACAAAAAAACACCTACCAATGCGATCCGGGAAAGCGCCGACCTGACGTCGGGACGCTCGCAGCCAGCCATTCACGACCCAGGAATCACGATTCGCACCGACGTCACCCCGCACGGTGAATATTTTGCGGCAGCCAAAAACTGCCGGGAAATCAGGACGACGCGAACAAGGACCACCAGTACGCGACGGACAGACGACGACGCGAACAAGGAGGACCAGTACGTGACGGACACACAGGACGACGCCACCAAGGAGGACCTGTACGCGACAGGACGACGCGATCAAGGAGGACCCGTACGCGACAGGACGACGCGATCAAGGAGTACCAGTACGCGACGGACAGACATGGACCCGAACCTACGAGTCATCCCTGCCCTCATAGCAGTACACCTCCTCTACAGGTTACGACGCAGACGCCGCAGAAGGTCAGAATAACTAAGGGAGGGGGGAAAGTGGGGTGGGGTGGGGTGGGGGTGGCACGACCAGGGCAGGCCACAAAACAACCACATTAGTCACACACCACACATGGCCTGGACATACCTGACTCCCATGCCCTGGTCACCACGAGGGGGTGGGGGCGTGTCCTGATAAGCCAGCGACCGCCACAACGGAAGTCCGTCACCACGCGAACCGGCAACACAACCAGACAGGTACGTCCCGTACCCACGCCTGAAGAGCGTGGGTACGATTCATACCACGCCCACACACACGTCACCCCAACAATGGCGGGACGGATCGTACCCACGTGGCAAAGGCCTGGGTACGGGCCGCACAAGCATCACATAGCGTGGGGACGGATATGTATGGACCCTACCCCCACCCCGTATGCAAGGAGCGTACCCCCCACCCCAACAGTGAAAGTACGACCTGTACCCCCACCCGCGTATGCATGTAGCGTACCCCCACCCCAACAGTGTAAGTACGACCCGTACCCCCACCCGCGTATGCATGGAGCGTACCCCCCATGCCAACAGTGTAAGTACGACTCAAACCCTCACCCGCGGACGTACGGACCGTACCCCCACCCCCACCAGTGTAAATACGACTCCTACCCCCACCCGCGGACTCACGGACCGTACCCCCACCACACCAGTGTAAGTACGACTCGAACCCTCACCCGCGTATGCAAGGAGCGTACCCCCCACCCCAACAGTGTAAGTACGACCCGTACCCTCACCCGCGTATGCAAGGAGCGTACCCCCCACCCCAACAGTGTAAGTACGACCCGTACCCCCACCCGCGTATGCAAGGAGCGTACCCCCCACCCCAACAGTGTAAGTACGACCCATACCCCCAACCGCGTCTGCAAGGAGCGTACCCCCCACCCCAACAGTGTAAGTACGACCCGTACCCCCACCCGCGTATGCAAGGAGCGTACCCCCCACCCCAACAGTGTAAGTACGACCCGTACCCTCACCCGCGTATGCAAGGAGCGTACCCCCCACCCCAACAGTGTAAGTACGACCCGTACCCTCACCCGCGTATGCAAGGAGCGTACCCCCCACCCCAACAGTGTAAGTACGACCCGTACCCTCACCCGCGTATGCAAGGAGCGTACCCCCCACCCCAACAGTGTAAGTACGACCCGTACCCTCACCCGCGTATGCAAGGAGCGTACCCCCCACCCCAACAGTGTAAGTACGACCCGTACCCCCACCCGCGTATGCAAGGAGCGTACCCCCCACCCCAACAGTGTAAGTACGACCCGTACCCCCACCCGCGTATGCAAGGAGCGTACCCCCCACCCCAACAGTGTAAGTACGACCCGTACCCCCAACCGCGTATGCAAGGAGCGTACCCCCCACCCCAACAGTGTAAGTACGACCCGTACCCCCAACCGCGTATGCAAGGAGCGTACCCCCCACCCCAACAGTGTAAGTACGACCCGTACCCCCAACCGCGGACTCACGCACCGTACCCCCACCACACCAGTGTAACTAGACCCGTACCCTCACCTCGAATGCATGGAGCGCACCCACACCGTGTATGTTCCAAGCGTACATATCCAGAAATAGGAGGTGTGTGTGCAGAGTCCACCCAGCAGTGCCCAGAGACAGGAGGGGTGTGTGCAGAGTCCTCCCAGCAGTGCCCTGAGACAGGAGGGGTGGGTGTGGAGTCCTCCCAGCAGTGCCCTGAGACAGGAGGGGTGGGGCCCTATCACTCACAGCAGTGCCCTGAGACAGGAGGGGTGGGGGCCCATCACCAACAGCAGTGCCCAGAGACAGGAGGGGTGGGGCCCTATCACTCACAGCAGTGCCCTGAGACAGGAGGGGTGGGGGCCCATCACTAACAGCAGTGCCCAGAGACAGGAGGGGTGGGTGCGGAGTCCTCCCAGCAGTGCCCTGAGACAGGAGGGGTAGGGGCCCATCACTAACAGCAGTGCCCAGAGACAGGAGGGGTGGGTGCGGAGTCCTCCCAGCAGTGCCCTGAGACAGGAGGGGTGGGGCCCTATCACTCACAGCAGTGCCCTGAGACAGGAGGGGTGGGGGCCCATCACCAACAGCAGTGCCCAGAGACAGGAGGGGTGGGGCCCTATCACTCACAGCAGTGCCCTGAGACAGGAGGGGTGGGGGCCCATCACTAACAGCAGTGCCCAGAGACAGGAGGGGTGGGTGCGGAGTCCTCCCAGCAGTGCCCTGAGACAGGAGGGGTGGGGGCCCATCACTAACAGCAGTGCCCAGAGACAGGAGGGGTGGGTGCGGAGTCCTCCCAGCAGTGCCCTGAGACAGGAGGGGTGGGGCCCTATCACTCACAGCAGTGCCCTGAGACAGGAGGGGTGGGGGCCCATCACCAACAGCAGTGCCCAGAGACAGGAGGGGTGGGGCCCTATCACTCACAGCAGTGCCCTGAGACAAGAGGGGTGGGGGCCCATCACTAACAGCAGTGCCCAGAGACAGGAGGGGTGGGTGCGGAGTCCTCCCAGCAGTGCCCTGAGACAGGAGGGGTGGGTGTGGAGTCCTCCCAGCAGTGCCCTGAGACAGGAGGGGTGGGGCCCTATCACTCACAGCAGTGCCCTGAGACAGGAGGGGTGGGGGCCCATCACCAACAGCAGTGCCCAGAGACAGGAGGGGTGGGGCCCTATCACTCACAGCAGTGCCCAGAGACAGGAGGGGTGGGTGCGGAGTCCTCCCTGCAGTGCCCTGAGACAGGAGGGGTGGGGGCCCATCACTAACAGCAGTGCCCAGAGACAGGAGGGGTGGGGGCCTATCACTAACAGCAGTGCCCAGAGACAGGAGGGGTGGGTGTGGAGTCCTCCCAGCAGTGCCCTGAGACAGGAGGGGTGGGTGTGGAGTCCTCCCAGCAGTGCCCTGAGACAGGAGGGGTGGGGGCCCATCACTAACAGCAGTGCCCAGAGACAGGAGGGGTGGGGGCCCATCACCAACAGCAGTGCCCAGAGACAGGAGGGGTGGGTGCGGAGTCCTCCCAGCAGTGCCCTGAGACAGGAGGGGTGGGGGCCTATCACTAACAGCAGTGCCCAGAGACAGGAGGGGTGGGTGTGGAGTCCTCCCAGCAGTGCCCTGAGACAGGAGGGGTGGGGCCCTATCACTCACAGCAGTGCCCAGAGACAGGAGGGGTGGGGGCCCATCACTAACAGCAGTGCCCAGAGACAGGAGGGGTGGGTGCGGAGTCCTCCCAGCAGTGCCCTGAGACAGGAGGGGTGGGTGTGGAGTCCTCCCAGCAGTGCCCTGAGACAGGAGGGGTGGGGCCCTATCACTCACAGCAGTGCCCTGAGACAGGAGGGGTGGGGGCCCATCACCAACAGCAGTGCCCAGAGACAGGAGGGGTGGGGCCCTATCACTCACAGCAGTGCCCAGAGACAGGAGGGGTGGGTGCGGAGTCCTCCCAGCAGTGCCCTGAAACAGGAGGGGTGGGGGCCCATCACTAACAGCAGTGCCCAGAGACAGGAGGGGTGGGTGCTGAGTCCTCCCAGCAGTGCCCTGAGACAGGAGGGGTGGGGGCCTATCACTAACAGCAGTGCCCAGAGACAGGAGGGGTGGGTGTGGAGTCCTCCCAGCAGTGCCCTGAGACAGGAGGGGTGGGTGTGGAGTCCTCCCAGCAGTGCCCTGAGACAGGAGGGGTGGGTGCGGAGTCCTCCCTGCAGTGCCCTGAGACAGGAGGGGTGGTGGCCCATCACTAACAGCAGTGCCCAGAGACAGGAGGGGTGGGTGCGGAGTCCTCCCAGCAGTGCCCTGAGACAGGAGGGGTGGGGGCCCATCACTCACAGCAGTGCCCTGAGACAGGAGGGGTGGGGGCCCATCACCAACAGCAGTGCCCAGAGACAGGAGGGGTGGGGCCCTATCACTCACAGCAGTGCCCTGAGACAGGAGGGGTGGGGGCCCATCACTAACAGCAGTGCCCAGAGACAGGAGGGGTGGGTGCGGAGTCCTCCCAGCAGTGCCCTGAGACAGGAGGGGTGGGTGTGGAGTCCTCCCAGCAGTGCCCTGAGACAGGAGGGGTGGGGCCCTATCACTCACAGCAGTGCCCTGAGACAGGAGGGGTGGGGGCCCATCACCAACAGCAGTGCCCAGAGACAGGAGGGGTGGGGCCCTATCACTCACAGCAGTGCCCAGAGACAGGAGGGGTGGGTGCGGAGTCCTCCCAGCAGTGCCCTGAGACAGGAGGGGTGGGGGCCCATCACTAACAGCAGTGCCCAGAGACAGGAGGGGTGGGGGCCTATCACTAACAGCAGTGCCCAGAGACAGGAGGGGTGGGTGTGGAGTCCTCCCAGCAGTGCCCAGAGACAGGAGGGGTGTAACACATGTGTGTGAGGCCGGAATTACCCACATCCATACTGCCTACAAGGGAACATGTCCCCATGAACTCATGTCAACAGACTCCACACACAAGTACAGTGATCACCAAGGATGCCACGATTGTTGCAGGTGGAGACATGGCCATGCATGCATGGCCAAAGTAGAAGGGCTCCGTCACACACACAGCTCATGTAGACACAGCTCTGCGCCAAACATTGTGAACACCCTGCAGGGAAGAAATCTGGGTACACAGAGGAAGGAATACACCCTGGGACAATTGAACCATGCAGTAACTGCTGACATGACCTAAGGAAGTTAGCCAACACCTTGTGATGGCACACAGATCCCAGGGTCGCCCCAATGGGCAGAACACTACTACAAATCCCACACACCCAAAGCCTGAAACACCACCCAAAACAATGTAGCAGCCCCACCAACACCAATACCACCATAGCAGGAGTGTGATAATGAAAACAAAATTAAGCTTTATTCAGCATGAGCACAATGTCCGTGGATCACAGGCAGTTCAATTTTAACAAAGGCCATAGGGCAGTCAATGATTCCCAGCTGGATGGGGGACACAGTGGGATGTGTGTCCCCTACCTTGCCTGCACAGTCAAATGGCATCGTCTTCCATACTGGTGAGGGCATCAGGGGGGGGGAAGCAACAGGCACCGCAGGGACATCAGGGCAAAGGGGCGGCGTTGTGGGTGCAGGGATGGAGGACTCAACCACAGGGGGTGTGTCATGGCCAAAGGCGGAGGCCAGGATGGCACTACACACCTTAGCAAGGTCCTCCAGGGAGTCCCCTGCACCCGAAGTGACCTCAGGCCCCAAGGAGGGGGGGGGTCAGAGGGATGGGTTGCAGCGCCACCGGGGGAGGGTGGAGACAGGGGGGGAGACTCAACCACCCTGACCGAGGACTTCCTTGATCGCTTGCGTGGTGGTGGAACTGTGGGGCTCAGGGACAGAGCGGCCATGAAGGAGTCCTTGGGGGAGATGTGGCCAGGAGAGCTGAGGGGAGGGGATTTGGAGGGAGTGGATTGTGTGGAATGCGGACTCCCACTCTGGCTGCGTGTCACACGTTTGCCCCCCGACCCAGTGGGTGTGCCTATCTCACCCTGTGTGTGCGTGTCAGGAGGAGTGCGGTGGACCTTCCCTGCTGGTGTGGTGCCTGTGTCTGTTGTGGTGGGTGCATGCCGACGTCTGGGTGTACGTGGGATAGGCATGGAAGTGGGAAGTGTGGATGGGGCAGGGGTAGGTGGGGGGAGGTCGCGCTGCAGGAGACCCACTGCTGCAGTCAGTGTGGAGTCTATGGACCTCAGCAAGTTGCGTTGGTCAGCCTGCGAAGAATGAATGCCCTCCAAGAATGCCTCGATGTTGGTGAGGGTTTTCCCGTGGGCATGGAGGACATTAAGGATTTCAGCCTGACCAACATGCAGTTGCCGCTGGATGTCCACAGACTCAGCATTGGCGGCAGCAGTGGAGACAGGGGCAGGGGGTGCGGTGCCTGGCCGGAAGGAGACATGCGGTGACCGGGCACGCTGGGAAGGGACACAAGCAAGTGGTGGCGGCTGATGGGAACTGAGGGGGCGGTGCAAGGTGTTGTTCCGCTGTCAGCTGCTGGTGCAGCCACCGCCCACTCGGAGACATCCTCCTCGGACCTGTCAGCTTCGTATTCTGACGTGCCAGTCGACAGGTCCTCGGCAGCACTATCCTCCACCTCTGTCCCACTCGATGTACCAGCCCCGATGTCACGGCTGGCACTGGTGCTCGGTCCCTCCGCCTTGCCTGTGTCCATGTCTCCCTCTGTGTCCCCCGACGATGCTGTGGGCAGGGTGGAGAGACATAAATTAATCAGACAGCTGTACACATCAGTCACATGAGTCCAATCGACATAGGTAACATTGCATAGCCTGAAAAGGAAGATCCCTAACATCT